>NC_133130.1:22642850-23242850 GCF_048418815.1 Hemitrygon akajei
TCAGGCAGTGTTTAAGTCCACCATTATTCTGTGTGTACCTGATTTAATTTTGAGTTGCTCTTGATTATCTTGCGTTCTGTATTGAAATTCTGTCCCTCATTGCTCTCCGGGATGTTTAAAGTGCAGAAAGTAAATGGCATTTGGTTCAACAAATAAAAAGAACATGCTTTAGTTTATAAACATGAGATTCTGCAGATGATGCAAGTCTAGAGTAAGACATACAAAATGCTAGAGGAACTTGAGTAGGGCAAGCAACAGTTATGGAAAGGAATAAAGAGTCAACGTTTCAAGTGAGACACTTCATCGGGATTGGAAAGAAAGGGCAAAGAAGCCAGAATAAGAAGGTGGAGGGTGAGGAAGGAATACGAGCTAGAGAGCAACAGTTGAGGTGAGTTGGGGGAGCGAGGAGGGAAATGACATGAGAAACTGAGAGGTGATGGGTGGAAAAGGTAAAGAGCTGAAAAGAAGGAATCTGGTAGGAGAGGAGAGTAGGTTAACCATGTAGATTGAGTTATTCTCTGAACAACATGTTATTGATTTAAGTTCTGTTGTGGTTGAGGTGATATTTCAAGGCATTAGAACATTAATCAGAAAGCAAAATAGATGCAAATACTGAAATTCTAAAATAAGAACAGAAATTAATGAAAATGCTCAGCAGATATGTCAGGCTTTGGCTTGTGACCCAGATAATTTCTATGGTTATCTTCAGAATACCTTGGTTATGAAAAATACTTTTTTTAAAATCTGATGCCTGTAACAGTCTTCCTGGCTAATAGCATTTTTTTTTCAGTGATGTGACAACCTAACAATCCAGACTCTCCAAGTGTGATTCTGCAATATAGCCCGATATATTCTTTCCTGTGTGGAAAAAATGTAAAATAGATGGAGGGTGTACTGGTGAAGTTTATTAGTTAAAGGAATAGAGAAAGAAGAATCAACATTATGAACCATTTATTTATTAGGCTTTGTACAATTATCTTGAAATTTCCAGTTGTCTTTTTAAACTTGCAACTTATTCTGTTCAGTTCTTTAAATTTTACAGTGTCATCATCCCAGCAATACATGTCATAATGAGCAAGTTTTTAAAAAATAATTCTCTGCTTTATCATGCCAAGGAATTTTTCTAATATCTAAGACTGTAGATATGCAGTATGTGGACGTAAAAGAAGTTGATAACATGCTGTTTTATGGGATTCTTTGATTAAAATTAGCATAAAATGGATGCATTGAGCCTCTACCATTCTACCATTCATTGTTTGGTTGACCTGTGATTGCACTATTCATAGGATCATAGAAATATATAGGACAGAAATGGGCTCATTTGGCCCATCCCATCCATGCTAGCTGCAATGCGTACCTAATCCAATTTGCTTGCATTAGGCCCATTAGGGTGATTGTTGATTCTGCATAGAGAAAAGAGATTTATGCTGTTGAAAATCCCACAAGGTAATGACCTTTTGAGGTTCCTATGTATGAATTTTGCTCACAAATCAACCCCATTTCTGCTTCCCATGCCTTCACTAGGTGTTTCAAAGGTGTGTCTTTTCCTAACATCAGTACCTGTAAAATAAACAGGAGAAAATCTGCAAATGCTGGAAATCCAAGCAACACACACAAGATGTTGGAGGAACTCAGCAGGCAGGCAGCACCTATGGAAAAGAGTACAGTCAATGTTTTGGGCTGAGACCTTTCAGCAGGACTGGAGGGGGAGAAAAGGATGAGCAGATTTAAAAGGTGGCGAGAGGGGAGAGAGAAACACAAGGTGATAGGTGAAACTGGGAGGGAGAGGGAAGAAGAGCTGGGAAGTTGGTGAAAGAGATATGAGGCTGGAGATGGGGGAAACTAATAGGAGATGATAGAAAGCCATGGAAGAAAGAAAAAGGGCGGGGAGAGGAGCACCAGAGGGAGGCAGTGGGTTGGCAAGGATATAAGGTAAGAGAGGGAAAAGGGGATGGGCAATGGTGAAGGGGGGGGGCATTATTAGAAGTTCCCTCTTTCTTCCACAGCCTTCTGTCCTCTCCTATTAGATTCTCCTTTCTCCAGTCCTGTATCTCTTTCACCAGTCAACTTCACCACTCCCCTCCCAGTTTCACCTATCACCTTGTGTTTCTCCCTCCCCTTCCCCACCTTTTAGATCTACTCCTCATCTTTTTTTCTCCGGTTCTGCTGAAGGGTCTCAGCCCGAAACGTCAACTGTACTTTTTTTACATAGATTCTGCCTGGCCTGCTGAGTCCCTCCAGCATTTTGTGCATGTTAACTGTATAATAATTTTGTTACTAAAATGTAAAACCATGGGATGTCTGCGTCAGCTACGGCATGACTCTTGGATGATTGTTGTTCAATCTGCTCTGTTATTTCCATTATCCTTGAAGCAAAGTAATGGTAACAACAAAATGAAAACCAAAATACTGCACATGCTGGAAATTTGCAACTCTCAGCTGACACGAACTGTAGAATGTCCATTGCATCTGGGGAACCCAAAGTCTAGTAGAACTAACACCTGTGAAGAGACTCTTGGCTTCTCTAACAAAAACCAGGCCTAATTTGAAAAGAATGATGTAGAAGTCCAGGAAATGATTAAATGCAAATATAGTCAGTTTCTGGGTTGGAACCTCAGCATTGTCTCGGGGGGGGGGGAGAGCTCTGAGGCCATCTGAAGACAGAAAACCGGTGTCATGAAGAATAACAGCTGGTGAATGATGCAGCAACTTGCTAACAGTCATGATATAAATGATTCTTCAGGGCTATCAAGGCCCTCTTGAGCCCAAACACCACAGGCCCATCCCACTAAAAGCCAGACATGGAAGGGAATTCTTTGAGGAGAGTGAAGTAATTAATGCCTGTTGGAAGGAACATTTTGAGGATTTTTTTCAACTATGATTGTATCTTCGATTTTACTCCACAGCAATTTAACTTTCCAGTCTGGCCAACAACTTTAGTAAATAAGAATTTAAGAAGGCCATATGCTAACTAAATGACAGTAATGCCTTGCAAGCAAATTGTATCACAGCTATAGTTTTAGAACTGAGCAGGGATTTTTTCAATTATAAATTCATCACCAAAATTTGAGAAGAGATGAATATGTCAGTGAATCCTTAGGTGCTGCTATCATGACCATCTTCAAAAAAAGAAGTGGGCCAATCTGACTCCATTCTACAGAGGACTGTTACTATGTGTTCTGCAGAGAAAGTTGTCAGGCCTTCTGACTTGCTGGCTCAGGGAAGCAGCATTCAAGGTGGCACCAAGCACGGGAGCATACAAAAGCCCCCTTATAGGTGCTCCATAGCTTATGAACAGTTGACTTTGGCACAACTTGTACACATGAGCATTTGGGAGACTGGTAAAATGGACTTGCTAGCTGATGATGGGCTGTAAGCATCTTTTACACGGTTTGCAACTTAATTTTTAATGTTCAGCTGTCCAGGTTATGAGCCATTCACAGGATTGAAACCCCCTTGTAACTTGGATTGCTTGTTGAACTGATGGAAGGAATGCAACACTTTGTAATCTATCTGGCAGATAGATTACTGGCAGTTTGTTTTTTGGCCACTTACTCCCCCATTTGATACAATGCCACATTGGCCTTATAGGTCACAGGACTGGCAAATTTGATGAAGGAAAGGCAGTGGATGTTGTTTATGAGGACTTCAGTAAGGCCTTTGACAAAGTCTGTATGTGATCAGTCAAGATGGCTTGTCAAGATGGATCAAACGCTTGGCATTGCATGAGTTGATTTGACATTGGCTGAGCAGGAGAAGCGGGAGAGTGGTAGTTGATGGTTGTCTCTCTGACTAGAGATCGGTGCTGGGCCTGTTTGTCATCCTAATACTTTGGATTATAAATTTATCACATTTACCAGTTTACCACATTATAATCCATGATAGAGGGCATCTTCAAAAGGAAGTCCCTCAAGGAGGCAGCATCCATCATTAGGAACCCTCAGCATTTGGAGCAGCCCTTTTCTCAGTACCAACATCAAGGAAGAGGTATAGGAGCCTGAAGACCTATATTCAATATTTTAGAAGCAGTTTCTTCCCCTCTGCCATTCAGATTTCTGAGCAGTCCATGAACACTACCTCCCTATTCTATTATTTATTGTAACTTAGGTTAATTTTCACATCTTGCACAGTGTTGCCATGGGGCGGCACGGTAATGTAGTGGTTAGCACAACGCTTCACAGCACAGATGCCCCAGGCTCAATTCCCACCACTGCCTGTAAAGGGTTTGTATGCACCCCTCCCCGCCCCCCCTCATGACCACATTGGTTTCCTCTAGGTGCTCCGGTTTTCTCCCACAATCTAAAGATGTACTGGTTGGTAGGTGAATTAGTCAATTAGTCTTCACTACGTATCAGTGAATAAATTTTAAAAGTATTTAACAACATGTTAGTGATAATAAATCTAATTCTGATTCTATAAATCAGCTATAATCCACTGGATGTAATCTAGACAAAAGTAATATGTATATCCAAGCTATCTATGATATTATATGTGTGATATTATTTTATACAAATCCCAACATGATATTTTGTAAATATATCCTTTTTCTGTTCCGGTGAAGTATGCCATGAGTGAGCTGCTTGTTGGTGGGGCACTTAATGTAATATCTTTGAATGTAAAGATTAAGTCTTTAGACTTTGGAAATGTTCATTTGTGTCAGAGATATTTCCTGCCACACTATAACCCGTGCCTGAAAGTTATCCATGTCTTCCTGCATGGAGCAGTGGACTGGCAGGGTGCCGAATACATGTAAATTGATTTTAATATTGTACAATTATGTATTCCTTCTAACCAGTTGATGGAAAGAAAGTTGCTGATGAAGCATTGAAAGGCCTCAAGCTCCTGCAGTGATGTTGTTGGGCTGAGATTACTGACCTCAGTAAAGTCAAAGTCGAGTTATTGTTGTTGTTTTTTTTTAACTTTTTTTATTGTTTTCAAATAGTTACAGAATAAAAGTGTATAAGAAAAAAAAAATGTTACCCAGCCCCCCTCCCCTTAACCCCTCCCCCCTAACATCCCTAAAAAAAAGAAAGAGAAAAAAAAAAGGGAATGCCTGGATATTGGAAGATCCCCACACGCTCCACGGAGTTCGTAATAACTTTAGTGTATGCATTTATTTCTTTCCCCAAGTAACCAATTATTTCATCTTCGGAGCACCTATATATTTAATCCTGTCTTTTGTAAATAAGGGCGCCAAATTTTCAAAAATGTTTCATATTTATCTCTTAAATTGTAAGTGATTTTTTCAAGTGGAATACAGCCATAAATTTCGTTCTTCCAACGATCTATACTTAGGTATGTATCCGATTTCCAAGTCACTGCAATAGCTTTTTTGGCTACTGCCAATGCAATTTTTATAAATTCTTTCTGATATTTATTCAATCTGGATATCGGTTGAGTTATTGTTATATGCACACATGCACATATTCACAGGTGCAATGAGAAACTTGCTTGCAGCAACATCACAAGCACATAAGCAGCATTCACAATAGAAATAAATTAAACATAAATTGTACATATTCTTTATATAAAAAAGCACAATTGCAACAAAAAATACAGCTTTCTTCCTTTGTGAATTATGACTTCAGAATTAGAATATTTTAGACCACAAAACAGAGGAGCATCGAGTCTGCTCCACCGTTTGATCATGGCTAATCCATTTCAATGTTGATTCCATTCTCCAGCCTTCTCCCTGTAACCTTCCATGTCCTGACTAATCAAGAACCTATCAACCTGGTCTCCACAGCCGCCTATGGCAATTAAATCCGTAGATTCACCACCCTCTGCCTAAAGAAATTCCTCCTCTTCTCCATTCTAAATGTATGTCCCTCCATTCTGAGGTTGTGTCCTCTGGTCTGAGATGTTCCTACAATAGGAAACATCCTCTCCATATCCACTCTATAGGCCCGTCAACATTCACCAGTTTTCGGTGGGATCCCTCAGAGCCATCAGACACTTCTCTTCTAAGCCTTTCATTCGGAATCATTTTCATGAACCTCCTTTGAATACTTTCCAATGTCAGCACATCCTTTCTTCGAAAAGGGGCCCAAAACTGCAACAATTCTCCAAGTGAGGCCTGACCAGTGCCGTATAGATCCTTGTCATTACATCCTTGTATTTATATTCTAGTCATCTTGAAATAAATGCTAACATTACATTTGCCTTCCTCACCACCGACTCAACCTGCAAGTTAACCTTTAGGGAATCCTGCACAAGGACTCCCAGGTCTCCTTACGTCTCGGATTTTTGACTTTTCCTCCCCATTTAGAAAATTGGCAACCCTTTCATTTCTTCTACATGACCATATAGTTCCTGACACGGTATTCCATCTGCCTCTTAGAACATAGAACCATAGAACACCACAGCACAGTACAGGCCCTTCAGCCCTCCATGTTGTGCTGACCCATATAATCCCTAAAAAAAAAAGTACTAAACCCACACTACCCCATAACCCTCCATTTTTCTTTCATCCATGTGCCTGTCCAAGAGGCTCTTAAATACCCCTAATGTTTTAGCCTCCACCACCATCCCTGGCAAGTCATTCCAGGCATTCACAAAAACTTCACCCTGATGTCTCCCGTAAACTTCCCTCCCTTAATTTTGTACATTTTCTTCTTTGCTACTCTGCTAATCTTAAGTCCTTCTATACCTCTCTGCCTCACCACCTACAGTAGCTTCATATTCTATGCAAATCTGGTCACTATTCCATCATCAAAACTCATTAACATACTGTACAATGTAAAAAGAAATAGAACTAGCACCAAACCCTGTGGAACACCACTAGTCACCAGCAGCCAATCAGAAAAGGTTCCCTTTGAAGGATTCATTTTTTATCGAAGTATGTATGCTCTGAAATTAGTCTTCTTCACAGCCATAAAACAAATAAAACCATAGAATCTGTTTAAAGAAAAACATCAACACCTCCCCCCCCCCCCCTCCCTGTTCTACTCTTTTGCCTCCTGCCAATCAGCCAATGCTCTATGCTGGTATCTTTCCTGTAATACCATGGGCTCTCATCTTGCTGCATCTTGTCAAAGGCCTTCTGAAAATCCAAGTATACAACATCCACCACTTCTCTCTTGTCTATCCTGCTTGTTATTTCTTCAAAGAATTCCAACAGATTTGTCTGGCAATGATTTTCCCTTGAGGAAAATGTGCTGACCTTGGCCTATTTTTAAACATTCCCCCCCGCCCCCACACTGAAGTCAGGCTAACTGGCCTATAATATCTTTTCTTCTGCCTCCCTCTCTTAAAAAATGGAGTGACATTTGCAATGTTCCAGTCCTCCAGAACCATGCCAGAATCTAGTGATTATTGAATGACCATTACTAATGCCTACACAATGTCTTCAGCTACATCTTTTAGAACCCTGGGGTAATCCATCTGGTCTAGGTGAATTATCTACCTTCAGACCTTTCAGCTTCCCAAACACCTTCTCTTCAGTAACAGCAACTGTTCTTATTTCTGCTCCCTGACACTCTCGAACATCTGGCATATTGCTAGTGTCTTCCACAGTGAAGACTGATGCAAATGACTTATTCAGTTCATCTGCCTTTTTCTTGTCCCCTATTACTACCTCAGAAGTGTCATTTTCCAGCAGTCTCTTATCCACTCTTGCTTCTTTTATTCTTTATTTTTCTGAAAAAAAATGTTTTGTATCCTCTGATATTATTAGCTAGTTTACTGTCATTTTACATTTTTTTATGTCTTTTTAGTTGCTTTTTGTTGGTTTTTAAAAGCTTCCCCATCTTCAAATTTCCCACTAATTTTTGCTCTATTATTTGCCCTCTCTTGTGCTTTAATGTTTGCTTTGGCTTCCCATGTCAGCCATGCTTGCATCATCTGTCTTTAGAATACTACTACTTTATTGGGATGTATTTATCCTGTGCTTTCTGAATTGCTCCCAGAAACTTTAGCCATTGTAAGGGAAGTTCTATCATATTATGATCGCTGTCTCCTAAGTTTTCCTTTACCTTATGCTCCCTAATCAAATTGGGTTTATTACACACATCCACTCCAGAATTAGCTGATCCCTTCATGGGCTCAACCGCAAGCTGCTCCAAAAAGTCATCTCATTGGCATTCTACAGACCCTCTCTTGAGATCCAAAATCAGCATCAACCTGATTTTCCCAATCTACCTGCATAGTGAAATCCCATATGACTATCATAACATTTCCCTTTTGACATGCATTTTTTTTATCTCCCGTTGTAATTTGTACCTCACATCCTGGCTACTGTTTGGAGACCTGTGTATAACTCCCATCAACGTCTTTTTATCCTTGTAGTTCCTTAACTTGAGCCACAACGATTCTACATCTTCCGATTCTATGCCTCCTCTTTCTGAGGATTTGGTTTTTTTTTAACCAACGGAGCCACGCCTCCCTCTTTGCCCATTTGCCTGTCCTTTCAATTCAATGTGTATCCTCAAAACAATAGTTTCCAACTATAATCTTCTTTCAGCCATGATTCAAATGATGCCCACTACATCATAACTGTGTTACAAGATCTTCTGCCTTTTTCCATATACTGCATGCATTCAAATATAACACCTTCAGTCCTGTATTCATCAACCTTTTCGATTTGGTCCCTCTGTTACACCGCAACTCATCCCACTAACTGCAATTTTGCCCTATCAACTGCTGCCCTTCAGTCTCACAATGCCTCTCCTTATGTCCCATCCTTATCCCTATCGCTCAGTTTTTCCATCCCCCTGCTAAATTAGCTTAAACTCTCCCAACAGTTCTAACAAAGCTGCTTCCAAGGACATTGGTCCTCCTTGGTTTCAGGTGTAACCCAATCACAAGCTAGAGAAAATCTGCAGATGCTGGAGGAACTTGGGAGGCCAGGAAGCATCTATGGAAATGAGTACAGTTGACGTTTCGGGCCGACATGCGTGAAATGGAAGAGATGCTGTTGAGGGCAGTGTTGATGGTGAAGGAAGGGAAGCCTCTTTCTTTGAAGAAGGAGGACATCTCCTTTGTTCTAGAATGAAAAGCCTCATCCTGAAAACAAATGTGGCAGAGACAGTGGATTTGAGAGAAGGGGATGGCGTTTTTATAAGTAACATTGTGGGAGGAAGTATAGTCCAGGTAGCTGTGAGAATCCATGGGTTTGTATTAGACATCTGTAGGTAAGCTGTCTCCAGAGATGGGGACAGTGAGATTGAGAAAGGGGAGGGAGGTATCAGAAATGGACCAGATAAATTTCAGGGCAGGGTGGAAGTTGGAGGCAAAGTGGATGAAATGGACAAGTTCAGCATAGGTGCAGGAAGCCACACTAATGCAGTCGACGTAGCATAGGGAACGTGCAGGATGGCCACCAGTGTAGGCTTGAAACACACTGTTCCATGTAGCCGACAAACAGGCAGGCATAGTGGGACCCATGTGAATGCCCGTGGCTACACCTTTTGTTTGAAGGAAGTGGGAGGAGCCGAAGGAGAAATTATTTAGAGTGAGGACAAGTTCCACGTGGTGGAGGGGAACTGGTCGGGTCTGGTATCCAGAAAGAAACTGAGAGCTTTGAGACCTTCCTGGTGTGGGTTAGAGGTATATAGGGACTGGACATCCATAGTAAAAATAATATGATGGGGGCCAGGGAGCCTGAAATCCTTGAAAAGATCCAGAGCCTGTGAAGTGTCACAGATGTAGGTAGGAAGGGACTGAACTGGGGGCGGGGGGGGTGGTGGTTAAAACTGAGTCGAGGTATGCAGATATGAGTTCAGTGGGGCTGGAACAAGCTGAAACAATGGCTTTAAGCTTAAACCTGGACAAGCGGGTTTGAAGATCTTGGGTAGGAAGTAGAAACGGGAGGTGCGAGGTGTGGGAACTGTGAGGTTGGTGGCAGTGGATGGGAGATTCCCAGAGTGAATAAGGTTGGTGATGATGTGGGAGACAAAGGCCTAGTGTTCTTTATTGGGGTCCTTTTTGATGGATGAGTAAGAGGAGGTGTCTGAGAGTTGGTGCTGGGCCTCAGCAAGGTAAAGGTCAGTATACCATACTACTGCAGCACCTCCCTTATCTGCAGGTTTGATGATGTAGCCTGTCCTTTTTGTACAGGTCATACCTTTCCCAGAAGAGATCCCAATGATCCCGATGCCCCCAGTACCAGTTCTTCAGCCACACATTCATTCACCAAATCAACCTCTTCTTATCTTCACTGGCACATGGCAAAGGGAGCAATCCACAGATTACTGCCTTGGAGATCCTGTTTTTCAGCATTCTACCAAGCTCCTTAAATTCTCTCTTTAGGACATCCTCCTTTTTCCTACCCATGTTATTTGTGCCAATACGTACTAAGACTTGTGGCTACTCACCCATGGACCCAATTCAAGACATCCCTGACCCTGGCGTGTGGGAGGCAACATACCATCCAGGTGTTTAAATTGCGTCCATCGAATCTCGTGTCTACCCCTCTAACTATGGAATCCCCTGTCATGACGGCAGTCTTCTTCTCCCCCTTCCCTTCTGAGTTACAGCGCCAGACTTGGTGCTAGAGACCTAGTCGCTGCCCCCCGCCCCCCGGTAGGTTGTTTGCCCCCAACAGTATCCAAACTGGTATACTTGATTCTGAAGGGAATAGCCACAGGGGTTCCCTCTCCTGAGAGTCACCCAGGTACCTGCCTCCTGTAACTTGTGGTGGCTATCTCCCTGTAGCTCTATTTATCACTTCCTCAGTTTCCTGTATAAGCTGAAGGTCATCAAACAGGTGCTGTAGTTCCTTAACTCATTCTCTGAGGAGGTGCAACTCAGTGCATCTGGTGCAGATGTGGTTATTCAGGAGGCTGGAGGTTTCCTAGAATTCCTGTGACTCACAGAAGGAAGGCAACACAACCCTTGGAACCATTCTCACTGCTTTAACTATCTACTAACAGCCAAAAAATGAAGAAGAAATTTACCAAATACTTACCTCACTCTTTCTTCTATGTTCTCACCCAAGCCTCCCCACTCTGAAATTGGCCCATTCCAACAACGGCTGCTGTGCTTGTCCTGGCCGTATTTTTATTTGTCTTTGCTAATGAATCGTGATTTGATTGGGCTGCCTGAAAACCAGCAAATGCTTCTTTTTGGATCTCTCTCACTGATCTGCCTTTGTGACTTTTACCAACACTGCTTGATCTTGCATGTTAAATGCTTACTTTATGTCAAGGCCAGTTACTATTGCTTCATGGCTTACCTCAGGAATTTAGCTCTTTAGTCAACATTTGGGCAAGTCTCTGAATTGGTAAATTGGTTAATTTGGTTTGAAATGTATTAGTCTTGGAAGCTGAACTGGATTTAGAGAGCAAATTATCAGTAAGTGTCACTTAGTGCCGACATTGCTACTTTCCATAATATTGTGGATGATCATGATTAGATAGACAGAATTTGTCTTGCTTTTTGTCAACAGGATATTCCCTGGATACTTTTTCCAATTGTCGCATAAAAGCTACTGTTCTAACTGTGCTAGAACAATTTGGCTAAATACATTAGAATATGATGTACTTACATTTTTTCAGTTTTGCTTTCACTCTTAAGAAATGCTTGGAATCACATTGAACTCTTCCAATTTTATTTTTGTATCTTTATGATCATTTTGTAGATTGAATAACAAATGAGATGTGAAGGTTGTTGAAACTGTAACCGGCTGATGAATTAGCTGCAAAAGAAGGGTAATGCACTGATTTGTGGGTAACGAGTGAAGTAATGATGATGTTGGCCAGTTGCAGGCTCTTGCATCATCCAGCCTCAGCACAATTTTTCACAAAACAATATTTTCCCCTGTCTTTATGGGTAAAAAGACTCTTGCAGAAAGAATTTGTTGCTTACTTTTGGCTTGCTCAATCAGTTTTTTTTTAATGTAGTTCTGCAGTTATTGTAACAAATATAAAATTATATTAAATTGCTACTATATTTTCCATTTTGCTCTTTTAATTAAATAATGACAGGAAAATAATTTTATGGCAGTAAATGGAAGGAAAAACTGATATTCATAAAATGTTAAGATGTCCCAGTTAATGGTGAGGCACAGTGCTCAGCTGATTGAATTCTTTTATGTTGATTTGACTGCTTTTAAAGCCATTGAACAAGACTGCCTTTGTGTTTAAATATTCAGAGGAACTGAAATCCTAAAGGCATTGCATTCATTTCTATATTTTAAAAATTGTAACTTGAATTGGAGTTTTGGATGACTTCATTTTCGTACTGGGGAGGGGCAATTGATCACTTTCAGTACACTTTTGTATGAGTAAATGATAAGTTTGCTTTGCGTAGTCATTGCTCAAATGAGGAAGGCAGCAAACTTGTGCTAACAATCTTTATCATTGTAAAACTAAGTACAATGTTTTGTGTAAAGAATTTGTCTTTACCCTTGTAGTTCTTGGAAAAGTGTATTTGTTTTGTTATGTGTGATGAGAAAACCATGGGGAGATGGGGTCCAGAGTTGACCCCCATGAACTATGCTGCTAACAAGAGAGAGAGAGAGAAAAGAGGGGGAGAGGCGCCATGCTACACATGCTGATAATGAGAGAGACACAAGGATTTAAAATTATGACTTCTTCGCTGATTGTTGACTTTACTTTCAAGGACTCTGCCTGCTTGTGTGAATCCCTGCTGACACAGCAGAGTGATGCCAGGTACCTGCTGAGACAGGAGGGAGTGGCAGTTTGATGGACGTGATGAGTTGATGGATGGCTGGTACCCAGGCTGGGGAGATAAAAGATGGAGTCTGCTGAGACACAGGCAGGCACGCCACTGGATACTGAATGAGTGTTGTGCACCCACAGGAAGGTGGGGGTTTGGAGGATCGATTCGGGGGAATTGGTCCGAAACTCTCAGTGTGTGAAACCAGGCCGGTGGGGGCTTGTGTGTGTGTGTGTCCATTCTTGCCTGTGTGATGAGTCCACCACTGAAGAACGGTCTGGCTTGGAATGGAAGGGTCGTAATTGATTACCACAACAGTACAACGGAACAAGAAGACAACGGAAGGTTTGCCTGCTGCAGCTGCTCATATATCTATCTCTCTCTCTCTCTCTCTCTCTCTCTCTCTCTCTCTCTCTCTCTCTCTCTCTCGTCACAACAGCAACTACCTCAACCCAAACTGAACTGAGCTGAACTCTGCATTACCTTAAGACTATTCATTGACTCCTAGACTACGATAGAGCTCGGTTTTGATTCTTATTCCTACACTTCTGTATTTATCATTGCTAACCTGTTTTATATGTATATTTGCATTTTTGATACCGTATTACTTAGTTTACTTATAAACACCTTTAGTTACAGTACCACCAGACTCCAATGTATCATTCCATTTCTGCTGGTTTGGTAACCCAGTCATGGGGTGCGTGACAGTTTTAAAATTAGATCAAAAATCACCCTGCTGAGCAAACTCAAATCAAAAATCCAAAAAAAAAGGACTCTCTACTTCCCTTTACAACTGGTTTCTTGACTTCCTCACCAACAAACAGCTATCAGTAAGGGCAGGAAACAATACTATATCTCTGCCACAATTATCCTCAACACTTTTACCCTGCAAGGCTGTGATTTCAGCTCCCTATTTTACTCCAATACATTTATGACTTTATGGACAGATTCTGCTCTGACATCTAGAGGTTTGCAGATGATGCCACTCACTGTAGACGGCTAGATAATTAACAATAAGGCAAAGTACAGTGATGGAATAAGGAACCTAGAGGTATGCTGTTGAGGCACCAATCTTTCCCTCGATGTCAGTAAAACAAGCTGGTTGTCGACTTCAGGAAGCAGTGTGGAATACACATCCTTTTATTTCAATGGTTCTAATGTGGAGATGGTTGTGAACTTCAAGTTCCTAAGTTTCAAGGTTTAAAAGGTACATTTAATGTCAGAGAAATGTACAGGTTTCCTCCGCTATTCGAAGGTAGAGCGTTCCTATGAAATGGTTTGTAAACCAGAATGTCATAAAGTGAAGAAGCAATTACCATTTATTTATATGGGAAAAATTTGTGAGCATTCGCAGACCCAAAAAATAACCTACCAAATCATGCCAAATAACACATAAAACCTAAAATAACAGTAACATATAGTAAAAGCAGGAATACACAGCCTGTATAATGTAGGAATACTTTTCTACAATTATTGCAGCACTGTCCACCGCTGCAAAAATCTCACGCAAGTGCTCTCGGCAGCACTCACAGTAAAAACACACGGTGCAAGCGCTCTTGGCAGAAACACACGGCACAAAGCGCTCCCGGCAGAAGCACTCTTTCCAGTAACCTTTAAGCTATGAAGCTACCAAATAACACATAAAAATACACAGCCTATATAAAGTAGAAATAATGTATGCCCAGTGTAGTTTCACTTACTGGAATCAGGAAGATAGTGAGGACACTGATGATACTGTGTTAGGCTGAGTCGTCAGAGGTTGGGGTGGTGGGATACTGGGGTGTCATCTCATCATTGTCTGTTTCCATCAGGGCAAGCAAGTCATCTTCTATGTCTGCCTGCCTCGATGTCGAAGGTCGAGTTTTGTCGTCTGCTGTGGCTGATGTGGAAGGCTTGAAAAACAACAGCATGCTTGACTGCTTAGGCTCGCACATTTTTCTATCATACAGTTCTTTGTAAGCACTCAAACCATCCTGCAAATATGCCCTAAACCTACGTACCTTTTCAAAATTAAAGTCATACTTTTCTGCAATCATTGCAGCATTGTCAATCTCACAATTGCTTCGCGTTCAGTTCCTGGATGATTCACTTACTGCGTTCGACTTCAATTGTTATCCTTTCCTCTTCATCAGCTCTTCATCTCTCAGTTCTTGGTCATTTGATGCCAAAACCTCTTCAACATCATCTTTGTCAACTTCCACAAACCCTTAGCCAAACTCACTATGTCCTTACTTTGTTCACCACGATCGAAACGCTTAATTACGTCTAGTTTTACGGTAAGCGTAACACCCTCACGTGCTCTTTTAGGCTTTTCCGATACCTTGGAACTCATCTTGCTAATGGATGCACAGCACAGATGCTCACAGGCACGTGTTTAAGCAATGCCGACTAGAATGCAGTTCTGGGGCAGAAACTTGGCTGCTCGGCGCACGCTGCCTTTTTTCATAACAGTGAAAACACTTTCTGTTAGCAAAAACAGGTAACTAATGTTGGTCTTTCGTAACAACGAATTGACGTAAAGCGAACATTCGAAAAACGGGGCACACCTGTATACAATATACATCCTGAAATGCTTTTTCTTCACAAACATCCAAGAAAACAGAAGAGTGCCCCAAAGAATGAATGACAGTTAAATGTGTCCCCCAGCTCCCCCCTCCCGCGTGTAAGCAGCAGCGAGCAACAATCACCCTTCCTCCCACCAGCAAAAAATAGGCATCAGCGCCCACGACCAAGCACTCAAACATGAACAAAGCAACAGCAAAGACACAGACTTGCAGTTACCCCAAAGACTTTGCGTTTCACCCAGTATTCGACATACCAAGTGTAAATATATTCAGTAGCGCTTCCTGGTCCAACCATGTAAATGCTCTGGCCAAAAATGCACACCAGTACCACTACTTCTAAGAAATTGCAGAGTGGGAAATGTTCCGTCCAATAATTCTGTCTACACTTTTTGCTGCTTCAGGAAAGAGCCAGCATAATCAAAGAATCAGAATCAGGTTTATTATCACTGTTTTATATGATGTGAAATTGTTGGTCCCTTCTGTTGTTGTTGAAGTATATGGGCCAAAATGTCAATTGTATATTCACTTTCCTTGATGCTGCCTGACCTGCTGAGCTCCTCCAGCATTTTGTGTGTATTGCTCTGAATGTCCAGCACCTTCAGAATCTCTTGTTTAAGAATGTTCTCCTTCACCCCAAGCATTGAAATTAAATATTCATGTGGTATTGATTGGTAATCTTAATACCTCAACTGGATCGTTAAAAATTTGTAACACTTGACTTTTATAGTAATGTGGTGGTGATATATTTATTCAGTTAAAATTTTTAAATGGCCACCCTTTTACATACATATCCTGCACTACTTAACCAACGTACAGTATATTTTGATTCACTTTAAACAGCACAACGTTGTCGAGCATCTATTAGTACTCCATAGCTGTGTGCCTGTTAACCTGCCAAACTAAATATTGGAAGAATTCTGGCTTCATGATCTATTGGATGTTTGGCAAAGACTATAGCAGCTGACCGTCCTTGCATTTTTTTTTCATGTTAAAAGCATTTTTCAGGGTCATACAATATACCAGAATTAAAGGACTGCAGAAGGTCCTGAAAAGCTATAGAGGGTGGTACAAGTGACTAAAAGGCAAGGTAAGGTCTTTGGAATAATTGTAGGATAATTTTAAAGTTTGTGGGAGATTTTGCTAAGAGTTGTGTACTGTTTACATTGGACTGACCATCCCAGGAATTTGTTTTGCCAATATTACAGGCTGTGCTCATCCTGAGACCAAGAAGCAAGTGTAATTTAAAAGCAACCTGGAAGTACAGTTAAAACAATTAAAGACGTTAAAACAAATACAATATGCCTAATAAGCTGTGTGGCAGACTGAAGAAAACATCAAGGAGATGTCATCATGTCTGTGAAGTAGTCCAATTTGGTAGGTCAAATATGATGGCAGAATATAATATTAATGGTAAGTCTCTTGGCAATGTGGAGGGTCAGAGGCCATAGGACACTCAAAGCTGCTGTGTAGATTGACTCTGTGGTTAAGAAGGCATACAGTGCATTGGCCTTCATCAATAGTGGGATTGAGTTTAGGAGCAGAGAGGTAATGTTGCAGCTATATAGGACCCTGGTCAGACCCCACTTGGAGTACTGTGCTCAGTTCTGGTCACCTCACTACAGGAAGGATGTGGAAACAATAGAAAGGGTGCAGAGGAGATCTGCAAGGATGTTGCCTGAATTAGGGAGCTTGCCTTATTAGAATAGGTTGAGTGAACTCAGCCTTTTCTCCTTGGAGAGACGGAGGATGAGAGATGACTTGGTAGAGGTGTATAAGATGATGAGAGGCATTGATCATGTGGATAGTCAGAGGCTTTTTCCCAGGGCTGAAATAGGTAGCACAAGAGGGCTCAGTTTTAAGGTGCCTGGAAGTAGGTACAGAGGAGAAGTCAGGGGTAAGTTTTTTTACACAGAGAGTGGTGAGTGTGTGGAATTGCCTGTCGGCAACGGTGGTAGAGGCGGATACGTTGGGGTCTTTTAAGAGACTCTTGGATAGGTACATGAGCTTAGAAAAATAGAGGGCTATGGGTAACCCGAGGTAATTTCTAAGGTAAGTACACGGTCGGCACAACATTGTGGGCCGAAAGGCCTGTATTGTGCTTTTTGTGTTTCTATATTTGTACGACTTAAAACTGGGCTTTTTATGAACTTGGGAAGTCCCAAATTAAAATTTCTAATTCAGTTACTGTTGTTATGAAGGAAGCGGAGAGCACCGTATATAATATTTTCTGATGTTTTCCTTTTGTCTGAGTTTTCAATAATATGCTATGATTTAAAAATCTTTATTCTAATTTTATATGTGTGGTAATTAGTTTAGAATTATCATTATCCCTAATTCCCTGCCATTTCCCAATATGTTTCTTCTGATAATCTTTTCACGTGTTTTTCTAATGACTCTGAATAATAGTTGCAACTGTGTAATCATATATCATTACATATTCTGATATACCTTGTGGGGAGTGGTTAAAGGTGAGCAGAAGTTATTTTTATAATTGAGCAAACATCAATTCAGTTTCACCTTAACTTTTATTTGTTTAAATTTAAATAGCTTATTTTTCTTGTCTTTAATCCCAGCTATTTCTGAGCTCTCCTTTGTTAAAAAGTTTTGGACTAGTTTTGTGGACAAAAGTGGTCTGCAAAATTTTATGTAAAGACTTGTGTAGAATTGTATTAAGATGTACAGCACAGAAATGTAACAGACATTTTTTTAATGCTCTGTAGTCTATACCCTATCAATTGACCAACAGATTCCTTTCTTGCATACTTTGTGTCGTCCTCTTAATTGTACATTTTCAGTTTACAATTCAGTTTAAGGCCATTGTCTTAGATGAAACTTTAGTGCTGATTTTCTTTGATTCTAGTTCCATAAGAAGCACTTCCTCTGTCCTCTAATCTCTTGCTGTAGAGACCTTTTGGAGTAGAATATTTTTGAAGTTGGATGTCAGGCACATGAACAACATAGCTTGATTACAAGAGTTGCTTGAACATGTTTGGAACTTCTGTGTTGGAGATATTACCTTGGGAGAGGTCACTAACTCGGTGCCTGTATGGAAAGCACCTGAAAAGCTGATCAGAAGGAACAGATATTGGGAAATATCAGGGAATTTTGACCATAATGACTGGAGGAAGCACAGTAGAAGTTTCCCTTGTCATGTACCCCGTGACCGGGTTACCAAACCAGCAGAAATGGAATAATACGTTGGAGTCTGGTGGTACAGCATGGATGCATGAAGCAGCACCAGGGCAATTGACATTGTAGCAGAGAAGGAGTTGGGGAGCATTATCAGGGATGGTTGGAACATGGACTGTTCTACATAGCCAGTGAAAAGACAGGCAAAGTTGAGCCCCAACTGGGTGCCCATGGCTGTCTCTTGAGTTTGGAGAAAGTATGAGGAGCTGAAAGAAGTTATTGAGGGTGAGGACCAGTTCCGCCAGATGGAGGAGGGTAGTGGAGGGGAACTGGTTAGACCTTTTATTGAGAAAGAAGTGGAGAGCAATTCAGAACTGTTTTGCTCACTGGTTTCAGGCATTCAGGCTTGGAGATGCCAGGAACAGTCAGGAGTGAAAATGAAACGTTTTCACTCCACTTTCTTACTGCCTGCTACATCACTGACTTTTAGAGCAGGAATGAAGGTCCTCCATCTCTACCTGTCCTTGGCTGAAACCACTTTTGGTCTTGGTCTTTGCAGTGCTCAAGGCTTCCCTCATCATGCCAGTAGCTTCCTCTCAGTGATCACTGCTGTCGACCATGCAAGCCCTGGGTGGAGACTCGGGAATACCATTGTACACACAGGTAGAAGGATTCTTCTTTGCTGTTTCCATTACAGTTTTGTCTGATCAGTCAGGGTTGTTAGCCGTGAGCTGAACCCCCGGACATGGAGGGCCAGTGGCCCACTCTTAGTCTGGCCTCTGCCCTTTGACCTGTTTGGCATGGGTGACCCTACCAGGAGCCAAAACATAAAGCACTGACTCCAGCCAACATAGATCTCTGGGTCATTGAGGCTCACAAGCCTCCAAACCCTATGACAAGGTTGTAGTCCTCTTGGAGGCTCACTTATTCAACAAGTTAGAAAATACAAAGTTGAAGTTATCAGCATTCATCTTGAATGTTACAAAGAAAATGAAGACTTGGATGCATTATATGAAAGTATTCCGTGATCAGCACTAGGTGCCTACACTGATTTTGTTCATTTACAATCAATCAAAAGAACTTGGCAGCATACGTACACTGGATGAATTCCTCTGTCAATTATTATTTTATAGTACTTTAGTAGTATTTGTAACATTCTAATTTGTTCTGTATTTCATTTAAATTCAAAATTTGTTACTCAGTTAAATAGTTGTTTATCTTTTTAAATAGTTTTTTAACTATTTTGTAAAGAAAGTTTTTGGCATATTGTCCTTCATAGGGCAAAATATTGAGTACAGGAGATGGGATGTCAGGTTGAAGTTGTATAAGACATTGTTGAGGCCTAATTTGGACTATTGTGTGCAGTTTTAGTCAGCTATCTACAAGAGAAATGTAAATACGGTTAAAAGGGTACAGAGAAAATTTATAAGGATTTTGTTAGGACTGGAGATCCTGAATAATAAGATAGAACTTTATTCTCTAGAACATAGAAGATTGAGAGGAGATTTATTAGAGGTATACAGAATTGAGGGATATAGCTAGGGTAAATGCAAGCAGGCTTTTTCCACTGAGGTTCAGTGGGAGTCGAAGTCTTGGGTTAAAAGTCAAAGATGGAAAGTTTAAGAGAAACACAAGGGGAAAATTCTTCACCTGAAGGGTGATGAGAGTGTGGAATGAATTGTCAGCACAAGTACAATATGCAATTTCAACGTTCAAGAGAAGTTTGGATATTACATGGATGGTAGGGGTATGGAGGGCTCTGGTCTGGGTGCAGATTGATAGGACTAGACAGTTTATATTGTTTGGTACAGACTAGGCTGACTGAAGGGTCTGTGTGTTGTAGTTTTCTATGACTCTATTTCCATGAAACTTTGGCAAATTGAGACAGCCACTTAATTGGGTTAAAATGTACTGGTCCTGATGTGTCCCAGTTAACCAGAACCCACTATGTTTGGGGGAAAAAGTAAAATAGTGCAAAAAGAGGGGGAAATTAGTGAGAAGGTGGCATGGGTTCATTGTTCATTCAAAAATCTGATGGTAGAGGTTAAAAAGCTGTACCTAAAAAGTTGTGTGTCTTCAGGTGTCTGTACCATCATCTTGATGGTAGCAATGAGAAGAGGGTATGTCTGGGTGGAGGTCCTTAATGATGGACACCATCTTTTAGAGGCATTGCCTTTTGAAGATGTCCTCTGCTCATGAAGCTTTTGACCATGATGGAGCTGGCTGAGTTTGTAACTTACTGCTGCCTTTTCTGATCCTGTGCAGTGGCCTCTCCATACCAACAGCAATGCACCCAGTTAGAATATTCTCCATGGTACATTTGTAGAAACTTGCAAGAGTCTTTCGTGACACACCAAGTCTTAAATTCCTAATGAAACATAGCTGCTGTCGTGCTTTCTTTGTATTGCATCAATATGTTGGGCCCAGGATAAATCTTCAGAGATGTTAACACCCAGGAACCTGAAGATATTCACCCATTCCACTGCTGATCCCTCAATGAGGACTTGCATGTGTTCCCTTGACTTCCCCTTCCTGAAGTCCACAATCAATTACTTGGTCGTACTGACTCAATCAGCAGATCTTATGTATGCCTCCTCATCACTATCTGAAATTCTACTAGCAGTAGTTGTCTTCAACAAATTTATAGATGGCGTTTGAGCTGTGCTGAACCACACAGTTGTAGGTGTAGAGAGAGTAGAGCAGTGGGCTAAACACACATCCTTGAGGTGTGCCAGTGTAGATAGTCAGCGAGAAGGACCTGTTATTTCTGATCTTTCTTCCAAACTGTAAATCCTATCCTTCCTGTAAACAGCTTCCCAGAACTACTTGCAATGGTCTAGTTGGCCAAGCCAATAAAACACAATTTAATTTACTTGCTACCTACGCTTGCTACAGGAGACACTGCCTCAAGCCTTCATATAGTTATTTACATCAGGGAAGGAGGTACAGGAGTCGGAGTGATTCAGAAGGAGCTTATTTCCCTCTGCTATAAGATTTCTGAACAGTGCATGAACACCACCTCATTATACTTTCCTTGCACTATTTACTTAGTAATTTGTAGCAATTTTATGTTTTTACTGCTGCTATAAAACAATAAATTTCACTTCAAATAAGGCAGTGATAATAAATTTGATTTTGAAGAAGGCATTATCTACCATTAGTGATCCCCACCATCTGGGCCATGGTATTTTCTTGCAGCTACCATGAGGTAGAACAGAAGCCTAAAGTCCATGCTACTGGGTTCAAGAATGATGAGATCACCCTCAAAATGGAGGAGTAACACCTTATATTCCGTCTGGGTAGCCTTCAACCTGATGACATGAATATCGATTTCTCTTTGCGTTTATAAAAAAAAAAATCCTTTCCCCTCTTCTCCTCTTCTATTCCCCTTTTACCTCTTCTCACCTGCCTATTACTTCCCCCAGGTCATCTCTTCCTTCCCTTTCTCCTATGGTGCATTCTCCTCTCCTATCAGATTCTTTCCTTTCCAACCTTTTACTTTCTCACCCACCTGGCTTCACATATCACCTTCCAGCTATTCCTCCTTTCCCTCCTCCCACCTTTTTATTCTGGCATCTCTCCCTTTATTTCCAGCCCAAAACACTGACAATTCATTTCCTTAGATGCTGCCTGACCTGCTGAGTTGCTCCAGTATTTTGTGTGAGTTGCTCAAGGACATTCTGTTCTTGAACCAACCAGCAAAGTTTTAATCACTGTAAGTCAGCAACATGATGTGTACTTCAATCACTTTGCACTAAAATAGACTTTGTAGTTCTCTAATTGTGTTTTCCTATTTAAAAATGATGTGCATAACATGGATTTAATTTATATTTTTGTGAATACTGCTTACATGTGCTGTGTTGCTACAAGTAAGGGTTTCATTGCATTTGTGCACGCATGTACTTGTCCATATAATACACTTGACTTTGACCTTTAAAGAACCACATATATGCATTAAATATCCACTTCCCTAATGATTTCAACTTGAGGTGCTTTTCGCTGTTATTTCATTTAATTGAAGTGGCTACCAGCTCAGCAGTATGATTCATTCTTTCTTGCAGTTAGACATCCACTGAATGCAGTACAATGAAAGGTATTCTGTGGTAAATCCCAACTTTAAGATGAAATATTAAGCCAGAAGCTTTGACATTGTTCTAAAGAGGAGCAAGAGCATTTTGCCTGGTGTCCTGTTCAATTTTTTTCACAGCCATCCCACAAATATCTATTAGCTACTATGCACTGGAGATTAGCATGTCACTGGCAAACCCAATGTTTATTTCCAAAATATTTGGTTAGATTATCCCTACATTATCTTCGCATTATTCCATTATCTTCAATTTAGACAAATGAGGGAAAGGCTGCTTGAAGGTCCAGCCCTCAAACTTGGCACAGATGCTGTGGTCATGCTTTCCTGTGTGCTCCTAAGACTGGGGGCTATCTACACTACACACTGGGAGGTTTTCATTAATACTGTTTCATCAAAATCTTGCAAATTCCCTTGAAGGAAAAATGAACATCAGGAAACTCCCATTCCTAGCCCACATACCCAGAATGGAGACCCAAATTAATGCTTAGTCATAGAACATAGAAATCTACAGCATATCACAGGCCCTTTGGCTGCAATGTTGTGCCGACCATGTAACCTACTCTAGAAACTGCCTTGAATTTTGCTTGTATATAGCTCTCTATTTTTCTAAGCTCCATGTACCTATCTAAGAGGCTTTTAAAAGACCCTATTGTATCTGCTTCCACCACCGCCTCCGGCAGTGCATTCCACACACCCACCACTCTCTGTGTGGAAAAACTTACTCCTGACATCCCCTCATGCTAGCCATTTCAGCCCTGGGAAAAAGCCTCTGACTATCCACACGATCAATGCCTCTCATCATCTTGTACACCTCCATCAGGTCACCTCTCATCTTCCATCGCTCCAAGGAGAAAATGCAAGTTCACTCAACCTTTTCTCATAAGGTACGCCCTCAAATCCAGGTAACTTCCTTGTAAATCTCCTGTGTATTCTCTCTATAGTATCCACATCCTTCCTGTAGTGAGGTGACCAGAACTGAACATAGTACTCCATGTGGGGTCTGACCAAGGTCTTGTATAGCTCTAACATTGCCTCATGGCACTTGAGCTCAATCCCATGGTTGATGAATGCTAACACACCATGCACCTTCTTAACAACACTGTCAACCTGCGCAGCAGCTTTGAATGTCCTTTGGACATGAACCCCAAGATCTCTCAGATCCTCCATATTGCCAAGAGTCTTGCTATTAATATTTGTATATTCTTTCTTCAAATTTGACCTACCAAATTGAAGCATTTCACACTTATCTGGGTTGAAGTCCATCTGCCACTCCTAGCCCAGTTCTACATCCCATCGATAGCCTGTTGTAACCTCTGACAACCCTCCAGACTATCCACAACACCCCCAACCTTTGTGTCATCAGCAAACTTGCTAACCCACCCTTCTACTTCTTCATCCAGGTCATTTATTTAAAAAATCACAAAGAGGAGGGGTCTTAGAACAGATCCTTGTGGAACACCACTGGTCACCGACCTTCATGCAAAATACGAGCCACCTACAACCACCCTTGTCCTTCCGTAGGCTAGCCAATTCTGGATCCACAAAGCAAGGTCTCCTTGGATCCCATGCCTCCCTACCTTTCTGAAGGATTCTTGCATGGGGAACTTTATCAAATGACTTACTGAAATTCATTTACACTACATCCACTGCTCTACCTTCATCAGTATGTTTTGTTACATCCTCAAAGATTCAATCAGGCTCTTAAGGCACGACCTGCCCTTGACAAAGCCATGCTGACTATCTCTAACCAGTTTATATCTCTCCAAATTTTCATAAATCTTGCCTCCCTGGATCTTCTCCAACAACTTGCCCACCACAGATTCACTGGTCAATAATTTCTTTGAGTTATTTCTGCTCCCTTTCTTGAACAAGGGAACAACATATGCAGCCCTCCAATCCTCTGGTACTTCTCTGATCCCTATTGATGACGCAAAGATTATCGCAAGAGGCTCAGCAATTTCCTCCCTCGCTTCCCACAGTAGCCTGGGGATATATGTCATCCGGTCCCAGTGACTTATCTAACTTAATGCTTTTCAAAAACTCCAGCACATCCTCTTTCTCAATGTCTATATTCTCAAGTATTTCAGTCCGTTGTAAGTTGTCTCCACAATTGCCAAGGTCTTTTTCCTGGTGAATACTGAAGCAAAGTATTCATTAAGTACTTCCATTACCTCCTCTGACTCCATGCACACGTTTCAACCTTCTCACCTGATTGATCCCATTCTCATACGGCTCATCCTCTTGCTCTTCACATTGAATGCTGTGGGGTTTTCCTTAATCCTGCTCACCAAGGCCTTTTCATGGCCCCTTCTGGCTCTCCTAATTCCACTCTTAAGCTCCTTCCTAGCAACCTTTTCTAGAGCTGTAACAGTACCTGGTTTCTTGAGACTTTTGTAAGCTTTTCTTTTCTTCTTAACTAGATTCTCTACATACTTTGTACACCATGGTTCATTATCTCTACCGTCCTTTCCCTGCCTCAATGAAACATACCTATGCAGAACTCCATGCAAATGTTCCCTGAATATTTGCCACATTTCTGCCATGCATTTCCCTGAGAACATCTGTTCCCAATTTATGCTCCCAAGTTCCTGCCTAATAGCATCATATTTCCCCCTACCCCAATTAAATGTTTTCCCAAATTGTCTGTTCTGATCCCTCTTCAGCGCTATAGTGAAGGTGATTGAGTTGTGGTCACTACCTCCAAAATACTCTCCGACCGAAAGATCTGACACCTGACCAGGTTCATTTCCCAATACCAGATCAAGTACAGCCTCTCCTTTAGTTGGCTTATCAACATATTGTGTCAGGAAACCTACCTGAACACACCTAACAAACTCCACCCCATCTAAACCCCTTGTGCTATGGTAATGCCAATCAATATTAGGAAAATTTAAAATCTCCCATCACAACAACCCTATTATTATTGCACCATTCCAGAATCTGCCTCCCTATTTGCTCCTCAATATCCCTGTTACTATTGGGGGTGGGGTCTATAAAAACAGCCAGTAGAGTTATTGCCCCTTTCCTGTTTCTGACTTCCACCCACATTAACTCAGTAGACCATCCTTCCATGACTTCCTCCTTTTCTGCAACTGTGACACTTTACAGAAGGAGCAATGCCATGCCCCCACCTCTTTTGCCTTCCTCCCTGTTCTTTTAGAAACATCTGAAGCCTGGCACACTCAGCAGCCATTCCTGCTCCTGAGACATCTAAATCTCTGTAATGGCCACAACGTCATAGTTCCACGTATTGATCCACGCTCTTAAGGTCATCCACCTTGTTTATGATACCCTTTGCATTAAAGTAGACACATCTCAGATCATCAGGCTGAGTGCATCTTTGCTCTAACATCTGCCTACAAGCCGTCTCTACTTGTGCTTCAACCTGCCCATCCTCTGCCTCTTTACTTCAGTTCCCACCCCCCTTCAAATCCTCCTGGATATTGGTCAGTCTCAGATTCAAATGCAACCCATCCATTTTGTACAGGTCCCACCTGCCCAAAAGAGGTCCCAATGATCCAACAATCTGAATCCCTGCCCTCGACTTCAATCCTTCAGCCACCTTATTCTATTCCTATACTCACTGTCATGTGGCCCAGGCAGCAATCCCGAGATTACTACCTTTGAGATCCCGCTTCTCGGCTTCCTTCCTAACTCTGCATTCTGCTTTCAGGCCCTCTCCCTTCCCCGCCCGTCTACCTATGTTGTTGGTACCAATATGTACCACAGCTTCTGGCTGCTCACCCTCCCATTTCAGGATATTATGGACGTGCTCAGAAACATAATGAACCCTGGCACCTGGGAGGCAAACTACCATCCTTGTTTCTTTTTCACTGTGAGCAGGCTACATTATTGCATGTGTCAAGGAAAGAGATTGTCAGGAAATAATTTAAGGGTATTCTTAAAGCCTCCCTGGGGGGAAATGTGCAACTTCCGCATAAGAACCCTCTAGCCCTTGTCCATTCAAATGGATCAGGAATATTTGTACTGAGAACCTTAATGTCCATGCATCAGGAGGTCAGATGCTCAGAGTAAATGCTGGAAGGAGCACATTACTTAACAAACTGCCCATTCATCTGCTCCACCAGTCACCTCTTATCTCATCCATGGAGGAATCTGCTGTTCCCTCCTTCGACTCGTCAGCCACTTCAGTTCTCCTTGAACTGCAGACATCATTGAACAATTCAACTTTGATCATGAAGGATCATCGCAGAACACCAGTGACTAAACTTAAAAGAATTCTGTGCAAAGGAGTCTTTGTTTCACTCAGCTTTTTAAAGTATGAATGAAATATTTCATTGTTGATTTTTTTTTTAAAGGATCTAAAGGCTCTGCCGTATGGAATCTTGATGGTATAAAATTAACGTATCAGTACCTGAAGTATCTTGGAAAAAAGCATGAAAATCAAGTGTCTTAAATGTTTTCTGTTGACTTCTGAATTGTCCTCCAATGAGATATCTTACCGAATAAGCACTTTGTTCTGGAATGAACTCAATTACATTTTATACAATGTATTTTGGCAAAAAAGGACAAATAAGGTTACCAATTATATACACTAAGAAGGGAAAACATCCTATAAATGATTATGCTATGATTCTGTTAAATTAAAAGTAATAAATCATCTTGGTAAATGTCAATTGTGGGAAAATATTACAACTATCATAACAGATTAAATCAGTGTTCACTCGTGCCACAATGATGTAGCTATTTGGTAGTCATTCAGAACCTTTCGTGAAGTAATTGCAGATTTCCAAATACCGGTAGAAGTGGCTAAGTACAGTGTTTTTAGGTTTGATGTGCTGATTTGCTGTTTTGTAAGAAGAATTTTGAAATACGCTCAATAATATTTCATGGGAAGTCAGATCAATGTTTAAAAAATGCATTTAATTGCTTTTGCTGTTCTGGAACTACAAGTATCATGCAGCTGTACACTTAACAGCTGGGAGCTTGAGTATAAATTTTCAGCCATCCTCAAATCCAGCAGCCTCTGTCATTTCCTGTGATATCTTCTGACATTTGGCTTTAATCAGAGCACATAATGCACCAATGTGTACGGCAGGGTGCATTGTATGGTTCTCGTTGTGTTGCAAAGAATAAGTGAACCTTAAAATATATATTTTCTTTATTCCACAGGATGACGTAACCTTCAATGAGGATTTAGCAGCAGCAGAAATGAGCTTGACATCCTGGTTTTTGGTGAGCAGCGGAGGCACTCGTCACCGCCTACCACGTGAAATGATCTTTGTAGGCCGGGATGACTGTGAATTGATGTTGCAGGTAACTGACTGAAGGGATGATGCAGTTTTTTTTCTGTATTTTCAGCTGAACTCAAACTTGAGCTCAGCAAAGCAATTCAGATTAACTGATTTTATTTGCATCCTTTGACAGAATTTATTAAAATTATTTAGATTATTTACAATAGACTACATTGTTTAATTAGAATGAAAGTTTTTAGACATGAATGTGACTCTTACTTTCTGTGTGTGCTCAGCTTGGAAGAGAGAAGCTGCAGATCTGAAACAATCCAAAATGAATGTTGCCACATCTAATATTTGCTTGAATTCCAACTTTCATGACATCAGATGTATTTTGGCCAGTGGTGAAATAATATTTTTCCCTAAAACTTTTATTCATTATCATCTTTATCTATGCCACAGAAGTTTGTTTTTATTATTTGCCAGAAATTAAACCCAAGTGTTTTCCAGCATTTATAAAGCTTTTGTTTTCTTTCCCCTCCTTTTCATGCACTTTTATTTTGGATAACTTCATTTTTAAATTTTTTCCAGATGGCCAAAGTGTGCAAAGTCCTGCAGATACGAGTGAGTAGGAAGAATATATGAACAAGTGTTATTTCTTTAGGATTGGAATTTGTTTCCTAAAGTTGTGTGACAGATTTTAGTGAAATAAAACTTTTTTAAAAAAAATATATATATATAGTACAGTGTAAATCACATTTAAACTTCTCTTGTATTCCTTCTCCTCCCTTAGCAACAAATATGTGTGGACATGAGCCTTTTAGTTTAAAACTGGATATGAGTGGCAATTATTACTTGTCACTTTTAAAGCTGCATATTCTCTTTATTCAAATTCACCCATTAGCCCTGTACTCTTGCCACAGCTGTAGCCTAAACTGTTTCCAGTATATTTTGGTATTTGGGTTCCTCGCCTACATAAGAATTTTGGCCTGTTTTCTTTCAGGCATCATCTTAAATGTTACCAAGAAAAATTATATCATCATAAAAGTAGTGTTCATATTCAGTAATTTCTCTTCAGCTCAGGGTCAGCAATATCAGTAGAATAGTACAATAGTGCTGACATTCAAATTATTCAGCTAATCTGATTAAATGACTTTAATTTACAGATATGAACAGTTATCTTCAGACTCAATTATTTTTTTGCCTGGAACCTACAATGCATTCATGTGGATGCTGAAGAGAGATGTATGAATACAGTAAACAATGTGTCACTAAGTTGTAGCTAGAATAGAAATCCTTTAGAGAGTTTGCTTTAAATTACTAGAGATAATCAAACATTAGATATCTAGATGTTCATCTTTACTTTAAATGCCTGTGAATCTTATAGATTTCTCCTCTAGTTTTGCAGCTTTGATTTTTAAATACCTGAAGCTTTTCCAATTGATCTGGCATGCAAAAAAAAAATCCATGTATTTGTTTTTCGTCCAATTAAAAGATTTCTACAATTTCAGGACTTTGTTCTAAATAAAATTTATCTAAGTTGTCAAGATACCACTAATTTGACCTTTAAACATGGTCGTGCATGTTTTGGTGAGCCAGTTGTCTCTTGAGAAAAAAAATCTTTGTTTAAATGTGAGTGGAAATATTGGAAACTAGGACATGTCAGAACTGGAAAAGATGGTTAAAAATTGTCAATTGTTGGCTTTCCATGTGTGGACATTATCTACCTTTTGGGTTTACTAACTAACATATTTTCTTCCATAAGTTCACATTGGGATATTACACCACTATGGATGACTTTTGCACTTTTCTTCCTTTGTTGACCCAATAAAGGGCTTTCAACATCAGCATAAGCAAATTTTTTTTGTGTTTCTACATCCCCCCCCCCTTTCATGTGCATGCATCTTTACTTATTAGTTGTCTTTTCAACTGCAACCATTAGCAATAGTATAATTAAATCACCTATTGAAAATCTGCTTTCGCAACAAGTCTTTACTATCTTTTCACCTTTAGTCAATATGAAACTGACTAACTGTTCCAAGGATTGATATCAGTGGTCTAATGTAGATAACTAATTGTATGCATTGTTTACTCTCCATATTAATCTGTGAAAAGTATTCTGTATTTTTAAAGCAAAGCATGCATGGAATATTTAGCAGAAAGGTAAATAAAGTAAGTCCACATTTCCAAATGTTTTCTCTAGCTTCTCAGTACAGATGAATGCATAGAATTTTGCAGCATAGAATTGGGTGATTTCATCAGATAGGATGGTGCACCACACAAGACCTTAAAAATCAAATTGTAAAATAACGTGGAGACAAGCCTGGGATTAAAAAGTTGATGTTTATTAGTTGCCATTTTGGTTGGCATTATCATTTGCAATCATTGCTTTGTGGGAAGGGGCAGTTTGTGCCCAGTGAGCCTCCGAAAAAGGTTGGAGATAAACAGCAGTCTGTTAAATGGATTGCCAGCTTGAATAGCTGCTTGATGTTCCTTCAGGTTGAAACCCATTACACTTCAAAATTAGGCCTTACATAAAAAGTTTCATACAGTATTGCTAACTTGCATGAAAACTACCAAACAGTTCTACTTCTGTATTACCAGGCTTTGTAATACCAAAGAAAATTTGTTGTTTAACTTCTCTTACAGCATATGTGAATATTTAATGCTTCATTTTCAAATAGCTGGCAGAAAAATCTACCTTTTTGTCTTGCAAGGGATTTCATGATTATAAAATTCCTCTGCAGGCCAGATACCTTTTAGGTATCTTGATTACAGTACATAAACATCATAAAACATTTATTCCTCATCTGGGCTGAATATGGGCAATTGGGACTAGTGGGGAGGGTATGGACTAGTTGGGCTAAAGGGCCTGCTTCTGTGCTTTATTGCTTTTTTGACTTTGTAGATCCCAAGTAGGTTGGCCTCTATGTAAATCAAGATCTTGGCCCTCAGAGTAGGCAAGAGGTTTGATCCTTGCATATATTTTGATGTAATGTTCTTCTTCTGCACGAGGAATTCTTGGGTTGCTTTGCAAAAAGTAGGAGGCAAACTGGAAAGAAAATAAAGCTTAAAAATGAGTGGCAAAATCAAAGGGGAGGATTTTGAAAACAATCTTTAAAATCAGCCAAGAATTAGGAAAATGAAATGTTAACCATAAACAATTCATTCTGTATTACAGCTAGATTTCGTATCAATAAAGATAGTGTGAACTATAATAAAGGATTCTGTAGTGGAGTGAAGTGAATCTGGTTTTGAGAAATCTTCAAGTAAACATGAAATGAGATTGTTTGTTTTTATTCTGAATAAAATAAAATCTGTGGGAAAATATTGTTTTCTCTTTTCACAGTCCCGCAGTGTGGACAAGCAACATGCAGTGATCAACTATAACTCTACTGAAGATGAGCATAAAGTTAAGGACCTTGGTAGTCTAAATGGGGTAAGAGAGCCTTTGATAGTCAGTAACTGATACTATATTTTTGTTGGAATTTAGTTTGATTTATTTTAATCACTATGTGTCAAAACGTCTTTTCTGTTGAACTCAAACTTTTTATGTACAGAGATCCTGTCTGACCTGTTGAGTTTTCAGCTTGTGTTTCCAACAACCTCTATATAGTGCTTTTGAAGTAATTTGTGTGCAGGGCTGGGAGGTATCAGAGTTCAGATGAGTGCTCTGGAGCTTATCATCTCAACTCTTCCACTTTAGTGCTTAAGTACTTCCTGAATATCAGCTAGATGACCAAATTCTGGATAATCCTTCCCAATTTTTCCACCTTATTTATTTTCTTTATGAATTGTAATACATTTTTCATTATGAGTAAACTCTTCTCAGGCTTCCAGCCGGGTAAAGTATCAATTTTAACCGATGTTTCGATGACAAACTCTGCTGTTGATGAAGAAATGTCGGTTAAAATTGATACCTGTATATGCCAGGAAAGCACCAGATCCTCCTTCACAGTTTCCGTTGTTACGTACCCCGTAACTGGGTTGTCAAACCAGCAGAAATGGAACACTTGTTGGAGTCTGTAATTACTAGAAACTAATAAAATTTATTAGTAAATTATGTAATACAGTACACTAAATGCAAGGATATAAATGTAACAGGTTAGCAATGATAATATACACATATACACAGAAATATGGGAATAGGAATCAGCCAAGCTCTATCGAAGTCTAGGGGTAAATGATCAGTCTTCAAGTGAAGCAGAGTTCAGTTTAGTTTGGTGTAGTTCGAGGTAGTTGTTGTGGTACAGTTGTGGGGGGGGAGAGAGTGAGATACAGCTGAAATTTCAGGCAAACCTTCCGTTGTCTTCTTGTCCCGTTGTGGTCACCGACTGTGACCTCTCTGATCCAGATGCGACCGTTCTTCCGTAGTGAACCTGTCACCCAGCCAAGGGTAGACACACAACAGGTCCCCACCGGTCACACCCTGTGAGCCTCTGGCTGATTCCCACAAATCAGTCCTCCAAACTCCCACCAACTTGTGGGGGCACAATGCTCTCTCCAGGGTCTTGTGGCGTGTCTGCCTGCGTCTTAGCAAACCTGCTATTTTATCTCCCCCACACCCCCCCCCCCGATGGGGTATCACCTGTCCATCAAACTTCACCACTTCCTGTTGTCTCAGCAGGAGTGGTAACGAGCAGTTCAGGTTCAAAGCAAATGTCCGTGGCAGTATCAGTGCAGATGCCAAAATACTGAATTTTGTCTGTGTGTGTGTGTGTGTGTGTGTGTGTGTGTATATGTGTGTGTGTCTCTCTCTCTCTCTCTCTCTCTCTCTCTCTCTCTCTCCCTCTCTCCCTCTCTCCCTCTCTCCCTCTCTCCCTCTCTCCCTCTCTCCCTCTCTCCCTCTCTCCCTCTCTCCCTCTCTCCCTCTCTCCCTCTCTCCCTCTCTCCCTCTCTCCCTCTCTCCCTCTCTCCCTCTCTCCCTCTCTCCCTCTCTCCCCTCTCTCCCCTCTCTCCCCCCCCCATTTTGAATGGCTCTCCCTTATCTCTCTCATTAGCATTTTGGATGGCTCTCTTTTATCTCTCTCTTATTAGCAGCATCCGTTCTGCAGCTCTGCTTGGCTTCACACATAACACCATTTTTCAAAAACATGTTGGTCTTGAATAGGGACAGCACTGTAGTGTAGTGGTTAGCACAGCATTTAATAGTACCAGCAACATGGCTTCAATGGCCGCTGCTGTCTGTCAGGAGTTTGTACATTCTTCCTGTGTCCGCATGGGTTTCCTCCCACAGCCCAAAGACATACTGGTTGGTAGGTTAATTAGCCGTTGTAAAATTGTCCCATGATTAGGCTAGGGTTAAATCAGACATTACTGAGCAGTGCAGGTCAAAGGACCGGAAGGGCCTATTGAACACTGTATATGAATAAAATATAAACTTTGTAGATTAATAATATTTATCCCAGGCCTTCAATCTACCACCTAAGATTAATCTTTTTTAACATAAACTTTTGAACATTGATTGCTATCAGACCTCACTTTGTGGGGATTTCTGGTTATGATGCTCTCTGAACAATTTGGTTCACTAATCTCTTCCATCAAAGTCAAATCTGTTGCCCTTGCAAAGTCTGATTTGTGGCCACGTTGCACTCTGGAATGACAAAAGAAGCTATTCACATTAAGAATGAAAAATTCTGGAAAAACAGTTCAGAAAATATCTGTGGAAAGAGGAAAATATTTCGGGCATGGGACTTGTGATCAGTCATCCAGTTACAAAAAAACTTTATTAAAGGATAAAAGCAGGCTGAGTAACTGGCAGTGGCCTAAACCCTAAATTCAGAAACCACAGTCATTCCCAACCTTGCTGACCTGGTGATCATGTGGGGACTGGTGTCTAAATTGGGAGAGGTATCCCGAGTGAGGGCCTTATATAGTTGCACTCACAGAATCGCTCCTTGCAAACAGCATGCCAGATCACTCCAACACAAACCTAGGATAATTCCTTTGCACTGGCAGACCTGACTCTGAGCTAATCGTTCAGTGGAATATAGGTGAATGAGTGATACCAGACCCCAAGAAGTCTTATAGCATCAGGTCAAATGCCTGTCATCTACCTCAGATAATAAATCAGTGCTCCTCCATTTTTAAACAAAACTTGGAAATTACAGTGAGTAACCAGGGCATAGAAGGTATGTTAGCATGGTGGCACCACCGATGACCCTAGAAAGCTGAATGGTGATGGACATAGTTGTCAAACTGAATCTGTGGCAAGAGATTCAACAAGGATAATCAGTGAATGTTGTGTACTTGGATTTTCAGAAGTTGACATACTTTCAAAGCTGTTATAAGGCTGCTTAACAAGTAAGAGCCCATGGTATTACAAGAAAGATGCTAGCATGGATAAAGCAGCGGCTGATTGGCAGGAGGCAAAGAGTGGAAATAAAGGGAGTCTTTTCTGGTATGGCTGCCTGTGACTAGCGCTGATCAACAAGGGTCTGTGTTGGTGTGGTGAACTAGATATACCTGTCTGACTGCTCCTGTGGCTCCTCCCACAGACCCTGCTTACTGCTCCTGTGGCTCCTCCCACAGACCCCTGTATAAAGGCGACTGTGGGCTGCTGCTCTCCCTCATTTTCCCCAGGATGTAGTGTTGTTTATTCTTCCAGTCAATAAAAGCCGATATCTCGTTTCCTAAGTCTCAGCGTGAGTTATTGATGGTGCATCAATTTTATTGACTGGAAGTTAAAACATGGAAACCGTTTTACGCCCAGAACGCTTAGATTTGGACCCCCAAGACCCTGAAGCAGCTCTTGCCTTTGAACACTGGCTTGTATGCTTCCAATCATACTTGGAGGAGGTTCGTGCCACCGACTCAGCTGTTAGGCTCAGACTTCTCCTCTCGAGGGTCGCCCCAAAAGTTTATTCATTCATCCGGTACCTCTCGACCTACGAGGGGGCGCTTGACGCCCTCAAAAGACAGTACCTGCAGCCGGTGAACGCAGTTTATGCCCGGCATCGCTTGGCAACACGAAAACAGCGGCCTACTGAGTCGACTGCTGAATTTCTCCGAGCTCTACAGGCACTCGTGCGGACTTGTGACTGCCAAACGCTCACAGCGGAACAGCATGCGGAACTCTTGGTCGGAGACGCTTTTGTGACTGGAGTCAGGTCAGTGTATTTGCGCCAGCGGCTGCTGGAAAAAGCTGATCTTACCTTACGCTCAGCGATAGAGACGGCTGATACGTTGGAGGCTGCACAGCTGTACGCCGAGGCGGTCCAGCCGCGCGATTCCCCGGTTCCGAGCGAATTCGCCAACGCCGCTGCCAGTCGCGGTATCACGAACTCCTCGAATTCGCCAGGCATAAAACTCTGTTACTTTTGTGGGCTTCAGAAACATTCCAGAAACAGCTGCCCGGCTCGCGAAGCGACTTGTTCCAGCTGCGGGAAGAAGGGCCATTTCACCAAGGTCTGTAAATCTAAACCGCGCCCGGGGTCGAGCAGCGCTGCGTCTGAGACCTTCAACGCTGGCTACCGTGACCCTCGATCAAAGCGCTCCGCACCAGCTCGCAAGGTCGATGATGGACATCCTGGTGGAGGGGCACAGGACTAGCTGCCTGTTTGACACGGGCAGCACTGAGAGTTTTATTGACCCGGCCACAGTGCAACGCTGTGAACTCGTGACACGGCCGGTACGTCAGAAGATCACCTTGGCTTCTGGGTCGCATTCCACAGACATCCGGGTGGGTTGTGTAGCGACATTGGTGGTGCAGGGCACAGAGTATCGGAACTTTGCGTTCCTGGTCATGCCTCGACTGTGCGCACCTGTGCTGTTGGGGCTCGACTTCCAGAGCCATCTCAAAAGTGTGACTATGGCATATGACGGGCCCCTCCCACCACTCACTGTCAGGAATCCTCAGTTTGGTGGGACTTCGCCATATACTCCGTTACCACACGCACATACACACCGAACCACACATCCCGCCCAGCACCATGCCGATAGCTGTGCTACTGACACTACTTGCAGCCTCTCCACCCTCAAGATCCCTCCCCCATCGCTGTTCACCAACCTGACCCCCGACTGTAAACCGGTGGCGACTAAAAGCAGGAGGTACAGCGCAGGGGACAGGGCCTTTATTCATTCAGAGGTGCAGCAGCTGCTCGGGGAGGAGATCATTGAGCCGAGCACAAGCCCATGGTGGTCCCAGGTGGTTGTTGTTCGGACTGGGCAGAAAAATAAGATGGTTGTGGACTATAGCCAGACCATCAATAGATTCACGCAGCTTGACGCGTACCCCCTACCCCGCATCACGGATATGGTTAACCAGATAGCTCAGTACAAGGTGTACTCGACAATAGATCTGAAATCCGCTTATCACCAGCTCCCCATCCGCCCAGAGGACCGCCTCTACACCGCCTTCGAGGCGGGTGGCAGGCTCTATCACTTCCTGTGCGTCCCATTTGGTGTCACAAATGGGGTCTCAGTCTTCCAGAGGGAGATGGACCGGATGGTGGACCAGTACAAACTGAAGGCCACATTTCCCTATCTAGATAACATCACCATCTGTGGTCGCGACTGGTCGGATCACGACGCCAACCTCCAACGATTTTTCCAAGTGGCCGAAGCTTTGAACCTCACTTATAACAAGGACAAGTGTGTGTTCAGAACCACACGACTCGCTATCCTTGGGTATGTCGTGGAGAACGGGGTCATTGGCCCTGACCCCGACCGTATGCGCCCCCTGTTAGAACTCCCTCTTCCCACCACTCTCAAGGCCCTCCGGTGGTGCCTGGGTTTTTTTTCCTATTACACCCAATGGGTCCCCCATTACGCAGACAAGGCCCGCCCCCTGGTTAGGTCTACCACTTTTCCCCTCTCTGCCGAGGCCCGCGCGGCCTTCAGCTGAATTAAAGGGGACATTGCCAAAGCAACGATGCATGCGGTGGACGAGACCATTCCCTTCCAAGTAGAGAGTGATGCCTCTGACGTCGCGCTGGCTGCTACCCTCAATCAGGAAGGCAGACCAGTGGCGTTTTTTTCTCGTACCCTTCAAGGCTCTGAACTTCGGCACTCCGCGGTGGAGAAAGAAGCCCAGGTCATAGTGGAAGCTATTAGGCACTGGAGGCACTATCTCGCCGGCAAAAGGTTCACCTTGCTGACCGACCAGCGCTCGGTTGCGTTCATGTTCAGCAACCAACAGCGGGGCAAAATCAAAAATGATAAAATTTTGCGATGGAGAATAGAACTCTCCACCTACAATTATGATATCCTGTACCGGCCTGGCAGGCTCAATGAACCCTCTGATGCCCTATCCCGGGGAACGTGTGCTAGTGCACAGCTCGACCAGCTGTATGCCCTTCATGCCCATCTTTGCCATCCGGGGGTCACCCGATTTTACCATTTCATTAAAGCCCGGAACCTGCCGTACTCCCTGGAGGACATCAGGACGATGACCAGGGACTGCCAGATCTGCGCTGATTGCAAACCGCACTTCTACCGTTCTGACACTGCGCAGCTTGTCAAGGCCACCTGCCCTTTTGAGCGACTGAGTGTTGACTTTAAGGGCCCCCTTCCCTCCACCGACCGCAATGTCTATTTTCTCAGTATTATTGACGAGTACTCGCGATTCCCCTTTGCCGTTCCCTGCCCCGACACTACTACCACGTCGGTCATAAAAGCCCTGCGCCAGCTCTTCACTCTGTTCGGATATCCCTGCTATGTCCACAGTGATAGAGGGTCCTCCTTTATGAGTGACGAGTTGCGCCGGTTCCTGCTAGCTAGGGGCATTGCTACTAGTCGAACCACGAGTTATAATCCCCGGGGGAATGGCCAGGTGGAGAGGGAGAATGCCACAGTGTGGAAGGCCACACTTTTAGCCCTTAAGTCAAAAGGGTTGCCGGTCTCCCGATGGCAGGAGGTCCTCCCTGAGGCACTCCACTCTATCTGCTCCCTGTTGTGTACGTCCACAAATGCCACCCCTCACGAACGCCTATTCTCTTTTCCCAGGAAGTCTGTCACTGGGACCACCCTACCAGTTTGGCTGACGTCCCCGGGGCCAGTGCTGCTACGTAAACATGCGAGGAGTAATAAGTACTCCCCGCTGGTCGAGAGGGTTCACCTCCTGCATGTTAATCCCCAGTATGCCTACGTGGTCTTGCCTGATGGGCGGGAGGACACGGTCTCTGTCCGCGACCTGGCGCCCGCCGGAGCAGCAGACCACTACCCCGAACATTCCACGGTAACTATGAACCCTATACCCGAGGTGACACCGCACACACCGTGCCACACCCAGACTCCTCATGACGCTCATGTACCGGGCATCTCGTACGCGTCTATTCCGGGGACCTCGCACACACGCGAGGGATCCCTGACACCTCCAGTTGGGACAGAACCAACCCACTCTCTGCCTCCGGTGCAAACACCACCTCCGGCACCTGTGCAATTGCAGCCGGAGCTACGTAGATCGCAGCGAACGATTCGACCACCTGATAGACTTAACCTGTAAATATACTTGGGGACTTTTTTAAAACAAAGGGGGGGTGAATGTGGTGAACTAGATATACCTGTCTGACTGCTCCTTTGGCTCCTCCCACAGACCCCTGTATAAAGGCGACTGTGGGCTGCTGCTCTCCCTCATTTTCCCCAGGATGTAGTGTTGTTTATTCTTCCAGTCAATAAAAGCCGATATCTCGCTTCCTAAGTCTCAGCGTGAGTTATTGATGGTGCATCAGTTGGGACCGCTTCTTTTTATGTTATATTACATATCAATGAAGTAATTGCTGGCTTTATGGCCGAGTTTACAGATGATTCAAAAATAGGTGAAGGGTCAGGTAGTGTTGAGGAAGCAAGGAGGCTGCAGAAGGACTTGACAGATTAGAAGAATGGGCAAAGAAGTGGCAAATGGATACATTAGTGGGAAGTGTATGGTCATGCATTTTGCTAGAAAAAATAAAAAGGTAGACTATTTTCTACATGAAGAGAAAATTCAAACATCTGAAGTACAAAGGGACTTGAGAGTCCTCATGCAGGATTCCCTAAAGCAGAAGTTCACAACCTTTTATTTATGTCATGGACCCCTACCATTAACCAAAGGGTCTGTAGACCCCAAGTTGGGAACCCCTGCCCTAAAGTTTAACATGCAGGTTGAGTCAGTGGTGAGGAAGGCAAATGCAATGTCAGCATTCATTTCAAGAGGTCTAGAACATCAAAGAAGGATTTAAAGTTGAGGCTTTATGAGGCACTGGCAAGGCCTCACTTGGAGTATTGTGAGGAGTTTTGAGTCCCTTATTTAAGAAGGGATGTGCTGACATTGGAGAAGATTCATAGGAGATTCAAGAGGATGATTATGGGAATGTAAACGAGGACTGATTGAAGGCTCTGAGCCTGTACTCCCTAGAATTCAAAAGAATAGGGGGTGGGCGGGGTTGGAATCTCATTGAAACCAATCAAATGTTGAAAAGACTCAATAGAGCGGATGTGGAGAATGTTTGCTGTGGTAGGGGATTCATTTAGAATGGAGATGAGGAGGAATCTCTTCAGCCAGTGTGTCTGGAATTTGTTGCCACAGGCAGCTGTGAAGGCCTGGTCATTGGCTACGTTTAAGGCAGAGGTTGATTGATTCTTGATTAGTCAGGGCATGAAGGGGTATGGAGAAAAGTCAGAAGATTGGGGCTGAGAGAGAAATGGATCAATCATGATGAAATGGCAGAGCAGACTCAATGAGACAAAGGGTTTTATGATAAACCCTGTCTTTGCTAACCTACCTGCTGCACTTATGGTACATGGCAGTATTGTTGGGCCTGTCATCATGTGGGAGATACCTTCCATCATAGCATTCTGTGGCATTACTGTTGTGCTAACTCCAATAGACTAGGAATACATCTGACAGCACAAAACTGGGTATTCATCAGGCATGGTGGATCATTACCAGCAGCAGAAATGTTTTCCACTACAACCTATAATCTGCTTGAGCACATTAATACTACTGTTAACTTCAAGGCAGGGGATCATCCCTGGTTTAATGAAATCAGTTTTATTTGTCACCTGTACATGGAAGCATGGAGTAAAATGCATCGTTTGTGTCAGCGGCCAGCAGTCTGAGGATGTGCTGGGGGCGGCTCACAAGTGTCACCGTGCTTTCAGCAGCAATTTAGCATGCCCACAACTTATTAACCCTTATGTCTTTGGAACGTGGGAGGGACGAGAGCACCTGGAGGAAACCTACATCAAGAATCTACATACTCATGACTGACAGTAGCAGGCATTGAACCTCAATTGCTGGTGATGTTAAATATTATACTAGACACTTTGCTACTGTGTCGCCCTGCAGATTACAAAAAGCAATGGATCAACCCTAGTTTAATACAGATTTCAGAAAGCCATGCTTAGTGCAGCATTAGGCAAACCTAAAGAAAATGTGTGGTGTACTTTTGGTGGTCAAATATAAAAGGAAAAGTATACAGTAATGGCAGGACCCATGAGGCCATTGATACAGAGGGATTTTGAGGAAGATAGCTCCTGAATGTAGCATCACAAGTCAATAGGATGGTGAAAAAGGTATATAGTATGGTTGGCGCCACCTGAAACTGTAGATGGAGCGATATACACACGGAGGGAAATAAACAGTTGATATTTCGAGCAGACATTATGAAGGGTCTCGGGTCAAAATATTGACTTTTTTCCCCTTCATTGATGCTGTCTGACCTGCTGAGCTTTTCCTCCGGCATTTTGTGTGTATTGCATATGGCGTACTTGCGTGTTGAATATGAAAATTGGTGTGTCGTTGCAGCTTATAAAATTTAAGCCACGTTTGAAGTATCGTGTACATTTTTGTTTATAGGGGAAAGTAGAGGTTTTCAAAAGAATGCAGAAGGTGTTCTCCAGGATGTTGTGTGGATTAGAGGTATTAAGAGGTTGGACAAACTTGAACTGTTTTCTATGGAGTATCAGGCACTGATTGAAATGTAACAATTATAATAAGCACAGACAGGGTAGATTAAATGTCAAATACTAGAGGGCAGAGGTTTTAAGATGAAAAGAGGGAAAGTTGAGCAGCAATTTATTTGGGAAGTTATTTTGTTCAATAGTAAGTGCCTGGCACCGGCTGCTAGGGAGGGTGGTGGAAACTGACACAATAGCAATGTTTAGAGCCTTAACAGGCAGGAAGTAGGGGTGATATAGACCACATGCAGACAAATATCTAGTTCAAATTGGCATCATAGTCCATATAGACATCATGGGCTGAAGGGCCTTTTCCTGTGCTGTTCCTGTTGTGTTTTAAATGCTAGTTATACAACTTCAGAACAGAAGACTCAAAGTGTGACAAGGAGCCAAACAGCCAAAAATGGAGAGAGCCAAGTGTTTCCATACCAGCAGAGTAATACTTGGCAGTCCTATTGCATCTAGCTGTGAATAGTGGTGGGCAATAAAACAAGCATCAGGAGAAATAGAGATGATAAACAATGGCAATGCCTAGAATGTGAGAGCTAAAAACAAACTACAGTGACCAGAAATACCAACTGAATGATCTGACTTGAATTCTTAATGTCAAAGAAGCCAGTCTTCAGTCATTTAGATCTATTCTTCAAGAAATAGGTTATGGATATTGCTGTAGTCAGCATTCCAAGTGTATACTACAGAATTAGCTGAGCCCTAATTAAGTTTGTTGACTACACTTACAATACTAAAGATGTCTAGACATTTATAAAATTAGTAAGTTCTGTCATGTTCACAGATATAAAAAGAGGAAAAATTTGATCCAGCTAATTGGTATCCAGTCATATTCTCAATCAAGAGCAAGGTAATAAAGGCGTTTTCAATAATAGCCTGCTTTGCAATGCCAGGTTTTTTTGTTTGGTCCTAACCCACAGTTGCTGTCGTTTCCAGGATGTGTTAAAATGGAATGCCAAAGGTTCTGCTGTCTTTATAGTTATGTAAATTCTGACCAATATAATTCCATTCGCTCTAAAGACATAAATCAAGTGATGGACTGGATTTCTGATTATGTGAATCGGTCGATCCTTAGTGCTTGGATTCATATATAGTGCCTTGATAAAGTATTTAACTCCTACAGCTGTTTTCACATTCTACTGTCTCATTTTCTAAATTTAAAATATATTGAAGTAGGATTTTTTAAACTAATCTACAAAACATTGTGCATCATGTCAAATCAAAAGAAAAATTCCAAAACCTGTCAACAATTCACTAAAAATTAGAAATCAATATTGTGAGGCTGAAAAAGAAATCATCCCCTTTATAATTACTACGCTAACTTTCCACTAATACAATATATTACTTTACCAATTCACCCAATTTGTTGATGTAGAAAATTGAAGGATCACCTGCTTTCAATGAATTGATAAGGATAATGGGTAGATTTTCAACAGACCAAACCAAAATGAAGGGAAAAAAGAGCATTGAAGACATGTCAGGGAAATTATAACAGAAAAGTACAAATCTGGGAAAGGGTTCAAGACCACCTCAAAGGCACTTTACATACCTCAGAGCCCAGTGCAGTCCATCTTTTTAGAAAACAGTGGAAAAAATGTGAAACCACAGCTACACTGCCTTGGTCAAGCTGCCTCTCTAATGTTAGTTGCCAGAGAAGGATGGTACTTGTAAAAGAGGCTACTGAGACACCAGTAGTCACTCAGGATGAGCTGCAGAAGTCAGTGGCTACAAATGGAGATGAAGTTCATGGCTCCACAATCTCTTAAGGCCCTGTACAGAAAGAGTATTTATGGAAGAGTGGCAAGGAAGAAGCCCAGGTTTTCTTAAAAGCATATCCTTGCCTGTAAAGAGTTACTTAAAAAATGCTATAAAGATGTGGAAGAAGAGATATTGTGGCCAGGTGAGACAAAAGTGGAACATTTTGGCCTGAACACTAAGAGCGCGTGATGTAAATCTAATACTGTGCATCAACCAGGTAACATCATCCCTGCTGTAAAGTATGAGGGAGTTTGCATCATACTGTGGGGTTGCTTTTAAGCGGCAGTGACTGGAAATCTGGTCAGGATTAAAGGGAAGATGAATGCTGCTAAATAGAGATTCTGGATTAAAAACCTGGTAGCCTCTGCCAGAAAGCTTAAATCGGTGACGAAGTTCATCTTTCAGCAGGACAATGACCTAAGGCACACTGCTAGAGCGATCATGGAGTAGGTTCAGATGAAGAAAATTGATGTCCTTGAGTGGCCCATTCACAATACTGACTTTAACACAATTGAGCATCTCTGGCAAGAGCTCAAGATTACTGTCAGTAACCTGGCACAGCTTGAGCGATTTTGGAAGGAAGAATGGGCAAATCTTGCTCCATCACATTGTGAAAAGCTAATTGAGACTTATCCAAAAAGACTACAGGCTGTAATGGCTTTGAGAGGTAGTTCAACTAAATACTAAGCCAAGGGGAATGAATACTTTTGAACTGCTAACATTTCAGTTTCAGAATATTTATTTCTTCATGCTTTACAATTTTCCCTGTATTTTGGGCTCTACAATGTCAAAAAGGAGCATGTAATTGAAAATCCCTGGTCATTTATGTGACCAAAGGGTTAGGGGCTGAATACTTTTTCAAGGTACTGTGTGCATTCCATTCAAGCTTGCTGTAAAACTAAAGCACACACTCAAAATGTTGGAGGAACTCAGCAAGTTAGATGGCATCTATGGAAATAAATAAGCAGTTGACATTTTGGGTCGAGACCCTTCTTCAGGACTGAAAAGGAAGGAGGAAGAAGTAAGAATAAAAAGGTGGGGGAGGAGAAGAAGGATATTATTCCATTTGCTCTTAAAAAATATGAGGGGTGATTGATATGTTCATGGCCTAAGGTAGAAGGAGTCAATTTTAGAAAACCTAGCACATTTATTTTTCAACATAGTCCCCTCCTACATTTACACACTTAGTCCCGCGGTCGTGGAGCATACAGATCTTGGACCTCCAGAAAGCGTCCACATCAGGGGTAACTCATCGGGGTGATTGATAAGTTCGTGGCCTAAGATAGAAGGAGATGAGTTATACAGCTCTTGTTACATGAACATGCAGGTCAACTCTTTGAGTGATTATGCAGGAAGTTTAAAGTTAATAACTCGACTCCTTCTACCTTAGGCCACGAGCTTATCAATCACCCCGATGAGTTATTAACTTCAAACTTTCTGCATAATCACTCAGTTGAACTGCATGTGCATGTAACAAGAGCTGTATAACTCATCTCCTTCTACCTTAGGCCACAAACTTATCAATCACCCCTGCTGTGGACACTTTCTGGCGGTCCAAGATCCGTATGATCTACAACTGCTGGATTAAGTGTGTAAATGTAAGAGAGGACTATGTTGAAAAATAAATGGGCTAGGTTTTCTAAAATGGGCTCCTATCTTAGGCCACGAACTTATTAATCACCCCTCGTAAATGTAATTTTGTAGTTAACTATCTTTGTTTTTATCCAGGAAGTTTGAAAGCAATTCTATTACAAATTCTATTTTGAGGTATGAGAAATAATCTGTTACTGGTTCCTAACTGGAATGCCGTTATTTTCACAGACATTCGTAAATGAAACCCGTATACCAGAGCAGACCTACATCACTCTGAAGATTGATGATAAACTTCGATTTGGTTATGATATCCTTCTTAGTGAACACTGAAATTTTACAAATTGATTTGCAGCCTACTAAACAGAAATAGGGTATTCAATCAGGTTTGTCTGTTCTGATACTTATTCTCACACAAATATCCTATATCTCTCCATCTTGCTGTGTTAACATCCTTTTATTCCAATCTACTTCGCATTCATCAAGCTTCTCTTTAAATGTATTTCTTTTTCTCTCACCTATTCCTACCAGTAAATAGCACTTCTGGGTTTTAAAAAAATATATACATGCGAATTTTTAATTATTATTTTAATTTGGCCTTGTCAAGAGTCAAGTGCAAAACAACATGCAATCTCATCAGATTTCTGTTTTCTAAAACTTATTCAATTTATAAAACCAACTCTCAGCCTTTTGAGATTACCGTGTAATTCTGTTAATCAACAATCTGGATATGTGGGCAATTATATACATGCAAGCCATTATCTAGTGGTGTCTTTTTAGTAAACAGTGATAACACTGCTTGTAAATATATTTAATGGCATTAGCCATTATACATCATGCTACAACTGATTTCCCTGCCACACCCTCCACAACAATTAGAAATGCTGATGATTACTTTTCAACAGCTAAAAATATTTTAGTTTGCACGCTGTTATTTTGTTCCCAAGTTTCCTTAATATGCTTCACATACTAATTTGTTTACTGTGGTGAGAGGGGAACTGCGAGTCCCTGAAGAAGCACTTAAGGTAAGGGCTATCAGTATTAAGTTACACGATATAATGTTCTGCATCCATTTTAGTTCTATTATGCCATAATATCTGTGCACTAAAAGTAAAACTTTTGGAAGTAACTGAACCTTGTTTCCAGCATGAAAAGTTTACAAGCCAGTTGCAGTTACCACAGAAACCTCCAGAGGCTGAAGAATCAAAGGAGATGATGGACGGCTCTATGGAGGCCAGAGCAGATATGATTGTCAGTACGGTAGATTTGCACAAGGCTGCAGGTACTTTGCTTCTTACTTAATATAATATTAGATATGTATTGCTTATTAATTGTACCTTTTAGTCATTGCAAAATGTTGCATTAAAACTTTAATGCATCACTTTTACATTACTACTCTTTGGGGCTGTTTATTACTGATTATTTTATTACATGTGCTCACTGTTGGAGGTATCTGAGCATGCAGTCAGTTCACTTTGGTGCATAAATTCTGTATATTTATGTTTTAATGGAACTGAATATGGAACAATTTATCTTATAATTAACAAATGAAAATAATGAAAAATAGGTGATTAAGGTGGTTTAGAATTTATATATACTTAATGCTGTACAGTTCAGTTTTAGAGTCATTAAATTGGAACTTTGGAACTTTGTAAAAGTTGGTAATCATCTCAGCTATCCATCATCATGTGCTGTGTGGCAGGTTCTGTAATTAAATCAGTTGTGTTAAACTGATTCCAAAATACATCAGATATTTGGATCTCAAAATAACTTCTGCCCAAAGTAAAATTAGAGTTTCTTATGCTTAGAGAAAATTTTCTTTGGAATTTCTCAGTTCGCAAATCTTCCCTGTAAATGTCAGTGTATAACTAATATAGGTACTTATTCTTTAATATAGCGATTTATTATTTGTACCTCCAGAATTTATTCAAATTTTACTTTAAAAAGGCAGTTTGCTTAATGTTGAGTTATTTTTCAAGTATCTTGGAACATATTACATAAATCCTAGTTGTTGTACATGTACTTTACGAGTGAACATTCTAGTTTTGCTGAGACACTGGAGGTGGAAATAATGAGAAGTCTCTGAAGTATTTGTGGATCTTTAGAATTTGCCCCTCAAGATGAGGCAGGACAGTGGCACAGCTAACAAAACTGCAGTGTTGTGTCTACAGTAATCAAGGTTCAATTCTGAGCTTTGATATTTATGTGGAGTTTGCATGTTCTCCCTAACGTCCGTGTGAATTTCCTTTGGCATATGGGAGGAAACCAGAACATGAGAGAGACGTGCCTAACGTCCGTGTGAATTTCCTTTGGCATATGGGAGGAAACCAGAACATGAGAGCATGGTGGGACTAATGTTCTGAGTTGTGCATATTTCAATGCAAGGAGTATTGCAGGAAAAGCAGATGAGCTTAGGGCATGGATCAGCATGTGCAGCTGTGACATTGTAGCCATTAGTGTGACCTGGTTGCAGGAGGGCCAGGATTGGCAGGTTAATGTTCCAGGGTTCTGTTGTTTTACACTTTATAGAGTATGGGGAAATGGTAGCATTACCTGCCAGGGAAAATGTCATGGCAGTGCTCAGTCAGGACAGACCGGAGAGCTTGTCTGCTGAGGCTTTATGGGGGGAACTGAGGAATGAGAAAGGGATGACCATGTTAATGGGATTATATAATAGTCCACCCAGCAGTCAGTGGGGGATTCGTAAGGCGAAAATTTCTAAGTAAGCAAGTTTATTTGTATATAGAGAGATTGCAGACTGTTGCAAGAAATCTAAGGTTTGGATGGTAGGTGATTTGAACACATATTGACTGGGACTCCCATGCTGTAAAAGGGCTGGATGGGATGGAGTTCCTCATGTGTTCAGGAAAGTTTCATTAATCAGTTCCTAAGTTCCAACTAGAGAGAATGCAGTACAAGATATCCTATTAGGGCATAAGACTGGGCAGATGATGGAAGCTTGTGTAGGGAACACTTTACACCTAGTGATCATAATGGCATTAGTTTCAAAATAATTATGGAAAAGGACAGATCTGGTCCTCGGGCTGAGATTCTAAATTGGAGAAAGGCCAATTTTGATGTCATCTGAAAGGATCTGGTAAGTGTGGATTGGGACAGGTTGTTTTCTAGCAACTGTATACATGGTAAATGGGAGGACTTCAAAAGTGAAATTTTGAGAGTACAGAGTTTTTATGTTCCTGTCAGAATACTAAGCAAGGAGAACAGGTTTAGGGAGCCATAGTTTTCAAGAGATATTGAGGCCCTGGTGAAGAAGAAGAAAAAGAAAGGGGTGCAACACAGGCATAGGCAGGAAGGAACAAATGAGGTACTTAAGTAGTATAAGAAATACAAGAAAATACTTAAGAAGGAAATCAGAAGGGCTAAAAGAGGACATGAGGTTGCTCTAGTAGACAAGCTAAGGAGAATCCCAAGGACTTCTACAGGTATGTACATTAAGAGCAAAAGAATAGCAGGGATAAAATTAGTCCTCTGAAAGATCAAGTGATCATCTATTAATGGAGCTCAAAGAAGTAGGGGAGACCTTGGATGGATTTTTGCATCTGTATTTTGCTCCAGAGACAGAAACAGTCTATGCAAGTGAGGCAAAGCAGCAGCGAGGTCCTGGACCGTATTTTGATTAGAGTTTTGTATAATGATTGTTTAATGTTATTTCCTGTTCACAAGCACAAGGAGAATGAAATAATTGTTACTCCGGATCCAATGCAGTACAAAAAAAAGCCAAAAGATAAAGAACACAAAATAATAATAATAAAAAACACCATCAGTATAAAGCTTTATATAGATTGATTGTATGTCCATAAAGTGGCACTAGGCTGTACGTAAGGTGACTGATGGGAAATGAAGTAGTAGTGGTGGAGTTAGTGGGTGGAGGTGTTGATCAGCCTTACTGCTTGGGGAAAGTAACTGCTTTTCAGTCTGGTGATCCTAGCACGGATGCTTTGTAGTCTCCTTTCTGAAAGATCTGTGAGACAATAGTGTTCAATGCCGAACTGAAATCCAAAAACAGCATTCTGACACAAATATCCTTGTTTTCTAGGTGTGGCAGGGGCAGGTGAATGACAGAAGTTATGGCATCTGTCATAGAGCAGTTCTGTCAGTAAGCATATTGGTAAGTGCCCAATGTGGCACCAGTGGAGTTTGTGATATATACCATTACCAGCCATTCAAAGCACTTAATTTGTGGTAGTGCCCCTGTGCTGTAGTCACTTAGTACTGCAGATGTAGAGTTCTTCGGTACAGGAATGACGGTGGCTGATTTGAAGCATGTGGGGACAGCAACCTGGATGAGTGAGGTGTTGAAGATGTCGGTGAAAGCATCAGTGAGCTGATGTGCACGCTCCCTGAGTACTCAGCCTGGGGTATTGTCTGGTCCGGTAGTCTTATGAGGATTGACTCTGCAGAATCCTTCTTGCATCTGGAAGTGGGGGGTGGGGGGGGGTGGTGAAATAGCTTTTATGGCCAGCGTTGTATTGCAGGCCTCGAAACGTGTATAAAAGTTTTAGAGCATTGAGGGGGGAGGCATCAGTGGTACAGTCAATGCTGTTTTCCCGTGCGTAGTCAGTAATGAGCTTAATGCCCCACCACATACTCTGTGGATTGTTGTCAGAAAAGTGTTCAATGGTTCAATTTAATATCAGAGAATGTATACAGTATACATTTTTACTCTGCAGAATCCACAAAACAGAAGAAAAACCCCAAGGAATGAATGGCATAAAAAACACCTCCCATGCAGAAGCAGCAGCAAAGCATCATCTGAATTTTTTGTGCATTGGTGATCTTTGCCCTCTTGATGCCTAAGATGAGGTTTCTCTTGGTTGCTCAGAGAACTGCTCTGTCACTGGACATGAAGGCAGTGTCCCATGACTTTAGTGGGAAGGCACCTTGGCACTTAGCCAGTGATTCTGGTTCGGCTGTGAGATGACCATTCTTGAGGTTCCAGTGTTGTCTGTGCACTTACTGATGCAGTTGATGACAGATGAGGCATATTCCTCAAGGCCTGTGTCTACTCAGTTGGTGACAGCCTCTTTGAACATCTGCCAGTGGTCAGTTCAAAACAGTCCTGAAGCATAGAGATTGCCTTGTTGGGTCATACATTCATGGTCCTCTTGACCGGTTTCTTCATTTTAAGCAATGGTTAGTAAAATTGCTGGGATTAACATTATGGAAGTTTTTGAATTGTGGGAGGAAACCCACAAGGAGGATGTACAGGGACTCCTTACAGAATGGCACCTAAATTGCATCCTCAACAGCCTAAGCTGTAATATTGTTGTGCTAACCGCTATGCTATGGTGGTGCAATAAATAAAGAAGTCTGTGGATTTTTGTAATTTTATTTAGATAGAGTGCTGAACTGGCCCTTCCAGCCATGCCACCCTGCAACCCCTGATTTAACCTAGCTTCATCATAGGACAACTTGCAATGAACAATTAACCTTCTAACTGGTACATCTCTGGTCTGTGGAAGGAAACCAGAGCACCCAGAGAAAACCCATGCATTCGACAAGGAGGACGTACAGAGACTCCTTGCAGAACAGCACTGGAATTGAACTCTAATCTCTGGAATGCCTCGAGCTATAACGGCGATGTGCTAACGGCTTTGGTACTGTGGCACCCTACATATGGTCAGAGAGGCAAGATGAGGATGTGGGATGGCTTTGTAAGTACTATATCTGTTTGTATAAATGTTGCCGAGTCTGTTTGTTCTGCTAGTAGCCGTAGTGACGTGTTGTGGGACTTTGGGTAAAACATCCTGCAGTTAACATGATTAAAGTCTCCTGCAATTATGAAGACACCATCCAGATGCTTGTTTTGTAGAGAGCTGATGATACCATAAAGCTCTCTCAGTGCATTCCTCGGTGCTCAGGGAAGATGTAGACAGCGGTGATGAACGTAACAGTAAACTGCCCGAGCAGGTAATGCAGCCTTCATTTAATTATAATGTGTTCAATTTCCCCAGAACAGTGACTGCTAACCACGGATGATTTTGTGCACCAACCTTTGTTTAATGTACCCATAGATTCCACCTCCTTTGGATTTCACTGATGGGGGAGTTTCTGCCTGCGCAGAACAGAGGCATCCCATCGAGTTGAAATGCCAAGTGAGGCATGTTGCCATTTAACTGTGTTTCAGTGAAAGCTAGAATGCAGCAGTTTCTCATCTCTGTGTGTTCATTCTTAGTCTCAGCAAGTCCATTTTATTATCTAGCGAGCGGACGTTGGCCAGGACAAGTGATGGCACCGCCTGTCTGGTCAGGTTAACTCTCAGCCTCGCGAGTACCCCAGCTCTCTTGTCAAGCTTCTGTTTCCTCTCACACTGCCTGCATCTGCCACTCCCTTGGCTGACCTGCTCACTGTCAACGTGTCTGGTGTTCAGAGTGGTTGCCTCTCTGACTAGAGGTCAGTGACTAGTGGTGTGCCACAGGGGTCGGTGCTGTCATCAATATCAATGATCTGGATCAGCAAAATTGCAGGTGACACCAAGAATGGGTTGTAGTAGATAGCAAGGAAGATTATTAAAGCTTGCAGTGGGATCTGGACTGGCTGAAAAATGGCAGATAATGCAGACAAGTGTCTAAACAAATACTGTTTCTCTGGGTCAAGGTGCAATATGCAGTTTACTTATAGTCACACACAGTGCATTTCATGACAATCCAGCACATACAGTCACAAAATAATATTAACACAAGTCCCTGACAGGCATGAAGTGAAGATTGACAAGTTGACATAATGAGTGAGATGTATGTTTATATAAGCCAGTAACATGTTACTGATACTGTTATAATAAAACAGTCATATAAATATTTGAAACAGCAGCAAGAAAAGATGAAAAGTGACCAGTGCAGGATCAGTGTCTGAGTTGGAGAGTGTGGTGGGATGGTGATGGCAGCAGAGTGTTAAGAAGTCAAACCGCCTGGGAGAAGAATAGCTTCCTTCTATGTTTTAAGGATAGATGGAGATTTTTCCACAAAAGCTTTTAGTTTTAAGGCCATTAGCTGCATGATTTCTTATCATGTTTTGCAGTTTCATAGATAATCAATAACCAGCTTAAACTGCTTGGAGTTTACAAAGCAGACTGACATGTAGTGCAAAGTACATCTGCAGTATTACTTCTTGAGAGTTTTACCAAACATTGAAACTTTAAAATTCTTATTTGTTATTGCATCCATTTTACCAGGAATTTTTAAACTGCTGCTACTATAGAACCATAGAACACAACAGCACAGTACAGGCCCTTCAGCCCTCCATGTTGTGCTGACCCATATAATCCTTTTTAAAAAAAAAAGTACTAAACCCACACTACCCCATAACCCTCCATTTTTCTTTCATCCATGTGCCTGTCCAAGAGGCTCTTAAATACCCCTAATGTTTTAGCCTCCACCCTGGCAAGTCATTCCAGGCACTCACAACTCTCTGTGTTTATAAAAGAAAAACAACTTACACCTGATGTCTCCCCTAAACTTCCCTCCCTTAATTTTGTACATATGCCCTCTGGTGTTTGCTATTGGTGCCCTAGGAAACAGGTACTGACTATCCACCCTATCTATGCCTCTCATAATCTTGTAGACCTCTATCAAGTCCCCTCTCATTCTTCAACGCTCCAAAGAGAAAAGTTCCAGCTCTGCTAACCTTGCTTCATATGACTTGTTCTCCAAACCAGGCAACATCCTGGTAAATCTCCTCTGCACCCTCTCCATAGTTTCCACATCCTTCCTATAATGAGGTGACCAGAATTGAACACAATACTCTAAGTGCGGTCTCACCAGAGATTTGTAGAGTTGCAACATGACCTCTCTACTCTTGAACTCAATCCCCCTGTTTATGAAGCCTAGCATCCCATAGGCCTTCTTAACTACCCTATCAACCTGCGCAGCGACCTTGAGGGATGTATGGATTTGAACTCCAAGGTCCCTTTGTTCATCCACACTCTTAAGTAACTGACCATTAATCCTGTACTCAGTCTTCTGGTTTGTCCTTCCAAAATGCATCACCTCACACTTGTCCAGATTGAACTCCATCTGCCATTTTTCTGCCCAACTCTGCAGCCTGTCTATATCCTCTTGTAACCTTCGACAACCTACAGCTCCATCCACAACTCCTCCAATCTTCGTGTCATCCGCAAACTTACTCACCCATCCTTCCGCCTCTACATCCAGGTCATTTATAAAAATCACGAATAGCAGGGGTCCCAGGACAGATCCCTGTGGCACTCCACTAATGTATGATTATAGCCTACAAGTTGTACATAATGACTTCTATGCTTTTTAGCTTTCACTTTTATCAGCTCTTCCACCCATCAATGAATATCTCTTTTGCTGGTCACACTGGGCGGTGGAAATAGAGAAGCTTTTAAAGTATCTTTGCAGATCTTAAGAGCTTTTCCCTCAAGAATAGGTGGCACAATAATCTGGCAGAGTTGCTGCCTCGTGACTCCAGCAACCCAGGTTCAATCCTGACATCTGCTGTTCCTCATGCGGAGTTTGATGATGTGGGTTTCCTCCCGTGTGCTTGTTCTTTCCAAGCTTTAAGTCTGTTTTTGATTTTATAATAAGGTCCTCAATGTTTATAAGGCACATCCAGCAGTTGTAAAGTGTTATGGCAGATATGAGCAATGTTTTCAGAACCAATCAACTACCTGATAATTACGCAGATAGTTAACTGTTGTAATAATATTCAAGAAGGAATCATTAATTATGGAATTGAATCTATGCAGGTTGTCTAGAGAACAATCCAATTGCTTTATTTCTCCTAACCCTTTAAATTATTTTCCCTTAGCTATCTAGTTCCTTTCTGAATTAATATTACAGGCAGAGTTCCAGATCGTTTACTTGTCTTTTTCCTCACATGCCCACAGCATTGACAATATGTTGACCAAACAATAAATTATAAATAAACATTCATTTAAAAAGTTTATGTTTAGTTCTGTGATTGGGAAGGTGTGTCGTGAGGCATCATAGTAACTGACTGCATTCGTAATACTGAGCTTAGCAAAATATTTTAAATTTAGTGAATGTTTTTAAAGTTATTTGATGAGCTCAGTATGATTCAAATGAAATTGTTTTCCTGCAATCATTCACGTCTAAACTGTTGGCCTACAGACGCACTAAGCTATTAGATTAGGGTTTATACTTGATGTTTTCTGCTCATAGAAGTAGTTCTTGAGAGCTAATATTCCTTGCTTTACTTATTGCTTTGGTGGACAGTAGATACTACTTCTGTACCAGTAGCCCGAGGTACCCCGCTGTATGGACAGCCTGCTTGGTGGGGTGAAGATGATGCCGATGATGAGAATTCAAGTAAACAGGAGTCCAAGCCAGTGAGCGTGAAGGCAGAAAGCAGCGCTACAGGAGATAGGAACCCAAGCAGTAAGTCTCCGGAGTATCAGCCTGTTCAACAGTTACTGTGACAATTTTTTATACGCTACCGGTAAACTAGTTTGTAGCTGAACCTTATCAACACATTTGAAACATAGAATAATATAGCACAGGAGCAGGCCCTTCTTCCCAGGATGTTATGCAAATGTAAATGGCTAACTAAACTAATCCCTTCTGTCGACACAATGCCTATATCCCTCTGTTCTCTGCACATTCCTGTGCCTGCCTTAAATGCTTCCATCATATTTGCCTCCAGTACACTGGCAGCTGATTCCAGGCACCTACACTCTGTGCATATAAGGAAGAACCTTTCTCCCCCTCACCTTAAATGCATGCCCTCTAGTATTAGACATTTCAACCCTGGGAAAAAGTTGCCGGCTATCTATTCTAGCTATGATCTTTGTAGACTTCTATTCTCAGCCTCCACTGCTCCAGAGAAACAGGCCAAATTTGACCAGTCTCTCAATATAGCACATACCCTCTCATCCAGACCATATCCTGGTAACCTCTTCCACTCCCTCTCCAAAGCCTCCACATCTTTCATGTACCGGGTGACCAGAATTCAATGCAATACTCCAGATGTGGCCTAATCAGTATTTTATAAAGCTGCAACATTAACTTCCTGACTCTTGAACTCAATGCCTTGACTAGTAAAGGCAAGCATGCCACATGCCTCTTTTTAACTGCCCTGTCAACTTGTGCAGCCACTTTAAGGAAGCAGTGGGCTTTAAAAAAATTTTACTTAGAGATGCAGTGCGGAACAGACCCTACCAGCCCAACGAGCTGGGCTGCCTAGCAACCCACCTATTTACCACTAGCTTAATCACAGGACAACTTACAATGACCAGTTAACCTACTAACCTACTGGAATGTGGGAAGAAACCGGACCACTGAGAGAAACCCATGCTGTCCACAGGAAGAATGTATGAACTCTTTACCGACGACACTGAATTGAACTCTGAACTCAGGAATGCCCGAACTGTATTAGCAACGCATTAGACACGATGCTACCATGATGCTCTTTGGGACTTGGACCCCAAGATGCCTTTGTATATCAACACTGAATAATGCTGCTGTAATTGTGTACTGTCCTTTTATATAGTCATAGAGAAGTACAGCACAGAAACAGGCTCTTCTGCTCATCTTGTCCATGCCGAAACAATTTATTCCCTAAACAATGCAGTATAACAACTATTTTACATAGCATTTACATTGTATTAGGTATTATAAGTAATCTAGAGATGATTTAAAGTATGTGGGAGGATGTGCGTGGGTTATCATGGATCGGGATCGAAAAAATCGGAAGTTCTCTCACTAAGTAAGTCGGAACAGGTACATCTGGTATTATTTAGCGTCAGTTAGTCAAACGTTTGTCTTAGTATATAGTATATATTTTACCTTTCTATACATATAAAACATTTAAGAACATATGTTTCAGTGCCGGGCTCGGGAATGGAATTTCCCGAGTTCGATCCAGTGACAGACCGCTCCTGAGTGCGCTCTCCAATGTGCCAGGTTGATGTGGAGGATCAAAAACCCAAAACCCAATAATTAAACCACTGCGTTGCTTATTAATAATTATAGCTTTCATCGGGGCAGAGCCTTTCTCACTTTATCCTTTAAAATTGTTCCAATCGTTGACCGATGTAGCCTAACGCTTTTCCAATGACCAATGGCGTTTCACCTCTTTCCGATCGCTTTATTATTTCCACTTTATTTTCAATCGTGATCGTGATTATTTTCATGAACAGAAACACTGCGGATTCAGATCTCTGCCGCCGGGTCCTAATGTCCACCGCACTGAGACAGGTTAAATAAGGTCTGGGGTTCCACTGGGTCCTAAGGTCCAGCGCATTGAGACAGGTTGAATAAGGGACTTGAGCATCCACGAACTTTGGTATCCGCGAGGGGTCCCGGAACCAATCCCTCACAGATAAGGAGGGCCGACTGTAACTTGAGTCTTCCAGACCCAGCAACATCCTTGTAAATTTTCTCTGTACTCTTTCAACCTTGTTTACATATTTGCTGTGAGCAGGTGACGAAAACTGCATGCAATACTCCAAATATGGCCTCACCAACATCTTGAACAACTTCAACATAACATTCCATCTCCTGTACTCAATGCATTGATTTATGAAGGCCAATGTGTCAAAAGCTTTTCTTAATCCCTATCTGCCCGTGACACCACTTTCAACAAATTATGGCCCTGTATTCCCAGATCCCTTTGTTTTACCACATTGCTCAATGCCCTACCTTTCACTGTATAAACCTACCCTGGTTAGTCCTACCAAAGTGCAAAACCTTGCACTTGTCTGGATTAAATTTCATCTGCAATTTTTCAGCCCAGTTTTCCATCTGAATCAGATCCCTCAACAAGCCATGAGAACCTTCCTTGCTGTCCACTACACCCTTAATCTTCGTGTCATCTGCAAATTTGCCAATCCAGTTAACCACATCATCATCAAGATTATTGATATAGATGATAAACAACAAAGGACCCAGCACTGATCCCTGCAGCACACCACTAGTCACAGTCCTCCAGACAGAGAGGCAACCATCTACTACCACTCTCTGGTTCTCCCACAAAGCTAATATCTAATCCAATTTACTACCTCATCTTGAACGCTGAGTGACTGAACTTTCTTGACCAACCTTCGATGTGGGACCTTGTCAAGAGCCTTGCTAAGGTCCATGTCGGCAACATCCACTGTCTTGCCTTCATCCACTTTCATAGTAACTTGAAATACTCTTAAGATTGGCTAGATATTACCTACCAGGCATGAAGCCATGCTGACTATCCTTAATCAGTCCATGTCTATAGAAATACTTAAATATCTGGTCCCTAGGAATAACTTCCAATAACTTTCTAACAACTGATGTCAGACTCACCAGTCAGTAATTTACTGGTTTATGTTTGGAGCCTTTTTTTTTAAACAGTGGAAGAACGTTGGCTATCCTCCAATCCTCTGGTACCTCTCCTGTCACTAAGGGTGATTTAAATATCTCTGCTAAGGCCCCGGCAATTTCTACACTTGCCTCCCGTTGGGTTTGAGGGAGCACATTGTCAGGCCCAGGGGATTTATTCACCCTGATTTGCCTCAGGATAACAAGCATCTCTCTCTGTAATCTACACAGGGTCCATGAAGTAAATGCTGCTTTGCCTCAGTTCTGTAGTCTCTGTGACCATCTCCTGAATAAATACAGATGCAAAAGATTTATTTCAGATCTCCTCTATCTGTTGTGGCTCCACAGCATGGAGTAGCAATCTGATCTTCCAGAGGATCAACTTTGTCCCTTGCAATCCATTTGCTCTTAACATATCTGTAGAATCCCTTAGGATTCTTCTTTACTTTGTCTGCTAGAGCAACTTCATGCCTTCTTTTAGCCCTCCTGATTTATTTAAGCGTTCTTATGCATTTCTTCTGCTCCATAAGTACCCCATTTGTTCCCACCTGCCTATACCTCTTATACACCCCCTTTTCTCTTAACTAGGGCCTCAATATCTCTTGAAAACCAAGGTTCCCTATGCTTGTTATCTGATCTCCTGAAGTGCCACATCTGACACATGGCTAGATTAAGCTCCATCTGCCATTTCTAGCCCATGTTGGCAACTGTTCTATATCCTGTAGTATCCTTTGGCAATCTATGCTGTCTGCAGTGCCACCAACTTTGTATCATTTGTGAACTTACCAACCTGTCTACTTTTTCATCCAATTAATTTATGTATATCACTATTAAAAGGTCAAAATCATGCTGACTGTCCCTAGTTAGGCCATGGTTTAACAAATGTTTTTAAATCCTATCCCGAAGAATCCTCTCCTATAGCTTCCCTACCATTGATGTGAGCCTAATCGGCCTGAAGTTTCCAGGATTATCTCCATTTCTGCCTTTAAACAACATTTGTTACTGTTCTTTGCCAATCGTCTGAGACCTTGCCTGAGGCTAGAGAGAACATTCTAGCTGTAGCAGGAGCTAGACAAATTGGAAGAATAAGCAAAGAAGTGATAGATGGAATACAATCTTGGGAAATGTATGATAATGCATTTTGGTAAAAGGAACAATTGTGTGGACCATTATCTAAATGGAGAAAGTTCAAACATCAGATTATTTCTTCTCAAATGCTTCGTATTTTTCTCCCAACTATTGTGCTATCTCTATAAAGTAAAACTTTGAAAAAGATTCTTATGGACTTTTTGCAAGTGCTAGGCTTCTGTTGGAATTTTCTACAAAACATGGAACAATTAAGAGTACCAACCTGCAGTGTATCAGGTTGCCATATTAATCTGTTCCATTGTTTGGTCAGCCTCTGTATAATGCAAGTATTAATTTTAAAGTATGATTCATTGCTGTGAATATATTTCAATGTATTTTCTATGTTTAGGGTAGTATTTGTATAATTTTCATAAAATCTGAAGAAAGTTGCAAATAACCACTAAAATATATGTGAGAATTATTTTTTTTACTTTCACTTGTTCCTCATTCAAATCTTGAATGGTTTTAATCCTGTCACTTCTGATGCTCTAACAGAAGCCATAGAGTCTGAAAAGAAATTCTTTGGAAATTTATTCTAGAAATGCTATAAATTTGCTGTCATGTTTAATCTGCCCTTAAGTGGTGAATTTCACTGACTTTCTGTTTTTCTCCCCCAGCAACTGCCAAGGACGTTATTAAAACTGAAGATAGCAAAAACTTACAAGATGAAGTAGTTTATCCATTTTGCAGAGAACCAAGCTATTTTGAAATTCCTACTAAAGAATTTCACCAGTCTGTCCCATCAGTGGAAAGTTCAATTCATGAAATCCCAACAAAGGATACTGAAGCTTCACGTTCAATAGTTCAAGGACATGCATCATTTACGATAGAATTTGATGACCACACTCCAGGCAAAGTAACAATCAAAGATCACGTCACTAAATTCACTCCTGAACAACGCCAGAAGTTGAGGAAGTCTCCACCAGCCACGAAAGAGCTGTCTGGACTCCAGGCTGCAATGATAGCTGCAGAAAGCAAAGTGGCTGATTGGTTGGCACAAAATGATCCACCCCGAATGAGACGGGAATCAGTGGACGAAGATTCCAAAAGCATAAAGAGTGATCTCACAATTCAGATGAGACGATTAAAAGGTAAAACGCTTGGTGGTATCAAAACAAAAGATGGCTAACATGACTTTATTATGGGAAGATCTTGTCTGAATGACTGAACTGACTTTTGGAGGTGACAGTGCATTGATGAGAAACATGTGGTTCATGTATTCTGTGTGAACTGCAAGAAAGTCTTTGATGTTGGGGAGTAAGAGCCCATGGGATTCAAGACAGTTTTACAGATTTATTTGCAATTGATTTGCTTATAGGAGGTAGAGGATGATGGCAAGAGATTTTCTGCAGCTGGAAACCTGTGAACTATCAGATGCCACGGAGAATGGTGCTGGGCCTCTTGCTATTTGTGATATACATTCACGTGATCCGGATGTAATAGTACGTGACATGATTATGTCTGCAGATGATGAGAAAATTGGTGTTATTGACAGTGAGGATGATAGTGTTCAGCCTCAGAATCATAATTGTATGTTGGTAAAATGAAAAAAGCAAAGGCAAATTGAATTTAAGTGATGGACTAAAGGAGGACTAATAAGGCAAAGATGTACAAAACAAATAGTAGAATCCAGAGGAACAAGCACCTTAGTAAACATGGCCAAGGATCTGTGAGGGCATCGGCAAAGTTCAGTGAGATATTTACAATGGAGTACTTGTCTCCATTAGTCGCTAGTCTAGTGTGGTACAATAGTATAAAACTTTATACAATAGTATAAAACTTTGGTTTGGCCACAGCTTGAGTATTGTATGTAGTTCCAATCTCTGTAGTTCTGAAGGACAGAGTTTGGACTGGAGTGGATGCAGTGAAAATACACTAGGATCTTCTCTCTCTGGAATAGACCATTTCATTATAAAATGAGACTGGATCAGCTGGGCTTTATTTCCTTGTAGCTGACAAGTCTGATGGGAAAATCACATTAAGGAATACAGAATTGAAGGGCCTAGAAAAGATAGCAAATGGGAAATGTACACGTTTGAAATTAGGGGTAGGAAGTTTAAAGGGGATTTGAAGGAAACTTTCGTCAGCTATAGGGTGACCAACTGCCTGAAGGAGTGATAGAGGTGGGTATTCTCAGAGAGGCAGTCTGGAGTGCTCCTCATTCAGTTTCTTTATGTATCTGAACCCGGTACCTATCCATTTGCACACCTTGCTCTACTATTACAACACATTAACCATTCTTTGACACCCTGTACCTTCCCCATTAACAACTTGCCTCCACAGCAAACCTATCTTCAACCAACAACCAAATTATAAATACTCACTCCTCTCCACTTCCCAATGTTCACTGCAGATTAAAGTTAACTACTTTCCCCATGGTGAAGAGTCTTAGTTCTGAAGCTTTTACTCAGTTTCTCTTTCTGCAAATGCTGTCTCTTCTGTGTTGTAGCACCTAAGGTGTTTACCCACTTTGTGTTATTATTTTGGTGCATGTTAAAAATACATTTTAAAAACCATTACAGCAGCCATTGTCTGGACAGAGTCAGAGTAGTGATCTTGTGGCTTTAGCTCTTCGAGGCTTCTGCGAAGAGAGAGTTCAGTCAGAGAAAGCAAAGGAAAGAAAAGCTCAAAGTTAAGGATTTTTGCCTTCCCTTCTTTGTATCTGCTCAACTAGGTTGGTAGAGATGCCAGGCAAGATAGTTGAATGCTCCTCTTGTGGTTTGTGGCAAGGCAGGGAGACCTCCATTTTCTAAATGGAGAGAAAATACAAAGCACTGAGGTGCAAAGGGACTTGGGAGTTCCTGTGCAGGATTCCTTAAAGGTTAAATTGCAGATTGAGTCTGTTTTGAAGAAGGCAAATACAATGTCAGCATTCATTTCAAGATGACTGGAATATAAAGCAAGGATGTAATTTTAAGACTTTATGAAGCTCTGGTGAGGCTTTATTGGAGTATTGCGAGCAGTTTTGGGCCCTATCATTGAAAAGATATTCTGACACTGGAGAGGATCCTAAGGAGGTTCACAAAAATGATTCCAGAATTGAGTGACTTGTCATATGAAGAGCATTTGATGGCTTGGGGCTTGTATTCACTAGAATTCAGAAGAATGAGGGGAAGGGCCTTGATAGAGTGGATGTGGAGAGGAGTTTCCTATGATGGAAGATTCTAACATCAGAGGACACAACCTCAGAATAGAGGAGCGTCCTTTTAGAATGGAGGTGAGGAATTTCTTTAGCCAGAGAGTGGTGAACCTGTGGAATTTGTTTTTATGTATATTTAAGGCAGAGGTTGATAGATTCTTGATTGGTCAGAGCATGAATGGATACAGGGAGAAGACAGACGATTGGGACTGAGAAGAAAATTGAATCAGCCAAGATGAATTGTGGAGCAGACTTAATGGGCCAATTGGCCTAATTTTGTTCCTATATTATATGGTCTTATTTAAGAATGTTAGATCTCTTCATAAAGATACCAACCAGTTTGGTACATATATGGATTGATGGTGAGATTCTGTTAAAATGATAAACATGAGAAAATCTGCAGATGCTGGAAATCCAAAGCAACACACACAAAATGCTGGAGGAACTCAGCAGGTCAGGCAGCATCTAGGGAAATGAATAAACAGTCGATGTTTTAGGCCGAGGACGGGAACAGAAGGGGAAACACACCAGAATAAAAGGGTGGGGGGGAGGGGAAGTATGATAGCTGGAAAAGTTATAGGGCTGGAGAGCAAGGAATCTGATAGGAGAGGAGAGTGGACCATAGGGGAAAGAGAAGGAGGAGGAAATCCAGGGGGATGTGATTAACTGGTGAGAAGATGTAAGGCTAGAGTGGACGGGGAGAAGAGGGGAGGGGAATGGATTTTTTTTTAACACTGGAAGGAGAAATAGATGCTCATGCCATCAGTTTGGAGGCTAGCCATATGAAATATAAGGTTTTGCTCCTCTGAGGGTGGCCTCATCATGGCATAAGAGGAGGCACCTGCCCATTCAACTCCTCTCTCTCATCTACATTCAGGACCTCATACAGACCTTCCAGGTGAGGCAACACTTCAGCTGCAAATCTGCTGGGGTCATCTATTGTCTGGTGCTCCCGATGTGGCTTCCTCTACATTGGTGAGACCCGTCATAAATTGGTAGACAGCTTCATCAAGCACTTCTGCTACCTCTGCTCCATCCGACAAAAGTGGAACTTCCTGGTGGCCAAACATTTTAACTCCAATTCCTGTTCCAACATGTCATCCTCCTGTGCCACGATGAGGCCACCCTCAGGGTGGAGGAGCAACTCCTTTATATTCCATTTGGGTGGCCTCCGATCTAATGGCATGAATATCGATTTCTCCTTCCAGTTCAAAAAAGAAGTTTTCTCCTCCCCTCCCCTCTTCTTCTTTTCCCCACACTGGCCCCTTGCCTCTTCTCACCTGTCTATCACCTCACTTTGGGTACCTTCCTCCTCCCCTTTCTCCTATGGTCCACTCTCCTCTCCTATCAGATTCCCTCCTCTCCACCCCTTTACCTTTCCTACTCACCTGGCTTCACCTATCACCTTCTCGCTCTCCTCCTTCTCCTCCCCCCACTTTTTTATTCTGTTGTCCTCCCCCTCTTTTCCAGTCCTGATGAAGATTCCCACCCCGAAACATCAATTCTTCATTTCCATGGATGCTGCTTCTCCTGCTGAGTTCCTTCAGCATTTTGTGTATGTCTGTTTTAATAATATTCTTATGTTTTGAAAATCAGATAAATGAGAAATATGTTTTTTAGCAATAATCACAGAACATCATTTAACATAATCACATTATCTGACAAGCTCAAATTACTTTTCACACCCTCTGGTTGATTATCCAGAGGTGATATTCTATGGGTCTACCTCGACACTTTTCAGAAGAATGCTTCATTCACTAGATGTGGATATTATTGATTGTATTAGCATTCATAGCCTGTCCCTAAATGTTATTAGATAGAATGACTTGAAGACCATTTTAAGTTGAGCGATCAGAGGACCAGCCTAAGTAAGGCTGGCATATTTCTGGAGGGATGTTCATGAACCAGAAAGCTTTTTATTATATTCTGCTCGCATTGTGCTCATGTGTGCTGAATGACCTGATGCTAGAATTTTAATCCGGATGATTCATATTTGAGGTAGGGTTATGTTGATGTTGGCATGAATTATAAAATTAGTTTTGAACAGAATTCCATTATGAAGTTTATTCCATTAATTTGTAATTCTGGTATTGATCAGGCTGACAATATTTGTGGAATTGTGTGATTTGGCTTCAGCACATTTTGATACTTCATATAAATGGATTCATTTTGTTGTATCAAAATGTACTTGCGCTTCTTAGTAAAAAATTATTTAAGTACTTTGTAACATCTCTGCGATTAACTGCAGCTTTATAGTCAGTTGGGAGACTGATCTTGTACTGAATGATGAACTGCCAACAAATGAGTAATGTTGTATTTAAATCTTGGGTGGAAAATGCTGAGACAAAGTATATCACAAATGCCATCTTAATTCGAAACAGGAAGTTTTCAGGTTTTCCAGCTCCTACTTTCATAGAATAAACCAGAAATAAAATACTGTATTGTTAAGGGAAGGAAATGGAAAGACCCTAGGGCATTTAAACTAAATACAGAACTGATGAGGAATATGACTAGAGGACTGTAGCTGATGCCTCTCCATAATTCACAATGCTTCAGTGCAAAGATCAGTGAATTAGACTGAATAATAAAAATGTTTAGAATAAATAAAAGATTAATAAGGAAAGAAAAATTAAAATAAAATATCAAGATGGCCAGAAATACTAAAACCAGGAAACAGTAGTAGTAGTAGGAATCAGCTGTGCATTTGATATAATCATGGCCAGTCACAAAAATCCAGTCGCCTGTTACTGGTTTCACCCCATGTGCTTTTATTTCTTCAGTCTTTAGAATGTTGTCTAGCTCTTTCTAAAATACATTTAATGATTTGCTCTCAACTGTTTTCTTTTGTATTCACTGGGTAAAGAAAATCCTCAACATTTTAACATCCTCATAACGACTCCCATCCACTCCATAATGTACTGGTTAGACACAGGAGTACATTCAGCCAGAGACTCATTCCACCGAGATGCAACACTGAGCATCATAGGAAATCATTCCTACCTGTGGCCATCAAACTTTACAACTCCTCCCTCGGAGTGTCAGACACCCTGAGCCAATAGGCTGGTCCTGGAGTTATTTCCACTTGGCATGATTAACTTATTATTATTTAATTATTTATGGTTTTATATTGCTATATTTCTTCACTATTCTTGGTGGTGCAGCTGTAATGAAACCCAATTTCCCTCGGGATCAATAAAGTATGTCTGTCTGTCTTTAATCTCTAGTAGTCTGTTGTATATCCCTATACTGTGATCTATATCTGTGGACTTCCCCACCAATGGGAACATTGTGTTGCACTATTTAAAAGAGCCCACTATTTCACGCTGAGCTTCAGCCATGTTCGCTAATTCCAGTGCCCTGCACTTGCCCTTAGTCCTTTATACCTTAGCAATTCAAGTGGAAAAAGTTTCTTACTATCTACCAGAATGAAGCCCTGTGTAACTTTTAGGCAGCAATCAAGTTCTCCCCAAAACTTATCATTTCCAAGGAAACACAACTGACCCTATTAAGTTTTTCATCATAATGGAAATACTTCATCTCAGGTAACATATTGATTAAATAAAAAGCACAAATTGCTGGAAACATCCAACAGATAGGTAGCATCTGTGGAAAGAGGAACAGTTGATTTTTCATACCTCTCCTGTTTCCAGCTATTGTGAAGGATCTCCAACTGTAAGATTATCACTATTCGTATTGCAGGGATGCGATCTAACCTGCTGTGTGCTTCCACGCATTTTCTATATTTTTCTTTATTTCCAGCATATGTATTTACACAAGATCGTGGTGAATATCCCTTGCATTGATTCCAATGGAGTCACTGTAAATTCCATTTAAATATAGGGCAGATCATCCCAGTATCTTTACGTATGCCAATTTGCCATCCCAAGAATCAGTCAAAGGTTCATTTATTATCAAAGCATGTATCCAAAAGCAACTCTGAAATTTGTTTTCTCCAGATCGCCAGAAAACAAAGAAAGACATGAAAGTTGTTCAGAGGGTAACATCAAGCCCACCCCCCCACACAAAAAAGAATAGCATTCCATCATTGACCCCCAAAATCCCCCTTCCCCACCACACAAAATGGTACAGGAAGATTGACACCCCCCAAAAAACCCACCCCTGAATGAAAAACAACTAACAGAACATCAACGCCCAAACACCCTCCACTCTCACAACAAATAGAAGAGGAATGGACAATAAAAACACAGAATATAGAAACCATAAGTCTGAACAAGTTCACAGTCCATAGTCCAACCCATAAATGCAGAACCACGATACAATTCGATGATATCACCGACATTCATCGAAAGAAAGGGATAACACGAGGCAGAGAGGCCTACCCACCTGCCACAGTGAGCCACATAGTAATAAGCCGCTCACAGGCTCCTTCTCTGGCAGTGATCAAACTCGCATTTGCCTTCCGCATTCGACTCGATGTCTCAATCTTCCTCCACGCTTTAATCAGCGATTAATGGACTCTTTAACCAATGAAATGGAGTTGAATAATGGCTCGTGCCCCATCTCGAAGTTCTTTGTATCAAGGCCGCCCAAATGAACGCTCACTTCCCTGTTTCTTGGGCTCCTCCTTAACTACTTTGAGATGTCTCTCAGACTTCAGTTTCTCCTTCTCACTAGACACTAGGTATCCTGTCATTTCTAGGAAGCTATTTGGGTCTCTCTTTTTTGTTCTTTTGGTCTATTCTTCCCCATTATAAATAACCTATTTTTGACTGTAAATCACCTATATTTGTCTTAACTAATCTTTTCAGGTACGTGATGATGATTTAATGATCACTGTTTATTTTTCTTCCAACTATACTCTCATACCCTGTTTCTCCCTCTTAGTTAATCTCTTGGTCCTTCCCTTTGTTGCATTCTGGTCTTTTCCTTGGATCTAGGTGCTATCCATAATTTCCCACGTTAGCCATGTTGAACCATCTTTTCATTTTGATTTCATGCTATCATGAATGAACAATAGCTGTACGTGTTTGCCATTGCTCATTCACTTTCAAAGCCGTAACTAATGTTTACCAGTATACCTTGGCAACTCTTGCCAAATATTTCTGTAGTTGTTTGTATTTAAATTCAGCACCCAGCTCTTGAAGTGAAATGCAGCACTCTTGTCTTAATGAAGAATTATATTAAGGTCGCTTTTCTGCAAGGAAACAAAAGTGCTGATTAATCCTTTTACATTACACTATGTCTAGTTTGGAATGGCGTGGTGTTAGCTGCTTCCTCAGAGTAATGGTCTGTCCAACCTATTCTCAATATCACAACTGTGGGGTGTCTGTATACAACTCTCACTTTGCATTTACTGCCCTTTGATATTCCTTAACTCTGTCGATACAGATTTCACAAAATTCAAGTTAATATTTTCCCTCACCCTTGCATTACTTTGCTTTTAAATAGCAAAGCTGCTTCATTTTGCCAGTTCTTAAATAACGACAATGGGAAATTCAGTTTACTGACAGTTCTCAGGGATGAAACTCTTGTGGAACACCCTGCATTGGAGGAGACAGATGAAATGAGTGAGCAAAGACCTGACAAAGCAGAGTACAATATGTAAAAAAAATTGCAAAATTATCCACCTTGTTAGGAAAAATATTCTTTAAAAAAAATTCACCTTTCCAACTGTGGTAGTTTTTCAGCATTTTCTGATTTTTAAAATTAAAAAGAAAGATTGACTAAATATTTACATTAATGTTAGTTTTTTGGGGGGAGTGAGGAAGGTAGGTAGATTGAGCACAAGATGATCCCAAATTTGTGTAGTCCTGATGATGCAAGAATTCTTGTCTTGCTTATTTGGGCAATCCTGTATAAATGAAATGGATGCTGGGATGGTGGAGAAGAGAGCTTTGAGTGAATAAGTCTTATGTTCATCCATCTGTATCCCAAGTCACAAGTTCAACGTCAGGGTTTGTTCTGCAGCAGGTAAATTTGACCTAATAAAAATTAAGATTTTGGGGACTGTAAGAAGACTGTCTAAATTCCTCTTTGCAGTGAGAAGCAGCCTGTTTTTTTCTCCATTTGTGTTCCTTGCTAATATTGCATGAAAAGCTAACTGACTATCAAGAGGTGTTGAATGCAGACTTTTACTCTCTGCATTTCAGTCACTGGAGAACTGCATGCACTGTGCAAAACCATCTCCAGCTTTCAGAAATACGCAATGTCAGGACACTTCACCTCCAAATTCCAGTGCTATTTATAGAAAAAAAAAGAGGAATTTGAGGGTATTTCTAGTCTATTTAAAATATTTAACAAGATAGAACGAATAAACCTAGAGAATGTTCATGACTATCAGGGCAGCAGAAGAGTAGTCAAACACAGATCCAAAAAGATAGCGTCATTTCCCCAAACATGATAAATTGGATATTTAATATATCACTAGAGTAACACCAAGCATCAGTTTAACATGTGTGCTATTGGATACTTTATGATATCTGCAATACTCTTATTATTTTTCCATTACAGACAGACATACTTTATTGATGCCGAGGGAAATTGGGTTTCATTACAGCCGCACCAAGAATAGTGAAGAAATATAGCAATATAAAACCATAAATAAGTAAATAATAATAAGTTAATCATGCCAAGTAGAAATAAGTCCAGGACCAGCCTATTGGCTCAGGGTGTCTGACAGTCCAAGGGAGGAGTTGTAAAGTTTGATGGCCACAGGTAGGAATGACTTCCAATGCCGCTCAGTGTTACATCTCGGTGGAATGAGTCTCTGGCTGAATCTAACCCTAACCCTAACCCTAACCCAACATCCTGTGCCTAACCAGCACATTATGGAGTGGATGGGAGTCATTGTCCAAGATGGCATGCAACTTGGACAGCAACCTCTTTTCAGACACCACCGTCAGAGAGTCCAGTTCCACCCCCACAACATCACTGGCCTTACGAATGAGTTTGTTGATTCTGTTGGTGTCTGCTACCCTCAGCCTGCTGCCCCAGCACACAACAGCAAACATGATAGCACTGGTCACCACAGACTCGTAGAATATTCTCAGCATCATCCGGCAGATGTTGAAGGACCTCAGTCTCCTCAGGAAATAGAGACGGCTCTGCCCCTTCTTGTAGACAGCCTCAGTGTTCTTTGACCAGAACACTTTTACTTAAATGTAATTGTATTTTGTGGATTTAGTTAAGCTAAACTGACTGATAGCTTAATATCTTTGAGAATTATTGGTCATTCCATTTTGAAAAATAATATTTGACCTATAAAGTTTTATTTTTCTCTGCAAAGTATATCAAAAGAACTTCCATTCAAACTTTTTTAGACTTTCTGAACCAGCAACCAGTGCTATTAAGTTTTAATACAAAAAATTGTACCTATTCTTGTCAAAATTCTAATACTTATAAAGTTCACAACCATCATTTTTTTGCTTCTAACCCAGTTATAAAATAAATCACCATGCTGTTGTTAAAGCTTGTGACAGCTTGGTGGCTTTGGTACAATTTCATTTCCAATTTCATATTTTGTAGAAATTTTCCGTTTGTACTTTTATTGACTAAGTTGGCACTTAACAGGAGTCAAAGAAACAAAACAATGGGTGGACGTGCACTTCAACGATGTTTAATGGAGTTCCTTAAAGACTTTGTTATTCATTAAATATATATTTGATAAACATTATTTGTATTTGTAAAGTGTCACTTTTAACAAATAATTGCAACGTAAGTAATGTATATCTTGCTATAATTTTTGTTTTCCTATTGGAATAACTGTTGTAAGTGCTCCTTTTTTTTTCTCCTTCCCAAATGAATTAGGCATTGCTTGACAACTTGTATACAGTAACAATGGTGCAGCTGGTCTCATTGGCTCATCTATGATACAATGGGAAATCAGTTTGAGATTTGGACAATAGAAAGAACTTGAAGAATAATAGCAATTCAGTTCTGCCTGGATTATTAGCCATTTCCTAAAAGGGTTATTGTTTGGATTGCGTTGTTTGTCACCATCAGCACAGCAAATTCTGACTCTGATGTTGTATACTTGTGTGGTAATTACTCAGTGCTGTTTTGCATGGTCTTATTTCTCTTGTACATTACTTCCAGGAATTATTCTCATGGTTAACTTGTTGTTTAGGAAATAAACATGATGATGGAACACAAAGTGATACGGAAAATGGAAATGGTCAAATGCGTGCCCACAAACATGCTGCACTTGAAGATCAGTTGAGGATGTATCGTGCTGAACAACAGAGGCTTCATCTTCAGAAGACTACAACTTCAGAAAAAGCCCATGATGTCTCTTCAATGAGTCGGACTGCCTTTATGATTGAGTTCTTTGATGAAGACAACCCACGGAAGAGACGATCCTATTCTTTCACGCAGATTGCAGCAGCTGTGCCTCAGGAAGGTCCTCATCCATATCCACCTGCAAAGCCAGACCGGTCAAAAGCTGGCATGGCTGAGTCAAAGCTAGCTTCATTACCACATCAATTAAGTCCTCCTCATGCTAAATCATCACACATTATACATGACGTTCATCAAACAAGACATTTACATAAACAAAAATCTGACGAATCATCAGTTCCTTTAGTTACTGCTCAAGTACCTCTGCAAAGGAGCTCTGATAGCACTGGACAAAGACTGAACCAAAGTCAGATGGAGCAACAAACAAAAATTTCACCGTCTGCGTCAAAGGAAATTGACGATGACCAAAGTGATAAAGGAACATACACAATTGAACTTGAAACTTCCAATGCAGAGGAAGAGGAAGCTCGTAGAATGATTGACACGGTAAGCAAGCACATTATTCCCTATAGAACATTTTCTTCTGAACATTTATGTTTGGCAAGACCTGTTTTGAAAATTTTTTATAGCATCATAAATAATTGGATTTTAACAATTGGTATAAATATGTAGTATTTTGCAACTGAATTGGGTTTCTAATTACATGAGCTTCTATTTTCCTTTGATCTCTAAAAGTATTGCAATGGGAAGCATTAGCTGTAAACACAGGAGATTTTAGAAATCCAGGACAACTCATTCAAAATGCTGGAGGACTCAGTAGTTCAGACAGCATCTGAATAAACAGTAGATGTTTTGGGCCAAGACCCTTCATTGGGACTGGGAGGGAAGGTGGAAGAAGCCAGAATAGCATTAGCTATAATACTAGTGTATGAATTCCTAAGGTAGTCTTAAATAACCAACTCCAAATAAAATGACTCTCAAATACTACATACTAAGTGTGCAGCACGAGTTTAAAAACAGAAGCAGGAGCTTTGATTTATTCTGGGTATAGTTGTGCTGAAGATGGCTAGTGCCTGGTGCAAATGTTACCTGCTGATGATTCAGAATGGAGGTGGGTACAATTGTTTTTTTACGGTTTTGTAGCATGCCATTAGTGATTTTTAATATAGGTCATTTTGTAGAAGTTATAGTTTAGTAGAGGAAAAGAAGCAGGATTAGTGTTTTCTTGAGAAAACAGATGTGAAAAGAAAATATTAGTAGGGGGAGTCTTAATTGTTCTTCTACCCGCAATATTGATTTCTTAGTTCACTTTACGTTCTAGAGAGTTGTGTAAACAACATGGGTGAGTAGTTATGTGGGAGCAAGAAATGGGTCTCATACTTGAATTGGGGTTGAGGGGAAATAGAAACTAGAGAGAGATGCAAGATCAGAGCTAGGACTTGGAAGGAAACAATGTTTTGCACTAGAGGAAAGTGGGGAAATGGGAGAGCAGACTAACAATCATTTTGAACTTGCAGAAAGATCCGTGAGTCCCTGCCACTTGATGATTAATTAAGAAGTTCAGGCATTTAAGTATTCCAATGCTAATGAATATCTTAAATGATCATTGTTTGAACTTTCATTGAACAATGAGCTGCTAGAAATTTCTATCCAATTGTAGCTTCTGTAAGTACTAGCTGCAAAGTTCCACAAACATAAGGTTGAGGTGCCAGGGAGAACAGACAGAAGCAGCTTGCACTGTCAGGTTGCACATCAAATGTGTCTAATACACAGTAGGTATATTGAGCTAGACATGGCTTCTTGGCAGTTAAGGTATAGATGTGCCTAAGGCAGGAAAGCACAACCAAACTGTGCCTCCTCATTTAAGGCAACACTTGATATCAATATGGTATTGCTAGAATCTGTCCAAAACTAATGTGGTCTCATTTTCATAATTTATGGTGCTGTTTCCGGTTTTCAATTTTATCAAGTTGTTTATTCAAAATAATTATTTATATTAATAAGAGACAATGGGTTTATACTCATTGAAGAATAAAAATGGGTAACACTACTTAATCTATTTAACCTTTTTAGAAGACTATAAATGGCTCCCGTTATGGTTCAGAACAGAAATGCCATTACTGTGACTTTAAGACAAAATTATTTAAACTGATGCTGATTTTCCTAAAACCTTTTGTATGCTATTTTAAAATTAAGCATCAAGTTGCCTTTAGTATAGTGGATGTGCACACCTGTCTAGAGCGTACAATCATCACAATGATATTTGATTCTGCGCTTCATGCTCCCTGGAGTACAAATCAAAGTAGATATAATAAAATTTAAATTATAAATCATAATTAGAAAATAGAAAAGTGTAAGTAAGGTAGTGTAAGTCAGGTCCGGATATTTGGAAGGTATGGCCCAGTTCTGGGTCAGGATCTGTTCAGCAGCCTTATCACAGTTGGAAAGAAGCTGTTCCCAAATCTGGCCGTACGAATCTTCATGCTCCTGAACCTTCTCCCGGAGGGAAGGGGGACAAAAAGTATGTTGGCTGGGTGGGTCGTGTCCTTGATTATCCTAGCAGCACTGCTCCGACAGCGTGTCCAAGGATGTGAGTCCAAGGATGGAAGATTGGTTTGTGTGATGTGCTGGGCTATTTTCACGATCTTCTGCAGCTTCTTCTGGTCTTGGACAGGACAACTTCCATACCGGGTTGTGATGCACCCTAGAAAATGCTTTCTACGGTGCATCTGTAAAAATTAGTGAGGGTTTTAGGGGACAGGCCAAATTTCTTCAGCTTTCTCAGGAAGTAAAGGCGCTGGTGGGCCTTCTTGGCAGTGGACTCTGCTTGGTTAGACCAAGTCAGGTCATTTGTGATGTTCACCCCGAGGAACTTAAAGCTTTTGACCTGTTCCACCTGTGCACCACCAATGTAGATGGGGTCGTGCGGTCCACTACTCGGTCTGAAGTCAACAACCAATTCCTTCGTCTTGCTGACATTTGAGATAGGTTATTGTCTTCGCACCATGCCACCAGGTTCTTAATTTCCTCTCTGTACTCCGACTCATCATTACCCAAGATACGGCCTACAATTGTGGTGTCATCAGCAAACTTATATATTGAGTTCGAGGGAAACTTGGCTACACAATCATGGGTGTACAGTGAGTACAGCAGGGGGCTGAGTACACAGCCTTGTGGGGCACCGGTGCTCAGAGTGATTGTCTAGTGGTACTATAAAGTGGTGGTGGAATAGCAAGTTCTGAAACAAACTAATAAATCTGGAGATTCTTTTCCACACTGACACCAGAAAAACGGCCAACAAAAAAGACTGTGTTTGTTAGCATTTCAAGTACAGGGCATGTTATGGCCAAATAATTGCTTTTACAATAACTATAAATATTCAACATTTGGTATATTGTATTCAGTTTTGGTCACTATGATGTAGGAATGATACTATTAAAGTAGAAAGAGTGCAGGAAATATTTGAGGATATTGTCAAGGCTCAGGAGACTGAAGTAAAGAAAGATTGGGCAGGCTGGGGCTCTATTCCTTGGAGCATAGGAGACTGATGAGTGTCCTTTAGAGGTGTATACAATCACAAGGAGCATGTATGGAGTGATTACTTAATCTTTTTTCACAAGAAAAGGGAAGCAAGTCCTACATAGCATAGGTATGAGAGGGAAAGATTTAATAAAACGTAAAGAGCAACATTTCCATACAGTGTGCCATGTATATATGCCAGAGGAAATGCTTGAGGTAGATATAATAATATCATTTAAAAGTCATTTGGACAAATTTATGGATTAAAAATGTTTCAAGGGATATGAGTCAAATATGGACAAGTAAAAACAGCTTTGATCGGCTACTTGGTTGGCATAGAAGAGCTGGGCTGAAGGGCCTGTTTTCATGTTGTATAATTATCAGACGAGATCTGTGGAGTGCAAGAAACTTCTCTTAGGCTGTGAGACCAATGAATAGCCTGCCACCACCGAGTTCTCTTCATTAGGACAGCGAGCTGTTTTCCTGTGCTGTGCACTGCAAGCTTTTTCAATTAGAGTCATAAAGCACTACATTACAGAAACAGGCCCTTCAGCCCATCTTATCTGCCCCAAATCATTAATCTGCCCAGTCCCATCAACCTGCTGCTGGACCATAGTCTTTCATACCCTTCCCATCAATGTACCAATCAAAATTTCTCTTAAATTTTGAAATTGACCCCATATCCACCACTTGCACTGGTAACTCGTTCCACACTCTCATTATCCTCTGAGTGAGGAAGTTTTCTCTCATGTTCCTCTTAAACATTTCAATTCTTACCCTTAACGTGTGACCTCTAGTTGTAGTCTCAGCCAACCTCAGTGGAAAAAGTCTGCTTGCATTTACCATACTATATCCCTCAATTTATATTCCTCTTATGCCCCTTGTAAGTCCTAACCTATTCAACCTTTCTCTTTATTTCAGGTCTTCAAGTCTCGATAGCATCCTTGTAAATTTTCTCTGCACTTATTCAACCTTATTTTCATCTTTTCTGTGGGTAGGTGACTAGAACTGCACCCAATACTCAAAATTAGTCCTCGCCGACTTTTTATACAATTTCAATATAACATCCCAATTCCTGTACTTAATACCTTGATTTATGAAGGCCAATGTGCCACAAGCTTTCTTTGAACCCTATCTACCTTTGACATTACTTTCAGGGAATTATGGATGTGTATCGTCAGATTCCTCTGTTCTACTGTGCTCTTCAATGCCCTCACCTTGTAAGACCTATCCTGGTTGGTTTTCCGGAAGTGCACACCTCTCAAAATGGCATTAAATTCCACCTGCCATTTTTTGGCCCATTTTTCCAGCTAGTCCAGATCCCACTGCAAGCTTTGATAATTTTCCCCACTGTACACTACACCCCCAATCTTGGTGTTATCTGCAAATTTGCCGATCCATTTTACCACCTTTTCATCTAGCTCATTATATACGGTTGAAAGAAAAAAGCTGTGAACCCTTTGCGATTACCTGGTTTTCTGCATTAATTGCTTATAAAATGTGGTCTGATCTTCATCTAAGTCACAATAAGACAATCTTTCTGCACTAATCACACACAAGGAATTGTACTACTTATCAATACCAAGCACACTGTTAAAAAATCGCAGTCTAGGTTAAAAAAGTATTTGAACTTCTGTGATAATGCCTTCTACAAAAGCTGTTTGGAGTCCATGAGATGAGATTGGAGGTGTGGATTGTAGAAGTGCCCTCCCCAATAAAAAAAAAGACACACCGTCCAGAGTTCTGAAAGAGGTATCAGTAATGATCTTTCAAGAATCATTAGATATTGGATTGGTTCCAGAAGACTGGAAAACTGCAAATGTCACTCCACTCTTCAAGAAGGGAGAGGGATAGAAGAAAGGAAACTATAGGCCAGTTAGTCTGACCTCAGTGGTTGGGAAGATGTTGGAGTAGATTATTAAGGATGAGGTCTCAGCGTATTTGTTGTTGTTTCATATGTCAGGTGGTTTTCTCTTCACACTTCTAATTGGTTGGCTGATTCATGATGAAGTGTGGCCTGGGAGGAGCAGACACAAGTTTGTCTATTTGGGAGCCAGGGTTGGATCAATCTTCATCTGGCATCTCGTACACAGCTGTTACAATGTGGGTATCCCTGAGTTGGCATCGCCTGATGGAGTCATTGAGGCATGCAAGCCTCCACACGACGTCAACTTGGAAGCACATGATAAAGTAGCCCGTAGTCAACATGATTTCCTGAAGGGAAAATCTTGTCTGACAAATCGGTTGCAATTCTTTGAAGAAATAACAAGCAGGTTGGACAAAGGAGAATCAGTGGATGTTGTGTACTTGGACTTTCAGAAGGCCTTTGACAAGGTGCCACACATGAGCCTGCTTAACAAGCTATGAGTCCATGGTATTACAGGAAAGATTCTAGCCTGGATAAAGCAGTAGCTGATTGGCAGAAGGCAAAGAATGGGAATAAATTAAGCCCTTTTAGGCTGGCTGCTGGTGACTAGTGGTGTTCCACAGGGGTCATTGTTGGGACCGATTCTTTTTACATTATATGTCAGCAATTAGGATGATGGAATTGGTGGCTTTGTAGCAAAGTTTGCAGATGATATTAAGATAGGTGGAGGAGTAGTTTTGAGAAAGTAGAGAGACTACAGAAGGAGTGAACAGATTAGGAGATTGGGCAAAGAAATGGCAGATGGATTACAGTGTGGGGAGGTGTATGCTCATGCACTTTGGTAGAAGAAATGAAAGGGTTGTCTATTTTCTAAATGAAGAGAAAATACAAAAAACTGAGGTGCAAGGGCACTAGGAATCTTGTGCAAGGATTCCCTGAAAGTTACTTTGCAAGTTGAGTCCTTTGTGAGGAAGGCAAAAGTAATGTTAGCATTCATTTCAAGAGGACTAGAATATAAAAGCAAGGATGTAATGTTGAAACCTTATAAAGCACAGGTGAGGCTGCACTTGGAGTACTGTGAGCAGGTTTGGGTCATACATCTTAAAGAATGTGCTGAAACTGGGGAAAGTTCAAAGGAGGTTCCCAAAAATGATTTGGTAATTGAAAGGCTTGTCTAATGAGGAACGTTTGATGGCTCTTGGCCTGTACTCACTTTCATTCAGAAGCACGAGTGGGGATCACATTGAAACCTATCGAATGTTGAAGGGCCTCAATAGAGAGTGGATGGGGAGAGGATGTTTCCCATGGTGGGAGAATTTAAGACCAGAGGACACAGCCTCAGAATAGAGGGATGTCCTTTTAGAACCGAGATGAGGAAGAATTCTTTAGCCATAGCATGGTGAATCTGTGGAATTCGTTGTCACAGGCAGTGGATGCCAAGTCTTTATGTATATTTGAGGCAGTTTGATAGATTCTTGATTGATCGGGGCATGAAGGAATATGGGGAGAAGGCAGGAGATTGGGGCTGAGAGGAAAATTGGATCAGCCATGATGAAATAGTGGACCAGACGCGATGGACCAAATGGACTAATTCTGCTCCTATATCTTATGGTCTTGTGGAACTGAAACAGTTTTGTCTGGCAGAGTGGTCTAAAACTCCTCCTAGCCATCGTTCAAGTCTGATGAGCAGCTACAGGAAATGTTTGGTGGAGGCTATTGCTGCCAAAGAAGATTCTAAAAGTTATTAAATACAAAGGTTCACATACTTTTTTACAGGCTGGACTGTGAATGATTAAACAATATGTTCAACAATGACATGAAAAGTACAATTATTTGTGTGCTATTAGTTTAGGTGGATTGAGTTTGTCTATTATTGTGACTTAGATGAAGATCACACCACTTTTTTTGTTAGTAATTAAAGCAGAAATCCAGGTAATTGCAAAAGTTTCACAAGCTTTACTTGCAGCTGTAGATGAGAAATTTTATTTTATTAACTTTATTAATGATAATTTTTGGTTTATGTGCTGTGTATGAAGTGTTTTGTGGGTGCATCATGATCCGGAGAAACATTATTTTGGTTGGCTGTATTAATGTACAGTCAGGTGACAATAAATTTGAATTTGAAAATCCATGCTTCAGGTCACTGATATGTTTCCAATTTTTGTTGTTCAGGATAATGTATTTTAAGCATCTAGATGGTGGAAACTGTTATGAGGTGAGAAGGGCGGAAGAATAGTGTTGGGATTATATGAGGTGGTTTACGGGGGTTTATTGGTTAGGATGTCAACTGTTCTCCCATTTTTGTTTGATACCTGGGACTGATCATACTTATGTAGTTGTCATTTATAGCTCCACTAGTCCTTTTTGTGCCTTTGTCATGTAACTATTTTTAAAATGTATTCTACTTCCAGCTTCATCTTGTGTCCTATTCCCTGACCTCTTTTTTTACTCTCTGTGTCTGCAGTTGAAAACTTCTGCCAATCTAATTGGTCTGTAGTCAAATAGGGAACAGGCAGGGAGTCTTTAACAACTGCTAAAGTATGAGATGTCCCATCCCATCCTTTGCTGCTCTCCAGTAGTTGAAGCACATTATTAACACTAAATCTGTACTCTGCATCATCAGATGAAATGCTATTCAAAATGTCTAAATCTAATTGTGACATTTTCCTTGAGTGTAAAAGAAATGCTATGACCTTATAGGTACAGTAAACCTGTATGTTACTGAATTAGAAACCTAAGCTAATTTAAGATTACAAGTTCAAACCTCATGGCAAATAGATAATTTAAATGGAGTTAATTACATTTAGAATTTATTAATATCAGAAGACACATCCATGTAACCACTGCGTTAAAAATCTGTATGCTTCATTGCTGTCCTGTAAGGAAAATAATTGCTCTATATTTGGCTACAAAACAACTCTTCTAAAATAGACTAGAAAGTCGTAAGTTTAAAACCAGTTAAGAAAGTGGAATGAACACCAAGCTTGATAATAATTTCTCTGCCCCCCCCCCCATTTTGTTTAATAAAGAAATAAGTCTGTTTTTGATGTTTCCTAAGTCGGTCCTTGGGAAATGGTTGTAAATAAATGGTTACACTGATTTTTAATATGAATGACAAGATACTCAGCAGGTGGCAATTAATTAGCAAAAATCACCGGTTCTGTATTAACTTGTATTCTTATGATCTTAAGTACAATCATTGGATCTCAAAATATACTTGCTGATTAGTGGATTTGGGACTGACCATAACACTGAGAATGATCCTACTTCTATATTGAATTCAGTAAGGTCTACATACAAAATGCTGGAGGAACTCTGCAAGTCAGGCAGTGTCATTTGAAAAGAATAAAGATTCAAATGTTTCGGGCCGAGGCCCTTCGTCAGGACTGATGAAGACTTTTGTATTGGATCTTTGAGTCCAAGTCATAAAAGAATTGTATAAGAATACCTGAACATAATCTAAATACATAATACATTTTACCATTAAACATTTGGTTTTGTTTTAAATATCTTCTGAGTTCTATAGACAGTTTAGGAATAAAGTATTTGTAGTACTTGTGGTAAATGTTTAACTTATTGTACTGATGTATGTTCAGATGAGATTAATAGTTTCAATGTCAAACTAACCATGCTTTCAAAGTTAGATCTTGAACCCCATGTTCTGTGGTTAATGAACAATTATGGTTAAAGCCACATCCCAGATTGTGCACTTGGGTCTAGCATGAATTAAAGCCAGATGATTAACATGTGTAACTGTCTCAGCACCCCTTAATCTGAAAAGTCGTGACAGATTGTTGTGTAATACCTGGGGGGGGGGGGGGTGGGGAACACATTCCTACTTTTTCCTTATTTGTTTCAGCTGCATTTGAAATACAGAAAGACTACTGTAACCAAGGTCACTTGACAGTTTGTCTAGGCAAATCAATTATATTCCTCTTTTGATAGTTCTGGAAATGTATTCAAGTTTTCTAACTCCTGCTTTCAGCATCAGTTCAGTTTTTTTTGTTAAAAGTGTGAGCTTTTTATGTTGGAGTATTGTGTGCAGTTCTGGTCACCTAACTATAGGAAGGATATCAGTAAGATTGAAAGAGTGCAGAGAAGATTTACTAGGATGTTGCCGGGTCTTCAGGAGTTGGAGTTACAGGGAAAGATTGAACAAGTTAGGACTTTATTCCTTGGAACGTAGAAGAATGAGGGGAGATTTGATAGAGGTTTACAAAATTATGAGGGGTATAGACAGTAAATGTGAGTAGGCACTTTCCACTTAGATTAGGAGAGATAAATAAAAGAGGACATGGCTTTAGAATGAGGAATGAGCTGCCATCTGACATGGTAAATGCAGGCTCACTCTTAAGTTTTAAGAATAAATTGGATAGATACTTGGATGGGAGAGTTCTGGGGGGTTATGGACTGTGTGCAGGTCAATGGAACTAATGGAATAAAGTTTTGGCACAGATTAGAAGGGCTGAATGGCCTGTTTTCTGCGCTGTAGTTTTCTATGGTTCTATGGTAACAGCTTTTTCCTAGTGTTAAAGTTAAATAGCTCACGCAACCCTGAACTTCCAGCCACTGGTCGCTTTCATTCTTCATCCCATGCTTCTTCTGACTTTGGTCCTTGGTCCTTGGTTGTTCCATTGATACACCGAGTAAGTTTTATTTTCTTCATTTATTGAGATAATGCAGAATAGGCCCTTCCAGTCCCAAGCCACACCACCCAGCAAATCCCCCAGTTTAATACCAGCCTATTCACGGGACAAGTTACAATGACAAATTAACCTACCAACCAGCAAGTATTTGGACCGTGGGAGGAAATTGGAGCACCTGGAGGAAACCCACGTGATCATGGGGAGAACGTCCAAACTCCTTACAGACAGCAGTGGGAATTGAACCAGGTTGCCTGCACTGTAAAGTACTGTGCTAACTACTAAGCTACCATGCCAGCCATTAATAGAGGAATGTCACCTCATCATCCATCTAGGCATGGTGCATTTCTCATAACATAATATGAAATTATTAGTTTCAATGTTACCAGTTTCCTCCTTCGCTACTGAAGTGGTTGTACTTCTTTTTTTAAAAATGTTTCTTTTCTTAAGTCTCTGACTAGTGGCCTTTAAAATAATTGTTTACTTGACAGCTTTGGTTTGTAATCTGTCACTGTCTTTTGCTTGTTCTTTCCATTTTCTCCTCTTCTGAAACTGAAAAGATGCTCTTTTCACACATTTCCAGTTCTGATGAAGAGACCTTGACCTGAAACATTGACCCTATTTGTTCTCTCCTCTGATACCTGACCAACTAAGTGTCTCCAGCATGTTTTATTTTTGTTCTAGCTTGTGCAGCTTAGTCCAACCCTCGCTCATGCGACAATCCATTCCAAGTGTTAGTACAGGTAGTCCCTGAGTTACGAACGTCTGACTTATGAACTGAGGAAGGAGAATGCTGCCTGCCATTTTAAGTCAGATCACGACGCCATCCGCCATTTTAAGTCATTGCCGTTGACACTGTGTTGAGTGTGTAACTTTGTGTTTGGCTTAAATTTTTCTTAGCAAGATTCATCCTGACCTCTCCCACCTTTTCCAGTCAGCACCACCCCCTCTTGTCCCATTTAACCTGTCTCAGTGTGGTGGACTTTAGGACCCAGGGAACTCAGTGCTGCTGAATCCACAGTGTTTCTGTTCCATTGACGGAAAACGATCACCATTGAAAATAAAGTGGAAATAATAAAGTGATCAGAAAGAGGTGAAACGCCATCAGTCATTGGAAAAGCGTTAGGCTACAGTTGGTCAATGATCGGAACAATTTTAAAGGATAAAGTGAGAATAATAGAGCATGTGTAAGGCCCTGACCCGATAAAAGCTACAATTATTACCAAGCAACGCAGTGGTTTAATTATTGAAATACATACATTTCTTACGTGTTTATATGCATAGAAAGGTAAAATATATACTATATACTAAGACAAAAGTTTGATGAACTGACGCTAAATAATACCAGACGTACCTGTTCCAACTTGTGTACAAATCCAACTTAAAGACAGGCTCAGGAACGGAACTCGTTCGTAACCCGGGGACTGCCTGTATACTAAACCTTTGCAACATATTGACATCCACAAGTAAGAGTCCAATGGTGTACATGATACTACAGAACAGGTTTCACTGATATCCTATGTCATTGAAACATAACCTTCTCTTCTTTCATATTCAATTACCCGAATAAATAACAATAACATTCCTCATCACATATTTCAAAACCAAACCATCGCAAATCATATGTCGTCCTTGCTAGCCATCCATAGCCCTATGCACCTCGGAGGTCTTTTACAGTTTAGATAATCTTTTCAGAATGCTGTTTTCATTTGCAATTAACTTTGTCAGGTGGAAAAGCTGCTGACATCTGACAGACACACATTCATTTTCTCTGAGCAAAAGTCCTTCCTATATTCATTCACTGACTTAGTTTGTTTTTATTTTCGGATGCCATGTGATCTCAAGTTGGCCTCAGTAGCAATTTCTTCTGGAAAAATCAAGTGTGTTGCCAGAAATAAGGCCGTTTGATTTGTTATGACTACTGTATGGTGACTGAATTTCTTAGCACCTTCCATGGCGTTCTACTCTGTCTCATCTTCTTGCATGGGCTATCCTCAGTTGTATGTAATCCATCCAGAAAGGAAGTTGAATATTGTGTGAGGTTAACGTAAATATTTTTTATAAGCTGAGGTCCGAATGGTCACAGTTGTTCTAATACCCTCTAGCAGGCCACTGATTTATATTTGTTCGTACATTTGGACTAAGTTTAATAAGGAATAGAGGGATTCCATCCATTTTGGATAAAAGAAGTAGTCTTGCTAACAGCTCTTACGAATGCTTTTGAATCTTGAAGTGTGTCAATTTATTTTGAGAGCTGAAAAGTCTTTACGCACTTCGCAGAACTTAACTGTTCTGTCTTCTGCTTTATTCCTTAATTCATCTGCCCTTTAGTGGCCTTCACTTTAATGTACTTATCCTTTTTTTTGAGAATTTCTTCAATAATTTTCTTTGTAGCTTATCCCAAGTAATCACATGTCATGGAATTATATTAATAGTGGCTTTGTCATTCTTACAAATAAAAATTAATTTTGACACTGGGGCATTTTTGTTGCTAGCATTAAGATCTCTGATTCTGACAATCTTATTTTTATACAGTATATTAAGCTTTTAGATAATGAATTGAAATGCTGATTAATTGTGACAATAGATGTTACTTGATTTCATTTTTCAAAGGCCTAGCTCTGCAGCTTAAACCTGTAATTCTGGACTCAGCCTCCCCAAAAGCAGAAATAACTTATATTCATCTATTATTGGTGCCATGGTAGTGTAGCTACGTTGTCCTGTGATTAAGATAGGGAGATTTGGGTTTGTCAAGGGTTGCTGAGGCAGTGTGGGTTGTAAGGCCTACTTTTCATTGTATCGGTAAATAAATAAATTATATATTCCCTGTAATACTTCGGAAATTTCAATAAAATTATTCCATGACTTCCTAAATTCTAGAGAACACATTGTTAGTTTTTGTTCCTGGAATTTAACCTTTTATGGCAGTTCAGTTTTGGTTTTTCCCTCTTGATTTTTCTCTAAGACCAAACTATCCTTGCAGAATGTCACTTGTCCAAGTATCTTCATTGAGTTGCAACATAACTTCTGCATGTGTCTACTTTATATAAAGGCCAGCTTATTGGATAAACCTGTTGGATTAACTGTACTTGTTCATGTCATATTTATGACTCGAACATCATCACTTTAGAACACCATTGCTTGTCATTGTTCAGAAAATGCATTTCTCCCCTTTTGTAGCTTCAGAGTTTGCTAGATTGAAGCCATTGTTTTACCATGGCCTAATCTGTTAAATTATTAATGGTTTTATAGTTTAACATACCAGTTTGTACAGCTTGCCCCATCTGTGTGACAGAACAAACCTGGTTTTTGATCCTGTATTAATATGGGAAATAGTACAAAAGCCTTATAAAATTCCACTTCAGAATCAGGTTTAATATCACCGGCATATGTCATGAAATCTGTTAACTTTATAGCAGCAGTACAATGTATGTGTGTGTGTATATAGGATGCTTTTTGTCGACTATAGTTCAGCATTTAATACCATCATTCCCACAATCCTGATTGAGAAGTTGCAGACTCTGGGCCTCTGTACCTCCCTCTGCAATTGGATCCTTGACTTCCTAACTGGAAGACCACAGTCTGTGTGGATTGGTGATAATATATCCTCCTCGCTGACAGTCAGCACTGGCGCACCTCAGGGGTGTGTACTTAGCCCACTGCTCTACTCTCTATATACTCATGATTGTGTGGCTAGGCATAACTCAAATACCATTTATAAATTTGCTGACGATACAACCATTGTTGGTAGAATCTCAGGTAGTGATGAGAGGGTGCACAGGAGCGGGATATGCCAACTAGTGGAGTGATGCCACAGCAACAACCTGGCACTAAACATCAGTAAGATGAAAGAGCTGATTGTGGACTTCAGGAAGGGAAAGATGAAGGAACATTTACCAATCCTCATAGAGGGATCAGAAGTGGAGAGAGAGAGTAGCTTCAAGTTCCTGTGTGTCAGGATCTCTGAGGATCTAACCTGGTCCCAACATATCGATGCAGTTATAAAGAAGGCAAGACAGCAGCTATACTTCATTAGGAGTTTGAAGAGATTTGGTATGTCAACAAATACACTCAAAAACTTCTATAAATGTATTGTGGAGAGCATTCTGGCAGGCTGCATCACTGTCTGGTATGGGGGGGGAGGTACTGCACAGGACTGAAAGAAGCTGCAGAGGGTTGTAAATTTAGCTGGCTTCATCTTGCGTACTAGCCTATAAAGTACCCAGGACATCTTCAAGAAGCAGTCTCAGAAAGGCAGTGTCCATTACTAAGGACCTCCAGCACCCAGGGCAAGCCCTTTTCTCACTGTTACCATCAGGTAGGAGATACAGAAGTCTGAAGTCACACACTCAGCGATTCAGGAACAGTTTCTTCCCCTCTGCCATCCGATTCCTAAATGGACATTGAACCCTTGGACACTACCTCACTTTTTTTTAATATATACTATTTGTTTTTTGCATGTTTTTAATCTATTCAATATATGCATACTGTAATTGATTTATTTATTTACTATTATCATTTTATTTTGTTTTCTTTTTTTCTTCTATATCATGTATTACTTTGAACTGCTGCTGCTGCTGCTGCTAAGTTAACAAATTTCATGTCGTATGCTGATGATAATAAACCTGATTCTGATTCTGCATTAACATGCTGCGTCCAGGTTAGGCCCTCAGACATTGACACCCAGGAACTTGAAATTGCTCACTTTCTCCACTTCTGATCCCTCGGAGGATTGGTTTATATTCCCTCTTACCCTTCCTGAAGTCCACAATCTGCTCTCTAGTCTTGCTGATGCTGTTGCTGCGACACCACTCAACTAACTGGTATATCTTACTCCATCTGAAATTCTGCCAACAATGATTGTATCATCAGCAAATTTATAGATGGCATTTGAGCTATGCCTTACCACACAGTCATGGGTGTAGAGAGAATAAAGCAATGGGCTAAGCACACATCCCTGTGGTGTGCAAGTGTTAATTGTCAGTGAGGTGGAGGTGTTATTTTCAATCTGCACAGATTGTGGTTTTCCTGTTTGGAAGTCGAGGATCCAGTTGCAGAGGGATGTACAGAGGCCTAGGTTCTGTACCTTTTTAATCAGGATTGTAGAAATGATGGTGTTAAATGATGAGATGTAGTCAATAAACAGCATCCTGTCACAGGTATGTCCAGGTGATCTGAGGCTGCATGGAAAGCCATTGAGATCGCATCTGATGTACCTGTTGTGGTGGTAGGCAAACTGCTGTTGGTCCAGGTTCTTCCTGAGATGGGAGTTGATCCTAGCCATGCCTAATCTTTCAAAGCATTTCATCACCATAGATGTGAGTGCTACTGGACGATAGTCATTAAGGTAGCTCACACTACTCTTCTTTGGGCACTAGTATAATTGTTGCCCTTTTGAAACAGGTGGGAACTCCCATCTATAGCAGTGAGGGATTGAAAATGTCTTTGAATACCCCTGCAAGTTGATTGACACAGGTCTGCTGAGCTTTACCTTGTACTCCAATAAGCCCTGTGGTTTTGCAAGGGTTCACCCTCTTGAGAAACAGCCTGATATCGGCCTCCGAAACGGAGATCACAGCGTCACAGGGTGCTGCACGGATCCTCATAGCTGTGGTTTTATTCTCCCTTTCACTTGCTACATTTTACCAATTTAAATACAGTGGATTCTGGTTAATTGGACCCTTGGGTAATCAAGACAGCCATTTATTTGGGACACTGCCATTTACTTGGGGGAGAAGACTTGCGAGCAGGTTCTAACTAGCATCAGTCGCATGTACTTGTGTGGTCGTTAGACTCTACACCATGTTTAGAGTGAATAGTTTTTAAGTGGTGTCAGTTGTGTGTGTTGGAAAAAGTCATGATCTTTGTCACTGATGGTTGGCGGTACACCATTTCAACAAGCGGGCTAAGCAAGGTGAGGGTAGCCATTGGGTCTCATACCCCAGGAGACGTTCCTGTCCTAGTGTGCAAAGACAGCTCCGGCCAACTGCGCAGTGAGATCCAACAGTCAGGAAGGTGGTTCTGAAATGCTGCATGCAGAGTGAAGGCTATGACAAGACACAGATGAAGTCATAGTCGTCCACTGCAGCCACTGTTGTGATGCTTGTTCGTACCACTTGATCTGGACTTCCGAGGTCAAGATGGTAGCAATGCCCCAGTGCAATGGCTTTTCCACTTCAATAACTCTCCCACACAGGTTTCCTATCATCGTTGGATACGACTGACAACCACTATTAGTATTGGTAGTGTTCTAATTTGTTCTGTATTTCATTTAAATGCATAATTTGTTATTCAGTTTAACTGTAGTTTGTCTTTTTTATACTTGTTTTTAAAACTATTTCCATGAAAATTTTGTTAATTGGGGCAACTGCTTAACTGGGCCAAAATGTACTATTCCATTTGTGTCCCAATTAACTGGAATCCACTCTGTTTACCCAATATTTCTGCAACTGTTTTGCTTCAGTTTTGTGAATTTTTAACCAATGTACTCTTGCCAAGTTACTTGTGTAATTCCATATTTATTTAAAACATTGTAGAAGCTATTTTAATCCTAAAGTGTAACTGCCATTAAAGAAAAAAATAAGATTGTCTGTATCAAACATAATCTATTAATCCATGCTAGCTGTTCATTCTGACTATTCAGAAGTGCTGGAGGTTTTAAGAGATGAAGTGTGATCAACTGTGCTCCAGGTCTTGATTAAAAGACTACATAGATGTTTAAAGACATCCAGAGGTCATTCAGTTAAATAATGTAATTGTTTAACGAGGTTGGTATCTCATTAAAGTGTGTGCCTGTCTTATTCATGTTCAACCTCCAATAAACCAGTGTTGATCTCCAGACTGATGAATACAATTTAGGGGGTTATTGGCTATGGTGCTTCATGGATATATTGACTAGGCTGCTAGTTCTTTCCTTTTCCAATGACATAACATTGATAGTGCCATACCATGTGAAGCATATCCCCTGTTTAAATTTTAAATCAGTCATAGCAATTCTTATGGTTATAAGTTTTAACCATTTTAAATCTATATCCTGCTGTAAGTCTTAATGTACATATACACTCAGTAGCCATTTCTTTAGGTACAGGAGTAAAATCTGGTGTGGTCTTCTGCTGCTGTAGCTCATCCACTTCAAGGTTTGATGTGTTGTGCATTCAAAAATGCCCTTCTGCACACCACAATTGTAATGCGTGGTTATTTGAGTTATTGTCTGCTTCCTGTCAGCTTGAATCAGTCTGGTAATTCTCCTCTGACCTCTCTGTTTTTTTTTAAAAGCGTTTTCACCCACGGAACTACCACTGACTGGATTTATTTTTTTGCTTTCTCATGCCATTCTCTGTAAGCTCTCGAGACTGTTGTGTGTGAAAATCCTAGGAGAGCAACAGTTTCTGAGATGCTCACACCACCCCATCTGGCACCAACACACCACAGTCAAAGTCACTGAGATCACATTTCTTCCCCATTCAAATGCTTGGCCTGAAAAACAACTCAACCTCTTCATGTCTGCATGCTTTTATGCATTGAGATGCTGCCATATGATTGGCTGATTAGGTATTCTGTTCTACCTAATAAAGTGGCCACTGAGTGTATATACATTAACTTTTAATTTTACACAGTTTTAGAAGTAGAGTAGTATGCCAAGGTTAATTATATGCATTTGAGGATAAAGAGCCACAACATGGCCCTTGTTTAATTCGTGCAGTTCATATTTCTAATAAATTTCTCATTCTTAAAATAGGTGTTTGGAGTCGTGGAGTCCCCCAGTTACACCGGCTGTGGTATAACAAGACCAGTCATTGCTGAACAAAAAACTAAGTGGAAACACAATACTGCTGAGCAGGCAACAGGTGCAAAAAATGGAGAACTCAGTAAAGAACTTTTGAATGACTCTGAGGTGAGTTATATGGAAAAACAGACTAAATTTCTAGTATTTGCATGAATTAATGTATCCTGTACTGTTGCAAACCTTTAGGAAATGGAAACATAGAAAACCTACAGCACAATACAGGCCCTTCGGCCCACAAAGCTGTGCCAAACATGTCTTTACCTGAGAAATTACCTAGGGTTACCCATAGCTCTCTATTTTACTGAGCTCCCTATACCTGTCCAGGAATCTCTTACCAAAGGACGCTGTGGTATCCACCTCCACCACCGTCGCTGGCAGCCCATTCCACGCACTCACCACTCTCTGCATTAAAACAACAGCAACAACTACTTACCCCTGATATCTCCTATTACTAGCCCATTACTGTCCTTGGAGGAGGTACAGGAGGTAATTCCAAATGTTTTAAACCAAAATTATTCGCATGGATGCAGCCTGTAATATTGCAAATAAGGGCTTGATTATTTTCTAGATGTTGAGAGTTTCTTTGTATAAGTAGTTAAGCTAATTCCATCCAATGTTTACCTGAGCTGTACCAGTCAGGCAATATTTGTAAATTATGTGTTAATTGAGTGATGGCAGTTTTGGCCTGCTGCTGATATGTTTTGATATCTTGTGCTGGAAATGTGCTGTTTGGCTATTGATGAGGATGGCATTAGTCCCACTGACTTCAAGCCAAACCTGGCAACTATTTCTCTTGACCTCGCCAATGTCTTAGAATTGTCAGTTATCCAGAACTAGAGATATTGAAGAACTGAAGCAAAAATAAAATGTTGAATATGCTCAGTAGACCGAATAATTTTTGTTCCAACTGACAGTTTTAAGAATAATTCTTTTTTTGTGCATTTGGTTTGCACCCTATTGCAGATGTCCCCTTCATTCTCTCCACCTTTCTCCCTCTTTGGAACTTAAAGCTCACTGGCCTTCTCAATTTTCTATCTGTGATGAACGAACTTGACCAAAAATATCAAGTTTGCTCATCAACTCCTTGATACTGATTGACCTGAGAATATCTGGAATTCCCTTTGTGTTTTTTATTTGGATTTCCAGTATCTAAGGTTCAGCACTAGCTGAAGAACTGAGCTCTTTTCTATGATCTTTGCAACAAACACTCAAAACTTCAGGTAACCATGGTGTCATTTTAAATCCTAACTTCAGTTTGTGTAATCAAAACAATCCATGTCCAAGCATAATATCAACCAAAATAGCTTATAACTTACTTTGTTTTCTGCTTAAACTCTTAAACAGAACTTCACTTTAAAACTATTACTTCAGTGACCTGAGTTGGCCTCCCATCTTTACAATGTTTGTCAACCTGAATGCTCCAGTCATTATCTTTGCTGCACAGTGTACTGTTTAGCTATTGCTTTTGTGTGCCCTAATAAACATTGACTTCTAAACTGTAAACACAAAGAGGGAGGGAATTACCGGAAGTTGGAGAATTCAATGTTACCAGAAGTTGGAGCTTCAACATTGAATTCTCAACTTCCGGTAATTCCCTCCCTCTCCCTTCCCCCAGCCCACCTTCACTCTGTCTCCTCTTCTAGCTGCCTATCACCTCTCATGACTCTGCCTTCTTCTACTACCCATAGTGCTTTCCCCCTAGATTCCTTCTTCACCTCTCCTGCCTATCCCCTCCCTGCTTCCCCTCACCCACCCCTTGATCTTTCCTCTGATTGGTTTTCCACCCTCCCCCCACCTTCTTTATAGGGCGCCTTCCCCCTCCTTCTTTAGTCCTGACGAAGGGTCTCGACCCGAAACGTTGACTGCTCCTTTCAACGGATGCTGCCCGACCTGCTGAGTTCATCCAGTTTTTTTTGTACGTCTTGACTTCTAAACTGTATTGCCTTGATTTTAAAACATTATTTTTACTTTGAATTTTCTTCAAAACATTGCCTCAATCTCTGTATCTTCATATGGCCACAAAATGCAGGAGGAACTCAGTAAGTCAGGCAGTATCTGTGAAGAGGAATAAATAGTCAATGGTTCGGGCCAAGGTTTGTCCTCATGAAGGGTCACTGCCCAAACCATTTCTCCATAGATGCTACCTGGCCTGCTGAGTTCCTCCAGCATTGTATGTATGTTACACTGAATTTCCAACATCTGCAGAATCTTTCGTTTTCTTCATACAATCCTGTTGATTTTGCTATTCTGTTCCTATTTGAATTGGTCCCCAATTTTAACTGTAGTATTGGCAACAATAATTTTAATACATACAATCTGCTGGAAGAACTCAGCAGATGAAGAAGCATCTATGAGGAGAAAGAATTGTGAATGTTTCAAGTGAAAGCCCCTCATCAGGTCCCCTTCCCCTCTCGCAGATGCTACTTGATGTGCTGATTCCTTCCGATAGGTGGTTTGTTGCCTAGATTTAAGAATCTGCAATCTCTTATGCATCCAATACTGTAAGCTACCTCGCCTTTAAGCTTTATCCATGGCAAATTGGATTCAGAACTCGCTTGCCCATAGAAGACAAAGGGTGATGATCGATTGGACTTACTCTAGCTGGAGGTCTGTGATTACTGGTGTTCCACTGGGATCTGGACAAGGACCTCTGCTGTTTGTGATGTATATAAATTACCTGGATGAAAATGTACGTGTGTGGTTATTAAGTTGCAGGTGATATGAAGATTAGTCCTGTTGTCAATAGGGTAGAAGACTAGCAAAGAATACAGTGGGATCAGTTGCAGATGTGGGTGGAGAAATGGCAAATGGAGTTTAATCTGGCCAAATGTGAAGTGTTGCAACTTGTTAGATCAAATATAAAGGGACAGTACACTGTTATGGGCAAGACCCTTAACAGTGTTGATGAGCAACAGGATCTTGGGGTCCAAGTTCACAGCTCCCTGAAAGTGACAACACAGGTTGATAGGGTGGTTAAGAATGCAAATGGCATGCTCGCCTTTATTAGTCGAGGCACTGAGATCACAAGTCAGGAAGCTATGTTGCGGCTTTGTAAAACATTAGTTCGGCTGCATCTGGAGTATTGCATGCTGTTGAGGGCCGTTTGATTACTGATTAGATTGGTTTGGCACAATATTGTGGACAGTAGGTCCTGTTCCCCTGCTGTTCTATGTTTTATCATACCCGTACCACCTTTGTACTGTCTCCCTTTTTCAAGCTTTCTTAAAACCACATTCTTTAATCAATTATCTGATCGTCTGTTCTGACTTTAATTTGGCAATGTTCTAATGACCATTACAGTTCCATACAGAATATGCCACATTTTAAGGGGTATTGTAATCCATTGAGGGAATGGATTTGGTACTTTGTAGGAATTACACAAATTACATCAAAATACCATTTGAAGGGGGAAATGACAAGAGGTGGGACAGTTCTCTGAAGGAGTTGAATGGAAGCAATTAATTGCAATTGTAAATTGGTAATCAGTAGGAGAAGCTTGAAAGGTTGATCAAAGTAAATTGGGAATGAAGACCATGTAGCTTGAATATTTTAGGGACGGGTCTTCAGTATGTCTAGAAATGAACATTTGTACCTGGTGAAAACCATTATTTAAAAATTGTGATTGAGAAAGCTGATGCATCTTAAAATATAAAACAACCTTACTGCTCACACAAATGCTGGAGGCCAGACAATGTCTATGGAAAAAAGTACAGTCGATGTTTCGGGTCGAAACCCTTCCAGATTTTGTGCATGGACTGTACTTTTTTTCATAGATGCTGCCTGGCCTGCTGAGTTCCTCCAGCATTTCGTTTGTGAAAGGGTTTCGGCCTGAAATGTTGACTGTACTTTTTTCCATAGATTCTGCCTGGCCTGTTGTGTTCCTCTAGCATTTTGTGTGTGTTGCTCGGATTTCCAGCGTCTGCAGGTTCTCTCTTGTTTGCAGCCTTGCCACTTCATATTTTAGAACACACCAACTTTAGCCGTAAACTTTAAAATAAAGTTCAACAGCTGTAAACCCAAGAGATGTCTGTAGACTGAACAACAACATGTTGCTAGGTGGAACTCCATTGTTGGCTATATACTCAAATTGAGTCAGTAGAAATAGCAGGCCCTGGTGATAATTTGGGGTGTTACCCAGAGGATACTGTACCATTTATTTATCAGGGTTAAAATTGTGGTCAGTGTTAAGCTGGTATGCTTTTTAAAAAAAAAAGTGCTCTTAAAAGCAATGGATATTTAAAAGGTGTGGATTTTGATTGATCAAGGCGATTTAAAAACTTCTAAAACAGCAGCTCCCTGCAGCTTTAGGGAATGAGCACAGATGAGTCTAATTATGTAGACTTGTCAATGCTGCAAAATAAGTATGATGGCCAAGTGGCCTTTTTCTCTGCTGCATGATGCTAGGGCATTCTTTTCAAAGTATTCTTTCTTTGCTGTATTTTTAAATTTAAAGATAAGTTGGCTGTGTAATTTTTTAAGGTTCATTTAAAATTGAATTAATTAACTTTGACACCTTAATTACTTATCATAAAGTGAGGCAATTAAAAAATAATTGAAAGTTATTTTAAAACTTTTTAATTATATTATATTTTTTTATTTTTTAATTAATACAAAAGTAATTATATATGTGTCAGTTTAGCCATAAAATGAACACATAATTAGACAAGGGCTCTGCTGATGAGTCAGGACTGCAGCTAATGAATATCTTAATTGTAATGTGCCCATAGAGTACAGAAAAAAATTATAAGGATGTTGCCAGTACTTGAGGGCCTGAGTTACAGGGAAATATTGAACAGGTTAGAACTTTATTCCCTGGAGCAAAAGAGAATGAGAGGAGATTCTATAGAGGTATACAAACTTGATGGTTACAGATAGGGCAAACACAAGCAGGCTTTCGTCACTGAGGATTGGGTGAGACTAGAACTAGAGGTCAAAATTAAAGCTGGAAAAGTGAAATATTTAAGAGGAACCTGAGGAGGAACTTCTTCATTCATATGGTGCGTGTGCAATGAGCTGCCTACGTTGAAGTGGTTTGGTTTCAACATTTCAGAGTAATTTGGATAGGTACATGGATGGGAGGGGTATGGAGGGAATGACCCGTTGTAGGAAAAGGACATTGTAATTTTGTTAGCTTTTAGTGTGGGTATTTTTTTTAAGTTGTGTTTTGTTCAGTCATTAGTTAGATGGAATTTTAATTTTGTGTGGTGTTTTCCAACAGAGGGCAGTACGAGTTCTAGGAACTGAGAAGATTTAAACATAAAGTTTTTGAGAAATATCCATGGTCAAGATTCTTACTTTTTGGTTTAACATACATTTTTACTTGACAAAAATAGAAGTACTGTTTTATACTTCTCAAGTTATACTTCTAGCATAAACATTATTTATTTAAATGAAACCATGGTTATTGAAGAATTTATTATTGTTATAATGTATCAGCTTTAAACTCAACTGTTTAAAGTGAGATGGGAAAGTTTAAGAGACTTTTCTTATTGTAGATGCCTGGAACTTGCTACTGGGGGTGGAGTAGGCCGAAGCAGATTTAATAATGATATTTAAGTGGAAGTTGGACAGGCATATGAACAGATTTGGACGAAAGAAATGGATCTGGTGCAAGCGTATGAGATTAGTTTAATTTGCATCATGCACAGGCATCAGGCTGAAAGGTCTGTTCCAGTGCTGTAATGTTTCATGTTAGCATTCATTTCAGAAGGTCTAGAATACAAGAGCAGGGATGTGATGCTGAGGCTTTATAAGGCACTTGTGAGGCCTCACCTTGAGTATTGTGAACAGTTTTGGGCCCCTCATCTTAGAATGTATGTGCTGGCATTAGAGAGGGTCCAGAGGAGGTTCACAAGGATGATTCCAGGAATGAAAGGATTATCACATGAGGGATGTTAGATGCCTCTGGGTCTGTACTCACTGGAATTCAGAGGGATGAGGGGGATCTCATTGAAACCTTTTGAATGTTGAAAGGCCTAGACAGAGTACATGTGGAAAGGATGTTTCCCATGGTGAGAGAGTCCAGGACAAGAGGGCAGAGCCTCAGGATAGAGGAATGCCCTTTCAAAATAGATGTGGAGAAATCTCTTTACCCAAAAGGTGAATTTGTGGAATTTGTTGCCACGTGCAGCTGTGGAGGCCAGGTTGTTGGGTATATTTAAGGCAGAGATTGATAGGTTCTTGATTGGATGTGGCAGCAAAGGTTATGGGGAGAAGGCTGGGAACTGGGGTTGAGGAGAAGATTACAAGAAAACGATTAGTCATGATTGAATGGTGGAGCAGACTCGATGGGCTAGATGGCCTAATTCTGCTCCTATGTCTTATGGTCTTATGTTAACAGGGATGTTGTATTTTTTCAGGATTAGGGTCATACCTTGCCCACTGTCACATAATGTAAAATAGAGACTAATTTCTGAGTAGCTGTATTTCAGAGGAATGCTTCACAAACCCTTCAAGGGAGGTAAACTGGGAGGGTCTGTTGTACATTATAAAGACCTAATGGCAATTTGCTTGCATGTTGTCTGGGAGGGAGCTTTTTTTAAAATTAAGTTTAAAAACTTAAGTGAGGTCAAAAAATGCAATGTATTGTGGTTGGTGTTACTCCTTGTATTTCTCTTGTTGAGCAGTGAAGTTCAAGTCCTGCTTTGGAACTAGTGAAGATCAAGAAAACTCACCAATGCCTTTCTTCGGGAGGCGAAAAAAATTTGGCATGTTCCCATCAACCTTTACCAATTGAAAGTATCCTATTTGGATGCAAAATGTCTATATATTTTAGCTACTGTGCACATGACCTCAGATTCTGCTGCCTTAATAAAGCAGCCAACATAATCAAAGACCCCCACCCAGCCTGAAAACACATACCACCAGCATCAAAGACAGCTTCTACCCTGCTGTTGTAAGACTATTTATCATTTATTAATCTATTTATTATCTTGTACTTTATTGTTCATCTGCACTGTGCTTTCTCTGTTGCTGTTACACTTTATTCTGCATTCTATTAGGGAGGCTAAAATCATCCACTATAATAACCGTTGTTTTACCATCTTTATATTATCCACCTATACACGCTCCTCTGGTTGCAGATGGCTATTAGGAGGCCTATAGTACGTCTATCATAATGGTAGCTCCTTTCTTCCTCTGGGTAAGCTCTCCTGTTTGTTCCCTGTCAGTGTAGCTGATACGTACTTCTTAATCAGCACTTTAATTCCCTCACCTATTTTACATTCTTCTCAATCATTTCTGAAAGATCTGTACTCTGGAATGTTGAACTGCCAGTCCTACCCTTTGCTTAAACAAGCTTCTCTGATAGCTGCAGTATCATAGTTCCATGAACTAATCCAGGCTATAAGATCATCTGCCTTATCAGTTCTCCTCCTTGTATTAAAATAAATTCATATCTACTGTTTATTAATCTGTCCCTCCCTGAACTTCCTCTCATTTGACCATCTCTACCTCCTCAATCTATCCACTTGCTGACTGACAGTCTACTTTCTACCATATGGTTTAAATCTCCTGAGCAGCACTAACAAACCACCCTGCAAGCATATTGGAGTCCCTCCAGTTTGGGTTGCAACCTGTCATTTTTGTATGTGTCCCATCTGCCTTGGAAGGGAGCCCAACAGTCCAAGTCTCCGAACTCCTTCCAACTACATAACCTCTTCGGCAGTTTCAGACATAATTTTCTTCGGCGGCTTAACGGGGGCACAACTGCGCAAGCATGTGTAAGTCGGACCGTGAGGCAGCGGGAGTATTTAAAGAGAACAGTAGACTGAGCAGGCGACGTTGTAGCGGGCGACGGAGTAGAGGGAGACAGAGTAGGAAGGCTTTGTCTCCAGAGGCTTCGGCGAGCAGAGGCTGAGGACGAGCTTCACTCCAAGTGAGGTAAGGCCGGGTAAGTTCCTTTAAAAGGAGAAAGTTTCAAAAGTTGAGGCAAGTATTGGGTAGGTCATGGCAGCTGAGATTGGCCCTGTGGTTTGTTCATCCTGCAGCATGTGGGAAATCAGGGATACTTCCAGTGTCCCTGACGACTATGTGTGCAGGAAGTGTGTCCAGTTGCAGCTTCTGGCAGACCGCATTGAGCATCTGAAGCTGCGATTGGATTCATACTGGAGCATCCGTGATGCTGAGAAAGTCGTGAATAGCACGCTCAGTGAGTTGGCCACACCACAAGTAAAGGCTACACAGACAGAAAGGGAAGGGGTGGCCACTAGACAGCGTAGCAGTAGGCAGGTAGTGCAGGAGTCCCCTGAGGTCATCTCCCTCCTAAACAGATATAATATAAATACTGTACATAAGATAGCTTGTATATTGATCGTACTGTCTGTCCATAAAGTGACACTAGGCCCAAGAGTGTCTGTAGATAAGGTGACTCTGACAGGAATTTATATTGTGGTCATTGGGAGTGTGGAGGGTGATTGGGGAATGGGGTGGTGATGGAATAGTTGGGATGTGGGAAGAAACCATAACATTGAGAGGAAGGCTATACAGTATGACAAGATCTATTACATTACACACGACAGCATCCAGCGTCACTGTTTTGGGTACTGTTGGGAGAGATGTCTCATCAGGGGAAGACAGCAGCCGAGTTCATGACACCATGGGTGGCTCTGCGGCACAGGAGGGAAGGAAAAGGAATGGGAGAGCTAAAGTGATAGGGGATTCGATTGTAAGAGGAATAGATAGGCGTTTCTGCGGCTGCAAACGAGACTCCAGGATGGTACGTTGCCTCCCTGGTGCAAGGGTCAAGGATGTCTCTGAGCGGCTGCAGGACATTCTGGAGCGGGAGGGTGAACAGCCAGTGGTCGTGGTGCACATAGGTACCAACGATGTAGGTAAAAAAACGGGATGAGGTCCTACAAGGTGAATTTAGGGAGTTAGGAGATAAACTAAAAAGTAGGACCTCAAAGGTATTAATCTCTGGATTACTACCAGTGCCACTTGCTAGTCAGAGTAGAAATAGGAGGATATTTCAGATGAATACGTGGCTTGAAAAATGGTGCAAGGATTCAAATTTCTGGGGCATTGGAACCAGTTCTGGGGAGGTGGGACCGGTATAAACAGGACGGTCTGCACCTGGGCTGGACTGGAACCAATGTCCTGGGGGAGCGTTTGCTACTGCTGTTCAGGAGGCTTTAAACTAATGTGGCAGGGGGATGGGAACAAGTGCAGAGAGACAGAGGGGTGTAAGATGAGGGTAGAAGCAAAAAGTAGTAAGGTGAAAAGTAAAAGTGGCAGGCAGGCAAATCCAGGGCAAAAATCAAAAAGGGCCACTTTTCAACATAATTGTATAAGGGCTAAGAGTGTTGTAAAAACAAGCCTGAAGGCTTTATGTGTCAATGCGAGGAGCACTTGTAACAAGGTGGATGAATTGAATGTGCAGATAGTTATTAATGAATATGATATAGTTGGGATCACAGAGACATGGCTCCAGGGTGACCAAGGATGGGAGCTCAACATCGAGGGATATTCAATACTCAGGAGGGATAGACAGGAAAGAAAAGGAGGTGGGGTAGCATTGCTGGTTAGAGAGGAGATTAGCGCAATAGACAGGAAGGACATTAGCCTGGAGGATGTGGAATCGATATGGGTAGAGCTGCATAACACTAAGGGGCAGAAAACGCTGGTGGGAGTTGTGCACAGGCCACCTAACAGTAGTAGTGAGGTTGGGGATGGCATTAAACAGGAAATTAGAAATGCGTGCAATAAAGGAACAGTAGTTATAATGGGTGACTTCAATCTACATATAGATTGGGTGAACCAAATTGGTAAGGGTGCTGAGGAAGAGGATTTCTTGGAATGTATGTGGGATGGTTTTCTGAACCAACATGTCGAGGAACCAACTAGAGAGCAAGCCATTCTAGATTGGGTATTGAGCAATGAGGAAGGGTTAGTTAGCAATCTTGTTGTGCGAGGCCCCTTGGGAAAGAGTGACCATAATATGGTGGAATTCTTCATTAAGATGGAGAGTGACATAGTTAATTCAGAAACAAAGGTTCTGAACTTAAAGAAGGGTAAGTTTGAAGGTATGAGACATGAATTAGCTAAGATAGACTGGCAAATGATACTTAAAGGGTTGACGGTGGATATGCAATGGCAAGCATTTAAAGATCGCATGGATGAACTACAACAATTGTTCATCCCAGTTTGGCAAAAGAATAAACCAGGGAAGGTAGTGCACCTGTGGCTGACAAGGGAAATTAGGGATAGTATCAAGTCCAAAGAAGAGACATATAAATTAGCAAAAAAAAGCGGCACACCTGAGGACTGGGAGAAATTCAGAGACCAGCAGAGGAGGACAAAGGGCTTAATTAGGAAAGGGAAAAAAGATTATGAGAGAAAGCTGGCAGGGAACATAAAAACTGACTGTAAAAGCTTTTATAGATACGTGAAAAGAAAAAGATTGGTCAAGACAAATGTAGGTCCCTTACAGTCAGAAACAGGTTTATTGATCATAGGGAACAAGGACATGGCAGACCAATTGAATAACTACTTTGGTTCTGTCTTCATTAAGGAGGACATAAATAATCTTCCGGAAATAGTAGGGGACCGAGGGTCTAGTGAGATGGAGGAACTGAGGGAAATACATGTTAGTAGGGAAGTGGTGTTAGGTAAATTGAAGGGATTAAAGGCAGATGAATCCCCAGGGCCAGATGGTCTGCATCCCAGAGTGCTTAAGGAAGTAGCCCAAGAAATAGTGGATGCATTAGTGATAATTTTTCAAAACTCCTTAGATTCTGGATTAGTTCCTGAGGATTGGAGGGTGGCTAATGTAACCCCACTTTTTAAAAAAGGAGGGAGAGAAAAACCGGGGAAATATAGACCGGTGAGTCTGACATTGGTGGTGGGGAAAATGCTAGAGTCGGTTATCAAAGATGTGATAACAGCACATTTGGAAAGAGATAAAATCATTGGACAAAGTCAGCATGGATTTGTGAAAGGAAAATCATGTCTGACGAATCTTATAGAATTTTTGAAATGTAACTAGTAGAGTGGATAGGGGAGAGCCAGTGGATGTGGTATATTTAGATTTTCAAAAGGCTTTTGACAAGGTCCCAGACAGGAGATTAGTGTGCAAACTTAAAGCACACGGTATTGGGGGTATGGTATTGATGTGGATAGAGAATTGGTTGGCAGACAGGAAGCAAAGAGTGTGAGTAAATGGGATCTTTTCACAATGGCAGGCAGTGACTAGTGGGGTACCGCAAGGCTCGGTGCTGGGACCCCAGTTGTTTACAATATATATTAATGATTTAGACGAGGGAATTAAATGCAGCATCTCCAAGTTTGCGGAAGGCACAAAGCTGGGCAGCGGTGTTAGCTGTGAGGAGGATGCTAAGAGGATGCAGGGTGACTTGGATAGGTTAGGTGAGTGGGCAAATTCATGGCAGATGCAATTTAATGTGGATAAATGTGAGGTTATCCACTTTGGTTGCAAGAACAGGAAAACAGATTATTATCTGAAAGGTGGCCGATTAGGAAAAGGGGAGGTGCAACGAGACCTGGGTGTCATTGTACACCAGTCATTGAAGGTGGGCATGCAGGTACAGCAGGCGGTGAAAAAGGCAAGTGGTATGTTGGCATTCATAGCAAAAGGATTTGAGTACAGGAGCAGGGAGGTTCTACTGCAGTTGTACAAGGCCTTGGTGAGACCGCACCTAGAGTATTGTGTGCAGTTTTGGGCCCCTAATCTGAGGAAAGACATTCTTACCATAGAGGGAGTACAAAGAAGGTTCACCAGATTGATTCCTGGGATGGCAGGACTTTCATATGAAGAAAGACTGGATCGACTAGGCTTATACTCACTGGAATTTAGAAGATTGAGGGGGGATCTTATTGAAACGTATAAAATTCTAAAGGGATTGGACAGACTAGATGCAGGAAGATTGTTTCCGATGTTGGGGAAGTTCAGAACGAGGGGGTCACAGTTTAAGGATAAAGGGGAAGCCTTTTAGGACCGAGATGAGGAAAAACTTCTTCACACAGAGAGTGGTGAATCTGTGGAATTCTCTGCCACAGGAAACAATTGAGGCCGGTTCATTGGCTATATTTAAGAGGAAGTTAGATGTGGCCCTTGTGGGTAAAGGGATCGGGGGTATGGAGAGAAAGCAGGTACAGGGTTCTGAGTTGGATGATCAGCCATGATCATACTGAATGGTGGTGCAGGCTCGAAGGGCCAAATGGCCTTCTCCTGCACCTATTTTCTATGTTTCTCTTTAGCCACACATTGAACTGTACTACCTTTGTATTTCTATCTCCTGCATCCCTCATCAAGAACATCTTCCTGTCCACCTGAAGGTGTGAGACTTATTTGCTCTTAATTGTTAAAGGGGAGATTGCTCAGTCTTATTAAGGCTAGTCAATATTTGGAACTAAGTTTTTTGGTGCACCTAAAAATGGACTTTCCAAATTTGCCCATAAACTGAAATTTTAAAAGAATTAGGTCAAAAACATCAGGATATCTGGTTAGTGTCAAAATTAGGTGATTGAATCACTGCTATACCAGGAAACAGACTACACCATTTTACTCATTTTTGAATGTACCTTTTCGAATTGCTGATCTTGAGTGAGATTGGTATCTAATCATGGACTGTTCATTGGGCATATTTGATCATTATGTAGGTTGTATGTTATTACATTCCAGTACTTAAATGTTGTCTCTGCATGTGATCTAGTCTAAGGCAAGCTTAGCCAAGCTTGTGCTTAGAAGGTTATTTGCAAGTCAAAGTAGAATACCATGGAATGCCGAGACACCACTGGGGCAGTACGCTAGCATGGCAGTTAGTATAATGCATTACAACCCTAGCGACCCAGGTTCTGTTCCGGCCACTGTCTGTAAGGAGCTTGTACGTTCTCTCCATGATCACATAACTTTCCTCCCACATTCCAAGGACATACTGGTTAGTAGGTTAATTGGTCAGGTGGGTGTATTTGAGTAGCACGGTCTTGTTGGGTCAAAAAGGCCTGTATCTCTAAACAAAAGTGAATAAAATTATTGCACTTTTATGCACATACCCAGCAACCACAATATGACTGCTGGGTACATGGTGAAGCCAAGCTGCAGACAACACTATTTTGAAATAATCTGCACAAAATTTTAATGTCTCTATGAGGCCTAGAAGAACAATGTAAACATCTTAACTGGAGAGTTAATTCCAGTCTTGCCAGTAGTTTGAGGACTTCATTCTGCCCAAGTTGCTACTAGAGTAATCATGTTCACCTTCCTCTGTTAGATATTGCCTTCAGTTTTCTGACAACACTGGCTGGCTTCATCTTCCTCTCACTGCCATTGTTCATGGCCTTTCTCCGTTCTTTATCTCCCTCCATCTTTTCAACTTGCCCTTTTCCTTTTCTATACATGAAATAATTTTATTTTCTCAGTGATCTTCATAATGGAAGGAAGTGGCAATTCTACCCTGGAGGAAAAGCAATGTATACTTTGTGTTAAATTACAAAACAAAGGTGGTCATTAAACCTGTGGAGCTCCATGTCCTGCTGAAATTCATGCAGTTAGAGAATGAGAAAAGTAAAGAAATAAAATAATTTCAGAATTGTTTGAAGCTGAGTACTGACAGTCAATTAACTGCTTCCTTTGGTGATAATAAAGGATTTTTTCCTTTCTGTGGTGGTGTGAGGAAAGTCGCGTGCCATTAGTAACCATAGCTTTAAAAGTCCAAAATTTCATTAAGTTTTGTACTAATTATTAAAGCATGATTATTGCAAAAAATTAAATTTTAATCGATTGTTAGATTAATTTATTTTGGATTCAGACTTTGCTGATAATATTTGCAGGAGTTCAATTGTTGCTCAATTGCAAAACAATCAGAGTTGATGTTTGTCTATTTTTCCAGATTCATCCTGAAGGCTCCTTTGCACCGACTTCTCCCAAGTGGGTGTCACAGTGGGCAAATTTAGCTGCCAATGACGTGGCAGCACCGACTTCCGTTGGTCAAGATCAAGGTAGTTTTCATTAATTTTCTTTCAAAGTTTGCTTGTTTATTAATCTAAAAGTTAAGTACATTGAGATTAGTGAAGTTAGTTACAGGTAAATAGCTTTTTCATATTCTTAATTTCCAGGTAATCATTCATCATAATTAGAAAAACATAATTAGAAGAGGAGAAGAATTGTGTTTTATATGTATTATTGCATAGAGCATTTAAATGTTTTATATATAAGCAAGAGTTGTCCTCTTGAGCCTTCTCCCTGATCACTGAGATCCTAACTGATTTAGTCTTGGCTTTTCATAATGTTTTTACGTTTTCCATATAATTCTCTAATGCATTGTAATATAAATGTTCTATCTCTGCCTTGAATATACATGTTGATTGGAATTCTATCTTGGTGAGCTATGGAGGTACAGATTCACAACCTTCCAAGAGAAAAAAAATTCTCTATCACCTCCATCTGAAACAGGGTAAACTCTTACTCTGAAATTATGCCCCCACTAGTTCTAAATACCCTGACTAGGGGAAATAACCCCTGACATGCACCCCCTCAATGTCAGGTGCTTAAATAAGATCACAAGTCAATCTTCTCTATGGGTGCAACCTGCTCAGCTTAATTTTATTCAGCAGTCAACGGTGTTACAGTCAGTGTAAGTACATCTTCCTTAATTGTAGATAATTCTTAAAGAATGTTATCACCACCATCTTATAAAGATGCACCAAAATTTCTCTTTTATATTCATAACTCTGACAATAAAGGTCAACAATCCATCAGCCTTCTGAATTGATGAAAGTTTTACTGGGGATAGTGATCATAACTCAAGTTTGCAGATAGTCATGGATGATTATAGTGCTGGACTTGCGTAGGGGTGGGAGTGCTAAATTGGGAGAAGGCTAATTACAGCAAAGTTTGGCAAGAGTAGATTAGGAGCAGGTGTTATTGGGTAAGTCACATCTGACATGTGGAGTCTTTTAAAGGCCAGCTGACCAGAATTCAGGATCAGCATACTCCACTAGAGATGTTGTAGATTTTGTTGATTTGATAAACTTTATACATGGTTTTTTCTTTATGATGATGAAATTCGGCAAAGCGCTCAAAGAATGTAAAAATAATCAGGAAAACCAACAGAGGCCTTGATATACCCTTGGCAAGTACGATTAAGGAGAATCCCAGGCATTTTGTACTTAGATTTAAAACAGGAGTGTTGACTATTATGAACTGATCTAGGTTAGGCAATTCACTCCACAAATCTTAGTCAAAGCTTGCACTTCATTGTCTCCGCAAAAACACCAACATATTTATGTTGACCCTGGGTCAACAACTAAAAACATTAATTCTGCTGTTTCCTCTGCACTAATACTCACTCAGACTACTTCTCCAATTTATGACATTGAAATTGAGGATTTCCCATTAGCAATACGATTGATCCTTCTCCCAGCCCCTGGCATGGGAGGTCTTCCTTGCGATAGTTAGTCTTCAGAGTTTGAACTGCTTTGTATTTAAATCCTCTGACTGAAATACATTCCTTATCAGTTCAAATGTTGTGTTTCAATCTTATTGGTCTTGGCCTATCTGGCTATCTCGTGTCATTTTCCCATTGGCTCTGGTCCAAGCCAGCACCATTTTATTAGATAGATAGATAGATAGGATAAATAGGATGGTTGTGGACTATAGCCAGACCATCAATAGATTCACGCAGCTTGACGCGTACCCCCTACCCCGCATCGCGGATATGGTCAACCAGATAGCTCAGTACAAGGTGTACTCGACAATAGATCTGAAATCCGCTTATCACCAGCTCCCCATCCGCCCAGAGGACCGCCCCTACACCGCCTTCGAGGTGGGTGGCAGGCTCTATCACTTCCTGCGCGTCCCATTTGGTGTCACAAATGGGGTCTCAGTCTTCCAGAGGGAGATGGACCGGATGGTGGACCAGTACAAACTGAAGGCCACATTTCCCTATCTAGATAAAATCACCATCTGTGGTCGCGACTGGTCGGATCACGACGCCAACCTCCAACGATTTTTCCAAGTGGCCGAAGCTTTGAACCTCACTTATAACAAGGACAAGTGTGTGTTCAGAACCACACGACTCGCTATCCTTGGGTATGTCGTGGAGAACGGGATCATTGGCCCTGACCCCGACCGTATGCGCCCCCTGTTAGAACTCCCTCTTCCCACCACTCTCAAGGCCCGCCCCCTGGTCAGGTCTACCACTTTTCCCCTCTCTGCCGAGGCCCGCGCGGCCTTCAGCTGCATTAAAGGGGACATTGCCAAAGCAACGATGCATGCGGTGGACGAGACCATTCCCTTCCAAGTAGAGAGTGACGCCTCTTACGTCGCGCTGGCTGCTACCCTCAATCAGGAAGGCAGACCAGTGGCGTTTTTTTCTCGTACCCTTCAAGGCTCTGAACTTCGGCACTCCGCGGTGGAGAAAGAAGCCCAGGCCATAGTGGAAGCTATTAGGCACTGGAGGCACTATCTCGCCGGCAAAAGGTTCACCTTGCTGACCGACCAGCGCTCGGTTGCGTTCATGTTCAGCAACCAACAGCGGGGCAAGATCAAAAATGATAAAATTTTGCGATGGAGAATAGAACTCTCCACCTACAATTATGATATCCTGTACCGGCCTGGCAGGCTCAATGAATCCTCTGAAGCCCTATCCCGGGGAACGTGTGCTAGTGCCCAGCTCGACCAGCTGTATGCCCTTCATGCCCAACTTTGCCACCCGGGGGTCACCCGATTTTACCATTTCATTAAAGCCCGGAACCTGCCGTACTCCCTGGAGGACATCAGGACGATGACCAGGGACTGCCAGATCTGCGCTGAGTGCAAACCGCACTTCTACCGTCCTGACACTGCGCAGCTTGTCAAGGCCACCCGCCCTTTTGAGCGACTGAGTGTTGACTTTAAGGGCCCCCTTCCCTCCACCGACCGCAATGTCTATTTTCTCAGTATTATTGACGAGTACTCGCGATTCCCCTTTGCCATTCCCTGCCCCGACACTACTACCACGTCTGTCATAAAAGCCCTGCGCCAGCTCTTCACTCTGTTCGGATATCCCTGCTATGTCCACAGTGATAGAGGGTCCTCCTTTATGAGTGACGAGTTGCGCCGGTTCCTGCTAGCTAGGGGCATTGCTACTAGTCGAACCACGAGTTATAATCCCCGGGGGAATGGCCAGGTGGAGAGGGAGAATGCCACAGTGTGGAAGGCCACACTTTTAGCCCTTAAGTCAAAAGGGTTGCCAGTCTCCCGATGGCAGGAGGTCCTCCCTGAGGCTCTCCACTCTATCCGCTCCCTGTTGTGTACGTCCACTAATGCCACCCCTCACGAACGCCTATTCTCTTTTCCCAGGAAGTCTGTCACTGGGACCACCCTACCAGTTTGGCTGACGTCCCCGGGGCCAGTGCTGCTACGTAAACATGCAAGGAGTAATAAGTACTCCCCGCTGGTCGAGAGGGTTCACCTCCTGCATGCTAATCCCCAGTATGCCTACGTGGTCTTGCCTGATGGGCGGGAGGACACGGTCTCTGTCCGTGACCTGGCGCCCGCCGGAGCAGCAGACCACTACCCCGAACATTCCACGGTAACTATGAACCCTGTACTCGAGGTGACACCGCACACACCGTGCCACACACACATTGAGCCTGCCAGGCCGGTACAGGATATCATAATTGTAGGTGGAAAGTTCTATTCTCCATCGCAAAATTTTATCATTTTTGATATTGCCCCGCTGTTGGTTGCTGAACATGAACGCATCTATCTATCTATCTATCTATCTATTTTCCCATTGGCTCTGGTCCAAGCCAGCACCATTTTATTGCCCTTTCGCAAGCGACAATTGTAAGTAATGTCCCCTTGTCTGAATCAGAGCAGACTGGCCAGTTGCTAGGCTCGATTTATTCCGTTAAGCCACAGATTCCTCTATTCATAAATATACATGTCATATCCTACCAAAGAACACTCCACAAATAACTTTTTGGAAATGTTATCTAGTTCAGCAGATTATCAGGTGCATTATTGTGTCCACTTTGAAGCACTTAGATACAGCTATTCCTGAACAAAACCAGTTCACAAGACTGCTCACAAAATAGAGGTCACAGAGCAGCTTCACATAATGGCACCTCCATTCCTTCAACCATATGGAAAGAACAAAGACAGTTGGTTTCTTCACTTCCACTGTACTTGACTCATTCGACTTTGATGTTTTCTTCCATATTTTAATTCCTTCATGGCCAACAAGAGATAGCTATGGAGAATGCAGGACTATTCAAGGACAAAAGAGAAAATTTGTGCTTGGAGCCAGAAAATGTGGGTGAGATAACGTTAGAATAAAACAAAGCAGCTTAATTGTTATGCTGTATTTTGTGGTATTATTGGTAGAAATAATTTGACCAAAGTTAATATATGTAATATCAAGTAGAAAATATGCAAAGTAAGAAAAGACTAAGGAGAAAATTGACATTCACAATATAGACATCCATCATCACCAGTGCAGTGAGTTTTACTGTACAAGTGATTGAAAGAACCATCTTCTACTTGCCACATAATTTTTCCACTTGTTGATGTGTACCTTAATTTGGTAACATTTTTTGTGTTTACTGCACTATTATTAAATTTTAGATGTCATTCCTGCTAAATAGGTACCAAAATGTATTTTGTTATTTTATTGGGGGTTTTCCAGCACATGCATATCATCATATCATCCCAAAATAAACTTGTGTTGCCCTCTGATACCTGGAGGGGAATGTGAATTGAAGTTGTTCTTTGACACTTCCTAACAATTCAAGGTAACGTTGTTTATTGGCCATAGATGCAGATATCAGTGAATCTGGTATTTCAGCGAAGAGTGCGTTGACAACATCAGAAACAGCTTCAGCCTGTATGGCCGAGAGAAAGAGGAGAACACTCCCACAGCTTCCAATGGAGGACAAAATGCTGGAAGGCCAAAGGTCAAAAGATCCCCTCACTTTAAGTCTTGCAAAACCCAGACGGGGAATAGATGAAAAACAAGACACTGAGCTCCCTGAGAAAGAAACTACAACTCCACCTCACCAAAAAGACAAACCAAAGGATTACACTAATACAAATTGGCCTGCCGACAGCTCTAGTGGTAAAATTAGCAGTGCTGGGGATACTCAAGGTGGAAATGCAAATGGCAAGGAAGCTGCGGTGTTTCATTCTAGTAGCTCCACACAGTCTATTAAAGCGAAAGCAGATGCTGTCAGGGCGATATCAGCAGCAAGACAATCTTCACCTAAAACTCAACAACAGGGTTACAAAGAAAACTTGCACCATCGGAGTTCTTCTAAAACAGTGACTGCTAGTAAGCCTTTACAAACTGATAAAAGCAAAGAAGCATCACCAAGACAAGTGACATCCCAAAAGCCTCACGTGCGGGAATCCAAACAAGCTGTCGCCACAAGTGCTTCAGACAAAACAGAAGTTCAAAGTGAAGATAAACACAAGAAGTCAGAAGAGCCTGTCAGAGGGCACAGTTCTAAAGGAGCAGATGCAGAGAAAAAGGATTCTCCCAGACCTTTGGTCAGACAGGGAAGTTTCACTATAGAGAAACCAAGCGGTAATGTGCCCTTAGAACTCATACCTCGAATTAGCAAGCAGTCTGGTTCATCTGGTGATGCACATAAAAGCATACGCAATCAAGAAAGGAGTAATTCTATTGGGGCAGACTCTACCAGTGGCACTACTGCATTGTTGAAGGATACTGAGGCAGTGATGGCTTTCCTGGAGGCAAAGCTAAAGGATGAAAACAAGCTGGATGGTGAAGCAGAGACTCCGAGCTACCACAGGGATGATTCCATTTCCCCTGAGTCAGATGTTGACACCGCAAGTACTATCAGCTTAGTTAGTGGAGATGCAGAAAAGAAATCTCTTCAAAAACGGAGAACTCTGAGTAATCTTCACAAGGAGAAAAGCTTCACAAAAACTCCTAAGGATCAGTCTAGGGCTGTTGCAACCAATGCTAGAGAAAAACTTGTTGACAGGAAAACCAAAAGTCGTGCTTCAGACCCCAGTATTAGAACAGAGCCACGCAGATCAGTACAGCCCACTGGAAGAGCAAGACAGGCCTCTTTTGACTTGACTGATGATGACCAAACTTCAAGCTTACCTCAGTCTACAATCTCTGATTTTCTTTCTTCAGATCAGGAGACTTATTCCAGTCGATCACAAGGGCGGACATCATTCACATCCACTGATGAGCTGCTGCATTCGAAACTGGAGGGCAATAAATTATCCAAGACAAAAACTACAGCAGTCGGCTCAGCCGGCAAATCGACCACGCTACCCAAACCGCGGCCAACCAGGGCATCTATTTTACGCAGGGCACGCCTTGGAGATGTATCGGATAATGAACTAGCTGATGCAGACAAAGTTTCAGTGGTGTCTGAGGTATCGACAACCAGCTCAACTACATCAAAGCCACCCACAGGCAGAAAAGCGCCCTCTAGGTTAGATCTCCTTGCACAACCACGCCGCAGCCGACTAGGTTCAATATCAGCTCGCAGTGACTCTGAAGCAACAATAACTCGGAGTAGTGTTGGTCGAAGTGGTGACTCCTCCATTCGGAGCAACTTGCGTGGCACCTCATTGGTAGATAGCAAAGTGCCCCCCAGACTTCGTGCTAATAGCATTTCAAGAATGCCTGATTCTTCAAAAGGCAAAGTGTCTGCAATGGGTCCGGGTTCCCCATCAGGTAAGCCATTAAATTATTGTATGTATCTTTCATTTATTAGATGCTGGAAGAAGCAATCAATATATGATATTATACTAAAGAAGATTAGCTGTTCATTTATTTATTTAAAATTAATATCTTTAAATAGAAATTTTTTTAAATGTGAAAGTTTTATTTTGTGTTCAATGTGCACTTTTTCTCCATAACATGTAATACAAGTGCATATGTTGTTTGTTATGACATCCAAATAAATAGAGGGTTAGCTTCTTAGAATATCTTGTAATTTTAAAGCTTGCTGATTTTAAACTGGATAGAAAAATATTTATCAGTAATCTTTGAATTGTTATTTCCTCCTACACACTGGTATACCCATTGCGTCCTTGTTGCTTATATGTCTAGTCTTGTTGCAAGGTCCAAGATGGAGGCGCTTCCCTACAGATTATGCTTCAACCTCAGAAGATGAATTTGGGTCAAATCGTAGTTCACCCAAGCATAGCCGTTTACGAACCAGTACTGCACTGAGGAGTGCTAAACTGCAAAGTAATGTAACGCAATCAACCAACATGCTCCTGAAAAATAAGATGAAGGAACAGGATGACTACATAAGGGACTGGACAGCTCACAGTGAGGAAATTGCCAGGTATCTTTCAATATCAAAGTAGGTGTTCTATGTTCTAATTTTGTTAATAACTGTTGATGTAAACATAAATTGGAATCTTCTAATCTGGACTGCAAATATTTGGTCAGTTTTATTTTTTGAATGATTAATTAATCATGCCCAATTCTTTGATTTTTTTTTTAAAGTTCCACAGTTTTTTTTAATCAGTGGGAGCAGTTATGTATGGAATTCATTGGATAATCTCATCTTTCTACCTTAGTTAATTAGCTACTTGATACATGTTGGCTAGAGTGAGCTAATGAGTTGTGAAAGCTATCGCAGTAGACCATGACTTTGATCTGACATTTCTATTAAGATTAAATCTTGGCCAGTGCTACCCTTTTCCTGATGCAAGTTAAAGCATGTCCACAACCACAAGATCAGATAACAGTGTACAGGTCATTGATTACATTTCAAGACTTCTTGTTGGCCTTAGAGGTTTCACACTGAACCAAGTGGAGGCTAAAATAATCCATCACAATTTTGTAACATGATGAGATCTGTGACCTACTGTTAAATTTTCAAAATTATGTATTATATAAATTTAAAGTCCATTTCATAGAAGATCCTAATTTAATTTTTGCAAATATTAAGAAAATTTTGGCAATAAAATATAGTTTCAAATATAGTTACTTATATAGTATGTTCGATACTATATAGTAAATTGCTTAAAACAACAAGAAAATATATTTCTATTGCAATGTAGGTATAGTTATCCTCTTGGCTGCCAGAATTTTCCATCAAAGTGTCAGACTATTGCAATTATGGTGGTCGAGCTGGACAATGTTGCCTGATGAATGGTTAACTTGTTCCAATGAAATCTACTTAACAACTTAAAGATAAATCTGAATCCATCTATTTTAACATTAGTCAGTGTTTTTACAGGCTGTATGAACATATAAAAGGAAAACCCTGCAATACTTGGAATCAGGAATAAAGCAAAAATGCTGGAAATACTCAGGTTAGGCAGCATCTGGAGGAAGAAATCAGGTCATACATTAGTTGAATTATGAGAAAATATTCACTCAAAACTATATATCTGTTTCTTGAACAATGTAACACTTCCACTCTTTGAAAGCTATGTTTTAAAAAATTACATGTGCTTTTAAGATTCTCAGTTCAAAATTAAAACAAGAAAAACAAGTGCAACACTTATAGATTATTAAATCATAAGTTATTTTATTGTTGTACATTATTTATGTGATTTACTTCTCAACATGTTTAACATAGCTTTCAGAGTATTCTAACTGCTTATAATTTTTTCTATCTTTGATGCGGTGTGGTAAGTGATTATGTCAGGCTTTTTAACGTGAATATCACCCACTAGTAATCTGGTTTAGATTTTTTTTCCTTCTCGTATGGCTCCACCTTAGGCCAAGAAAAATTTTGTTTCCCAATGCATCACTGAATACCTTTAAAATAAATTTTTGAAAGCGCTTTTCACAATTACAGTTCTGTTATTTTCTTGTAAAGTTGTGACCATCAATTTTTAAAAAAGCTAGCAATTTCATGCTCTGGTTTTTCCAAAAGGGTAGTGATAGGTCTCTTTGAACCAGTAACTGTAATTTACATGGAACAGTATAATTAGCCAAGTTGGGATAGCACTCTGACATTATCGAGCTGATGAGGTGCAGATTGGCGGTTTACTTTCCTAAAGGACATTAGAGTCTTAATTACAAAGTAGATTACTATACAATGGAAGCTTCATGAGCTCTTCACTGATTCTTTTTTATCTTAGAAAGTTTTAAAAACTGAATTCTGAATCTCAAAATTCCACTAATTTCTTCGCTCTGTAGTTCAGCATGTGGTTTATTAAAGCAGAAATTTGACCAGTAAAACACTGTCATGTAAAACACTCCAGTTATGTGACAATATTGATTTTTCTTCTCTGTAAAGCAGATGGCAAAATTGAAGGAACTAAAAAGAATTCATCATATGCCCACTTTTGCAATAGATGGATTAAAGTTGTGCAGAATGCTGTGTTTAACTATCATGGTGCCCTTTGTGAATTGCACCCTCTCAGGGTAATGAGTATTCAAGAAGTGTGGGATTCATCATAAATTCAGGTAGAAGATTTGACTTAAGGGACCATTTGTTAAGAGATTCCCAAGGTGGACTAATTTATGTTTAATAGATCCAGTGGGTTAGTGCATTACCGATTATATGCAGGAGATATCAAAATCTAAAAGTTCTTTTCCCTCAGGGATGCAGAATGAATGTATTGCAAACGAAGTTTCGTTACTTACAATCAACGCCACATTCAGTTGCTAGCTTCTTCCAGAGATTGACTAGATCAGCATCCTCCTACAAGTTCTAGTAAACTTGCTCTATATTACAACTTTGGTTAGTTTATCAGTACTTAAGAAAGAAAAGATCTCAATTCATTCTTTGGTGTTTATTCATAAAATAAACTCTTCAAAATAAATTGAATGCTAGTAAAGTTATTCTAGTAGCCTGTAACTGATAATTTGAGCCTTAGATGATTCACCCATAAGGGAACAGCAATTAAAGTTGATGCCAAATATACATGCCAACTAGTATATGCCAAATATACTGCACTTCTATTTGATGCCATGAACTTTGAGTGGTTTGCTAGAGAGGATTAAGATGTTGGGGAGGGCCAGGTTATGAGGACGGGTTGAACATTGGTGACATCTGTTATCAATGGCTAAATATGTAACAGAAGGTAGCTCAGGAATCGATGGATCCAGAGCCACAATTTGGCCATTCTGGGCAGGGATGAAATGTTTCTTTACCCATTAGTGAATTGGATTGGTTTTTACAAATAGTTCCATGATGCGGCAGAGATTTGCTTAACTTTCCTTTCCTACATCGAGGAAGATGGATGACTTGCACTACCATACTCAGATAGGATCTTGTCCCTTGAAACTAAAGCATATCTCAGTTCTCCAGTTCTGACCTCTTTCTGCGTTCAGTACCAGGGCCATTACTCAGCTAAGCTAGATCATGGAGGAATTTTATTTTATTCAAGTGATATAAATTGAGCAATTTACGTCATATAATGATACTGTATATTCCCAGTAGCTACTGAGCACTGGTATAGAGGAATTTTGGTAATCAAGTCAAGTCACTTTTATTGTCATTTCGACCATAACTGCTGGTACAGTACATAGTAAAAATGAGACAATGTTTTTTCAGGACCATGGTGTTACATGACACAATACAAAAACTAGACTGAACTACGTAAAAAACAACACTAGACTACAGACTTACCTAGGACTGCATAAAGTGCACAAAACAGTGCAGGCATTACCATAAACAATAAACAAGACAATAGGGCAGTAAGGTGTCAGTCCAGGCTCTGGGTATTGAGGAGTCTGATAGCCTGGGGGAAGAAACTGTTACATAGTTTGGTCGTGAGAGCCCGAATGCTTCGGTGCCTTTTCCCAGACAGCAGGAGGGAGAAGAGTTTGTATGAAGGGTGCGTGGGGTCCCCCTGTACTTGGTCTTCTGCTCCATCCTGAAAATGGCTCTTCCAAGTGAAAATGATCAAGCTGGAGCAGGAATGGTAAGATTTGAGCAAAGATAGAAGCAAGAAACCAAAATCTTCATCAATCTCTGCTGCACTTACAGTAGTATTCTCTGTGGTGGATGATTCCTTCATCACAGCCTTCTCTTCCAAATGGCTGGGCTTTTCTACACTTACCCGAGCAATCAGTCAGGATTTGCTGATAGTGTTTCTCTGCTTACTACTGTTTGAAAGTTTTGTACTGTATCTCTGTGATATCCCTGCTATATTTAAATAACTGATGTAAAAGATGTTTCTGTGGTGCACATATTAACTCTAGGTTAGAATGGCAAAGCTAAATTTCATGGAGCACCAGGTGAGTGTGGATAGAATTTGTCTTCATCTGCTCTGAGGGCATTAATTTTTTCCCCGTGCTTTCAACCATCTACTTGAAGCATTACTCCAGATGTTAAGCCATCCAGTCACTACATCCTCCTCCACCTTCTGTGAGTTCCTGAGCCCCTGAAAATGAATGACAACTCTGTAGTCCTCGTTGAAGATGAATTTGAGTGCTCTTTCCAGTGGCTGGTTTGCAGTAGCTGCAGTGAAAGTTCCCAATCTTTTCAAATGATTCCTAGCCATATTTGTGGACAGTTATCACCAACCCCTTAAGAACCATTTAGATCTCTGCTATAACATAAAGATGAAATTTCTCAATTAAAACATTAAATGCTGAAAGCAAACAGCAGGCCCCGCAGCATCTTTGGAAAGGGAACCAGACAAAATTTTAAGTCAAAACTACTTTGTCAGAGTTGGGAAGGAGAGAAAACAAGATAGTTTTAAATTGCACTGTGGGGTGGGGTTGAGTGGTAGGTACAGATAGAATAAAGGAAATTTCACTAACAATGAGGGCAGAGTTGCTGTTGTGATAAGCTGGTGTTGATGCCGTCCCACTGTTCAGTTAATGAAGGAAGTTAGAGATGGAGAAAACAAAAAACAAGCCTAGACATGTAAAAGCAATGAAATGCAGAGATGTGGGTGCTGTCCAGCAGATCGAGCAGCGTTAATTGGAGATGAAAATTAAGTTAAAATGACAGATGAGTAACCTGCAGCAGATCTGACCTATATAGAAAAAGTAAAATTGTTGAATTAAATATGGGATCTGGAAGGTTGGAGTGTGCAACCTTCCAGACAAGAAATAAGATGCTATTCATTGGGTTTCTGATGGGCCTCGACATGACATTGCACAAAGCCATCAGATTGGAGTGGTGTTAGCAGTTAAAGTGATTGGTAACTCCGCAATGTACAAAAGACTGCATCATGGACACCTTTTGCAACAAACTAGAGTGGAAGAAGTGCTAAGTGAATCATTGCTTTATCTAGCAGGGCTTTATGAGCCTTGAATCATTGGAGGAGTAGAGCTAAAAGGGCAGATGTTTCATCTCCTGTGGTTGCATGAGAAGGAATGATTGGTAGAATGGGGAGGGGAACAGGGAAAATGGTCCTTAAATGCTGATGTGGTTATGGTGGTGGGGGGAGGGTGGAACTAGAAGATGTATAATGGAATCTCATATAAGGGTCCAAAAATTGAAAAGGATGATATATTGCATGCAGGATAATCAGAAGAGGGGTTCATAATAAAGATATGTGGAACAGAATCACATGAAGGTAAGAGCGAGCTGGAAACTGACAAGGAAAGTAATGAAACTTGCTGGGGTTCTTTATGAATGCAGCAAGCTGCTCCAATTCAGTCATCAGTATACTGGTAAAGCTGAGTGGGGCACAAAGGATTGAAACGAGACGTATTTTACATACCCGACAAAAAAAAAACAGGTATAGCTTGGGCCCACATGAGCTGTATCATTGTTCTGCAGGAAGTGAGTGAAATTGCCTACCATTATTGTGTGCCAATCTGAAAAATGGCTGTTTAAGTGTTGAGCTCTACACAGAAGTTGTTTCACTTAAAATTTGTGCACCTCAGGTCAAACTGGCATGGGTCCAAGCTTTTCACTATTACTAAATTTGTCTTTTAACTTGCTGGGATAAGTTACTAATTGTAAATGGAAGATAAATTTCTTTCAAATTATGAAATGCTGTGCCTTCAGTACATGATCACTTCTAATAGAATAACAAAATGTCACATGAGTTCACTGGCATTTTAACAAGAAATGGGGCTGTACTTGTACTTTATCTGGAGGAAAGGTTTCTCTTGTAGTTCAATTTAGAATATACAATTTTACTTTGAGAGGAAGGGAGGTGACCAAGATCATTCTGCAGTCAATTGTGAAGCACTTAAAGTTTGAGCTGATTTATTATTTAAGGAAACGTCTGTTCATTGCTGTTGAATTATAATGGGTAATACTTCAGGATTTGCTCTGCATTTCTTTTTCATGATCAGGATCAGTCAAGATCTGGCCAAGGATCTAGCCATCCTTGCACGTGAAATCCATGACGTGGCAGGTGAGATTGATTCTGTGAGTTCGTCGGGCACAGCCCCTAGTACCACAGTAAGCACTGCTGCCACCACCCCTGGTTCAACCATTGACACAAGGGAAGAGGTAGGAGACCTTCATGGAGGAATGCCTAAGGTTCTTGCTTTTTTATTTCTTTTTTGTTCTAGCATTCCATCCTATATACTATAAACACATTTCATTCTAATTGACTTTTCTGACTATTTGGTTAATTTATATAAAAATGTACAATAACATTATTTGCTTGAGTAATGGATGTTTGACATTAAAATTTTCAAACTAAATTGCAATAGTTGCTGAAGTGAGAAGTTGGAAAATTGATAGCAAAATTGAAGTGTTTATCGTATTTTGCATTAACATTTGAACATTATATCCATCTGTTTTGTCTTTTCCATCATTAACTAGCATAGCTACTCATCTTGCCATTCATAAGTATTTAACTCCTAATAGAATGCCATCATTTTGGCAAAATCTTGATGTCACTTGTGTAGTATTTATTATTTAAATTGGGTCTATAATTTTCCTAAATCATTTTTAGATTGAAAATTTCTCAAAATACCTTAATGAATTATAGATACCCATTCAGCAATGGGAGTATTCCTTGCTTTACGATGGAACTGTAAATAGTATATCTATTTATATGTAAAATTTTTGAATGCTTCAAATTTTAATCTCCATGCTGCTCAATTTCCTTTCTGATGGCAAATATTTGGAGTATTATTCTTTGATCGATTTATTTGTGGTGCTGAATGAGAGGTTTTTTGCTTATGTGAAAGAATGCAAAAACTGTTATTAGAATTTGCCTTTGTATTCTCTTACATTCTGACAAAAACAGTACAAATTCATAGGCCAAAATTTGAGCTCTATTTTTTGTCTGAAATATTAATCTGAAGCCATGCTCTCCAGCTAGGTTTCTCTGAATACAGTTCAAGAAACAAATGCCGGGACATGTGTGCTGGTAATTTCATAATCATTTATCATTTGGTTTATGCCACAGCTTTAGAGCTGAGACTGAATTCCCCAAAGGTGTTACAGCTGACTCTTGATTATCTTGGTTGCTAGAAAGAAATATGACCATAGACAATACTGACCAAGCAACAGTTATCCTTGGTAACTTTGTGCTATTACCAGGTGATCATCTTCACCTCTTAACCTCTGCATCAAACAAATCTTCTACAAATCTACGTAAACCATGCACCTGGGTAGTTGAACATCTTCCAACTCTATCTCGAAGACCTGCCCTCCTTCCAAAATCTTAAAGAGACTTTTAACACTGCACATGAACTGGAGCAGTTTTACCCGGTGCCACTTTGTCAGACTACTTTGAGTGATCTCAGCAGCTTTCAGGAACACTTGTAATGCTGCCACAGCTTTGAAAAGAGCAGGTCCAGGGTCAGCAGTGCTGCCTGCTGTTCGCACTGGGTGGCAGCCTAAAGAAGTTAACTTGTCAGTGCAATGAGGAGTTTTAACCTACTTAAAGTTTGAGACACAGAATCAGTTCCAGAGCTAGTTCACTTTGACAGAGCCTCCAACTCACTGCTCATAATCTTGTTGAAACATAGCTCACTACATCTGGGACGGTCATCACTGAAGTACAGGAATTCCTGCTGTCCTCAGGGACATAAAACTCATCTGGGTTAAACCTAGAATAGCAGTGCCTTATTTTCTGTCCCACTCTCAATATGCAAACTAGTAGTTCAGCCATTGGATAATCAGTCAACTGCAAACCTTTTTCTGTAAATGTTGTGATCATTTCATGATGTTACATTCACCAGCTACTGCTTAGTAGTATGATTATAAACAGGACATGGTGACGTTGGGGAAAAAGTTACATGTATGACTAAAATTGCATTACTCACTCTCAAATCTTAGGCCTTTGACTATTTCCCACAGATGGTTAAAAAATTGAGAGAATTTCTTTTAAATTTTGGTCCATTTAAAGCATCTTTCCCCCCAGATTATCTATCATAAAGCATCACAATATACTGCACATGACCATTTATAAAATGTAAATGCTTGGTATATTTTGCATTTCACTCCCTGAAAATAGTGAAACCTGTGCTAAACAGTTATTGGGTCAGCTGGCAAGGTAAAATATTGTTCTATAAGTTAGTATAACTGCACTTACTCCATGAGTCCATGATGGGATTATTCATATTTCAAATTATTTTATAATTTGAAGATAATTTTTATAACTTTGGTAAAAAGTGATATGTTAATATAACCACAAAATAACCTTAAATGAATAATCAGTGCAGGTTTGGCTGTTGAAGATAATTGAAAAGTTTGAAGGACAAGAAAATTGATCCAAATGTTTTCTTAATATTAGCTAAAATTTGTACTTTGGTTGTTTAACAAGAAAACTTTGATTTCTGACATAGTGTTGGAGTAGGGGAAGAGATGATTGCAGATATGGAATCTTTCAGACTTTTCTACTGCAAAATATCAACCCAGTATAAATTTACATTGCCTTTAAATTGTAAGGATCAGTTTTGGATGCTTAAGTACCCTAAATTCTATTACCTGGTATAATCCAGACACATATACCATTATTACCTAGGAGATGCAGTAACCTTTTTCATTTTCTTTTTTAAATCTTGATCAGTTGGTTGATCGTGTTTTTGATGAAAGTTTGAACTTCAGAAAAATCCCTCCTGTGCCCAGTATAAGACCAGCAGCTGGGAATGGTCGACTGAGTGAAACCAGATCTCGGATTTTAGAAGCTGCAGAGCAGGTTGCTACAAAGAGGAAGACCTGGAATAGAGATGAAGTAAGAATTCTAACAATATGATATTGGGGAAAGTAATCCTTGATTAATCGCTACGGAAGTAGACGCAACACCACCTTGAATATCTAGTGCTATTCAGATCAGGGCTGAACTTTATAGCAATTTCATTCACCTGTCTTTTCTTAATGTCCTGGCTGGATGAGTTTGTTAATATCAGTTTTGAAAATTTCATCCATCCATTGATTTTGGTCAGTGGATGGGCTTCTGATTTTCATTGCTTTAAAGCAGGAGTTCCCAACTTGGGGTCCACTGAACCCTCGGTTAATGGTAGGTGTCTCTGGCATAAAAATGGTTTGGAACTCCTGCTTTAAAGAGAAAATGTGCTTCCTGGACCCTTTTTAAAAAGGAACTGAAATTATTGCTGGACTTGTATTCTACTTCTCAAAGGCTATCTGTTTTTGCTTTGTTACATCACATATACAATACTTCTACCCATTTTCCAATCTAAAGGCCACTGAACCGTTAACTGCTTTGTTAACTCAACTGCTCACTGGCATCTGTGTTCTTGTTAAGGCTCATTGCACTCAGCTTCTCCAACAATTTTGCTCTAAGTTCTTGTCCCAGAATTTAATGACTTGTATCCCTTCTTCTCTTTGACCACATCTAGATCAGAATCCCCAAAATTATTTCTTTGAACTGAATTCTTCCCACATACCACCCACAATGGAACAACATTTGCTCTGCTCCGGTCCTCTGGCACTTCACCCATGGCCGAGGAGGTTTTAAATATCTCTGCCAAACCCCTTGAAATTTCTGCACTAGCTTCCCACATGGTCCAAGGGGATTCCTCGTCAGGCTCTGAAGATTTATCCACCTGGATTTGTTTCAAGACAGTAAGCACCTCCTCCTCTTCTATAATCCCAATACAGTCCATGATCTCAATATTCTTTTGCCTCAGTTTTATAGATCTTGTGTCTGCCTCCCAAGTAAATTCAGATGCAAAATATTTATTTAAGATCTCAGGCAAAACACACAAAATGCTGGTGGAATGCAGCAGGCCAGGTAGCATCTATAGGAAGAAGTACAGTCAACACTTCGGGCCTGATGAAGGGTCTCAGCCCGAAACGTCGACTGTACTTCTTCCTATAGATGATGCCTGGCTTGCTGCGTTCCACCAGCATTTTGTGTGTGTTGCTTGAACTTCCAGCATCTGCAGATTTCCTCGTGTTTGTGTACTTAAGATCTCTCTCATTTCTTTCAGCTCAATGCTTAGATGACCATGCTGATGTGAAGAGGGCCAATGTTTCCTCCCAATAGAAGTTAAATTTAGTTATTGTGCTGGAACTTGGGAACTTAACAATAATCACCACACAAACTACTGGAGGGTCATTTATCTGAATCACTACTGTCCTTCAAAGGCTGAAATCTGCCTGTTACTACAGATCCACAGCAATGTATTTGGCTTTAAATACTCTTCAAAATCGGCTTAACAAGCCATTGATTTATTGTCACTGAGCAGTTAGGGAAGTATATAAATGCTGGCTTTGCTATCGAAGCCAACATTCTTACAAATTAATAAATAAAGGAGACATTGAATTTTATTTTTGTGTTCAGAATTCTTCAGCAAATTGCAAGTTGGTGTTTTGTGGGTAAATATTAGCAATTTTATTCACTAGTGGTGGAGATCTGATCAGTTGTAGTTTTGAATCATCTCATTAGAGTTCTGCCAGTGATCTAAAGGGTGCAACAAAAAATCAGGAGACTGCCATCAAAATATATTTTGAAGGCAGTCTCCTGATTTTCTGTTGCACCTTTTAGATCACTGGCAGAGCTCTAATGAGATGATTCAAACAAACATTATTGCTTAGTAAAATGGAATGCAGGAAGCAAATCTCGTATCTGTTGTTCCTTAGTAATGTGTTTTATATTTTAGATTGTTTTAGACAGTTTGATGCTGACCTCCGTATCCCAACTGTCACAAAAAATACGGCATGCGATGGAGAAAACCGCTTTGAAGATCAGGTAATAAAAGAGCTTTGTGTATTTCTTTATGTATATATAATGGAAGAAACAACTCAGTTATACTGTACAGATTCCATTGATGAAAAAATAGTTTTATTTCCTTAACAGACTTCTGTGGCTTGACTCAGGTATGAACTGGCCAGACTGAATTGTGATACCTGTTGACAAATCAGTCAAAGGTTCATTTTATTGTCAAAGTATGCATGCAAAATACAACTCCGCTATTTGTCTTCTCCAGACAGCCATGAAATACAGAAAGACCATGGATGTTCTTGAAAGAAAAGACATCAACTTCCCCCCCTCCTCCACCAAACTTGCAAAACTTACAAAACCCAAAACCCCCACCCTTTTGCTCACAGAAAAAAAATCAGCAACTAGAGCATCATATCTCCAACCCTGTCCCCTGTAGAGGAAAAAGAGCGACAATAACATCAAATCCCTGACCCCCTCACTCGCTGAAAAGAACAGCAACAATAACATCAAAACCCCCAACCCCCTTCTCACACAGAGAAAACTAATAGATCACTCACCTGCCGATCGACCACAAGAAAGAAAACACCAAAGAACTGAAGGAGGCCAATATGAAGTTATAGTCCAATAATCACATAAATTTCAGAATTTTGAAAACATCTACCCGTCAGCATTCAAGGAGAGCGTCTGCAAGAATTCAGTCCTTCCGTGAAGAGCAACCACCACATTGGGTCCGAGTTCCACTGACCCGGCTGCTGACTATTGTCGCCCTGGTGGCCTCCGCTGGGAGCAATTGCTGACTGCCTCCACATTAGCCTTAATACTTCAGTCATTCTCAATGCTTTGAAATTGAGTCAGTCACATTTGTGATCCTGCGTCCCATCTCTGGTCAGCTCGCGTTCTCGGTCCTTTTCGGGTCCCCATCTCTGCTCTCCACGAGGCCATTCTGTGGACACAGCAGAGCTCTAGATCATTCGCTTGAATTCCAAACTGCATGTCACAGGCTCTAAGTTTCCATATCACAAATAAGACAAAAAGAACAAGCAGAAGTCATAGAAAAAAATGAAATAGTTGAAGAGATTGGCTATCTGGAAGATGTCTCCCAAGGAATCCGCAATAGAAAAATCTTTCCCCTGTTCTGCTTGCTGTACAACCAATGCAAAGTGAATGTTAAAGTGGTCCTGAGGACTTCAGTCTCTCAAGCTACAACTTAACTTCTGGGTCAAATTCCTAGTCCACTGTGGGAGCAGTAACATTGCAAGGATTCTGTGGCTTATGACAACTTCAAAGGTTGTTAATTCCAAAGGCACAGAATAGTTAAAATAGGGTATGAGCAATGAAGTGATTAAGGGCCTATGCAAGATACCTTTGTAAAGTGTGTGAATTGTTATGCCAAAACCTGTAATTTCCAGATGACTCAAAGTTAATTTGTTATCAAAGTACATATATGTCAACCCTGAGATTCATTTTCTTGTGGGTATTCACAACAAATAAACAAGTAAATAGAATCTATGAAAGACTTCACCTAACAAGACGGACAAACAACAAGTGTGCAAAGGAGAGCAAGTTGTGCAAGCACGGTCCTGTGCAGAAGCCTCAGGCACATAATACGGTATATAGCTTGGGTGCCTAAGACTTTTGCAAAGTTCTGTATTTGTCAACATGGATCAGGCACAAGTTTGTAAATGTGACCAAGTGCAAAGGATGTTGGGAATGGTGAAGGTGGAGGGGTGTGGGACAGGTGGAAAAGGAGTGGCAAGGACAGAGGAGTGGCATGGTGCACATACACCCAACCCAACCCTGAGACACCATACAAGGTCATTTGATTCCAAATTAGCTTATTGATCATTACAGAATGTCTCTCTGGTGCTTCCTGCTCCCTTCCACTTTTCCCAACCATGATTCCCCTCTCCCTGCCCCCTTTCCACTCTCAGTCCACAATAGAGACCCTCTCAGAATCAGGCTTATCACTCACGTATGTCATGAAATTTGTTTTATTTTCCTGCAGCAACAGTATAGTACAATACAAAAAAATTACTACAATACTGTGCAAAAAGAAAACTAAATTTAAAAAAAGAATAAATAAATAAGCAATAAATATCGAGATAACGAGATGAAGAGTCCTTGAAAGTGAGTCCATAGCTTATGGGATCAGTTCAGTGATGGGTTGAGAGAAGTTATCCTCTCTGGTTCAAGATCCTGATGGTTGAGAAGTAGTAACGGTTCTTGAGGCTCATTTACCTCCCTCCTGATGGCAGCAGCGAGAAGAGCACATGTCCTGGATGGTGGGGGTCCTTGATGATGATCCTGCACATCCAGACAACGCTCTGTGGATGTGCTCAATGGTCGGGAGGGCTGGCAGAGATTGTAGTTCATTACAGTGGCGACACTGAGTGCTCTCATGATAATTATGTATGTTGAAAATTCATTAGAGGAGTTCTGCAGGGAGTGAAATACATTGTGGTCTGATTATACTTGTAAGATTCGTGTATGTTTGGGGAATGGAAAATACAAGAAGGATCCCTCAGCAGTTCAGTTCAAGAGATGTCAGGAGTCCTCACCAGCCAGTAGCATAAAAGAGGACATTAATGAGGTAGTAACCTCATGAAATAACTGCATAAGCTTGTCTTCAAATTCCATTCAAAAATTAAGAAGTCTACACACTGAGGCAAATGGTCGTTTCACTAATAATCTGCCAAGGTCAGTAATTAAATTCCTATCCAATCAGTATCGTGAATGGAGCAGCAGACATAAAGGAAGAATGGAAGGAAACTCAGATCTCAGCAAAATCTGCTGGATTTTGCATTTAAGATGGGAACGTAAATGATAGTGGGAACATGGAGAATGTAATGAGATTCTTCAGTCAAAAATCCCACATTGGCAGTCCTATATTACAGTGATACATAGTCTTCAAGCAGATAGGGCTTGTCAGCCATGGTTGGAAGATCATCTTAGAGAAGGAATACTCTAATCTCAAACCTCTGCTGCCTTGCAACTCTACCCACTCATAGGGAAGGCTTCGGGAGTAAACCCCGAGGGGAAAAATCCAGAGCTGGAGTCCCTAAGGCAATCGTACATTGAGTTCAACACTGACTGGCAACTCCTGTGATGCTTCTGGTACCAAACTATCGGCCTCTGCCATTCCTTTGGGTTCATCAGATGTATGGAGCTAGGGGGGCTTGCTACATGGGTAACAGACTGCTGTCCATATCGTACTGCCCAGGCTTGCATATCTAGACAGCTAGGACGCAATATCCATGGTCAACTCTGACTGATGAGGAAGAGGAGTTTCTCCACCAGAGGATGGTGAATCTGAGAAACCCATTGCCACAGAGGGCTGTGGAGGCCAGGTCATTAAGGCAGAGTTTGATTGGTTTTTCATTGGTAAGGGGGTTAAGGATTACACTGAGAAGACAGGAGAATGGGGATTGAGAGAAAAAGCAGCCATGATCGAATAGAGGATGGACCTGATTGGCTGAATAACCTAATTATGCCCCTATATCTTATAGCCATCCACAATGTTCACTGTACGCTAGACTTAGCAGCTTCGCTATACAAGTTATTTTGTGGCTAGAGAAATTGCTCATTAAAAAATACAAAAAAAATTAATACTGCCAAACAAATTGCCATATTAGTCACCTTCCAATCATCAGAGAGCCAGAAGGTAAAATATGCCACACTGCAAATGGTATTTTTTTGGCTGTTGTGAATGCCAAACATCCTGTATACATGACAGATTAAAATAAAAATTCATTTTCAGAAGAAATAGAGCTTACTGCATTCAGTTTATTTTTATTAATTGATTTTAAAACTGTTGCAATTCAAGTTGGTTTGATTGAGTTTGCCAATTGGCAAAATTCCTTAAAGACTATCCTCTCCATGAATTTACACAAATTCATAAATCATCTATATGCACAAATTATGAACCAGCAGTCTTCCAATTAAGTGCAAAATGGACAGAGAGATCTGTCTGCGGAAAGCGTATTTCAGATTTAATACTCGTCAGTAGTTTTCTGACTCTTTGAGAATTGTCTTGACTGAGGTAAGACCATAAGATACAGGAGCAGAATTTGGCCATTTGTCCCATGATTTCTTCTCTGCCATTTCATCATGGCTGATCAATATCTCTCTCAGCCCCTATCTCTTGCTCCTCCCTGTATCCCTTCATGCCCTGACTAATCAAGATCTATCAACCTCTGCCTTAAATATACTCAATAACTTGGCCTCCACAGATTCACGGCTCTCTAGCTAAAAAAAAATACTTTTCATCTCTGTTTCTAAATGGACATCGCTCTATTCTGAGGCTGTGTCCTCTGGTCTTTAGATTCTCCACCATAGGAAACATCCTGGAACCTCCTCCATTGTCAGCACATCCTTTCTTCGATAAGCAGCGGAGCACCCTTTCGAACACTTACTCAGCTCTGCTGTCACAAGGATCGTTACAGAAAATCTTTCCTACCAAATACAATAAGCATATACAACAGTTCATCTCTGTGCAACAGGAGAACACACATCATAGTATAATAAACTCTATTATTTCATACATCATTATTGCACATTGGTACATTATTATTGTGTATATTATTATTCTGTACTTTATTATTAAGTCTGCACACTGCTAAGTTTTAAATGTTGCTGCTGTAGCAAAAAAATTTCCCAATCAGGATTAATAAAGTTGTTGTTGCTATTATTGTTAGCAATGTATCATTTCTTAATGCATGCATGCATTTCTAAATTACAATAAACGAGGACTGAGTGTTCTCATAATCTAATCTAATCTATTATTATTATTATTATAACAGGGCCCAAAACTGCTCACAATACTCCAAGCTCCAAGTGAGGCCTCATCAGTGCCTTATAAAGCATCAACATTAATCCTTGCTTTTATATTCTAGTCCTCTTGAAATGAATGCTAACATTGCATTTGCCGCCTTCATCGCAGACTCAACCTGCAAATTAACCTTTAGGGAATCCTACACAAGAATTCCCAAGTGCCGGTGGTGCCAGAGGGTTGGAGGATAGCGAGTGTTGTTCCATTGTTACAAGAAAGGCTCCAAGAATAGGCCTGGAAATTTTAAGCCCATGAGCCTGGCATCAGTAGTGGGAAAGTTATTGGAAGGTATTCTAAAGGACCGGATATATAAGTATTTGGACAGACAGGGACTGATTAGGTATAGTCAGCATGGCTTTGTGTGTAGTGAGTCATGTCTGACCAATCTATTAGTTTTTCAAGGAAGTTACCAAGAAAGTTGATGAAGGTAAGGCAGTGGATATTGTCTACATGCAGTTTAGGAAGGTCCTTGGAAAGGTCCTGCATGGAAGGTTGGTTAAGAAGGTTCAGTCTCTGAGCATTCAAGATGAGGTAGTAAATTGGCTTCTTCTGCAAAGCCAATGTCTAATCCAGAGAGTGGTTGTAGATAGTTGCCTTTCTGACTGGAGGCTTGTGACTAGTGAGTGGTGTGTCACAGGGATCGGTGCTGGGGGCCTGTTGTTATTTGTCATCTATGTCAATGATCTGGATAATCAAACAAATTTGTGGATGACACCATGATTGGAGGTGCAGTGGACTGCAAGGAAGACAATCAAGTCTTACAGTAGGATCTGAGCCAACTGGGGGGAGAAAAGGCTGAAAGCTGACAGATGGAATATAATGCAAACAAGGGTGTAATGCAAACAACAACTGACACGGTGAACAGTAGGGCACTGAGGAGTATGGTAGAACAGAAACATACTGAAATTCCTTTAAAGTGTTATCACACAGAGAGAGGAGCATTAAAGCTTTTGGCACATTGGCCTTCGTAAGTCAATGTATCGAGTTTAGGAGATGAAATATTATGTTAAAGTTGTGTAAGACATTGGTGAGGCCTAATTTGGAGTATTGTGTCCAGTTTTGGTCACCTACCTGAAAGAAAGATGTTAATAAGATTGAAAGAATGCAGAAAAAATTTACAAGGATGTTTTTGGCTCTTGAAGACCTGAGTTACAGGGAAAGTTGAATAGGTTATGACTTTATACCCTAGAATGTAGAAGGTTGAGAGGAGATTTGATAGAGGTTTACAAAATTTTACGAATGGAAGCAGGCTTTTTCCTCTGAGGTTGGGCGAGACATCACCCAGGTGGTGTGAGTGTATAACGAGCGGCTAGCACAAGTGTTGGATGCAGTGTTGATTTGACAAAACTGGAAAGCTACACTCATTTAAGAAATCTTTTTATATTATTTCATGCTTGTTACTTATTTGCATCTGCATTTGCAGTTTGTTTACAGTTCCTGATGTTTACAGTTTACCAGTAATGTTCTGTAGATTTATTAAGTATGCCTGCAAAATAGGAATCTTGAGGTTGCATGTGGTGACATGTATGTGCTCTGATAATAAATTTTACTTTGAACTTTGATTCTAATATTTAAGAGAAATTTGGAGGGGTACATGATGGGAGGGGCTTGGAGGGCTATGGTCCAGCTGCAGTTTGATGGAACGAGGCAGAGTAATGATTTGGCACAAGTTTGGCAAAAGGCTTGTTTCTGTGCTGTAGTGTTTTATGACTCTATACTGTGTAAATATTCTGCAATTGTTCTGGATTAATTTTGCTTTACCCCTGTCTTTTTAGCCTTTTGGCATTCTGATCTTGGATCCAATCTGCCCTTTATCCTTTGTACCCACCTCATCTTCAACTTGCCTATCGTTACACATACATTCAGTTTCTTTGTGGTTCAGATCTACCTCCAAACTTAAAACCCCTTTCCACTGTATATCAGTAACTTTGTTAAACACCCAGTAACCAAGTTTTTAAGTTCCTTCTGTACCTAATAATGTGGCCACTGAGTGTATGTCCATGATCTTCTGCACACCACTGCTATAACACGTGGTTATTTGAATTACTGTCGCCTTCCTGTCAGCTTGAACCTGTCCGGCCATTCTCGTCTGACTTCTCTCATTAGCAGAAGTGAGGCTCACTGAATGTTTGTGTTCTTCATACCATTCTCTGTAAGCTCTAGGGACTGAAAATCCCAGATTCTGAGATACTCCAACCACACCGTCTGGCACCAACAGTCATTCTACGGTCAAAGTCACTTGGATTACATTTCTTCTTTTTGGTGTTTGGTCTGAGCAACAACTAAACCTCTTAATCATTTCTACGTGCCTTTATGCATTGAGTTGCTACTATGTGAATGACTAATTAGTTATTTGTATTAACAAGCAGGTGAGCCTAATAAACTGGCCACTAAGTGTATATTACAAAGGAATAAACAGCATTTCAAGCACATAATCCATAATCACTGTCTTAGGAGATACAGTGGCATGGAAAAGTTTGGGCGCCCCAGTCAAAATTTCTGTTACTGTGAATAGTTAAGTGAGTAGAAGATGAACTGATCTCCAAAACTCATAAAGTTAAAGATGAAACATTCTTTTCAACATTTTAAGCAAGATTAGTGTACTATTTTTGTTTTGTACAATTGTAGAGTGGGGGGAGAAAAAGGAAAGGAGCACCATGCAAAAGTTTGGGCACCCCAAGAGATTTGAGCTCTCCGATAACTTTTACCAGGGTCTCAGACCTTAATTAGCTTGTTAGGGCTATGGCTTGTTCACAGTCACCATTAGGAAAGGCCAGGTGATGCAAATTTCAAAGCTTTATAAGTACCCTGACTCCTCAAACCTTGTCCTCTAAGCAGCTGCCTAGCACTCTGAAAATTAAAATAAATAATGCCCACAAAGCAGGAGAAGGCTATAAGAAGATAGCAAAGTATTTTCAGGTAGCCATTTCCTCAATTTGTAATGTAATTAAGAAATGGCAGTTAACAGGAACGGTGGAGGTCAAGTTGAGGTCTGGAAGACCAAGAAAACTTTCCGAGAGAACTGCTCGTAGGATTGCTAGAAAGGCAAATCAAAACCCCCGCTTGACTGCAAAAGACCTTCAGGAAGATTTAGCAGAATCTGGAGTGGTGGTGCACTGTTCTACTGTGCAGCAACACCTGCACAAATATGACCTTCATGGAAGAGTCATCAGAAGGAAACCTTTCCTGCGTCTTCACCACAAAATTCAACATCAGAAGTTTGCAAAGGAACGTCTAAACAAGCCTGATGCATTTTGGAAACAAGTCCTGTGAACTGATAAAGTTAAAATAGAACTTTTTGGCTGCAATGAGCAAAGGTATGTTTGGAGAAAAAAGGGTGCAGAATCTCATGAAAAGAACACCTCTCCAACTGTTAAGCATGGGGGTGGATTGATCATGCTTTGGGCTTGTGTTGCAGCCAGTGGCACAGGGAACATTCTTCCCATTAGAGGGAAGAATGAGTTCATTTAAATACCAGCAAATTCTGGAAGCAAACATCACACCGTCTGTTTAAAAAAAAAGCTGAAGGTGAAAAGAGGATGGTTTCTACAACAGGATAATGATCCTAAACACACCTTAAAATCCACAATGGGACTACTTCAAGAGGCGCAAGCTGAAGGTTTTGCCATGGCCCTTACAGTCCCCCGACCTAAACATCATCGAAAATCTGTGGATAGACCTCAAAAGAGCAGTGCATGAAAGATGGCCCAAGGATCTCACAGAACTAGAAGCCTTTTGCAAGGAAGAATGGGCGAAAATCCAAGACTCTTAGCTGGTTACAAAAAGTATTTACAAGCTGTGATACTTGCCAAAGGGGGTGTTACTAAATACTGACCATGCAAGGGTACCCAAACCTTTGTTTCAGGTCCTTTTCCTTTTGTTATTTTGAAACTGTAAAAGATGGAAATAAAGTAATCTTGCTTAAAATATTAAAGAAATGTGTCATCTTTAACTTCATGCCTTTTGGAAATCAGGTCATCTTTTACTCACTTAGCTATTCACAGTAACAGAAATTTTCACCGGGGTGCCGAAACTTTTGCATGGCACTGTATCTAGTAAAAATAAATGTGGACTGTAACTGAAGAATTAAACACAAATTGTGCAATTTACATTTCCTCCAGTTTTGTTGTAATTACTTTTCAACTGTTGTAGTGGCTGCTGATGGCAATCCTCTCATCAGTCACACCTCCATGGTCAGGTAAATTGTTTCACAAAAAGCAGCTGTTACATTTCTCTATCATTATCACAGCAAAATAAGCCCACAATGCTTCACAGTACACTTGGGGGGGGGGGGGGGGTGGAATTGCAAAACTAAATGAAATTTCGATCTGCTAACATGTCAGTATGATTTGTTTTGGATTTCCCCAGCAAGAAGTAGGCGTGAGATAGGTTACAGGATTCCTTTCTGTACTGCCAATACAGCGATATTTCTCATTGTCCATTCACATTTTGCAAAGGGATTAAACATTCACAAAGTGCTGGAGGTGAAGTTTTGAGCTAAGACCCTTCCTTAGGACCCTTCCTGAATCCTGATGAAGAGTCTCAGCACAAAATGCTGGCTCTTTATTTCTCTCCATAATTGCTGCCTGACCTGCTGAGTTCTATCAGCATTCTGTGTGTGTTCTGGATCTCCAGCAACTGCATAATCTTGTGTTTCTAATAGGGTAAACATTTTGAATGTTTGCACCTCTAGATGGCACTAAAGGTCTTTGCAGTATAATTAGCAGTACAGAGCAGAAGTAAATGGGTATGATATTCAGAACTGTGGAATGTGACAAGTTAATTATAAGGTCTGGGATAGCATTGAGCTTAAGAGTATTTCACTGGTCAACCTTTCCATTATTTATGGAACTGTGAAATGCTCTAGCATCAAAAAGCTTGTGTAGAGCACCAGATAGCAATGATTCATTTAGTGTTTTGCGTTATGCAAGGTGGTTAAATGATTCCTATGATTACTATCATATTGCAAAAGTACTTCTCTATTTCCATCCTTTGAAAATCAATGTGTACATCTGAAAGATGAGTGTAATATGTACAGAAAGCAACGTATTCATCTGTTTATATATATCAGGTCACTACTTGTATATTGATCTCCATAGCAATATTAATTACAGTATATCCAATGCTGAAAAGCTCAGAACAACTAACTGCTTCATATTCATATTATTAATAAATCATCTTTCCTCCATTGCTCATTCCATGATATGATGTGCAGTATTATGCAATTGTCTTAGGTGGATATATATAGCTAGGGTGCCGAAGATTTTTGCACAATACTGTATTTGTCAACGTGGAGCGGAGAGCGAGTTTATGAATCTGATGAGAGCAGTGGATGTTGGGAATGGTATGGGTGGGGTGCCCTGGGAGGGGTGAGAGACAGGTAGCAGAGAAGAGGGGCCAGGGTGGGAGGTGGTGCAGGTCCTGACACACTCTGCCCTGAGACACCAGGCAGGGTAATTTGATTCCAAACAATTGATTTATTGATAATTACAAAATGTCTCTGTTTTTCCTGCTCCCTCCCCTCTCACTTCTCCTTTTTCAAACCATGAATCTCCTCTCCCTGCCCCCTTCCTACTCAGTCTAAAAGGAGACACGTAGCAGGTTCAGGTTTAACATCACTCACATACGTCATGAAATTAGTCATAGTAAAGAAAATGGGCCCTTCAGCCCCTCTAGTCCATGCCAAACCATTTAAACTGCTTAGTCCCATCAATTTGCACCCAGACCATCGCCCTCTATACCCATCATCCATAAACAAACTTCTCTTAAACATTGAAATTGAGTTGACATGCACCACTTGTGCTGACAGCTTGTTGCACACTCTCACAACCTTCTGAAATTTCCCTTCATGATCCCCTTAAACATTGCACTTTTGACCCTTAACCTATAACCTCTAGTTGTCGTCTCACCCAACTTCAGTGGAAAAAGCTTGCATTTACCCTATCTAACCTCTCATAATTTTGTATACCTCCATTACATTTCCTTCCCATCTTCTACATTCTAAGAATAAAGTCCAAACCTGTTCCAGCTTTCCTTATATCTCTGGTCCTTCAATCCTGGCAGCATCCTTGTACATTTTCTCTGTACTCTTTCAACCTTGTTTACATCTTTCCTGTAGGTAGGTGACCAAAACTGCACAAAATACCCAGGTTTCCCCCACTATCCAAAGGTAGAGCATTCCTATGAAACCATTCGTAAGCCGGAATGGTGTAAAGCAAAGAAACAATTACCATTAATTTATATGGCAAAAAATTTTGAGCATTCCCAGACCCAAAAAATAACCTACCAAATCATATCAAATAGCACATAAAACCTAAAATAACACTAACATATAGTAAAAGCGGGAATTATATGATAAAGTAGAAATAATGTATGTATAGTAACACGTACAAGCTGGAGGAACTCAGCAGGTCGGGCAGCATCCGTGGAAACAAACAGTCAACGTTTCGGGCCCAAAACACACATGTGCACACCTGCCTGCGCAAGGCTTCATGGTTATGTAGTTTTTCTTGAGGTATACACAAGTTTAAAGCGGGTGTCTTTCTTCGTAAAAGTGAAAATCCTCTTTCGGTTAGCGAAAACAGGTACTAATGTAGGTCTTTAGAAAAAGCGAAATGTCGTAAAGTGAACGTTCGGAAAGCAGGGGACACCTACTCTGAATTAGGCCTTACCAATGTTTTGTACAACTTCAACAAAACATCCCATCTCCTGTACTCAATACTTAGATTTATGAAGCCCAAAGTACCAAAAGCTATCTTTAAACCCTATCTACCTGTGCCACCACTTTCAATGAATTGTACACCTGTATTCCCAGATCATTTTGTTCTACTGCACTCCTCAGTGCCCTACCATTCACTGTGTAAAACCTACCCTGTTTCGTCTACCCAAAGTACAACAGCTCGCACTTGTCTGCATTTAATTCCATCTGCTATTTTCAGATTTTTTCCAGCTGGCCCAGATCCCACTGCAAGCTCTGTTCTTCCTCGTTGTCCACTACATCCCCAATCTTGGTGTCATCTGCAAATTTGCTGATCCAGTTAACCACATTATCATCCAGATCACTGATTATAGATGACAAAGACTAACAACAACGGACACATCCCAATCCCTGCGGCATTTCACTAGTCACAGGCTTCCACTCAAAGAGGCAACCATCTACTACCACTCTCTGGTTCCTCCCAGAATGCCAATGTCTAATCCAATTTACTTCCTCATCTTGAATGGCAAGCAATTGAACCTTCTTGTCCAAGCTCCCATGCTAAAGGCCTAGCTAAAGTCCATGCAGACAACATCCACTGTCTTGCCTTTCTCAACTTTCATGGTAACTTCCTCAAAAAAAACCTCTAAGATTGGTTAAACATGACCTACCATGACAAACCTATGCTGACTGTCCCTAATCTATCTATCCAAATACTCATACATCCAGTCCCTTTGAATACCTTCCAATAACTTTACCACCACTGATGTCAGGTTCACTGGCCTATAATTTCCTGGTTTACTTTTAGAGCCTTTCTTTAACAGCGGTTAACATTAGTTATCCTGCAATTCCCTGGTACCTAGCCTGTCACCAAGGATGATTTAAATATCTCTGCTAGAGCTCCTCCACAGTAATCTGTATATGGTCTATGACCTCACTACTGCTTTACCTCACTTCTGTAGATTCTGGGTCTTGTCACTCAAGTAAATGCAGATGCAAAAAATCCGTTTAACATCTCCCCCCATTTCTGTTGGCTCCAGGCATAGTTTACCATTCTGATTTTCCAGAAGACTGATTTTTTTTTTTATTAATCTTTGTAATCCTTATACTCTTATCTGTACAATTCCTTAGGATTCTCCTTTGCTTTGTCTGTTAGAGCAACCTCATGCCGCTTTTTAGCCCTCCTTGATTTAAGTGTTCTCTTTTCTTAATACTCCATAAGTACCTCATTGTTCCTACGTGCCTATACCTACAATGCATCGCATTTTTAAAAATCTTAACCAGGGTTGAAAACCAAGGTTCCCTAAACCTGTTATATTTGCCTTTTTTTCTGACAGACACATACAAGCTTTGTACTCTCAAAATTTCACTTTTGAAGGCCTCCTTACCAGTTGCACTTTTGCCAGAAAACAGCCTGTCCCAATCCATACTTCTGTCACCTGCCCTGTCTCATTCTATGGTAACAGATCAAATAACACATTTTCTCTCATTGGGACTGGTAAGTAATGTTTAAGGAAACTTCCCTGAACACATTTGACAAGCTCTATCCCATCTAGTCCTTTTACAATATGGGAGCCCCAGTCAATGTGGAAAGTTAAAATCACCTATTTTAAAAACCGTATGTTTCTTGCAACAGTCTGTGATTTCTCTACAGATTTGATCTTCCAAATCCTGCGGACTGTTAGGTGTTGGTAATATAGTCCCATTAATGTTGTCATACCTTTCTTATTCCTCAGTTCCATCAATAAAGCCTAGATGAGTTCTCTTGTGTTTTGACTGAACACTGCCATGACATTCTCCCTGGCTAGGAATACCACCCCTCTCCCTTTAATCCCTCCTGTGTTGTCACGTTTAAAACAACAGAAGCCCTGAATATTGAGCTGCCAGTCCTACCCCTCCTACAACCAAGTCTCATTAATTGCTACAATATCATAATTCCATGTGTTGATCAATTCCCTGAGATCTGTCTTTCCTACAATACTTTATGCATTGAAATACATGCAGCTCAGAGTATTAGTCGCTCCATGCTCAACCTTTTGATTCCTGACCTTGTCTGAAGTCTTAACAATATCTGTCTCCACAGCCTCTGCACTAACTGTTCTGGCACTCTGGTTCCATCCTCCTGCAACTCTAGTTTACACCCCACCGTGCAGCACGAGCAAACCTTCCACTGGGATATTCCCCCCCCCCCCCCCCCCAGTTCAGGTGCAAACAGTCCCTTATGTATAAGGTGCATCTTCCCTGGCAGAGACCTAATGATTCAAAAATCTCTTACACCAATTACTTAACCAATGTGTTAAACTGTTCCTGGCCTCACTAGCTCTTTTTTTCTTTGCAGCAGCTGTACAGTGAAATATATAAACATACTACAGTGCTGTGGAAAAGTTTTAGGTATTCTAACTATATATACAGGTGTCCCCCGATTTTCGAACATTTGCTTTACGTCAACTCGCCATTATGAAAGACCTAAATTAGTTACCTGATTTCGCGAACAGAAGGTGTTTTCACTGTTATGAAAAAAGGCAGCGCGTGTGCCGAGCAGCCAAGTTCCTCCCCCGGAACTGCATTCTAGCCGGCTTTGCTTAAACACGTGCCTGTGAGCATCTGTGCTTTATGTTGATTTATTTTGTGCATCCTTTAGAAAGGTGAGTTCTGAGGTATCGGAAAAGCCTAAAAGAGCATGTAAGGGTGTTACACTTAGTGTAAAACTAGACATAATTAAGCGTTTCGATCATGATGAACAAAGTAAGGACATAGTGAGTTTGGCTAAGGGTTTGTGGAAGTTGACAAAGATGATGTTGAAGAGGTTTTGGCATCCCATGACCAAGAACTGAGAGATGAAGAGCTGATGAAGAGGAAAGGATAACAATTGAAGCCGAACGCAGTAGCAAACGGCCCGAAAGTGAAGACGTCCAGGAACTGAACGTGAGGCAATTGTGTGAGATTTTTGCTGCGATTGACAATGCTGCAATGATTGCAGAAAAGTATGACTTTAATTTTGAAAGAGTACGTAGGTTTAGGGCATATTTGCAGGATGGTTTGAGTGCTTACAAAGAACTGTATGAAAGAAAAATCCGCGAGGCTAAGCAGTCAAGCATACTGTCGTATTTCAAGCCTTCCACATTAGCCACAGTAGACGAGGAAACTCGACCTTCGACATCGAGGCAGGCAGACATAGAAGAAGGTGACCTGCCTGCCCTGATGGAAACAGACGACGATGAGATGACACCCCAGCCTCCTCTACCTACCACCACCCCAACCTCCGACGACTCAGCCTAACACACCATCATCATCGGTTTCACACACCGATTCCAGTAAGTGAAACTACACTGGGTGTACATTATTTCTACTTGATATAGGCTGTGTATTTTTATATGTTACTTGGTAGCTTCATAGCTTAAAGGTTACTGGAAAGAGTGCTTCTGCTGAGAGCGCTTGCACCGTGCATTTCTGCTGGGAGCGCTTGCGCCGTGTGCTTTTGCCGTAAGTGCTGCCAAGAGCGCTTGCGTGAGATTTTCGCTGCAGTGGACAGTGCTGCAATAATTGTGGAAAAGTATTCCTACATTATATAGGCTGTGTATTTATCAGATCATTCCTGCTTTTACTATATGTTACTGTTTTAGGTTTTATGTGTTATTTGGCATGATTTGGTAGGTTATTTTTTGGGTCTGCGAACACTCACAAATTTTCCCCATATAAATAGATGGTAATTGCTTCTTCACTTTTCGACATTCCAGCTTACGAACCGTTTCACAGGAACGCTTCCATTTAAGGCAGATAAACAAACATATTTATCAATAAAAGAAGAACATTTGAAGAATAGTACTATTTTTATATCCCATTTCCATACAAATTATATCCATTTAGCTTAATAGTAACAATTTTAACTTGTATATTTAAAGAACTAATAATCCTGAAAAAAATTCTATCCTCTTAACATATCATTAATATTATAATAAAAGTGCCTACAGGATGTTTATCCTATGATCTTTATCTGGATGAAAATTAATTTAAGTCAGCAGGACCTTTTTAATGTAAAGTGAAGGTTGGAGATGAAGTCTGTCCTGTGAGGAACTATACCCAATTACAAGAAGTAAAGGGGAAAGATATTTTATAATTGATTTAAGTAACAAAACCACAAAGAGAAATTGATCTTTTCATTCTTATTGTGTTAACAATGACTCTAAGGGAAGCTTACACTTTCTGTTTATAGGATTTTGTTTAAAAATGAAGACAGAAACTGGGAAGAAATAGAAAGCAAAATGCGGTCTGACAGTGAAGTTCCTATCCTGAAAACCTCAAATAAGGTGAGGAAGGTGATAAACCTATGGATTTATATATTGATAATATAGATAACTATAAATATTGATAATTGTTTGTTTGATAGTTTCTACCTTTGTGTATAATTCCATGTTATTGTTGGTGAATAAATTTTTTACCAGAAATTGAGGTAGAGATGTTTGCTTTTACAGGTTTATTTTCACAGTGGCATTATCTGTACCCACCTTTCAGAGATTGCGGACACTATTAAGCTTTAAACATCTGTTAGGGGCATAACACTAAATCATTATACATGTAACTTTGACACTCAAAGCTGCCACGCAGGTTGACTCTGTGGTTAAGAAGGCATGTGGTGCATTGGCCTTTATCAATCGTGGGTTTAAGTTTAAGAGACGAGAGGTAATGTCGCAGCTATATAGGACCCTGGTCAGACCCCACTTGGAGTACTGTGCTCAATTCTGGACACCTCACTACAGGAAGAACGTGGAAACCATAGAAAGGGTGCAGAGGAGATTTACAAGGATGTTGCCTGGATTAGGGAGCATGCCTTATGAGAATAGGTTGAGTGAACTCGTCCTTTTCTCCTTGGAGCGACAGAGGATGAGAGGTGACCTGACAGAGGTGTACAAGATAATGAGAGGCATTGATGATGTGGATAGTCAAGAGTTTTTTCCCAGGGCTGAAATGGCTAGCACAAGAGGGCATAGTTTTAAGGTGCTTGGAAATAGGTACAGAGGAGATGTCAGTGGTAAGTTTTTTAAGCAGAGAGTGGTGAGTGTGTGGAATGGGCTGCCAGCGACAGTGGTGGAGGCGGAAATGATAAGGTCTTTTAAAAGACTCCTGGATGGCTACATGGAGCTTAGAAAAATAAAGGGCTAAGGGTAAGCCTAGGTAGTTCTAAGGTAAGGACATGTTCAGCACAGCTTGTGGGCTGAAGGGCCTATATTGTGCTGTAGATTTTCTATGTTTCTTATGAAAAGCATATGGCACTTTTCTTTGACTCCAGTTGCAGATTTGAAATGAATAAATATTTGTGTTAATGAAAGTTACAACCTATTTTATTATTAACTGCTACATGTTTATCAATAGAAAGTTATTCTCCTTACATTAAAGATTAGAAGAAGAGTTGGAATGGGAAGAGGGTAAAAAAATCCATGTACTCAATTAAATAAAGTATGATGCAACTACAGTTATTCCTGCAGAATTCAATTAAATTTCTAACTGGATGGTTAAAATTCTACCCACAAGGTTTTGATTTTTATGATTTTGATGAACTCTTCCAGCTGTTTGTTGTTTGCATCATTTAAATAATATGATTTTATTATTTTAACCATATTAAGTAGTAAGGGAATAAGATCTTTATAATCTGTGAAAGGATATTAAAAGATAGACACAGCCTTCAAAATTGTGAGAAAGAAAAACTCAATTTTGTATCATTAAAACTATTAATCTGTCACTGTAATAAAGATGTCAATATATTTATATCAGTTATGTCCTAGACTTTGTTCATAATGGTATTCCAGTTTTGAATAACTGTTTGAAAATATATTTCTTTTTCAATAGAAATGTTTTCTTTATTTCCATGCTATTTCTCCATTAAAGTGCTATAATTACAATTACAAAAACAGAAAATGCTGGAAAATCTTAGCAGGGTAAACCAAAAAATTACAGACCTAAGATTTTGATTATTTCTCCTTTTCCCTGATGCTGCCCAAGATAGTGAATCTTTCCAGTGTTTTACATTTTTGTTTCATATTTGCAGAGCCTGCAGTTATTTATGTTCCATTTACAGTAATTGCTTGTATTCTCACTGATTAACAATGAGTTTATCATCAACCCACAAACAACCCTTTAAGAGGAAAGCTGGAATGGTTTAAGATTGCATTCTGCATTGGTCTGCTTTTTTTTAAGTGCTAATTGTAATAAAACAGGATGAGGTTTTCATTGAGGTACTATAATTACAATCCTGAGTACAATCCTGAATTGGAGCAAAGTATCCCTAGTCCTGTAATCAGTGTTGTTCCAATAAGAATGGCATTTTGTTTACCTTCCTAATTGTTTGCTGCTGCTGCTGTTCCTTTCTATGCCTTGTTTCGCAACCTTGCTGTTTCTTTACCAGTTTTGTCTTATTTTTACGAGGCCAAGTGCTGACTCAATGCTCAACCTAGCAGAGAAAGAAAGTGTGCAAGGATCCGGCTGGATTCAAACCCAGAACTACTTGTCTTGAAGTCCGATGTGGATGCCACTACACCACCGGCTGGCTAACTGTTTGCTATTTACATGGATGCTAATTTTCAGTTCTTCATGTAGAAAGATACCAGATACCTTTGGAGTCAAGAATTTTTTCAGATTCAGTTTATTGTCATTTAGAAACCACAAATGCAATGCAGTTAAAAAATGAGACAACGTTCCTCCAGAATGATATCATAAAAGCGTATGACAAAACAGACTACACCAGAAAATCCACATAACGTTTGGCAATCCCCAATCCAGAGTCCGGAGAGGTTGCTGCGTATTAATATCGTGCTACCGTCTTAGCGCGTTCCCCGGAACGGAGCTCCAAATCCACCCGACAAAACAAGACCAAAAACTAAAGCTACAAGACCTGCATAAAACCACATAGTTACAACATATAGTTACAACAGTGCAAACAATAGCATAATTGATTTTAAAAAACAGACCATGAGCACAGTAAAAATAGTCCAAAGATGTTAAAGGACTATAAGTTCAAAAGAAATCACCACACAGTTTCCACAAGTCCCCAGGATCCCGACAGACTCGCCATCCCATGCCGGCGGCAGAAGAGAATACCCCCTCTATGGACTTCCACGGCGCCACCCGACTCAGCCTCGCAGACGCAGCACACACCAAAAGCGACCTGACCGCAGCGGACTCCGAGTCCGTCGAACCTCTGAGCCGACGACCATCCCCTCCGGCACAGCTTCTCCGAGCACCATCCTCTGCCGAGCGTATTAAGATGGCCCCGCCGACAGCCATCGGCAACGCGACCCTGAGGACTGGGGGCCTGTTCTTCCCAGCAGTCCCAGACCTCACAGCAGCAGCAGCAACGAAGAAGGTCTTCCTGGAGATTTCCCGATGTTCCTCCGTGCTCCCATGTCCGTTTTCAATCGATTATGATTGCGCATGGCACCCCACTTCACAAATAACAGATAATCAGCTCTGGAGTCTCACCTTGAAATATTCCTTTATATCCATTTCTTTGCCTTGATTGATTGACCTCATTTTCCCTCATAATTTTCCATTTGTCGCATCTTCTGTTGTTCACATGAAATCTGGCTTTTCACCCCAAGCCCTTGTGCATCCTCCTCACTGTCTTCACCATTTAGTTGTATGTTGGCAAATTTGCAATTGAATCTCCTCATCCAACTAGCAGGGGCCCATCAGAGACCCACCACCAATCATTGGGTCACTGCTGTTATGTGGCCGGCAACAATGAATATAGAATTGAGTCAGGTTTTATAAACAAACATAAACATTTATTAAACTCTGCTCAACAAAAGTGAAAAGTAAACAAACGACTAACTTAACCAGAAGTTAACTGCTATACGGCAATTTAACAAAGAGCCAAACTCTGGTATAGTTCTTAAAGTGGTAAATTCGAAAGTCCAAGTGATTTATACAGTCAGTAAGGAGAGACTTTACTGCAATAACAATTTCTCTGAAGAAAATGACAAATCTGCTGATCACAGTCGAGAGATGCCTTGTCCAAAGGATTCACGATGAAGGAAATAAAACGGCTTAAAGGAACTGGCCTTTAGCTGCTGAAAGGTGAACACTGCACAAACCTTCCTGATCTTGCAAGGGTTACCTCAGATGCAGGTCACTGTTCCTGAACGAAGACTCGGTAAGGTCAATCCTTCATAAAACCACCGAACGACATCAACTTTACTCAATCCTTCGCGTTCCTGTACTTTGGTAAAGTCTTCACTCTCCAATTCGACTGTAAAGATAAATCAAAGATGCAACAAACCAGAACTGGCAGCGATTGGCAAAACTGCTGGCACAAGTTTTTGCTCCTTACAATAAGAAGTAAAAACTCCACTTTAAAAATGAAGCTGCGTCATGAAACGAATACGCAACAAAACTAATTATCGAACTAACCTGCGTCACAACAGCGGTTTCCCCTTGTTGGAACATTACATCATGTGACCACACACCAGTGGGGAAATTACATCATGTGACCTCACACTGGCTGGAAAATTACATCACCCCACCATCACAAGACAATTACATCATGGTCATAAGACAGTCAGTCACAAGATACCCACGGGGTATGTAACACTGCCCGCAACCCATTATTTAGACAACTGCTGTATTCTACACAATAACCAACCTCTAATCAATGCCAATATCCTCTTTAATTTTGTTTTAACAATCTGTTGGCGGTTAACGCTACGCAATTACAGCTTGGGACGTTTCAGAGTTCAATTCCGGCACATTCTGTGAGATGTCTCTATATGTGCTCTCCGTGGAATATTTGGGTTTTCTCTGGGGCCTCCGGGTTCCCTCCCACTGTCCAAAGATGTGCCAAGTATGTTAATAGGTCTTTGTAAATTGTCCCACGATTAGGTTAGAGTTAATCGGGGTTGTGGTCTTGCTGGGGTGGGGTGGTTCAAAGGGCCTACTCCCTGTTGTATTATGAAACAAAATAACCTCTGAAAAACTGTATGATATTCTGGTCTCCCAAAATGAGACAGACATAAGCAAAAAAAATACAACTATATATCTCATGAAATGCTTTACTGCCAATTAAGGATGCAGCAGGCTTTCCCAGTGACTTTATAATCCCATTAGGGTCTTTGTGATGTTAAATGAAAGACAAGTATTCTTTTTGCTTCTTTGACTTCCAAAGCTAACAGAGGGATCTTTTAGCATTCACCTGAAGCAACAGACAAGTTTCTTGTGAAAGATAGTTCAGCATCCCTCTGAATGCATACTCTTTTTGTGTCCAGGTCCATGGAATAAAATTTGAACAAACTATTGGTGTGGCCATAAACTCTCTCCAAATCTACTAACTTTGAGAATTCCACTGAATCATTGATACCCCCCCCCCCCCCCCACCACCGAGGTTGGTTGAGGAGCTGTTTCGGTTTTGATGCTTTAGGCAACACATTGGTTCTGTATTTTGGCCAAGTGCAGTGACCGAGGTTCATTTCTGACATACAGTAATGTCCTTGTGGTGTATGTAGTGTGTCCCTTTGTGTGGGTTTCCAGTGTTCCTTTCCTGTCACAGCCTTAGGATCTGGTGGTTGATTAATTAACTAAATTATGTCTGTGGATGTGGTGGGGTGGGGGGTAATTGGAGTGTTAATAGGCATGTGTGAAAGAATAGGATACAGGGAAATAAATGTGGGAATGGGATTGATACAGTTGCCATGAGAACAGCATAGATTTGAAGGGCCAAATAGCTGATGAGGAAATTTTTTTTTTTGCTGAATGACCCAGGCTATTTATTTGAATTTCAGCAGTTTATTTTTTCTCCATCTCCCTTTCATTCTCAATTTTTTGCCCCTCTACCTTTTCTTATTTGTACCTACACATGTTCATTTTCTGTGAATAGTCCAATTTTTCCCCACCCCTTCCCAGGCAAATATCCTGTTGCTGTGTTCACTGTTCTCATGTTCTTCACAAGTCAATATTGGGATCAACATATTTGGACATGGTCCAGAATGATTAGCAGCAGTTAAGGAGGAAGGTGCAGATGAGGATTTGCTCAGCCTCCGATCTCTTTCACACTGTTAGAAATGTGGTTAAATATTAATAACTTTTTTGAAACCATATTTCTGTCATTGATTTAAGTCACAGATTAATCTCATTTTTGCCTTAGTATATTATGGGAATATGATTTCAAAAAGTTATTAATTTTTACAAATCACAGAAAGTTACCAGAATGTAAGTTGTACAGCAAAAAAATAATGTGATGGAACATGAAGCTTTAATTAAACACTATAATTAGAGCAATCAAAATGTCACAATTCTTGAAGGTATTTTATTATTACTGTTATTTATATTAGATATTATATTGCTGTTACTGTATTATTTACAAGATATATTAGTTAGAGTATATGTGTGGGCTCCATCAGTCATAGTTGACAATGGGTACTGCACCTCACATATCATATCACTGGTTTGTCGAGCAGTGTCGACTGTGGCTATTGAGGCCGATCCTGGAACGGTAGGCTCTGGCACAGTTGCTGCGCATGTAGGGCATTGTGGAATTGTTGTCTGCTGTCCGCTGTGCTCTCCATTTAGCTCTCCACTCCTCAAACTGACTCAGTATCACTCATTCGCCTTGCTCTAGGTGTTGCTGAAGAGTACCTCACCATTTTTTGCGGTCATCTGCTGTATCCTCCCAGCACTGTGTTGATTTTTCATGTCACGCTTGCAGAGGTCCTTGAAACGAAGCTGGGGTCTACCAACGTTCCTCTTGCCTGTTGCTAGTTCTCCGTAGAGGATGTCCTTTGGCAGTCTACCATTCTTCATACGATGGACATGGCCCAGCCAGCACAGTCTGCATTGTCTTAAAAGCATGAACATTGTGGGAAGTCCAGCATGGGAGAGGATCTCAGAGTTTGGGACTTTGTCTCTCCAGGTGATGCTGAAGGACAGCCAATCTTGAGGAGAATCTGAAAGAGCCCTTCCCAGCTGACAAGTTTGAATGCCTTGGTCAAGTCAATGAAAGCGACATAGAGGGGTTTCTGTTGTTCCCTGCACTTCTGGAGTTGAAGGAGTGAGAAAATCATGTCAACATTTGAACTCTTTGCGCGAAACCAAATTGGGACTCAGGGTAGACCCGTTCTGCCAGAGCTTGTAGATGTGCCAGAGTTACACGAGCAAAGACTTTGCTGATAATACTCAGGAGGGAGATACGCCTGTAGCTGTTGCAGTTGCTCCTATCACGCTTATTCTTGTACAAAGTGATGATTTTGGAGTCGCGCATATCCTGTGGTACGGCTCCTTCCTTCCAGCACTGACGGAGGACCTTGTGTAAAGGTTGGAGGAGTGAGCTCTTGCAGTGTTTGATCAGGTCTGGAGGAATCCCATCATTTCCAGGAGCTTTCCCTGGGGTCAGACTGTCAATTGCCTTGCTGAGGTCCTCAATGGTTGGTACAGAGTTGAGTTCATCCATGACTGGTAGACAATCGATGGCACCAATGGCTGAGCTAACAACAACATTTTCCCTCGAGTAGAGCTCAGAGTAGTGTTCCACCCAGCGTTCCATTGGTGATTATTTCACCGCTGGATGACTTCAGGGGTGCTGTCTTGCTCTGCGATGGGCCAACAGCCTTCTTGATACCATCATACATCAATCTGATGTTGCCTGTCACAGCTGATGTCTGAATGTCCTCACTGAGCTGGAGCCAGTACTCATTTGTGCACTGCCTTGCAGTCTGTTGTACTTTGCTTCTAGCAGCTCAAAGTGCCTGGAGTGTTTGGTCAGATGGTGAGTGCTTGTACTTTGTGAGAGTTGCACGCTTGGTTCGATGATAGGAGTCATGATATTGGACTTTGCCTCAAACCAGTCACTGCTCTTTATGGTCTTTCTTCCAAAGATAGAGAGTGCTGATTCATGGATGGTGTTGCGAAGGTATGACCATTGTTCTGTTGCAATATCTCCTTGTGAGGAGGTAGTCATAGCACCCTGTACTGACTTGGCAGACTGATCAACCTTTTCTGTCTGTTTCATCTCTGTTGTGTTGATACGAGGTTTTCCAGTTTGTTCGGAGTGGTGGATTTTCTTCGGACGTCGTTTGATCTTGCAGCATACTAAAGCATGATCCGTATCACAGTCTGCACTGGTATGAGCAGGTGATTAGTACAGAGTTGATGAAAGAGTGCCTGGTGATGATCCGTATCACAGTTTGCACTGGTATGAGCGGGTGATTAGTACAGAGTTGATGAAAGAGTGCCTGGTGATGATCCGTATCACAGTCTGCACTGGTATGAGCAGGTGATTAGTACAGAGTTGATGAAAGAGTGCCTGGTGATGATCCGTATCACAGTCTGCACTGGTATGAGCGGGTGATTAGTACAGAGTTGATGAAAGAGTGCCTGGTGATGATCCGTATCACAGTCTGCACTGGTATGAGCAGGTGATTAGTACAGAGTTGATGAAAGAGTGCCTGGTGATGATCATGTCTAGTTGGTGCCAGGGTTTAGACCATGGATGTCGCTGTGAGACCTTGTACTGCAACTTCATCTGAAAGTAGGAGTTGGTTACACACAGGCCATGATAGGAGCAGAACTCCAGGAGATGTTGTCCATTGTCATTTATTTTGCCAGTTCCAAAGTGGCCAAGACAAGACGGCCAGGAATCGTTATTGGCTCCCACCCTGGCATTGAAGTCACCAAGGAGAACAAGGTGCTCATCACTGGGAATATTCCTGACAACAGCTTCTAGTTTGTCGCAGAACATGTCTTATGCCTCAGAGGTGGAATTCTAGGTAGGGGCATACACACTGACGAGAGATACTGGGCCATGACTGGTGTGTAGGCACAGAGTCATAAGTCGCTCTGATCCATTTTCTGGTGGCTCCACCATTTGCAACAGGGAGTTCCTAACGGCAAAACCCACTCCATGCTCGTGGGGCTCATCTTGTTTCTTTCCCTGCCAGAAAAATCTCTAGTCCCTTTCCTTCAGTGTACCTGAATCTGCCAAATGTGCTTCTTGTAGGGCAGCTATATCTACCTTGAGCCTTAGTTCCTAAGGTCGTCGTAGCCAAAGGATGGTAGTGGAGATGAGCTCCCACTGCTAAACAAATGCTCTTCATGGCGTGCATCTCAAACAGCCTCTGACAACCAAGTCCAACTCCTGGCCTTCACGTGTGGCATAGTTCTTATGCCTGGCAGAACTGTTCTCACTGACAGGAGAAGGGGCAAAGGCGGGCCACTGGCGCCTTAAAACCAGTTGCTGCAGGCAGATGGGGCTCGTTAACCATGGATGGCAGCTCATCTAGGAGAGGGAAACTCCGATTACAAACCTCTGCTGCCTTGCGGCTATACCCCCTCACAGGGAAGGCTTGGGGAGTAAACCCTGAGGAAAAATCCAGAATCGGAGACCCGAAGATGTCTGACTGCTGTTAGATGGAGTACTTGTTATGTTTTTTTTAAGAGTCCTTATTTTAAAGCTGTATTTAGTTTGAAAGTTATTTTTCATTTTGTACCTTTTAGAATTTGTACATGGTATGCAAATATCTGTCCATATCAAGTTAGCCAGGTTTCTTGTACTATGATAGTTTCTAATGAGTAAATCTTCTGATAAGTTGAGTTCACCAGCCCACCTGTTCTTTGGAATGGTTCTTCCTATATGGTGCAAGACACAATCTTCAATGGAAAGTGTGATTTACAGCAGGTTGTTATGTACTAGGGCCTTTTCCACACAGGTGGCAAGCTGACATGATGGAAATTATGTAACACACACAAAATGTTGGAGGAATTCAGGAGGTGAGGCAGCATTTATGGAGGGAATTGGATAGTTGACGTTTTGGGCCAAGACTCGATGTTCATCAGGACTAGAAAGAAAGAGGGCAAAAGCACGAATGAACAGTTGGAGGAGGAGTAGGAGCATGAGCTGGCGGATGAGCTAAATCCAGATCCGAGGAGGGAGGGTAGGGAGGTGTAGGAGGGTGGAAAAGAGAAAGCTGTTGATAAAATTAGGCCCTTTCCATGCGGTTTAATCACAATTAAAGCTGTTTATATTGGCAATTGACAGTTATTGAATATTGGCTATTATTCAATATATCATCTTGGAGCAGGTTTCAGCTACTTCAGTGATTCCATGAGAATCCCACATCATAACCTGGTGCGTAAAAGAATTTCCTAAATCCTTATAAATAATTGTTAATTAATATTAAACTTTTTAATAAAATCTATATCTTTGTATACTTGTATGTGAAAGATGGAGCACATTTCAGATAATCTGATTTTATAATTCTCTGATTACAATTTTGAGGACGTTGTGTGTGTTTATAAGTAGTCAGCCTTATTTATAAATGTGTCCCTACTGATATAACTTCTGTGACTGAGATGAAGAGATTTTACAGTAAAGAAATATTTAAATGAATAACATTATCTTCCACAGATTGATGATAATTATCAAATAAATTTAATTAAAAATGTGGCATGAAGCTGTGATTTAGTAGGAGTATAAAACGTGGCACATTGCCACTTTTCAGATAATTAAAATGGAATGAACTATACATGCTTATATTCAACTGATTACATAGGATTCAGAAAATGTTTTATTGTTAAGAACTTGATTACAATTGTAAATACAGACTTCTATTCTAAACAATATGCTGCCTGTGCTAAATTACTTCAAGAAATGTGACGCACAGTTAGTGACCCAGATCCAAACAAAACACTACACCTCCTTAATGATGTTGTTAAAATACATATATTAACTGCATTGAAATTATAAATGTGAAGTTTTACATGCTTGTTAACAGTGTAATTATTGTACTTTTTAAATTGTGATAACACAAAGAGCAGACTTGATTGATTAAGCTACTGATCTTGTATTTTATTTCCCCTTTACTTTATTGTTTATCTGTGGAATCCACCAGTTATCAATTGAATTAATTTTGGCAAAGAGATGGCCTCTTCTGTTTCAAATACAACCAGCTAGATTTTCTTTTAACAGGGCAAGAATGGGAAAAATTGTCGTTTTAAAATGCTGTTCTATTTTTAAAGATAGAAAGCTGAAAATGAAGCTATATGTTATATTTCTTAAAGCATGTATACCTATGTGCAATCCCTTGTTAATATTGCAACCAGACAATGCAGTAATTTTAAACAGTCCAGACAGTATTGGTCACTGGTCAGTACTAATTTTATTTTCAATATTGTGAATGAATAATGTTTTACAGGAGTGACTGTATTGCCTTGTATGTAAATATAATTAGTAATTGATTCTAGAATTTTAGTAGAATTGGTCTTTATCATTAACCACTATATCCCATCCTGGCAGCAATTCCTAGCCAGGACTATTTCTAATGAAAAGTTATCTTGGCTTTCCTTACAAAGTCTGAAAATAATTTGAATTGCTGAATCATATAATACTCATGTCCTGTTCATACGTAGTGAGCCTTGCGCAGAGTTATCCTTAATTATTTCATGCCTTCCCCCATATCTATAGATAGGTATGAAGTCTTTAACTTTGCAGTCTTTTCCAAAGTGCAGTTAGTCTTGCAATTTCACAGTTTGGTAAGGAAACACCAATGCCCTTGAATGGAAAATCTTACAGAAATTAGTGGATACAGCCCAGTCCATCACAGGTAAAGCCCTCATCACAATTGAGTATATCTACACAGAGTGCCATTGCAGGAGAGCAGCATCCGTCATCAGGGACCCCCACCACCCAGGTCATGCTCTCTTCTCACTGCTGCCATTAATAAGAAGGTACCTACATCACCAGGTTCAAGGATAATTAGTACCCATCAACAGTCAGGCTGTTAAACCAGTGGGGATAATTTTACTCAACTGAACTGTTCCCACAACCTATGGACTCATTTTCAAGGACTCTTCATCTCATGTTCTCTATTGGTTATTTATTTTATATTATTTTTTTCCTTTCTCAATCTTTTTATTATTGTTATTAATATCAACAAAATAAAATTAAAATTAATACAAAGATAATAGGATTACAAATATACACATTTCAACTAAACATGAAAGAATACATAAGCAATGATTACAGTATAAATGAGTATTCCCAAATCATGAACGATACAATATACAAATAAACAAGGCAAACCTAGGTATATCATAGTATATATTAAAAAAAACAGAAAAAAGAAAAAAAATATGCAAAAGAAAACTAATCTAATAATCTAATAACTAATAAAGAAAAAAGAGAAAAAGAAAAAATGGGAAAAAAAGGGCTGTTTATAATATCTCACAAAAATACAAAATCATCAGTGTCGTCAACTCTGATCCTCTCAACATATATAAAATCGAAACTGGAAAAACAAATAGGCTTGGAACAGGATCATATTACATCATATGAAAATATTGAATAAATGGTCTCCATATCTTTTCAAATTTAATAGAAGTATGAAATACAACACTTATAATTTTTTCTAAATTTAGACATAACATAGTTTGAGAAAACCAATGAAATACGGTAGGAGGATTAATTTCTTTCCAATTCAACAAAATAGATCTTCTAGCCATTAATGTAAGAAATGCAATCATTCGACAAGCGGAAGAAGATAAATGGAGTGAATCCATCATTGGTAAACCAAAAATTGCAGTAATAGGATGTGGTTGTAAATCAATGTTCAACACCACAGAAATAATATCAAAAATATCTTTCCAATATTTTTTCAAAAGCGGACACAACCAGAACATATGAGTTAAAGACGCTATCTCAGAATGACATCTGTCACAAATAGGATTTATATAGGAATAAAAACGAGCCAATTTATCCTTGGACATATGAGCCCTGTGCACAACTTTAATCTGTATTAATGAATGTTTAGCACATATAGATGATGTATTAACTAATTGAAGAATTTTATCCCAATTCTCAATAGGGATAGTAAGGTTAAGTTCTCTTTCCCAATCATTTTTAGTCTTATAAAAGGGCTCTGAACGTATCTTCATAATTATATTGTAAAGTTTTGGTATTAGCCCTTTCTGAAAAGGATTTAGTTCAAACAAATTCTCCTAAATACCTGAAGACACAAAATTTGGAAAAGTAGGAAGTACAGTATTTAAGAAATTCCTAATCTGTAAATATCTAAAAAACTGAAACCTAGGCAAATTATATTTATTAGATAATTGCTCAAAAGACATAAAACAATTATCCAAAAATAAATCGGAAAATCGTAGTAATCCTTTAGTCTTCCAAGCTGAATAAGCTTGGTCTATAATAGAAGGATAAAAAAAGCAATTGGATACAATAGGGATATTTAAAACAAACTGAGTCAACCCAAAAAATTTCCGAAATTAAAACCATATACGTAAAGTATGTTTAACTATCGGGTTATCAATTCATTTCGGCAATTTAGAAAGAGCAAAGGGAAGAGAAGTCTCTAAAATAGAACCCAATGCAAATCCTTGTACAGATTTAATTTCCAGGTTCACCCAATGAGGGCTAAAAGATATATCCCAATCCTTTAACCAACATATCAAATATCAGATATTAACTGCCCAATAATAAAATCTAAAATTAGGCAATGCCAATCCACCTTCCTTCCTTGCCTTCTGTAAATAAATTTTACCTAACCTAGGATTTTTATTCTGCCAGATATATACGAGGAAATTTTTGAATCAACATTAGCAAAGAAAGATTTCGGAATAAAAATAGGTACCGCTTGAACTATATATAAAAACTTGGGTAAAATAACCATCTTAATAGCATTAATCCGACCTATCAGAGATAAAGATAGTGGTGACCACTTAGTAAACAAACATTTAATCTGATCGATTAAGGGTAAAAAATTAACCTTAAATAAGTCTTTATAGTTTTTTGTGATTTTAATCCCTAAATAAATAAAAGAGTCATTAACTAATTTACAAGGTAAATTTCCATAAATTGGAACCTGTCTATTTAAAGGAAACAATTCACTCTTATTAAGATTTAATTTATACCTGGAAAAATCACTAAATTGAGCCAACAATGATAAAACTGCAGGAATAGATTTCTCAGGATCAGAAATAAATAATAATAAATCATCTGCATATAATGATAACTTATGTATATCTGTCCCGTGATTAATGCCAAAAATGTTCTGTGATTCTCTGATAGCAATTGCCAAGGGTTCTAAAGCAATATCAAATAATAATGGACTAAGAGGACAGCCTTGTCTAGTACCCCGAAATAAACGAAAAAAGGGAGATCTTTGATTGTTAGTAAGCACCGAGGCTACTGGAGTATGATATATCAGTTTAATCCAGGAAATGAATGTCGGACTAAAATTAAACTTCTCAAGCACATTAAATAAGTATGGCCATTCAACTCTATCAAATGCTTTCTCCGCATCTAATGAAATGACACATTCTGAAGTGCTATGTGAAGGAGTATAAACAATATTCAATAATCTCCTAACATTGAAAAAAGAATAGCGATTTTTAATAAAACTGGTTTGATCTTCCGAAATAATTTGGGGTAATACCTTCTCCAGCCTGGATGCCAGTAACTTGGAAAAGATCTTGGAATCTACATTCAATAAAGATATTGGTCTATAGGATGCACAGTCAGCAGGGTCTTTATCTTTCTTCAATATTAAAGAAATGGAAGCTCTATAAAAAGATTGTGGCAAATTGCCCAATCTAATTGCTTCTTCAAAAACCCTGCACAACCAAGGAGAAAGAGTAGCAGAAAAACATTTTAAAAATTCTACTGTATACCCATCTGGACCTGGTGCTTTCCCAGAATTCATAGAGGAAATAACCCCTTTAATTTTTGCATCCGTAATAGGAGTTTCTAATATTGAAAGATTATCTGATGATAATTTTGGAAAATTCAATTTCCCAAGAAAATCACACGTGGTATTACGATCATGAGGGAATTCGGAATGATACAGGGAGGTATAAAAATCTTGAAATGATTTATTTATCTCATCATGGTTAACTGTCAGATCCCCATTCTGCTGAAGGATCTTAGTAATTTGACGTTTAACCAAAGCATTCTTCAATTGACTAGCTAACAGTTTACCCGATTTATCACTATGTATATAAAAATCAGATCTGGTTTTCATTAATTGATTTTCAATCGAAGATGTATGTAATAAACTATGTTCCATTTGAAGTTCAACCCTTTGTTTGTAAAGCTCCTTACTAGGAGTAATCGAATATTTCTTGTCAATCTCTTTAATTTTATCAACCAACAAAAGAGTTTCCTTCTTGATGCATTTTCTCAGACCAACAGAGTAGGAGATAATCTGTCCACGTATATATGCTTTAAAAGTGTTCCAAAGTGTTCCGCAAGAAATATCATCCATGGAATTAGTTAAAAAGAAGAAATCGATCTGTTCCTTCATAAATTTAATAAAATCCGGATCTTGCAGTAAAGTAGAATCAAATCGCCATTGTCTAGCACTAGAAGCTGTATCCGTAAATTTAATAGAAAGTTTTAATGGAGCATGGTCAGAGATGGCTATAATATCATAATTACAACCAATTACCAATGGAATAAAACAAGAGTCAATAAAAAAAAATCAATTCTCGAGTAGGAATGATAAACATGTGAGAAAAATGAAAACTCTTTGTCTTTAGAATGCCGAAATCTCCAAATATCAAAAATTCCATTATCAGTCAAAAAAGAGTTAATACAAGTGGCCGACTTATTAGGTAAAGTCTGAGTAGATATAGATTTGTCCATCAAAGGATTTAAACAACAATTAAAGTCACCACCCATTATTAACTTATATTCATTTAGATTAGGTAGAGAAGTAAATAAGGACTTAAAAAAATCGGGACAATCCACATTTGGAGCATAAACATTAACCATAACAACCTTTTTGTTAAAAAGTAAGCCAGTAATTAACAAAAATCTACCATTTGGATCCGAAAAGATATCATGTTGGACAAATGCAATAGAGGAGTCAGTAAAAATTGAAACTCCCTTTACTTTGGCATTCGAATTCGAATGATACTGTTGACCCCTCCAAAACCTAAAAAAGCGATAATTGTCCTCTTTCCTCACATGAGTTTCTTGTGCAAAAATAATATGAGCATTAAGTCTTTGGAATACTTTGAAAATCTTTTTCCGTTTAATCGGATGGTTTAAGCCATTAGTATTCCAAGAGACAAAATTAATGGTCTGAGCCATAGTTCTGAAATCAACCCTTTGGTATATAAAGGGTTAACCAATTTATAAACTCATGCACCCGGAAGAGGAACAAAAATAAGGGGAGGACCCGGAAGTGACGACATCGCAGACATTTTTGTAGTTTAAAATCAGCCCAAATGAAAAAACTAAAAGAAACTGATAATAGAAACATAAGAATTAGAAAAAGACCTCCCACCCCCCACCCAAGAGGAAAAAACAAGACTACCCCAGCAAGGGATAGGCTGGGAAAAAGAAAAGATGAAACTAAATCTACCCCCATATCAGCAGAAGACAACTCCGTATATAAAGGATAAAAAAAATGATCTACCCAAACTCTAAAGAAATAATAATCACTATATAAAAACCAAACCACTTAATATAATTGGTAGTAAAAAAAAAACAAAAAGAGTATAATCACTAGTAACTTATAAATCGGGTTAAAACCCAAACAAACTAAAAAAATTTAAACTATGATAAGAGATGCATTATAGGAAGAAGACGAGAGAAAATAAAATGGCGAAATCCAAAAAAAAGCCAAAAATATTTTAGAGAAGAAACTGCCATCTTAGTAAAAAAAAATTCACCTTCGAAGGATTAATAATAATGACCAAAGATAAAGTACCGTGGTTGAAGTAAGTAAAATAAAAAGATTAGCATGTCGAGAAAAAAAAACTTTAACTAGAGTATAAAATATAGAGTAAACCTACACCAATAGCCAGAAAACCTACACCAATAGCCAGAAAAATCTGGTTTTGGAAATAAAAACCATCTTGCACGATCAAAATCACTCATTTATTTGGAATGAGTGTCCGTAGCAGTAGGGAAGTTCTCATCCAGAAAGCTTCTCGCATCAGATGTAGAAAGGAAAACTCGCCTTGGTGCATTTGGAGGCGATATTCTGAACTTCGCTGGGTATAAGAGCACAGGTTTTAGATTTTTCTCATAACATTCAGACATCAAGAGGTTTAAAAAGAAGCCTTGCCTTCATTACTTCTGGACTAAAGTCTTCTACTAAACGAAAATTGTGATCTTGAAATTTGACCATCCCTACACGCCGAGCCACACGAATAAGTTGCTCTTTAACATGCACATAGTGAAATCGGACAATTACTACCGGTGGTTTAGCTGAAGCACTTGATGATCGACGCATAATTCTGTGAGCACGATCAAGTAACGGAGGACTGTCTGGGAATACAGAAGGGAACGCATCCATTAAAAGTTGAGCAAAATACTTCGAGGGGTCCCCTTGTTCAATACCTTCCGGGAGACCAAGTATGCGTAGGATCTGTCTTCTGGACCGATTCTCAAAGTCGACACTCTTGGCTTTAAGTGTTTCCACCTGTTTAATCGTCGAAAGTAAGTTCTGCTCCAGTTTTTCAATGATCAAATCTTGCTTCCGGGCATCTTCTTGCAGAGTTGCGATTAGAACTTGCTGCTGGTTAACTACTGAATCCGTCTTATCCATATAATCTTGAAAAGCCTTTATATCTTGTTTAAAAATTTGTCATTGTTCTTCAAATTTTTGATTTAAAACCTCCAATAACATTTCATAAGTCAATTCAGTGCCCTTAGGATCAGTCGTCTTTTTCTTCCTGTTGCCGTTAGGATCCTTCCCGAGTTCTCGCCCTTTAGATCTAAGACCCATTTCTGTATTCCTTTCTTCAAAAATTCACAATAAACTCTTAAAGGTAAGTCAAAAAAAGTAACAAGAATCTTTTGGTGTAGGTAAAAATAAGTTAAATAAGGGTGATCATAGGTTAAAAAAAGTAAAGGTTATGGAGCGAATCTGAAACAGTGCTCACTCCATGAGCATCTCCTGCTGACTCCCGGTTATTTATTATTATTATTTCATTTTCTTCTTGCATTTCCATAGTTGGTTGTCTTCTGCACGTTGGTCGTTTGTCTGCCTTGTTGGGTGCGGTCTTTCATTGATTCTATTGTGGTTCTTGGATTTACTGGGTATGCCTGCAAAAAAATGAATCTTAGTGTTGTATATGTACCCTGATAATAAAATTTACTCTGAACAATTTTGTCAGCAAAATGTCTTGAAAATGTTAAAATATTTAATGTTTCACTTGGTTTTGAAGATTTTGTTCTCAACCCATCATCTGATTTTTTTTCTTCTCTAAGGAGATTTCACTGATTCTACAGGAGCTGAAAAGAGTAGAGAAACAACTCCAAGGTAAAAAGATTTTTCGTAATCTCATTGTAATGCAACCAATGAATAATTAGATTAGTTGAGTCAAGTTTATTGTCGTTTAACTGTATGCATGTATATTGTCAAACAGAAAATGTTTCTGCAAACCAGGGTGTAAAGAACTGTATTATACATAACACATAATGACTTATGAAAGTGTGGATGAAAGCTACAGATGGATTACACTTAAATAAACAAACTGAACTGCATAAATTAAATATTTTAAGGTACAGAGCAGATTAACCAGTGATACTTTGAATGCGATGTGGCAGGCTGTTCAGAAGCCTATGGCTGGAGGGAAAACTGTTTCCCATCCTGACCATTCTTGTTCTTGCATCAGATTCTCCTGCCTGATGTAGAAAGTCAAAGGGAATGCTAAATGGATAGGTGGGTGGAATCCTTAATAATACTAAGGGTCCTTGCTCAACATAATATAGTTCAGTTATTTATAAATTTGCTGTTTCTGGCTGTCTTGGTCCAAGATAGTAAGCTAAATGATCTCCACAGAGCACAAAGTGTAACCGTTGGAGTGCTGGCAGTTCTGGAGAAATTTTAGTTTATGAATAATCATCTCATTACCAAAGTAAATGGAATTAAAGCAACTGAAGTACATTGCAGTTGTGCTGGAAGAACTCAGCAATTCAGGCAGCAGCTATAGTTAACGTTTCAGACCGAGACCCGTCATCAAGCCTGAAATGTCAACTCTTTATTCCTCTCTATAGATGCTGCCTGACCTGCTGAGTTCCTCCAGAAATTTGTGTGTTACCCTGGACTTTCAGCATCTGCAGAGTCTCTTGTGTTTATAATTTGCAGTTATTGTACTATTAATCATATTACTTTACAAATAAATCAAAGAAAGAACATCATTGTTCTGTTTTATCTCTCCTGTATAATTTGAACTTGCATGCAATCTCCAGTGTACCTTATTCAAATTGCCTGTAGTCTTTGTGTTCAATTTGAGTGGAAATAACTTTCTCAAACCTTTTACCCCTTCATTCATCACAATATTTTTGCAAGTATTTTGACTGAGATCTGTTACTACCATGCACTTAGCTTGTAAAATTCTTCATCTCATGAAATGTTCCAAATTTAAAGAATATTTTTTAAATGTTATAAATAGGTAGATGTTAGTGAATCTAGCTAATTTGCAGATATGCTACAAAAAAAATGAAGATGAACTGCATGAAGAAAATAAATCCTTCCCCAAAATGGGCATTAAGCATTAATAGAGCGTAGAACAGTACAGTGTAGGAACGGGCCTTTTGCTCCACAAAGTTGTGCCAAACCAAATACATTAGTAATAAAATGGCTAACTAAACTAATACTTTACGCTATACAATGTCCATATCCCTCCATTTTTGTCATGTACCCATCTAAGTATCTCTGCAAGAGTAAAAAGACCCTGATGGGAGTTGTATACAGACCCCCAAACAGTAGTAAGGATGTGATCTACAAATTACAACAAGAGATACCAAATGCATGCCAAAAGGGCAATGTTACAATAATCATGGGGTTGCAGGTAGATTTGGAAAAACAGGTTTGTGCTGGACTATGGGAGAGAGAACATAAGAATATAAAAACTTAAGAAATAGGAGCAAGAGTCTACCATCTAGTCTGTCAAGCCTTCTCTGCCTTTCAATAAGATCATGGCTGATTAGATAGATTAGATCCAACTTTATTGTCATTGGGCCAAGTACAGATACAAAGCCAAAAGAAATGCATTTGGCATCTAACCAGAAATGCAAAGAATAGTGTTACTTACAAAATAACTGTGAATAAAATGTAAGTGCTACGGCACACAAATATAAAAGTACTGAGACAGTACAATATGGGTGCAATACTGCTTAGCGCTGTGATGTGAGGTTCAGCAGGGTCACAGTCTCAGGGAAGGAGCTCTTCCTGTTTCTGCTGGTGCAGGAGCGGAGGTTCCTGTAGCGCCTACCGGATGGGAGGAGAGTAAAAAGTCCATGGTTAGGGTGAGATGCATCCTTGATAATGCTTTTTGCCCTGCCCAGGCAGCGTTTATGGTAGATGTTCTCAATGGTGGGCAATTGGGTGCCAATAATCCGCTGGGCAGTTTTTACCACATGCTGGAGTGCTCTGAGGTCCAATACGAGACAGTTGCCATACCACACTGAGGTGCAGTTGGTATCTGACCATGGACTCATCTCCACCTACCTGCCTTTTCCCCATAACCCTTAATTATCTTACTACGCAAAGATCTATCCAACCTTGTCTTAAATGTATTTACTGAGGTAGCCTCCACTGCTTCATTGGGCAGAGAATTCCACAGATTCACCACTCTCTGGGAAAAGCTGATCCTCCTCATCTCCATCCTAAATCTACTCCCTTGAATCTTGAGGCTATGTCCCCTAGTTCTAGTCTCACCTACCAGTGGAAACAACTATCTTATCTATCCCTTTCATAATTTTAAGTTTCCATAAGATCTCATGTCATTCTTCTGAATTCCAGTGATTACAATCCCAGGTGACTCAATCTGTCCTCATAGTCTAACTCCCTAATCTCTGGAATCAACCTGGTGAACCTCCTCTGCAGTGCTTCCAAACCCAGTATATCCTTCCTCAAGTAAAGAGACCAGAACTGCACGCAGTACTCTAGGTGCGGCCTCACCAGTACCCTATACAGTTGCAGCATAACCTCCCTGCTCTTAAATTCAATCCCTCTAGCAATGAAGGCCAACATTCCATTTGCCTTCCTGATAGCCTGCTGAACAAGCATTCCCAAGTTTCTCTGCACAGAATTTCTAGAGTGCCTACGAGATGGCTTCTTGGAGCAGCTCGTGGTTGAGCCCACTAGGGGATCAGCTATTCTGGATTGGGTGTTGTGCAATGAACCAGAGTTGATTAGAGGGCTCTTGGTAAAAGGGCAAATGATCATAATATGATCGAATTGACCCTGAAATTTGTGAAGGTAAAATCAGATGTATCAGTATCACAGTGGAGTAAAGGGAATTACAGAGGCATGAGAGAGGAGTGCAAAAATTAGTAGGAAGCTAGAGGATTTTGAAGCTTTAAAACCAACAGAAGGCAACTAGAAATTCATTATGAAGGTAAAGATAGAATATGAAAGTAAGCTAGCCAATAATGTTAAAGAGGATACCAAAAGCCTGTTCAGATACATAACGTATAAAAGAGAGGTGAGAATGGATATCGGACTGCTGGAAAAAAAATGCTGGAGAGGTGGTAAAGGGGGACAATGAAATAGCAGACGAACTGAATAAATATTTTGCATCAGTCTTCACTGTGGGAAAACACTAGCAGTATGGTGGAAGTTCCAGGTGTCAGGGGGCATGAAGTGTGTGAAGTTACCATAATGAGAGAGAAGGATCTTGGGAAACTGAAAGGTCTGAAGGTAGATAAGTCACCTGGACCAGATGGTATACACCCCAGAGTTCTGAAAGAGGGTGACTGAAGAGATTGTGGAAGCATTAGAAATGATCTTTAAAGAATCACTAGATTCTGGAATGGTTCCAGAAGACTGGAAAATTGCAAATATCACTCCACTCTTTAAGAAGGGAGAGAGGCAGACAAAAATAAACTTTAGGCCAATTAGTCTGACCTCAGTGGTTGGGAAGATATTGGAGTTGATTATTAAGGATGAGGTCTTAGGGTGCTTAGAGACACATGATAAAATAGGCCATAGTCAACATTTTTCCTCAAGGGAAAATCTTGCTTGACAAATCTGTTAGAATTCTTTGAAGAAGTAACAAGCAGGATAGACAAAAGAGAATTTGTTAATGTGTGCTTGGAAGTCTTTGACAAGATGCCAACATGATGCTACTTAACAGGCTACAAACCTATGGTGTTACTGGAAGGATTCTAGCATGGATAAAGCAGTGGCTGATGATGCAGGAGGAAAAGAGTGGGAATAAAGAGAGATTTTTCTGGATCACAAACAAGAGAAAATCTGCAGATTAGAAATCCAAGCAACAAACAAATTGCTGGAGGAACTTAATAGGCCAGACAGTATCTATAGAAAAGAGTAAACGTTTTGGGCTGAGACCCTTCATCAGGACTCATCAGCACCCTTTTCTGGCGGGCTGCCAATGACTAGTGATGTTCCACAGGGGTCTGTGTTAGGTTTGATTCTTTTTATGTTATATGTCAATGATTTAGTTGATGGAATTGATGGCTTTGTTGCAAAGTTTGCAGACAATATGAAGATAGGTGGAGGGTCAGGTAGTTTTGAGGAAAGAGAAGGCTGCAGAAGGACAGACAAATTAGGAGAATGGACAAAGAAATGGCAGATGGAATACAGTGTCAGGAAGTGTATGGTTTGAAGAGGGTTCAAAGGAGGTTCATGAAAATGATTCCATGATTGAATGGCTTGTCAAATGAAGAGCATTTGATGGCTCTGAGTCTGTACTCACTGGAATTCAGGGATGACCTCATTGAAACCTATGGAATGGTGAAAGGCCTTGATAGAGTGGATGTGGAGAGATGTTTCCCTATGATGGATAGTCTTAAGACCAGAGGACACAGCCTCATAATAGAGGGTGTCCTTTTAGAATGGAGGTAAGGAGGAATTTCTTTAGCCAGAGAGTGATGAATCTATGGATTTCATCTGCACACACAGTTGTGGAGGCCAAGTCTTTACATATAATTAAGGCAGAGGTTGACGGGTTCTTGATTGGTCATGGCATGAAGGAATATGGGGAGAAGGCAGGAGATTGAGGCTGAGAGGGAAATTGGATCAGCCATGATGAAGTGGTGTAGCAGACATGATGGGCCAAGTGGGCCAATTCTACTCCTGTACCTTATGGTCTTGTGGTCTCTTAAAAATTCCTAATGTATTTACCTCTACCACCATCCCAGGCAGTGCGCAGACACCCATCGCTTTCTGTTTGGTTTTTTTTAAACTCACCTCTAACATCTCCTTTGAATTTGCCCCCCTCTCACCTTAAATGCACCTTAATTCAGTTTTGGGATAAAGATACTGTCTGTCTGCTTTAACTATAATGCCAGCATAGGCTGGCCCAAGCCCTGCTGTGAAAGGAGGAGTGTTGGGCATTGGGCTACCACCCCATTCCGTAAAAAACCAGAGCTACAGAAACACCAACAGAAGGCCAAAGGACCTCATCCCTGGGAGGATGGGAACCATTGCTTAGAGGATGTATGAAGTTGTGTGGTGAAAGCAGAACTCAGAGGAGCGATAAACCTTCTATTGGCTCACCATTGTGAACTCTTGAAAGCTGCTACTGGCAGCCTTTGCCCCAGTATGGGAGATGGGTTTAAGAAGAAGAAGATTATCTATCCCTCTCATAATCTTATAAACTTCTATAAAATCTCTCCTCAGCCTCTGTCACACCAGAGAAATCAACATAAATGTGTCATACCTCTTGCACTGTAATCCAGGCACACGCACATGTGCTCTCATCCAGGCAGAATCCTCTTAAATCTCTTGTGCACCTTTTCCAAAGCCTTGATATCCTTCCTATGATGAGGTGACAGAACTGTATGCATACTCCAGATGCAGCCTAGCTGGAGTTTTATAAAGTTGCAATATAACTTCCTGACTTTTGAACTCAGTGCCTCAGCTAATAAAGGCAAGCATACCATATGCTGCCTTAACCCTATCAACTAGTGTAGCCACTTCCAGGGAGTTTTGAACTTGAAGCCCCAAGATCCCTCTGTTCATCAGCATAGTTAATGATCTTGCCCTTAACACTCTACTGTCTCTTTACAATTAACCTACCAAGGTGCAATGCTTCACATTTGGCTGGGTTAAGCTCCATCCACAACTGATCTATATTCCACTGTATTCTTTGTCAATCTTCTATGCTATCCATAACACCATCTGTTTTTGTATTATCTGCAAACTTAGTAACCTGCACATCTACAGTTTCATCCAGGTCATTCATATATGTCACAAACGAGAGATCCCAGTACGGATTCCTATGGAACATCAGTAATCATAGACCCCCAGCTAGAGTAAGTCCCATTGACTTCCATCTTTGGTCTTCTATGGGAAGCCAGTTCTGAACCAAAATGGCCAATTCACCATTGATCCCATGCATCTTAATCTTCTGGAAGAGTTTCCATTAGGGACCTTGTCAAATGCTTTTCCTAAAGTCCATGTCGACAACATCCACAGCTCATCAATCACCCTTATCACCTAGTTATATAGTCAAATTATCCCCCACAGGAGCTTGTCAAGTCTGCCTGTGTCTGACACATCTCCTTCTCTTAGAATATAGAACATAGAATAGTACAGCACAGTACAGGCCCTTTGTCCCACAATGTTGTGCCAACCCTTAAACCCTGCCTCCCATATAACCCCCCACCTTAAATTCCTCCATATACCTGTCTAGTAGTATCTTAAATTTCACTAGTGTATCTGCCTCCACCACTGACTCAGGCAGTGCATTCCATGCACCAACCACTCTGAGTGAAAAAGCCTTCCTCTTGTATTGAGCAGTGGTGCTCTGGGGAAGAGGCGCTGGCTGTCCACTCTGTCTATTCCTCTTAATATCTTGTATACCTCTATCATGTCTCCTGTCATCCTCCTTCTCTCCAAAGAGTAAAGCCCTAGCTCCCTTAATCTCTGATCATAATGCATACTCTCTAAACCAGGCAGCATCCTGGTAAATCTCCTCTGTACCCTTTCCAGTGCTTCCACATCCTTCCTATAGTGAGGCAACCAGAAATGGACACAGTACTCCAAGTGTGGCCTAACCAGAGTTTTATAGAGCTGCATCATTACCTTGCGACTCTTAAACTCTACCCTACGACTTACGAAAGCTAAGCTTACAACTTACTGCATAAGCTTTCTTAACTACCCTATCTACCTGTGAGGCAACTTTCAGGGATCTGTAAACATGTACCCCCAGATCCCTCTGCTCCTCCACACTCCCAAGTATCTTGCCATTTACTTTGTACTCTGCCTTGGAGTTTGTCCTTCCAAAGTGTACCACGTCACACTTCTCCAGGTTGAACTCGATCTGCCTCTTCTCAGCCCACTCCTGCATCCTATCAATGTCTCTCTACAATCTTCGACAATCCTCTACAGTATCCACAACACCACCAACCTTTGCGTCATCTGCAAACTTGCCAACCCACCCTTCTACCCCCACATCCAGGTCGTTAATAAAAATCATGAAAAGTAGAGGTCCCAGAACCAATCCTTGTGGGACACCACTAGTCACAACCCTCCAATACGAATGTACTTCCTCCACCATGACCCTCTGCTTTCTGCAGGCAAGCCAATTCTGAATCCACCTGGCCAAACTTCTCTGGATCCCATGCCTTCTGACTTTCTGAATAAGCCTACCGTGTGGAACCTTGTCAGATGCCTTACTAAAATCCATGTAGATGACATCCACTGCACTACCCTCATCTATATGCCTGGTCACCTCCTCAAAGAACTCTATTAGGCTTGTTAGACACGATTTGCCCTTCACAAAGCCATGCTGACTGTCCCTGATCAGACCATGATTCTCTAAATGCCCATAGATCCTGTCTCTAAGAATCTTTTCCAACAGCTTTCCCACTACAGACATAAGGCTTACTGGTCTATAATTACCCGGACTATCCCTACTACCTTTTTTAAACAAAGGGACAACATTCGCCTCCCTCCAATCCTCCGGTACCATTCCCGTGGACAACGAGGACATAAAGATTCTAGCCAGAGGCTCCGCAATCTCTTCCTTCGCCTCGTGGAGCAGCCTGGGGAATATTCCGTCAGGCCTCGGGGACTTATCCGTCCTAATGTATTTTAACAACTCCAACAACTCCTCTCCCTTAATATCAGAACTTCAACCTCACTCGTATTGTCCTCACTGTCATCAAGTTCCCTCTCATTGGTGAATACCAAAGAGAAGTATTCATTGAGGACCTCGCTTACTTCCACAGCCTCCAGGCACATCTTCCCACCTTTATCTCTAATCGGTCCTACCTTCACTCCTGTCATCCTTTTGTTATTCACATAATTGAAGAATGCCCTGGGGTTTTCTTTACCCTACTCGCCAAGGCCTTCTCATTCCCCCTTCTTGCTCTTCTCAGCCCCTTCTTGCTCCTTTCTTGCTACCCTATATTCCTCAATAGACCCATCTGATCCTTGCTTCCTAAACCTCATGTATGCTGCCTTCTTCCACCTGACTAGATTTTCCACCTCACTTGTCACCCATGGTTCTTTCACCCTACCATTCTTTATCTTCCTCACCAGGACAAATTTATCCCTAACATCCTGCAAGAGATCCTGAAACATCGACCACATGTCCATAGTACATTTCCCTGCAAAAAATCATCCCAGTTCACATCAGCAAGTTCTAACCTTATAGCCTCATAAGTTGCCCTTCCCCAATTAAAAATTTTCCTGTCCTGTCTGATTCTCTTCTTTTCCATGATAATGCTAAAGGCCAGGGAGCAGTGGTCACTGTCCCCCAGATGCTCACCCACTGAGAGATCTGTGACCTGACCCAGTTCGTTACTTAATACTCGATCCAGTATGGCATTCCCCCTAGTCGGCCTGTCAATATACTGTGACAGGAATCCATCCTGGACACACTTAACAAACTCTGCCCCATCTAAACCATTGGAACTAATCAGGTGCTCTTCTCACTACTAGCATCGGGCGGGTGGTGCAGGAGCCTTGGGTGCCAGGCTACCAGATTTAGAAACAATTATTGTCCTACAACCATCAGACACCTGAAGTGGCGTGGATGTCTTCACTTGCCTCAGCACTGAGCTGTCTCCACAGCCTGTAGACTTGTTTTCAGGGATTCTGTACCTCTAAGTCAAGTTTATTGTCATTTAACTATATACATGTATTTAATGTATATATCCATATCATGTATATAGAAATGAGACAACATTTCTTCAAACCAGGGTGTAACGCACAGTAGTACACATAGCACATGATAACCTATGAAGGAAAAGATAAAATATACAGATGAATCACACATAAATAACATACTAAAGTGCACTAATATTAAATATTGTAAGGTAAGGAACAAATTAACCAGTGACACTTTAAATAAAATGCGGCAGGGAGTTCAGAAACCTAATGACTTGGGGGAAGAAACTGTTTCTCATCTTGACCATTCTTGTTTTTATGCATCAGAGTCTCCTGCCTGATGATCGAAAGTCAAAGAGTTTGCTGGATTGATAGGTGTGATCCTTAATGATATTAAGGGCCATGCTTCTTATTATTTTCCACAATTTGTCCTCTTTTGCACATTGGATGTTTGTTGGTCTTTATGAATGGCTTTCTATTGATTCTATTGTATTTCTTTATTTTCCTGTGAATCTCAAGGTTGTGTATAGTATAATAAATTTGCTTTGAACTTTGAATACAAATTGTGAAGTCTGACAGTTTTATTATTGTGATTGAAGTGATACCTCTTTTACAGTTGCCTTGTTTTCCCTTTTTAGCCATCAACGTGATGATTGATCCAGATGGTGCACTGGATTCAGCATGTGGCCTGAAAATAACAAGCCCCAGTTTGCCTGGACAGCCCAAACTGAAGAGCAGTCCGACCCACCATTCTCGTATCACAGCCTCCAACTCTGACTACAGCAACCATTTAAGCCAGTACAAACATAATGGAGAAGATAAAGACAATTCTTTGCATGAGTAGCATTGTTTTGTAGTTTCTTTTAAAGTGGCAAAGCACATATCAACAGACCACATTTTTGATTTGGCCTGTGTTAAGGAGAACATTTGCTTGCCATTTAATTATGTAGCCTCAAGGTATTTTCCTGCTTTCCGTGGTTCTTTTGTCACCACGTTACTCTTGCTAGAGCTGTAAGCTTTGCGTCCATGCAGTAATGGAACATTAGGATGGGGTAAGTTGGGGGGGGGGGGCATGGGGATGGGGTTACACACATTGGTGTGCAGTGAAATGTGAATCACATTGACAGATTCAGGAGTCATCTTCAAAATGAAATGGAGAAGCAAATTGGCATTATTACTAAAACTGGAATTAAAATGCAATGTAAAATGGACTAATTTATTGGTAATACAAGCCTAGAATACTGAAAAACAAAGCATTAGTGCCAAACTGCTCATTATTGGTCAGTTTGAAGCACGTTATGTTGTATCAAGGACTGGTGTTTGTTATTTATGTGTGTTTAACATGTAAACCACAAATTCTACGTAGGATATTCCTTAACTGTATAAAGTAGAAAACATATTCAGCAATTATTGTAATATGAGAAAAAAACTGTACTTTATGCTCTGGTCAGAAGTTGATAATACTGCAGAGTCTTGTTGATTGCAGCATTTTTAGCATACATTTTTGCACTATTAACAACACAATCTGCAGGATGGGAGTATAGCATTGGTATTTCATTTTTATTTCTTTCTGTCACATTTAAACAAAACTGCAACTATCAAAAATAGCAAATGTTGCATTGACTTTATAGAACTTGATTGAAGGGTTATGTATCATTTAGGTCAAAGGGAAAATCTGTATGTTTTCAGTTCTGTTACAGTAGAATGATTAACCAGCTGGGAAGAGTGCTCACAACCAATGACCATTAGTGATTGACTCTTATCAAAATTTCAGTTGGTTCACATGTTGTACTGCATTAGTGGAAATTAGTCTTTCAGTGTTTTTAAAGCAAACCTTTGGATTAGAGAAGCACAGGTGAAGCAGTACACATTCACATCTCTGGCATGGCTTTGCATCCATTCGAAAATGGGAGTAAAAGTTTCCTCACGTGCATTCACTTGATGTGAAATTAGTTTAGGACATTTTCCACACTAGTTTTGGCAGGGGTTCATAAAATGTAACTGATCAATTCAGATGACTTGTAGCAGTGTAGCATGAGTAGAAAGGAAAAGTGGTACTGAAATTATACTGGGTATACTCAGCTTAGTTCTGTATTTAACTCTGCTGTACCAGATCTGAGTGTTTATTGCTCACTATATGTTCCCTTCACCACACTGATACCTCCCTTTCCAATCAGATTTTAACAACTATTCTCCGTCCATCATGTAAAAGTTAAAACGGAATAATGTTCCCCAAGTAAAATTAACTTTATCAATTGCTTAATGGTTGTAAAGTCATTATGCAGAATGTTTTGTTATTCAGCATTATTTTGAAATGACACTTGGAGAAGCCATAGAAATGCATGCAATGAAAAATGGAAGCCATTCGCTGCAAATAGAATATGTATTTGAGGTTGCATTTAAGATATTAGTTGGGAGAAGGTGGAGAGATCTGTACAGAATCTTCCATGAAAGCATTTGTTGTCTGTTCTGGATATCAAAGGTCTGTGAGACATTCTCCACCACAATATTTGTATTGACCAGCATTATCAACAGTACAGCTCTTTCATTTATAAGGGAAACAGTAATTTAAACCTAATTAATGTTTAATCGCAGAACAACATTAATATTTAGTTATGTATTGACTAGGTTAATGTAATGTTTGTGTTTTGTTAAGTGAGTACTTCTAGTTCCAAACTGCCTACCTGAATCAAATATCTGTGCTCAGAAAGATTACAGAACACACTTTAGGCCTTAAACTAATGTGACTGTGTTTGCCACCAGGAAATAAAAGTATAGCCACTCCTCCTCTCCCTTTTACTTTTCAGCCACTCTAAGAAGAAAGCTAGAATTGAACCCGACAGATGTGCATCACACCCTGCTGGGCTCTCTGCAGAAAGGAACAAGCTTGCTCTTAAATGATAACAATGGGCTGAATGTTGCATCAGTCACTTTTGCTAAAGGTTGTCTTGAGTGGTTATAGCTCTCTGGTACAAGTTAACTTCCTACTAACTAGATCAGCTGCCTTGAAATATTTTCAAGAATGAACCTATTTTTGTGGCCAAATCACTCATGGCACTGCCTTGCTTTTTTTATTTATTGCCACATAGATTGCTCTTTCTACAGGCATGGTGTAACCTTGGAAAAAAAGTACACGGTCTTTGCAGTGATTCAAGAGATTTGGTGGGGGAATGGGGGAAGAGAGAGCAACAACAATCCTTTATGATTCACACATGATCAGATCATTTGTAAGTGTGAATAATCCAAAGATACTTTTAAATTGCAGTATATTCATTTGTTTTTACATTTCCAAATGCTAAAATCGATAACCCTACCCACTTTATTATTGACAAGTTAATTGCCAATGACCCTGTAAGGTGTGTTTCTACAATTTTTTCAGTTCACAGTTACTATGGCTTCTACAGGGCTCTGAATCAGTCAAGATTATCACACTAACTGGTAATTTTACTCTGAAGCAGTTGCTGAATACATAGCTGAATAAACTGAGCAATAGTCAAGGTATACATTTATTGAAAATGTTTGCATTGACATTTTACTATTTCTGTCCATTGCACCATTATATTCCAAGATGCCTGTGCCGTAGTGCATATGATACTAAGATTTAATTTATTATAGACCATAATGTTGATACCCAAAATTGATCAGGTATTCTCACTAACTTGTGATGTGAATTCAGTGAAGCAAAATACTGTGCAATATTAAGGTCATGGTAACATGCAATAAACGTTAGATTGGCAATATAGAATTTTTCCAGAATAACTTTTGAGTGATTTGGTGAAAAATCATTTTTCTTTCTTGAGATTACCAAGTGTTGCCTGTACTTTCTCTCTCTTCTCCCCCCTCCCCCCCACAATCTGGCTAATAATTATTACAGTAGTAACAGTTTTGCCCTATCAATGGAAATGTGATTAGCTGGTATATGATACTTCACTACTAAATATCAATGGAGTGAATTTTCCAATTCCTAAACGTGCTAACTAAACACCACTTTGTGTTGATTTATGTGTTTACACATTTGTGTTGTAATTTGTAATATCTTTGTTTTACAGTTATATGGTTTTCCTGATTTTGTATGAACTCTGTTAGCCCTATTTATTTTTATTTGGTTATATATGTTCATTTGTATTTTTACATTTTTATTGTTTCAAATAAAATAAATTTCCTCCCTATATTTGCCACAGAAAACGTGTTTGAAACAGAAACTAAAAGACAAGACAAAGTTGCATTAAATCTGTGTGAACAAGTTCAGTTTCATCTTTTCCCTCACTCTATCTTCATGCTCCTTGTGTCAGTGTGATCATTGAAGAGACCAAAAGTTGATGGTGTGTTGATGGGTATGCAGCCTGATATGGCCATTTCATAAACCAGCCTGTGCTCGATCCAGGCCACCACCCATAATGATTATTATCCTAAATGTGAGAGGGCAAATTTCTACCCAAGCTGGGTGCTTATATGGAATAAGCTGGTAGAGGCAGATATAATTACAATGACTAAAGACCGGATGTGGGATATGGACTAAAGAGGATATGGGCATAATGCAGACAGTAGGATTTGTGTGGATGGTCTCATGGTTGGCGTGGACATGTGCAGAAAGCTCTGTTTCTGTGTCATTTGCAGTTCTTTGGCTCCAAATGAAAAAGGCTGGGTGAACTCTCACCACCTCTGCCTCCATTCCACCCCTATCCTACTACCAGAGAATTGTCATGCTTTTAAATGTCTTCCATCCATCTTGATTTCCTTCAAATTATTTAGAATAATTAAAAGATAAAGAAGATATTAAGTTATCAAATAATCTAAACAACTGAATGAACAGAATCCATTTTCTGTAGCAGCCATCCTGTTGTAAAGCTTGGGGTGGGGAATCAGTGGAATGGGAAGATGAAATCTATCTGGTCCCACATTTAGTTATATGCTGTGATATATGATCTCTCCTCCCAAGCTCTGAAAACCAGTGTTTTTTTTCCCCCACGGTAGCAACAGCCAATACAAATAATATCACTTTAAGGTGAGTAGAGGAATGTTCAGGGGAGATGTTAGAGATAGTTTAAAGTTTTTACACTCAGTGCCTGAATGCACTGTGGTGGTGGCAGTGGTAGAGTCTGATACATAGGAGAGGGGGGTGTGTGTGTGTATACACACACAGGTGTTCCCTCCGCCCCCTTTACAAAGGTAGAGCGTTTCTATGAAACCTTTCTTAAGCTGAAATGGCGTAAAGTGAAGAACCATTAATTTATATGGAAAAAATTTTCATAAAAGCGAAAATCCTCTTTGTAATGTGAAAACATGTAGGTCTTTTGTAAAAGCGAAGTGGCATAAAGCAGGGGACACCTGTAAAAGAAAAATGCGAGGTTATGGACTATGTCAGAGGGAAAAGTTAAGATTGACTGTGAAGTTGCTTAAAGCTTAGCACAACATGAGCTGAAGGGTCTGACTGTTCTATGATCTGCCAGATATCAAATGGTCAGTTCTTGAGTGATACTGTTTTGGTTGGACTGGGATTTTGGAAAAGGAAATTATTTTTCTAATGTTCTACCTAAAGTTGTCAATCTATTAGTTCCTCCCTTCTGTACCCCGTATTTCCTGAAGTGGCCTTAAGTGTACCAAAATCAAATTGGATTGAGGGTATTATCCACTTGGCAAAAAGTGGAAGGAGCAAGGAGTTTACTAAATTGAAACCAGGTTACCTAGTCCCCCTCTGAATAATGGAGTTTTATGGACCACCAGTAAGATTAAAGAGGCCAATAGTATTAGTTTATATCGTGTAAAGCCATTGCTTAGCAGTTTCTGTCTTGCCGTGTGTAATCTTCAGCAATATTATCCTGTCCCATATAATCAGGAAAGCCAGGAGCTATAAATTGGATAATATAACCTTCAAGAAAGCTAACAGATGACACCAAACCAATTATAACCCAGAGTCATTGACTGAATGCAATGATGTGAATTATAATTGCTTTAATAGATCTTTGTAATGTGGAGAATAACAAAGTGGACCAATGATGTCACTCACTGAAAATGGAAACCTCGGATGTTAAGCAACAAACCCTTGCACTCTGAGGTAGCAGTACCAGATTGTCTATTTCCAACTTGACTTCATACTGGGACGGGGATTAATGGGTTAAAGGCTTACACTGCTCTCCTAACAACCTACATGCCCAAGCTTTGGTCGGATAAGCTATCTAAACAACCAGCCATCAGAATACTTCCCTCCATGGAATCATTGAAGCCTGTTCTGATTAGCCCTGGCTGTTGAAATGATCCTAACTAAGGTTTGTTATCTTAAGCTGATGCAGAAGGCAATAAATCATGTTTTCACAACTGGCTTGGTGCAAATTGCCAGACCCTTACCAAAAAATTCTGCTCTATTAAATTTACATTACTATCTTCAGAAAACAATGATTCAAAATTCTTAGTTAAACAAATATGACATTAATTAAAAAATATAATTTGGAGAGTGCCTTATCACATCAATTGAAAAGCATTATTTAATTGTACTTACAGGATTTTAGGAGGATTAAATTCCACAGGGTTTGTGACTACGTGATGGAAAATGTATTAAGTTTTACAAATAGGACAGTATTTACTTCAACAATTTTTGTTTTCATCATCCAGTACCTCAAAAGCATGCATGTTTAAATATTCTGAATTCTACAGCAGACAGCATCCAAATTGATGCTGTATAATTTAGAGGAAAATAAAGTCCCAGTAGCTGGAGCTCAAGACTTGATCAATGGAGTGATGGTCAAAGATGATCAATAATAAAAAATCAAATATGTAACCTAAAAGTTTGTTGCTTTCCTTTTCATGGTATCTACTTAAAAATTAAGGCACTTGTGCAAAGGATTGGTTTTCTATTGGAAAAAGAACAAAGTTGTATAGAAAATGGGTGTTTATTTGATTGAAGGAAATAGAGAAAAGGAATTAATTTGCTGTCATTCACAAATTGACTGGTTTTCATATGCAGGTAATTCTATTATGCCATTGAGTGTCACCTTAAATGTTAATCATGCTTCAGCTAATTATGAAGACATTTCAATTTTTTTGTTCCAAATTAAATGCAGGCAATATACATTTAATTAAGATATGAGCTTAATGTTGGACAATTTGTCTCAGATTCACACAACACTACAACAGAGAAACAGGCCTTTCATCCCACCTGGTCCGTGAGAATTATTATGCTGCCTAGTTCCATTGACGTGCACCCCATACCCCTCCCATCCATGTCCCTATCTAAATATCACTTAAAAGTTGAAATGCAACCTGCATCCACTGGCATCTCATTCCACATTCTCACCTCCTTTTGGGTGAAGTTTCCCCTCATGTTCTCCTTAAACATTTTCACCCTTCACCCATAAATCATGACCTCAGTGGAAAAAGCCTACTTGCATTTACCCTATCTATGCCCCTTATAATTTTGAATATGTCTATCAAATCTCCCCTCATTCTCCTACACACTAGGGAATAAAATCCTAACTTGCTCAACCTTTCCATATAACTCAGGCCCTCAAGTCCTAGCAACATCCTTGTAAATTTTCTCTGGCCTCTTTCAACCTCATCTTTTCTGCAAGTAGATGAACAAAACAGCACAGTATTCCAAATTAGGCTTCACTAATGCCTTATACAACTTCAACATAACATCCCAACTCCAGCACTCAATATGTTGATCTATGAAGACCAACATGCTAAAAACTCTATCTACTTGTAATGCCACTTTTGACGATTTGTGGGTTTGTATACCCAGATCCCAGGAGTTTAACTGCACTCTTTAGTGCCCTACCACTCTTTGTAAGTTCTACCCTGGTTTGTCCTCCCAAAGTGCAACACCTCACACTTGTCTGCATTAAATTACATTTGCCATTTTTCAGCCCATTTTTCCTGCTGATCCAGATCCCACTGCAAGTATTGATAGCCTTCTTCACTGTCCACTGCACCCCATTCTTGGTGTCATCTGTAAATTTGCTGATCCAGTTTATCATATTACCATCCAGATCACTGACTATTAATGACAAGCAACCTGTGGCATGCCACTAGTTACAGGCCTGCAGTCAGAGGGGCAACCATCTACTACCAGTCTCTGGCTTCTCCCATGAAGCCAATGTCTAACCCAATTTGCTACCTCATCCTGAATGCCAACTGACTTAACCTTCTTGAAACCAGCCTTTTAAAAAGACTGCTAAAGTCCATATAGACAACATCCACTTCTTCAACTTTACTAGTAACTTACTTGATAAACTCTATAAGATAGTTGGACATGGCCTACCACCCACAAAGCCATTTTGACAATCGCTAATCAGTCCCTGTCTATCCAAATACTTGTATATCCATTCCTTTAGAACGCCTTTCAATAACTTGCTCACTACTGACATTTACCTTACCAGCCTATAATTTCCTTGCTTATTCTTAGAGCTTTTCTTAAGCAACAGAACAGCATTAGTTACCCTCCAGTCCTCTGGCACCTCACCTGTAACTACGGATGTTTTAAATATCTCTGCTAGGGCCCCTGCAATTACTGTACTAGCCTCCCACAAGGTCCAAGGGAACACTTTGTCGGGCCCTAGGGATTTATTGACCCTCTTTTGCCAAGAGGGGGATTCTTGACAACTGGGTATTTCTAGGATCTCCATACCTTCTGTCCAGGCTTGTGCCCTGGAGAGGTCACTCCAGTGCCACTATCCATTATCCTTTGAGACAGACGGATGCCATCATCATCATCAATTTGTCTCAAGACAGCAAGAGCCTCATCCTCTGTAATGCATATATATTCCATGACCTCACTGCTGTGTTGCCTCACTTCTATCGACTGTACGTCTGTGAGTAAATGCATCTTTCTTTTTCTTAGCTAGGGCTGCAATATCTCTCAAAAACCAATGTTCCCTCTACCTGTTATCCCTACCTTTTATTCTGATAGGAACATACAAACTCTGTACTTCCAAAATTTCACTTTTGACGGCCTCCCACTTACCAAGCACATCTTAACCAAAAAATAGCCTGTCCCAATCTCGATGAGCATTGAAGTCTTGGTGTTTAAGTTCCTATTCTGTTAATGGATCTGTTACTTTATTTCAGCCTAAATTAGATATTTTGCCTGTAATGGCCTACATATCAGTGGTAAAAAGAATTCTGTAGTTTACCCAATGGAACATAGCCCTAATTACAGTGGATGGTTGATGTTTCCATCTGTTACAAATTCCATCCTGGAACTTTGAAATAATAAAGGAAAACATTCACTTTTAGCTAATGTATCTTAAGATTGCATGTTTCTCTGTCATTTGCAATTACATTTCCATTTGTTTATGAATCTTTGATTAATTGGCAGCTCATCTAGGAGGAGAACTCTGATCTCAAACCTCAGTTGCCTTGTGACTGTATCCACTCATGGGGAAGGCTTCGGGAGTAAACCCTGAGGGAAAAATCTGGACCTGGAGTCTCTAAGACAATTCTACATTGATTTCAATGCTGCTTGGCAATTCCTGCGAAGCTGCTCAAGCCAAACTGCTGTTCTGCCGTTCCTTTGGGTTCATCAGATGCCTGGAAATGGGGAACTTGCTCTCCAGATCATACTGCCCAGGCTTGCATATCTAGACAGCTAGGACACAACATCTGTGGTTGACCCTGACTGACGGAGGCCTCACTCAGTCTTTGATAACAAAACTATTATATTTCCTCAACGTCCACATTGCCTCATCAACAGCAAAGCTTCCCAGCTGGGTTATACCTCCCGGTATTCCTCTGTCTTTGCTTCCTGCAGTCCACGGGGTATGTAATTTTGCAGAACTAACACACAGCTGACTTGGAAAACAAACAACAGATCTAGCAGGGCCACATTGTCTACAATTCTCATAAAAAGCACGTATAATCCCTTTTAACTGCCTCAAATCATAGCCCTAAAGGAAGTGAGTGCAGTGTGACAGTCCTCTTCAACCACATTGCAAAATCTTCAACAGAGGTGGCCAAGCACCCAGTCTATTCAAATGGTGGTGAATGCCCATCATGATGAAGATGATGAAAGGAAACCTGTGCGGGAGTGTGTATTTAAGTGGAAAAGCCAACGTACTGGATCAGTTCCACTCACTCAACCCAGAAGTCCGGGTCCAGTTGCATGAACAAGCATTACAGACTGGGCTCTTCCTTGGTTGCTGTGGATGACCGTGACACCTTCTGTGCCTTGGCATGTCCTTCACTCTCCACGGAACTTCGCAGTACCGTTTTCCTAGCTGTTGGATCTCACTGTAGATCTGAATCACTCAGTCCTGCAGATCTGGCTTCTCATGCCAGGACAGGCATGTCCCTATCTCACCTGAGTGCGAGGCTGCCTGTCGAAGCAGTGTACCAGGGTGTGGCCGCTGTTGCATGCAGACAGCCACACAACAAGCTCCTTTAGCAGAGGTGCTACCTGGACACCCCACATACCCCTGTATTTACCCAGTCAGAATCTAAAAGTCTCCTTCCCCAATGTTAATAAAAGTGAACAAAGGATATCTATCCTTTAGTCATCTCATGCACACTGCTGTATGTGAGATCTCTAAGATAGTGAAAAATATTTAAAGATTTGAATTTGACTTTAATTATCTGAGTGGGTGTTCAGTTTTTATTAGAACTTAAATAAATAAAAAAATTTGCTATGTGTGTTTTTTTCATAGAAACCATACAGCACAATACAGGCCCTTCGGCCCACAAAGCTGTACTGTACATGTCCCTACCTTAGAACTACCTAGGCTTTACCCATAGCTCTCTATTTTTCTAAGCTCCATGTAGCCATCCAGGAGTCTCCTAAATGATCCTATAATTTCCGCCTCCACCACCGCTGCCGGTAGCCCATTCCACGCACTCATCACTCTCAGTGTAAAAAACTTACCCCTGACATCTCTGCTGCACCTACTTCCAAGCACCTTAAAACTATGCCCTCTCGTGCTAGCCAATTCAGCCCTGGGGAAAAGCCTCTGACTATCCACATGATCAATGCTTCTCATCATCTTATACACTCGCTCCAAGGAGAAAAGGCTGAGTTCATTCAACCTATTGTCATAAGGCATGCTCCCCAATCCAGGCAATATCCTTGTAGATCTCCTCTGCACCCGTTCTATGGTTTCCATGTCCTTCCTATAGTGAGGCGACCAGAATTGAGCACAGTACTCCAAGTGGAGTCTGACCAGGGTCCTATATAACTGCAACAATACCTCTTGGCTCCAAAACTCAATCTCATGATTGATGAAGGCCAATGCACCATATGCCTTCTTAACCATAGAGTCAACCTGTGTAGCAGCTTTGAGTGTCATATGGACTCGGACCCCAAGATCCCTCTGATCCTCCACACTGCCATGAGTCTCACCATTAATACTATATTCTGCCATCATATTTGACCTACAAAAATGAACCACCTCACACTTATCTGGGTTGAACTCCATCTGCCATTTCTCGGCCTAGTTTTGCATCCTATCAATGTCCCGCTGTAAGCTCTGACAGCCCTCCACACTATCCACAACACACCCAACCTTTGTGTCATTAGCAAATTTACCAACCCAACCCTCCTCTTCCTCATGCAGGTCATTTATAAAAATCACCAAGAGAAGGGGTCCCAGAACAGATCCCTGAGGCACTCCACTAGTCACCGGCCTCCATGCAGAATATGACCCGTCTACAACCACTCCTTGCCTTCTGTGAGCAAGCCAGTTCTGAATCCACAAAACAATGTCCCCATGAATCCCATGTCCCCTTACTTTCTCAATAAGCCTTGCATGGGTACCTTATCAAATGCCTTACTGAAATCCATATACACTATGTCTACGGATCTACCTTCATCAATGTGCTTAGTCACATCTACAAAAAGTTCAATCAGGCTCGTAAGGCACGACCTGCCTTTCACAAAGCCATGCTGAGTATTCCTAATCATATTATACCTCTCCAAATGTTCATAAATCCTGCCTCTCAGGATCTTCTCCACTAACTTACCAACCACTGAAGTAAGACTCACTGGCCTAAAATTTCCTGGGATATCTCTACTCCTGTTCTTGAATAAGGGAACAATATCCACAACCCTCCAATCCTCTGTAACCTCTCCCGTCCTCATTGATGATGCAAAGATCATTGCCAGAGGCTCAGCGATCTCCTCCCTCACCTCCCACAGTAGCCTGGAGTACATACCGTCTGGCCCCGGTGACTTATCCAACTTGATGCTTTCCAAAAGCTCCAGCACATCCTCTTTCTTAATATCTACATTCTCAAGCTTTTCAGTCCACTGCAAGCCATCCCTACAATCACCAAGATCCTTTATTGTAGTGAATACTGAAGCAAAGTATTCATTAAGTACCTCCGCTATTTCCTCCGGTTCCATACACACTTTCCCATTGTCACACTTGATTGGTCCTAATCTCTCACGTTTTATCCTCTTGGTCTTCCCTTCTGGCCCCTCGAGCCACAATACCCAGCAACCCCTGATTTAACCCTAGCCTAATCACAAGACAATTTACAGTGACTAATTAACCTGCTAACTGGTACATGTTTGAAATGTGGGAAGAAACCAGAGGAGCCAGGGAAAACCTACACAGAAATGGGGAGAACGTATAAACTCCTTACAGGCAGCAACAGGAGTTGAACCCAAGTCGCCTGTACTGTAAAGTGTTGTGCTAACCACTATGCTACTGTGGTGCCCCAATTTTAGTTATCAAAAATGTATTAAAAGTTATTAAAATGAATTAATTCACAGTGTCCTGCACCAGTCTCATAGGGAAAGCTACTTTTCATGTGCCATACAGTTATCAGAAAATCCTTGTGTTAAGATTCGAGAGTAGCTTCACAATGTTGTATGTTAAATTGCCAACAGAAACTGTAAATAAAATGATATAAAAATTCCAGTAACTAGTGGTGCTCTACAGTGATCTGTGTAGGTACTGGTTCTTTTTACATTATATGTCAATGATTTGGATGATTGAGTTAATGACTTTTTGGCCAAGTTTGCAGATGATGTGAAAATAGGTAGATAGATAGATAGATAGATACTTTATTCATCCCCATGGGGAAATTCAACATTTTTTTTTCCAATGTCCCATACACTTGTTGTAGCAAAAACTCATTACATACAATATAAAAACCTACAATGTTACTGGAAATATACTGGCATGGATAGAAGAATGGCTGACAGATGGGAGGCAGAGAATGGGAATAAAGGGTGACTTTTCTGTTTGGCTGCTAGTCACTAGTGGTGGTCCTCGGGGGTCAGTATTGGGACCACTGCTTTCACATTGTTTGTCAGTGATTTAGATAATGGAATTGATGGCTTGTGGCAAAGTTTGTGGATGATACAAAGATAGGTGGAGAAGTAGGTAGTGCTGAGGAAGCAACGTGATTGCAGCAGGACTTAGACAAATTGGAAGAATGGGCAGATGGAATACAGTGTTGGGAAATGCATGACAGCGCATTTTAGTAAAAAGAACAATACTGCGGACTATTATCTAAATGGGGAGAAGGTTCAAATATCAGAGGTGCAGAGGGACTTAGGAGTCCCCATGCAAGACTCCCAGAAGGTTAATTTACAGGTTGAGTCTGTGGTAAAGAAGGCAAATGCAATGTTGACATTTATTTCTAGGGGAATAGAATATAAAAGCAAGGAGATAATGCTTGTATAACAGTAATCAGGCCACACTTGGAGTGTTGTCAACAGTTTTGGGCCCCATATCTCAGAAAGGATGTGTTGTCATTGGAGAGAGTCCGGGGAGGTTCACGAGGATGATTCCAGGAATGAAGGGGTTAACATATGAGGAGCATTTGGCAGCTTTGGGCCCGTACTCACTGGGATTTAGAAAAATGCGTGGAGATCTCATTGAAACCTGCCGATTGTTGAAAGAACTTGATAAGGCGGATGTGGAGAGGATGTTTCCTCTGGTGGGGGTATGCAGAACTAAAGGACACAGCCTCAAAATTGAAGGGTGATCTTTTAGAACAGAGGTAAGGAAGATTTTTTTTAGCCAGAGAGTGGTGAATCTGTAGAATTCTTTGCCACAGGTAGTTGTGGAGGCCAAGTCTTTATGTATTTTTAAGGCAGAGGTCAATAGATTCCTGATTGTTCAGGGCATGAAGGGATATGGGGTGAAGGCAGGAGACTGGGACTGAGAGGAAAACTGGATCAGCCATGATGAAATAATGAAGCAGACTCGATGGGCCAAATGGCCTAATTCTTCTTCTATATCTTATGGTCTTAAAACATGGGGATGAAGGGGGTATCATCTACAATGTTGCTTACAGAGTTGTGCAGTTCGGTTTCACACTGGACCAAGTGACGAATTCCTTTGGAGAACTGCTTTGCAAAAGGACTTCTGCACAGAGAGCTATATCTTTTAAATACAGCCAATATATCGTCCAAAGGTTTTCACAATGATTTGTTATGCATTGAAAACATAGTGGATATCGAAACAAAACATTACCCTTGATGGAAGTGCTGAGATTCAGAGTGATTCAGTTTGCAACTATCCTGGTTTATGTTCTATGACCAGAAGAAGAAAAGAGGAGGGGTGCTGTAATGGCCAATGTGAATTCGTGCAAGTGTGAAATTCCTTTTCTGGCAGCGCTGCTTGGAAGGCTGTTCAATCTATTCAAAATATTATGTACTGATATGATACAGCTGTGCATTGATCCTGCAAGCTACTGATGAAACTGTTCTATCATTTGAATTCTGCTCACCCTGATCTTAGAATACGGAATCTCTGTCCCTTGGTAGACACATTGATAAAAGCTGGTCTTAAGTCTGCTGCTTTGCAATAGCTGGGCAAGTGAATCTCACAACAGTATTTTACTCATTTTTAGGTGTTGGAGTAATTCCTACTTTATAGCTTTCCATTGTACGGTTTAGCTCCATAAGTAAGGCTGAGAGTCTCATTGTCCAGTTGTTTTTTTTTCCCCTTTCACTTAGCTATTTAATTGAACTGCAGATGAGATTTCTACTAAATGACACAGAATATAATTGCTAAATGAATCAACATTATCAGTTGTTGGAGTGCACAGTGTGAAAAATCTTTGGCAAAGTTTTGGTATTTTTATGTATTTTGCATACTTTTGGTTTATCACCATATACCTACTGATGGCCTTAGCCCTTTTTGTTCTTTTCTCATCACCATTATGTTGTTGGCCAGCAAATCCCACAGCATTCTGAAAGAAATAAAGACCACGCGGCAAGTCCAGCATCATCTGTTGAAGGAGAAACACTGTAATGCTTCACGCCCGGCACCTTCATCAGATTGTGTACTCTTGGCACAAAGCTTTAGTTTTGAGGGGAATATGACACTCGCATTTTTTTTTTAAATGCCCATCCTGGAAGAATAATTTATTGGTTATAACCAGAAAATACAAGCACCGAAAACACACTACTGAAAGTAAAACACAATTACAAAGTTCAAAGTAAATTTATTATCAAATTCTGTACATGTCACCTAAGATCTGTGGTCCTATGAGCATTCACAGCAGAACAACAACAGATCAATGGAAAACCACACACAAAGATTGACAAACAACCAATGTGCAAAAGGAGATAAATTGAACAAATAAACTGATAATTTAATTTTTTAAAATAATACTGAGAACTTCTGTAGAGCCCTTGAACGTGAATCCATAGACTGTGAAATCGGTTCGGAGTTGAGGTGAGTGAAATTATCTACACTGGTTCATGGGCCTGATAGTTGAAGGGAAATAACGGACCAAAGCTCCTGTACCTCCTTCCCGATGGCATCAGCGAGAAGAGAATTCGAGCTGGATGGTGGGGTTTCCTGATGATAGATGCTGCTTTCTTGCAGCAACATTCTTTGGAGATGTGCTCAGTGATGGGGAGTGTTTTTCCTGAGATGGATTGGGCCGTATTCACCAGTTTTTGAAAGCTTCTCTGTTCTTGGCCTTTGGTTATTCCATACCAGGCTGTATGATTTTATGATGGCAGGTTGCTATTTTAAGAGCGAAGAAACAATTCCGAGTAGGTTGGGGGCAACATCGGGTGCACGTCAACTCTGGCAGGGTTTGCAAGACATTACTTACTACAAAGCAAAACCCAATAGCACAAATGGCAGCAATGCTTCACTACCAGATGAACTCGATGCCTTCTATGCGCGCTTTGAAAGGGAGAATATAACTACAGCTGTGAAGATCCCTGCTACACCCAGTGACCCTGTGACCTCTGACTTGGTGGCCAATGGCAGGCTGTCTTTCAGGAGGGTAAACCCTCATAAGATGGAAGGCCCCAATGGAGTACCTGGTAAGACTCTGAAAACCTGTGCCAACCAACTGGTGGGAGTATTCAAAGACATTTTCAACCTCTCACTGCTATAGTCAGAAGTTCCCACCTGCTTCAAAAAGGCAACACTTATAGCAGTTGTCTAAGAAGAGTAGTGTGAGCTGCCTTAATGACCATCATCCGGTAGCACTCACATCTATGATGAAATGATGAGAGGTTGATCATGGCTAGAATGAATTCCTGCCGCTGCAAGGACCTGGACCCACTGCAATTTGTCTATTGCCACAATAGGTCAATGGCAGATGCAATCTCAATAGCTCTTCACATGACATTAGGTCATCTGGACAACACAAACACCTATGTCAGGATGATATTTGTTGACTATAGCTCAGTGTTTAACACCATCATTCCCACAAACTTGATTGAGAAGCTGCAGAACCTGGGCCTCTGTACCTCCCTCTGGCATTCGATCTTCGACTTCCTAACTGGAAGACCACAATCTGTGTGGATTGGTGATATCTGCTCCTCACTGATGATCTACACTGGTGCACCTCAGGAGTGTGTGCTTAGCCCACTGGTCTACTCCCTCTATACCCATGACTGTGTGGCTAGGTATAGCTTAAATCCCATCTATAAATTTGCTGATGATACCACCATTGTTGGTAGAATCTCAGATGGAGATGAGAGAGTGTACAAGGTATACCAACTAGTTGAATGGTGTTGCAGCAAAAAGCCTTGTACTCAATGTCAGTAAGATGGAAGGGCTGTTTACGGACTTCAGGAAGGGTAAGATGAGGGAACAGGAAACAATCCTCAGAAGGATCTGAAGTGGAGAGAGTGAGCAATTTCAAGTTCCTGGGTGTCAAGATCTCTGAGGATCTAACCTGGTCCTAACATATCAATGCAGCTATAAAGAAGGCAAGAGAGCGGCTATACTTCATTAGGAGCTTGAAGAAATTTGGTTTGTCACCTTAAAATACTCAATAACTTTGATAGATATACCGTGGAAAGCATTCTGACAGGTTTCATCACCTGGAATGGGGAGTGGGGTCTACTGTACAGGACTGAAAGAAGCTACAGAGATTTGTATAATTAGTCAGCTCCATCTTGTGTTCGAGCCTCCGTAGAATCTATCTTCAAAGAGCAGTGCCTCAGAAAGGCAGTGTCTATTATTAAGGGCATGCTTTCTTTTCATTTTTACCATCAGGAAGGAGGTCCAGAAGCCTGTAGGCACACAATCAGTGATTCAGGAACAGTCATCCTACTTCTGAATGGACATTGAACCCATGAACACTACCTCACTATTTTAAAAAATATATTGTTTGTTTTGCACTATTTTCAATTTAACTATTTAATATACATATATACTTACTGTAATTGATTTTCTTGTTTTTTCTTTCTATATTATCATGTACTGCTGCTGCTACTGCTAAATTAACAAATTTCATGTCACTGGCTGATGCTAATAAACCTGATTCTGATTGCATTTAAAACTAGATATTGTGGATCCTGAGAGCAATATTGGGGCTTCAAAAGAACTTAGATTTAGGTAATAAGTAACTTTTTCAACAGGATGAACTTTGCTCCAAAATCAAACTGGCCAAGGAGTTGTCAAAAGCCAAGTGCCAGATTATGGAAAACTTGTTTTAAAATGTTACCATTTGAATTAGTTCATTTTATATAAACTTAACAAAGATTAAACTTATTGTATTACTGTAATCTAAACCCAAAAAGGGTGAGCGTGTACACACAAACAAACATGGCAGAACAATTTGAAAATTCATGAAATATAACTGGTGGATTTTGCCTTGCTGGTCATAGGTTAAACCTAGGCAAAGATATAAAGAAAAATATCACACCCATTTATATCCTTACCATCTCTTTACTAGGGCTACATCCACACTATGCCGGATAAATCCGTAACCAAAACTTTTTCTCTTTGTTTTTACCCTCCGTCCACACTAAAACAGCATTTTCGTCCTCTGAAACCGGAGCTTTTCAGAAACGCTTTCCAGGGTGGGTATTTTTGAAAATGCTGCTCGGGCAGATCAGTGTGGACGGGGGTAACCGGAGACTTCTGAAAATGCTGTCAGACGGCAGCGCGCTATTTCATTGTTTTCTTGAATGCAACCTAACAATTTCAGAACAGACGGCAATGAGACTGAAGCCAGAAGAGTTAGAAATGTATTCACCAAATACTTTGACCCATAACTTACTGAATAAATAAGTATACTCACTTTGCCCTGTTTTCTGTCCTTGCTCATATGAAGGTGGTTTACCTATTTATGCAAGTACTTCTCTGACAATAGATGTGTAACAGCCTAATGTAACATTGTATGGAAATACAAGATAACACTGATGCAGACATGTTTTATACATTTAACAAGGTGCTTTATTAATGGAACAGAGTGATGCATAACTCTCGGAGTTATGCATAATGATAACTCTCAGAGACTGGAAGTGAACGATAGGCTTTTATTAACAGCAAAAAGGAAGCACGACATCTCGGAGACTGAGGGAGGAGCAGTGCCCCAATTGCCTTTATACAGGAATCTGTGGGAGGAGCCACAGAAGCAGTCAGCAGAGAGGTGTGTCCAGACAGGTATACATAGTTTACCACACAGAGTTAGTCAGGTTTTCAATGTTTGTCGTCAGCCGGGTCATACTGTCTGTGAACTCCCTGTTGGTTGCCTCCATTCACTTCAGTATTTGTTTTTTTTCCAAGTTTTAAGTTCTCCTGCGTGAGAGCCAACAGCTGTCCACCGTTTTAAGTTTTTCTAGTCTGTAACTATACAAACGCGCACTTTTACGGCAAGATTCGACACCAAACATGTCATTTGTTTTTGGTAGGTGTGTCCTACGCATGCACAGCAGGAGGAGACTCGCCGAAATCTCCGTTTCAATGTGGATAGAGATGTTTTCAAAAATGCATAGTGTGGACGCCTACCGTTTTTATGCGAAACTGACGTTTTCAAAATTATCCGGTCTCGTGTGGATGTAGCCTAGATTAACTGGTTCATTGAGTTCAATAATAGGTGTTAATTACATTGTATTGAATATTAATATGCTTACGTAGTTTTGCTGAAGTCCTTCACCCCTATTGGGGAACAGGCTGCTGACAGCAGCTCGCCAGAGTGTCCTGTCCTGGGCCAGTCTTTCAAGAAGTCCCCATGTGTGATAAGAGGACATATAGGAGCAAAATATATCAGCTAGTCGACTGGTGTCGCAGCAACAACCTTGCACTCAACATCAGTAAGACCAAAGAACTGATTGTCGACTTCAGAAAGGGTAAGACAGGGGAAAACACACCAGTCCTCATTGAAGGAATCGCAAGCAGAAAGAGTGAGCAAAATCAATTTCCTGGGTGTCAACATATCCCAACATATCGATGCAGTCACAAAGAGGGCATGTCAGTGGCTATATTTCATTAGGACAATTGGTATGTCACCATAGACACTCAAATATTTCTACAGATGCACCATGATGAGCATTCTAACTGGCTGCATCACCGTCTGGTATGGGGGGGGGGGGGGGGTGGGGGCGGGGGTTATTGAAATGAGCTGCAGAGAGCTGTAAGCTTAGTCAGCTCCGTCATGGGCACTAGCCTCTGTAGTATCCAGGACATCTTCAAGGAACGATGCCTCAAAAAGACAACATAAGAACCCCCATCACTCACGTCATGCTTTGTTCTGATTGCTACCAACAGGGAGGAGGTACAGGAGCCTGAAGGCACACACTCAATGATTCAGGAACAGCTTCTTTCCCTCTGCCATCCGACTTCTGAATGGACATTGAACCCACGAACACTACCACACTACTTTTTAATTTCTATTTTTGTACTACTTATTTAACTATTGTATATATACATATATATATATATACATATATATATATATATATACATATATATATACATATATATATATATATACATATATACATATATATATACACACACATACTCATACACTTAGTGATTCATGTATTTTTCTATTATTATGTATTGCAATGTTGCTGCCACTTAACAACAAATTTCATGACATGTGCTGGTGATATCAAACCCAATTCTGATTCTGATTTTGAGGTGTATCCCATCTTCAAAGGTCCTTCCCCTCCCAGGGATGAGGTTTTTGGAGCTTCTGTTGGCATTCCTGTAGCTCTGGGTTTTACAGGATGGGGGTTGCAAGCCCCGTGCCCAACCCTCCTCCTTTTGCAGCCTGGATAGGGACTGTCCACTGCAGCGTTTTTAATGGCACTATTATCTCAGTAGAAATGACTGAGCTTAGATAGTCAGGACTGTGATATTTTTCTCATCCTCCGAGAGCAGCAATTGCAATTAAGGGCGTTAGATTTGGGCACAGGGCTTCTGCTGCATCATGGTGCACAGGCCTGTGGTTGAATGCAGAGTGTGTCCATGTAAGTTTCTGTCGCTTGGATTTGGCTGTCAGTGCTCACCGTGCAAACCAAAACCAAGAGATCTTCCTGGTCTGGATTTCCATATGGTGGACAGTCCTAGTAACTGAGCCACTAATCACTGAGCGACTAATCACTTTGGTATTGGTTTATTATTGCCACGTGTACCAAGATACAGTGAGAAACTTGTCTTGCATAATATTTATACCTATCAATCGTTACACCGTGTATTGAACTGGAATAGGTTAAAACAGTACCAATGCAGAATAAAATGTGAAAGCTGCTGAAAGCACAGAGAGCAGGTAAGCAATGAAGTACAAGATCATGATGAGGTAGATTGAGAGGCTAAGAGGCTATCTTATTGTCTGAGAAGTCTATTGAAGAGACTGATAAAAGTGGGATAGAAGCTGTTCTTGAGTCTGGTGGTATGTGTATTCAAATTTTTGTATCTTCTGCCTAATGGGAGAGGGGAGAAGAGGGAATGACCAGGACTGGTGGTGTCTTTGATTATACCAGCTACTAGATGTATTTTGTAAAGGGGAGGCTGGCTCACTGTAGAATTTTCAGAGAGGAATCAGAAAGTTAAAAGCATTATTCTCACCAAATTTTATAAATATTTTATATAGTCTGACATAATGATTGTCACATGTGAATTGATGTAGAAATATCAAAAATTTAAAAATCCATTGTACGTCAAAATATCACAAAAATAGTAGCCTAGCATACAAAATTAATTATTCAGAGACAACGAGCAGTAAATTTATATCCAGAAAAAAACTGCCATGTTAACTCAACGGGTCAGGCAGCATCTTGGAGAGAAATGGACAATCAACATATTGATACTCTTCATTTCAGCCCAAAACATCAGCTGTCTGTTTTCCTCCAAAGATGCTGCCTGACTCACTTAATTTGTTTTTCTTTGTTCCAGATTCCAGCATCTGCAATCTTCTGTGTCTTCAGTAAATTTCTATCGTTCTCCAGAGGACCTGGTCAGTCATTAAAGGCTCGCTTGTTCATCTTTGCTGCCATGGACAACATTTGCTATATTTTACAATAAGAATAGCTTGTTAAAACCTCAAGCTGATGCCAGGTTGTAGGATGTCCGAAACGGTATAGAACACACTGCATATCCTGTGACGAAGCAGGAGATCACTGACAGGAACCGTGGGTTTCTGTGTTCAACTACATACCTGACCTAGAGAAAAGGAATGATTTCAGTTGTAAGCTGGATTTTTTTTTGCTTGAAGCTGAAAGAAGATTTGAACAGGTATAAAAGATAAATGACTTGTTTCAATAGGTTCAGAAAAGATAAGATCAAACACAAGAATTGAATCAGGTTTATTATCAATGATTTATATGACGTGAAATTTTTTCTTTTGTGTCAGCAATACAGCGAAAAGACAAAAATTACTGTAACTTACAAGATAAGCGGTAAGGAATAATGAGGTTGTGTTCATGGACTGTTCAGAAATCTGATAATGGATTGGAAGAAACTGCTCCTAAAAAAAAATTGAGTGCCAGTCTTCAAGCTTCTGTACCACCACCTCAATAATATTAACAGGAAGGCAGCATGCCAGTCACAGTGATGGCCCTTAGTGACGGATGCCACCTTCTTGAGGTAGTTCTTGAAGGCGCCTTAATGGTGGGGAGGATTGTGCCCAAGATGGAGCTGGCTGAGTCTACAGAGCCTCCATATCAGGTGGTGAATGCAACCAGTGAGATTAATTTCCAACATACAATACATCTATAGACATTTGCAAGAGTCTGGTGACATACCAGATCTCCTCAAACTTCTACTGAAGCATAACCACTGGCCTGCTTTCTTTGTGATTGTATCAGTGTGTTGGGCCCTGATTATATCCTCCGAGATGTTAACACCCAGGAACTAGAAGCTGCTCACTCTTAGCCAGAAGAGAAGTTTAAGACGAAGAATAAAAAATGGCAAGGAGGGGATGAAAGATGCATAGTCCTGAAGTTGCTTGAATTTTCCAGTGTAATAATGGCAACCATTTTGATATCATTACAACAACTAATCCTAGGCCATTCTTCCAATTTCCAGTTTCATGGTGGGATGTGCCTTGTACTATATTTGGACTTTGGAGAGTCCTACTAATTTATTCATTATATTTTAAAGATTTTCTTTAGAAATTTTATATTGAATGGAATTACCAAGTAGTTGGCGACCTAAACTACAGCTTGGTTTGCTGTTTTTTCTCATTCACTACTTGCACATTGGACCACTGTAGAGGTCCTGTCTGTAAAAAGTTTCTACTTTCTTGTGAGCATGTGGGTTTCCTCAGCGTGCTCCACTTTCCTCCCAATTTTCAAAGACTCTGGTTAGTAGGTTAGTTGATCATTGAAATTGACCTGGGACTGGGCGAGGGTTAAGTAGGTGGGTCACTGGGCGGTGCAGTTCTTCGGGCTGGAAGGGTCTGTTCCACACTCTATCGCTAAATAAAATAAATAAACAGGAGAAAATCTGCATTTTCTGGAAATCCAGGCAATACACACAAAATGCTGGAGGAACTCAGCAGGCCAAGCAGCATCTATGGAAAAGAGTAAGCTGTCGACGTTTTGGACCGAGACCCTTCATCAGGACTGTTTTTACTCTTTTCTATAGATGCTGCCTGTCCTGCGTTCTATATGTAATTTAAATAAACTGTTTGAACCAGAAGGAGACCATTCAGTTGACAGCATGCTGGCTCTTAGTAGAGTAATCCAATCAGCCCAATTCATTCATTCGTACCCTATAGCTCTGCAAGTTATTTTCTTCATGTGTCTATTTAGTTATCTTATGAAGGCCTGATTGGCTCTGTTCCACCACATCTACAGCCAATGAGTTACAGATCATAATCATTCCATGTATAAAATATCTCCTTCTTTGCATCCCCTTCATTTATGTCCATGAATTTGAATTTCTGCTTCTCGTCTATGAGCCATTTGCTAATGTGAACAGCCTCTTTATATGATATTGTACAACTTTGTCAGATCTTTTATCAACTTACTTTACTGTAAGGAGAATAACTCCAGTTCCTCCAGTCTAATTTTGTGGCTGAAATCCTCCACCCCTTCTACTAAATCATCTGTCCACCCTCTCTAGGATTCTTACATCCTAAACCAAAACATGATGAACAGACCTGCAGCTTAACTTGTGTAAAATAAAACTGCTACAGAGCCTCCCTGCTTTTGAATTCAGTGCTTCTATTTATGAAAGTTGTGTTCAATTAATCTTCACTGGCCATTCGTTCTGCAAGCCTAGCCACCAAGAATTTATGCGCATTATCCACAAAGATGCTTCTGTTCCTGAGCATCCTTTGGGACAGTGCAATTCAGTTTAAGTTGTCTCAGGCTGACATGGATCACTTCACAACCCTCTGCAGAAACTTCAGCTGCATTATGTCCATCTGTTATTTACTTATTGACATACAGTACACCGTGGAATAGGCCCTTCCAGCCCTTTGAGCCACACTGCTCGGCAACCAATTTAACCCTAGCCTAGTCACAGGACAATTTACAATGGCCAATTAACCTAGCAACTGGTATGCCTTTGGACTGTGGGAGGAAACCCTCGCAGTCACTGGGAGAACATACAATTTCCTTACAGACAGCGACAGGAATTGAATCCAGTCACTGGTGCTGTAAAGTGTTATGCTAACCACTAGTTCCAAGACCACATGCAATCTATTACCCTCCTCCTCAATGCTTTCCACATCTCCAAGGTTTTGTAGAACATGCTCATAGTCAAGTCCCCAATGTACTGTATATCAAACAAAGCATTGCACCTCTGGGAGATTTCTCATCCAACCTTTCCATTCCGAGCATCTGGCAGTCCTCTGGCCCCTTAATAAATTGTACAAGTTAAAGAATATCACTTTCTCTGTATCAAAGCCAACTATTTATACTGTAAATCACTCATCTGTAATATGAATTAAACTTTTTCTCTCCATCAGCACATTCTGACTTGCTGGGCTCATCCATCAGTTTTGCATTTCACCAAATTTTATGCATTATCATCCTCTCATTGACTGGAGCATTTCCAGAATTTAACTCTCCAGCAGTTGTGGGTCACAGATGTTCTCTTTCCCCTATCCACCCCTCACCCCTCCATCCCCACGCCTGAGATTCTTTTCAACTCAAAATCAACTTGTTTTCTCATTTTCCCAGTTCTGACAATGCTTCAGGTGAAAGACCCTTTAACTCTGTCTCCCTTTCCTCAAAAGCTACTCGATTTGCTGCTTTGCCCAGGGCTGCTGAGAGTTGAGGACACAGTTTCACACATGACGGAAACCAGCCTTCTTCTGATGGACTCTTGTCTACAAGTCTCACTGCATCAGTAAAACAGGCAGGATGATCAAAGAGCTGACGTGTGCCGAACAATCTCTCTCCTGTCTCAACCCCCACAGCAGGCAGAATATATAAACACCTGACAGGAAATGCTTCTATCCCACAGTTATAAGACTATGGAACAGTTCCCCAGTCCGATAACAGGGACTCTTAACCGCACAGTCCACCTCGTCATGGCCTTGTACTTTATTGTCTGCCTACACTGCGCTTTCTCTGTGACTCTGACACTTCATTCTGTTATTGCTTTCCCTTGTGCTTTGTTAATGCACTGTTGTAATGAAATTATCTGTATGATAGCATACAAAATAAAGTTTTTCACTGTACCTCAGTACATGCAATTATAACTGTGGTGAACTACATATACCTGTCTGGACACGCCCCCCTGCAAACTGCTCCTGTGGCTCCTCCCACGGACCCTGGTATAAAGGCGATTGGAGGCATTGCTCCTCCCTCAGTCTCCAGGATGTAGTGTGGTGGTCACTTGCTGCTTGTTCTTTCTTCCAGCCAATAAAAGCCTATATCTCGCCTCACGTCTCCGAGAGTTATTGATGGTGCATCAATAACAAATCCATTTATCAATTTGTAGAACTTGTTCCAGTACAATTATATAAATATGACAATGGAGCTCTATATGAATCTAGAGTTACCACCTGGCTTTTCTATTCTATACTCCTATTATAATTTATTGATATCCTTTAAAACCTTAACCTACACTCAGTGGCCACTCTATTAGACAGACAGACATACTTTATTGATCCCGAGGGAAATAGGTACCCCACGTACCTTGTAAGGCGGCCACTGAGTGTACGTTCATGGTCTTTTGCATTTGTAGCCCATCCACTTCAAGGTTTGACATGTTGTGCATTCAGAGATGCTCTCCTGCATGCCACTGTGGTGGTTATTTGAGTTATTGTCTCTTTCTTGTCAGCTTAAACCAGACTGGCCATCTTCCTCTAATCTCTCTCATTAACAAGGTGTTATTACCCACAGAACTGCCACTCACAGGATGCTAATTTGTTTTCGTTTTTCAAGCCGTTCTCTGTAAACTCTAGAGACTGTTGTGCGTGTGTGTGTGTAAATCCCAAGAGATCAGCAGTTTCTGAGATATTCAAACCCCACCCCCCTTCTGGCAAAAGCAATCATTCCACGATCACAGTCCCATTTCTTCCCCATTCTGATGTTTGGTCTGAACAACAACTGAACCTTTTGACCATGTCTGCATTAAGTTGCTGCCACACGATTGGCTGATTAGATATTTGCAACTGAGTATAAATGATCACATTTGCGAATTGATGTCTCTGTATTCCCAAATCATTTGTATGTACACTTCACTTGGTTTCTTTGTCAAAGTAAATCTAGCCTCAATACCACCCGTAAAATTTCTGACTACAGATTATTTATGTTGCTAATTCATATCAGTAATGCCAGCTCATATCCACAGAGGATACTACTCTCTGCCAGCTTTTTAATTCCTGTCCTCTATTAATTTCTAATTATAAAATTGAAAACAAACTTTGTCAGGCTGATCCTTCAGGCCAGTATGGAGACTTGAGCTGCATCTTTCAGAACTGATGTTAAACTCATCTGCACTCTCAGCACAGTGATTACCTCAGTGTCTTAGACAATATTTACTCTTCAATCAATGTCACTAAAAATGGATATCTAGTCATTATACCATCGTGTTTCCAGAACTTGCAAGGCCCAAAATGGCAGCTGCATTGCCGGCATTATAACCGTGACAGAAATGCAGAATGATTCTAGTTACTTGGGAAAAAAATCAGAAGCTGTGAAAAGCCACACATCATTGCACCTTTCATTTGAAACCAGCCCCCGCACACTACAAGTTGTCAATAATAGTAATTCGAAGACCTGTTCCTGACCCAAGTGCCCACAAATCAAGTTAATTACTATGTGTTATCTGGGTGCGAGGGAGATGGCTTCCAGTGAGGAAAGCATGCTGAGGTCGAGTGATGATTTATCAAATACAAGAGTCATTGGTCTTTGCATATCCTGTTTCTTTGTGTGCCCTCAGGACATTTTTAAATGGATGTCTAAATCATGCCAGTGTGCATTTGTGGGTCTCCAAGGAATTCTTTCTCTCATTTCCCTTGATAGCCATTGGAAAATGAATTATATGAAACGTGTGCCTGCAATGCTGAATGAAGTCGCTTTCAAGTGACAATTCACATTCCTGCTATGGACGTCTACAGCAGTCAGACTTCAGCTGCTGGAGCCCGGTTTGAACTAAAAACTCAGCAGTTGTAATCAGCTGAGATTGGGCAGCTTGGTGGTGCAGTTAGTAGGACACCACTGCATTGTGGCCCAGGGTCAATCCTCACCTCAGGTCCTGTCTGTGTGGAGTTTGCATGTTCTCTCTGTGGCTGTGTGGGTTGTTTGTTTTTGAGTGCTCTGGGTTCCTGCCACAACCCAAGCACATGCAATTTGGAATTGGCCTCTGCGAATTACACCTTGGACAATGAACCAACCCATGAACACTATCTCACTCCTTTTGTTCGTACGTCGGTTCATCGTCCATTCAGAAATCTAATGGTGTGTCTTCAGACTCCTGCGCCATGTCATATAACACAGTCTTATCCATGACCATGATTGTTCTTGGCAAATCTATCTACAGAAGTGGTTTGCCATTGCCTTCTTCTGGGCAGTGTCTTTACTAGATGGGTGACCCCAGCCATTACAGACAGACAGACATACTTTATTGATCCCGAGGGAAATTGGGTTTCATTACTGCCGCACCAACCAAGAATAGTGTAGAAGTATAGCAATATAAAACCATAAATAATTAAATAATAATAATGTTAATCATGCCAAGTGGAAATAACTCCAGAACCAGCCCATTGGCTCAGGGTGTCTGACACTCCGAGGGAGGAGTTGTAAAGTTTGACGGCCACAGGCAGGAATGACTTCCTATGACGCTCAGTGTTACATCTCGGTGGAATGAGTCTCTGGCTGAATGTACTCCTGTGCCTAACCAGTACATTATGGAGTGGATGGGAGTCATTGTCCAAGATGGCATTCAACTTGGACAACATTCTCTTTTCAGACACCACCGTCAGAGAGTCCAGTTCCACCCCCACAACATCACTGGCCTTACGAATGAGTTTGTTGATCTTGTTGGTGTCTGCTACCCTCAGCCTGCTGCCCCAGCACACAACAGCAAACATGATAGCACTGGCCACCACAGACTCGTAGAACATCCTCAGCATCGTCCAGCAGATGTTAAAGTACCTCAGTCTCCTCAGGAAATAGAGACGGCTCTGACCCTTCTTGTAGACAGCTTCAGTGTTCCTTGACCAGTCCAGTTTATTGTCCATTCGTATACCCAGGTATTTGTAATCCTCCACTATGTCCACACTGACCCCTTGGATGGAAACAGGGGTCACCGGTGCCTTAGCCCTCCTCAGGTCCACCACCAGCTCCTTAGTCTTTTTCACATTAAGCTGCAGATGATTCTGCTCACACTATGTGACAAAGTTTCCCACCGTAGCCCTGTACTCAGCCTCATCTCCCTTGCTGATGCATCCAACTATGGCAGAGTCATCAGAAAACCTCTTAAGATGGCAAGACTCTGTGCAGTAGTTGAAGTCCGAAGTGTAGATGGTGAAGAGAAAGGGAGACAGGACAGTCCCCTGTGGAGCCCCAGTGCTGCTGACCACTCTGTCTGACACACAGTGTTGCAAGCACACGTACTGTGGTCTGCCAGTCAGGTAATCAATAATCCATGACACCAGGGAAGCATCCACTTGCATCACTGTCAGCTTCTCACCCCGCAGAGCAGGGCGGATGGCATTGAACGCACTGGAGAAGTCAAAAAACATGACCCTCACAGTGCTCGCTGGCTTGTCCAGGTGGGCGTAGACACAGTTCAGCAGGTAGACGATGCCGGGAGAATCAATGCTCTTCAGAGATTGTCTGCCTGACGTCAGTGGCCACATCACCAGGACTTGTGATATGTACCAGCTGCCCATATGACCATTCGCCACCTGCTGCTATGACTTCACTTGACCCTGATCAGGGGGGCTAAGCAGGTGCTACACCTTGCCCAAGGGTGGCATGCAGTCTAGCAGAGGGAAGGAGCACCTTACATCTCCACCCCACCACTATATATACTTTGGTATTGCACTCTACCGATGTCACAAATAAACAAATTTCATGACGCATGTCAATGATAATAAACTCAGTTCTTCTGATCATTTAGTAATTACATCAACTATCTTGAAAGCAATGTTCAAATATTTGTAAATTTTAGTTCTTTACTTTCTCTTTCAAATCCATTCCAGAAGGAATCGGGTGGGCAATAGGAACAGACAATATGATTGATTCCCTCCCTTCTAGTTTAAGCTGCCAAGGACAATTTCAGTTCATTTTCAACATTGTTTTTTATTCCCGTTCCTTGTTCCAGGAAGGTGCTGAGTGGTGTTATTTGGTCCTCGGAGTTTGAGTCTGACGATTAATTTTAGCTCCCATCACTTTCCAACAACTCAATGCAAAGTGAAAATCAAACCTGTTAAGGTCTGAGTTTCTCAATATTGTGATAAGTGACTATTGCATACTGTATTTAAGACATAATTGAATACAGGAATGGAGCATTTCCTTTTAGCGTCAGCCCAATTCCGAAATCAAATCCCATTGTTTCACATGATGGATTTGCTTCGAAGATGATTCCAATCTGAGGTAACTCAACTGTAGAGTTAAATGTAAAATAATTGAATTCAGTAAGCAATAGAATACTGACCAATGAAAAAAGATCTACTTAGTCATCCACATCTGCAGTTGGATTAACAACTATTTACGAACAAATAAAAATTTGCTGAAGTAAATTTAAAAGTTCAAAGTAAATTTATTACCAAAGTATTTATAAGTTACCACATATAACCCTGCAATTCCTTATCTTGCAGACATACACAGCAAGTCCAAGAAACACAATAGAATCATTGAAAGACTGCATCCAACAGGATGGACAAACTGCCAATGTGCAAAAGACAACAAACAAAAGAAAAAAAATCAAATATATAAATAAAAAGACCATGAGATGAAGAGTCCTTAAAAGTGAGTCCATTGGATGTGGGAACAGTTCAGTGATGGGATGAGTGAAGTTATCCCCCCAGTTCGACAGCCCTCGAGGTGATAGGCCACTCCACTGCCTTGAATGATCATAGCCCTTCAGAATCAGATTTAATATCACCAGCATATGTTGTAAAATTTGTTGCCTTTGAGGTAAAAGTACAATGCAATACATATTAGAGGGGAAAAAACTGAATTACAGCATGTGTGTGTGTGTATATATTAGTTAAATTAAATAAGTAGTGCAAAAATGAGAAAAATGTATTGAGGTGGTGTTCATGAGTTCAATGTCCATTCAGGAATCAGATGGCAGAGGGGAAGAAGCCGTTCCTGAATCATTGAGTGTGTGCCTTCAGGCTCCTGTCCCTCCTCCCTGATGGTAGTGATGAGAAAAAGGCATGAGCTGGGTGGTGTGGGTCCTTAATGATGGACATCACCTTTCTGAGGCATCACCCCTTGGAGCTGCCCTTCTGGAGAGGGTCATCCACCACTCTGAACACAAATGGCTTGTATCACTAACAATCAATCTCATTGATAAATGAAACGATTATCTTTATTTGTCACACATACATTGAAACATACAGTGAAATGTGTTGTTAAGTGTCTGAGGATTGTCCTGGTGCCACGCCTCTCATGCTAGCTCACTAACATAGAAACATAGAAAAGAGGTGCAGGAGTAGGCCATTCAGCCCTTCAAGCCTGCACCGCCATTCAGTATAATCATGGCTGATCATCCAACTCAGAACCCTGTACCTGCTTTCTCTCCATACCCCCGATCCCTTTAGCCACAAGGGCCATATCTAACTTCCTCTTAAATATAGCCATTGAACCGGCCTCAACTGTTTCCTGTGGCAGAGAATTCCAGATTCACCACTCTCTGTGTGAACCTTAACCGTATGTCTTTGGAATGTGGGAGGAAACCAGAGCACTTGGAGGAGATCCACGTGATGACAGGGAGAACGTACACACTCCTTCCAGACAGTGGTGGGAGTTGATCACCAAATAACGATCACTAGCTACTCTACCGTGCTGTCCGAGGGTAGGTCAGGACTCATGCAAGGGCCAGACTCGAGGAAGAACATCAGTGAAGTTGGGTTTCTTTTTCCAAAAAATGTTCCAATAGCTTTTCTCATCATTATTACTAGGACTAATTTTTTTTTTCCTCAGAATTATAAACTGAATTTAAATTCCATAGCTACTGTGGTGGGATGTGAACTCTGGTTGCTGGACTTTAAATCCTGTCCACTAAGATCACAGATTAAAGGGGATCTATATTTGGCACATTTACTTTGAAATACACAGTGAAATAGGCAGCCCGAGGATGTGCTGGGGGCAGCCATGCTTTTTTAGCCAAAATATCAAGCTCACAACTTTCTAACCCTTACTAACCCATACATTTTTGGGTTGTGGGAGGAAACCAGAGCACTTAGAGCAAACCCACATGGTCATAGCAAGAACTACAGACAATGGCCCAATCGCTGGCACTGTAAAGCCTCACGCTAACCACTACATTTCCCGTTGTGCTTGCACAGCACCCATAAAATACTTCAGGATTTTTGTCAGTGAGATGATAGATTTTTAGTTTTGAGGGATCTGGAAACATGCAGGAAAGTGGTGCTGAGATAAAAGATTATTATACAATGCCTATAAAAAAGTGTTCACCCTCCTTGGAAGATTTTATGTATTATTGTTTCATAACATTAAATTACAATGTATTTAATTTGGCTTTTTTGACACTGATTAACTTTGTGTCAAAAACTACACTTTTGACACTACACTCTTGTGTCAAAGTAAAAACAAATGTCTACAAATTGGTCTAAATCTTTTACAATTATTAAATACAAGGTAATTGATGGCATAACTACTCACCCCCTTCAAGTTAGTATTTAATAGATGCACCTTTGGCAGCAATTACAGCCTCAAGTCTGTGTGGATGGGTCTCTATCAGCTTTGCACATCTGGACACTGCAATTTTTCTTCATTACAAAACTGCTTGAGGTCTGTGAGATTGCATCAGGGATTGTGAGTCAACAGCCCTTTTCAAGTCCAGCCACAAATTCTTAATTAGATTGAGGTCTGGACTCTGACTTGGCCACTCCAGGAGATTAACTTTGTTGTTTTTAAGCCATTCCTGTGTAGTTTTGGCTTTATGCTTTGAGTCATTGTCTTGCTGGAAAACAGATCTTCTCCTAAGTTGTAGTTCTCTTGCAGACTGCATCAGGTTTTTCTCCAGGATTTCCCTGTATTTTGCTGCATTCACTTTACCCTCTACCTTCTCAAGCCTTCCAGGGCCTGCTGCAGTGAAGCATCCCCACAGCATGATGCAGCCACCACCATGCTTTACAGTAGGGATGGCGTGTTCACTCTGATGGCCAAAAAACTCAATCTTGGTTTCATTAGGCCATAGAACCTTCATTCAGCTGACTTCAGAGTCTCCCTCATGCCTTCTGACAAACTCTAGCTGAGGATTCAGGTGAATTTTTTTCAACAGTGGCTTTCCCTCTGCCACTCTCCCATAAAGCTGTGACTGGTGAAGCACCCAGGCAACAGTTGTATGTGCAGTCTCTCCCATCTCAGCCACTGAAGCTTGTAGTTCCTCCATTGTTGTCATAGGTCTCTTGGTGGCCTCCCTCACTAGTCCCCTTCTTGCACAGTCACTTAGTTTTTAAGAATGGCCTGCTCTAGTCAGATTTAGAGCTGTGTCATATTCTTTCCATTTCATGATGATTAATTTAACTGTACTCCAAGGGATATTCAGTGACTTGGAAGTTTTCTTGTATCCACCTCATGATTTGTGCTTTTCAGTAGCCTTTTTGCAGAGTTACATGGAGTGTTCTTTTGTCTTCATGGTGTAGTTTTTGCCAGGATACTGACTCACCAGCAGTTGGGCCTTCCAGACACAGGTGTGGTTTTACTGCAATCAGTTGAAACACTTTGACTGCACACAGGTGATCTCTGTTTAACTAATTATGTGACTTCCAAAACCAACTGGCTGCACCAGTGATGATTTGATGGGTCATATTAAAGGGGGTGAATGCTTATCCAATCAATAATTTTGTGTTTTATATTTGTAATTAGTTTAGGCCACTTTGTAGAGATCTGTTTTCACTTTGACATGAAAGAGTCTTTTCCAGTGTCAAAAAAGCCAAACTAAATCCACTGTGATTCAATGTTGTAAAACAATGAAACATTAAAACTTCCAAGGGGGATAAATACTTTTTATGGGCACTGTATAATGAATCAGGGATGAGAATCAAATATCCTACTCCTGGTTCTATTTCTTTATGCTCTTGTATTTGTGTGCGTGAAAGAAACAGAGACAGTGAAAGAAGGAGATCGAGTACAAAAATTCCATCACCGTAGAGTAAAGTGTATTAGACAAATTAGATTTTTTTCAGAGCCAACCTAGGTGTAATTGACTGAGGACATGCTCTACTGTAAGATCCTATGCTTCTATACCAAGGGTGTGTATATTTTACACTTGCAGAATGCACTACTGGACATTCTGATGAAATACAAGCAAACAAGCAAGTTTATTTGTATAGCACTTTCCAAACATAAGGCAGTTCAAAGCTCTTTACATCCAACAAGATATAAAAATCAAGCCATCAAATTTCAGACAATATATAAGAGAATAAAATCACACAAAAATAGGTATGATAAATGGAAGTTACAGTGCAGGAGATTCTAATTAAAAGCTACAGTGAAAAGATGGGTTTTAAACCTCAATTTAAAAGATCTTAGAGTTGGGGCTGACTTCAGATCGTCTGGAAGGTTATTCCAGATATGTGGAGCATAGTAACTAAATGTTTAGTTTTGACCCTGGTGACAGTACAAAGACCCGCCCAAGATGACCTGAGAGCTCGGGAAGGTTCATAATGCAGCAATAGATAGGAGGTGTATTTTGACCATAGACCATCCTGTGCCTTGTAAACCAGCAGTAATATTTTAAAGTCAATCCTCGGATGGACAGGAAGCCAGTGTAGTGGAGTGATATGTTCCACTTTCTTGGTCTTAGTGAGGACTGTAGCAGCAGCGTTCTGCATGAGCTGCGGCTGTCTGAGGGATTTTTTTTTACAGAGACCTGTGAAAACACCATTAGAGTAGTCATGCCTACAAAAAATAAATGCAAGGACGAGTTTTACTACATCCTGCTGAGATATAAGTCCATTAACTCTCGCTACAAGCTTCACTTAAGAATTTAATTGAGAAGAGCAACTTCTGAGATGCAAATGTCAACCACCTGAGAGGGGTTGTTGCTGCAACGGAAAGTGCAGAGCATCTCGAATAGAGTCTAACACAGGAGGATCATACTATCAGACCACACACCACAAAGGGTAAAGTTGGGACCTTTGATAACAGTCGATAGACGGCATCTATTATTAAGGAGCCCCATCACCCAGGACGAGCCCTCTTCTTATTACTACCATCAATAGAGACACACTCAACATTTTTAAGAACAACTTCTTCCCTTCCGCCATCAGATTTCTGAATGGACAATTAAACTACCTCACTATTTTTGCTTTTTCTTGTGCACTACTTATTCAATTTAAATATATTTAATTATATACATATAATTGTAATTTATAGTATTCTTACTTATTGCGCTGTACGGCTGCCACAAAACAACACATTAGATGACATGCGTCGGTGATAATAAACCCGATTCTGATTCTGATTTCTGAGAATGGGTGATTCTAAGTCGTGTAATCTGGAAACCGCAGTGCCACTTGGACGAAGAACAGGAATCCAAGATGGCGGCGCAACGCAGCTTGCAGCGGCCACTCCGGAGCGGATATCTGTTATTTGTTAAGTGGGGTGCCGTGCGCAACCTTAATCTGATGAAAAACAGACGTGGGAGCACGAAGGAACATCTGGAAATCTCCAGGAAGGTCTTTTTTGCTGCTGCTGCTGCTGCTGTGAGGTCCGGGTCTCTGCTGGGAAGAACAGGCCCCCAGTCCTCGGGGTCACGTTGCCAGTGGTCGTTGGTGGGGGCATCTTAATACGCTCGGCAGAGGATGGTGCTCGGAGAAGCTGTGCCGGAGGGGATGGCCGGAGGCTCGGAGGTTCGATGGACTCGGAGTCCGCTGCAGTCGGGGCGCTGGGGAGCTGTCTGTGAGGCTGGGTCTGACGGAGCTTTCATTGTATGCTGTGTCTGTGAGGTTGTGTCCAGTGGCACCTTGGAAGTCCATAGTGGGGGTATTCCCTTCTGCCGCCTGCGTGGGATGACGAGTCTATCGGGACCCTGAGGACTTGTGAAAACTGTGTGGTGGTTTCTTTCAAACTTATAGTCTTTTAACATCTTTTGACTATTTTTACTGTGCCCATGGTCTGTTTTTTTTATCAATTATGCTATTGTTTGCACTGTTGTAACTATATGTTGTAACTATGTGGTTTTGTGCAGGTCTTGTAGCTTTAGTTTTTGGTTTGTTGGGTGCTAGAGTTGATCTCCTGACTTGGAGTGTCTGGGTAGTCTTGTTTTGTCTGGTGGATTTGGATCTCCTTTCCGGGGAACGTGCTAAGATGGTAACGCGATATTAATACGCAGCAGCCTCTCCGGACTCTGGATTGGGGGTTGCCAAACGTTATGTGGATTTTCTGGTGTAGTCTGTTTTGTCGTGTGCCTTTGTGATATCATTTGGAGGAACGTTGTCTCATTTTTTAACTGCATTGCATTTGTGGTTTCTAAATGACAATAAACTGAAACTGAACTGAACTGAACTGAAAAACAGGGCAAGCCCCCAGTGGAGTGTCCAGATGAGGACACGGTGGGAACTGGCATGGAGGTCCTGCAGCCGAGTTCTCTGCCAGGATTAACATCCGAGGCTTGTGCGCGGAGAATGACACTTGCAATAATGTATCTCAGGGAACTTTAGTGGGAGTAAGTATTTATTTTTGAAGGTGGCTGCAATGTGTGCAGCCTGCTTGGCAAGATGACAAATGACCCAGACATTAAGAATCTAATTACAGCTGCAATACCCCAGTGCTGCAAATCTTTTTAGTGAAATATGTGCATCACATTCCATGTTCATATTGCCAGTTCTATCTCTTAGCTGATTCTCACCGAAATGTGAGCCTATCCCTGATTTATATACACGGCACACCTCCCCCCATATTAAACCTGCCTGGGCTTTGCACACACAAGCAATTTTATTTTGCCCGTAAGACCTGATGAAGAAATGTCGACTGTTTATTCCTCTTCATGGGCGCTGCCTGACCTGCTGAGCTCCTCCAGCATTCTGTGGGTGTTTCTCAGGGTTTCCAGCATCTGTAGAATCTCTGGTGTTAGCAATTTTAGGCTCTTCCACCTGATATGGAGAAGAGATTTTGACCACACCCAACCCAGTGATCGGTGAGATGAGGGGAAAGATCTGGCTCCAGCTCCTAAGCACAATGAACCCAACCCTAAAGCAGGAGGCGAGGAGGTTAGACAACTCACCTGCTCTCCAGAGGGTGCCACTCGTTTGGCTTTTAATGAATTGCATATCTTTGGTTTCGCACTGATACGATTTTAACAGCTTGAGGCTAGATTTCCCAGATCATCATTTCAAATGAGTCCGCTGTGCTGAACTTTATTTATAAATTTTAATTTAATTTTATTTAGAGATATGGCATGGTAGCAAGCCCTTCCAGCACAATGAACCTACTCAGAAAAAAAATGTTGGAATTTATTGGCATATTGGTCTTGTAGAGAGAAAACAGAGATCATGTTTTGGATTGATAATTCTCGGATCATCACCCTGAAACATTATCCCTTCTTTTTCTCGCTCCACGGATGCTGTCAGACCTGCTGAGTGATCCAGGATTTTTCATTACATTTCAGATTCCCAGCACCTTTGACATTTTCCCCTTTTGATGAGCTCATTCAGAATTGCCTGAAGGTTCGGAAGAACAGCTGCCTCTGGTAATACTCCAGGGTAATCTGCTTCCATTCCTAAACATCTGCAGATGCTGGAAATCCAGAGAAACACATAGAAAATTCTGCAGGAACTCTGCAAGTCAGGCAGCATCTATAGATAGGAATGAACAGTTAATGTTTCATGCCGAGACCCTTCATTAGGACTTGTGAATGACTGAATGTCTCAATGAAGGGTCTCAGCCAAAATGTTGGCTGTTTATTCCTCTCCAATAATGCTGTTTAGATCCTCCAGCATTCCTACTGTCTTCCTCTGTAGCATCACACATGCAAGTAATGATCACTCTTCACTCTTCCCTGAGTCTATCACTAATCTACAGTTACCTCCACATCACCATCTCACCGGGACCTTGCTACATCACTTCCTCCTTGCTCACAGATCACACTCTCCACGATACCCAATCATTATAACAGGACGTGCCACAATCGCTCCTCTCAGCCCCCAGTCAACATCTCCTAATAAAATTAAGGCTGTTATCCAACAGCTGACAGCAGCTTTTCACGCTCTTTGCATTTCTTGCTTTTTGTGGATATACAAAGATGGTAATGTTCCCTGAACAGATTACCATGGGACGGCATGTTGGCATAGCAGTCAGCGTAGCCACTTTACAAGGCTTTAGCGATCATGGAAAGAGTTTGATTCCCTCCACTGCCTGTGAAGAGTTTGTATATTTGGCCCATGCCTGTATGGCTTTCATCCCACATACCAAAGATGTATGGTTAGGGTAGTGAGTTGTGAACATGCTTTGTTGCTGTTGGAAGTGTGGCCACACTTGCCGGCCGGCCCCAAGTCCAAGGATTTCTCCGTGCAGAACAATGCATTTCACTGTAGCTTTTGATGTTTCAATGTGCTTGTGACTAATAATAAAGCTAATCTGTAAGGAGGGTGTTCTCAAAATATTTGTGGTAAAACTTATAAAGAAAAAAATTTGGATTTGGATTCTGTCAGGGTGTACCGAGCAGTTAAAATCAACTGTAATGGGGCCAACTTAGCAGGCAATCTTTGTACAGTAAGCTTCTATGTACAGCTGATGGGATGATAGGCAGGAAATCTGTTTTAGTGAAGTTAGTTAGAGATAAATATTGGGCAGGAACAGTGGGTAATTCTCCTCTGTTGAAAACAATACCATGCAATAGTTTGTATTAGCGCAGGAGAGGAAACATGGTCGTGGTTTGATACCTCCTTTGAAAGCGCTCCGTCAGCATGGTGTCAGCTAAGACTGTGCTCAGGTCTCTGGAGAGGGATTTGAAACTTGCAACCTTCTGACTCAGAGGTGAGAATGCCTTCCCGGATATCAGCTAGAGATCTGTGACCTGTTAATTTGTGTCTACATTTTTCTTTTTAAATGAAGGGAAAAGTTGAAGACCATAAGACACGGGAGCAGAATTAGGCCATTCAGCCCATCGTGTCTGCTCCACCATTCCATCATGGCTGATTTATCATCCCTCAACCCCATTCTCCTGCCTTCTCTCTGTAACCTTTAATGCCCTTAGTGATAAAGAACCTTTAAATATACCCAAAGACAGCTACCTGTGGCAATGAATTCCACAGATTCACCACCCTCTGGCTAAAGAAGTTTGCCCTTTTGCCCTCATCACTGCTATTCTATTCTGAGACTGTGCCCTCTGACCCTGGTCTCCCCCATGACAGACCTATCAATATTCTATAGGTTTCAATGAGATCCGCCTTCATTCATCTAAATGCCAAGGAGTACAGGTCCGGAGCCATTAAATGTTTCTCATACTCTAACCCATTCCTTCAAATCAAATCAAACCAAGTTTAATTATCATTCAAACCATACATGGATACAGCTGAATGAGACAGCGTTTCTCTGAGGCTAAGGTGCAAAAATATACATTCAAAGTAATGAGAGAGAAATAAAAGAACATAGTCACGCAAAAAAAAAACACATTTTAGTCCAAGACCCTGAGCGACAGGTCCCGCAAATTGATGGTTTCCGGCAGTCCAGCCTGTAATTCCAGTGACCCAACACTGGAGGGCAGCACTGACAGGAGTGGACCCCCCCCCCCCCAACTCCCACTACCAACTGACCACCCCCGGCATCTCCTCCTCACCTGGACTGTAGTAGCAGGGAAGCCCATGGCTTGAATCTTAGTCCTCACTACAACAGAGGCAAAACTAATACCTCGCCTCCTATCTCCCCACCGAACAAGGGAGACAGGCTTGCGCCAATCAGTGTCCAATGGCGTCCTGCGATCACTAAGGAAATGTCCAAGACAGTCACTCACGGCTTCTCTGCGCGCCGCCTTCACGCACCAACTCTGGTGCCCTCGAGTAGCAGTCAGCAACATGGCCTTCACCCAGGTCAGCTCCTCCCAAACCCAGTCCAGCCAACCCCACGGCCCGGTGGCCCGACAGCTGGCGTTCCCTTCTCTGAACTTCCAGCTGGCATCTACAGCACCCCAGCTGCTACTCTGAACAACGAGTAGCTCACTGATGCAGCAGACCTGCTGTACTCATAATTATTGGAGCCCAGTATAGACTTACAATAATAAAAAAAACATTTAACAAAAGAAAAAGCACCTTTGGTTGAGCCCCAAGAGGCCATTGCATCTGCATGCACCACCACCCTGTTGGAAGTCATTCCTGGGATCGCTCTTGTGAACTATAGGAAGAGTTTGACCCAAGATCCCCGTGAGGTGCTACAGCAAGTTCAATGGAGTTTGTTGTTTCTCCGCACACCATGGTGAGTCTGGCCCTTTCTCAGCCCCCTGAGAACTGGAATTCCAGCCTTGCGAAAGAAATGTGAAATTCCTATAACATTCAGGGATAGAACGATCAGAGGTGGAGCACTTGGGCATGGGTAAGCTCATCAAAGCGAGGCATTAGTCTAGAAAAAGCAAGGGCTGTCCCCCTTGACCTTGCCTCAGTCATCAGTCTGTGATTGTACTTAGCCCTGAAATTCTAAAAGAGGCAAGGAGGCAGAAGCAGTCTGAAAATGAAAAAGAAAATGGTTAAAGAAGCTGAAGAGGATTTATTGCGCTGTTAAATGCACCAAAAGTTCATCTTCTCCGTATGCTGATTTTTTTCTGTTTTACACTAAACCACCTGGGATTCAGAAACTTCTTGGAAACTGGCCAAGTTTACAGGAAGATATCAAACCAAGGTGAATAATTACATTTGAAATGGCAACCGGCGGAGTGAGGATTCCAAATGAACGAAATCGTGCACATAGATAATTTACTCCACAGGGTTAGAAAAATCTGGTAAAATATGAACTCCATAATTAATGTGTTGTCTGTGTGGAGTTTGCATGTTGTCCCTGTGACTATGTGGGTTTCCTGCCAGCGCCACTGTTTCCTCCCAAGAGTTGTAGGTTTGTAGGTTAATTAGACCCTGTAAATTTCCCTACGTGCGTGGGGAAGCGGTAGAATCTGAAGGGAGTTGATAGAAATATGGGGAGAATGATATGGGATGGGATTAGTGTAGAACTTGTGTTTCTGGGTGTCTGACGATTGGTGTGAACTGTTACGTACCCCGTAACTGGGTCACTTACCAGCAAAGATAGAGAGGTCCGTTGAAGTCTGATGGTACTATTTTTAACGGTATTTATTGATAAAAATACACAAAAATAATATCAATGCAAACATACATTAAATATACGTCGTCAATACTAAATCTAAAAGTGCGGGTATAATAATAATAAATAAGAAATAGCTCTATTGTTGTCTAGGGGATAATGTATTGTCCGATGGAAATATAAAAGTCACTCAAGTTCATTCAGGCTGCAGCTTGTTGGTTGGAGAGAGAGACGGAGGTTTAACTTGCCCATTCCTTTTATGATGTCAATCCTTCGAGAGTCGTTGAGGGCGGATTTCCCCATTGTGGTTAGCTAAAGCCAGGCTTCCGTGGTAAAGGCCCCACCAATTCCGAGGCAAATGGAAAAGGACGCACGTGGGCTGGTTCCACTGGCTTTCGCTGTTACACTGTTACAGGAGTTCTAGCATTTCTTCTGGTGCGTCTGAAGGGGCTGTTCCCCAGACCCTCTTTTATCCTGACTCACAGGGTCTCAGATGTCAATCAGGTTGGGATGATGCAATCCCTCCACCAGCCCCCCTCGGTTCATTGCCTGGGGGGGGCTTCGATGAATCGTACAGTATTCAATACACAATTCCATCTCCAAAAGACAATGACCTGTTCCGTGGCTTTGTATCTCGGAGGCCCAGGACACATTCCAAACATTGAGGAATCTGCGTGTCTCTCTCTCATTTCCTGGGTCTCCTGACTCGAATCAATAGCGATCCTGCGATTCTTAAAAAGGAGGGGGCCACAGGCGTAACAGAACTTAGTGGGGCAAAGTTCCCTGTTTCCCTGCTCTATATTATTCAGGAAGAAGCTGAATAGAATATTACAAACAGAAGCAGGAGGATGCCATTGAGAGCCTCCATTGGTCAGGTTGACCATGGATGCTGCTGTCTACCTGATACACAAGCCAGGGCAGTACGATATGGAGGGCAAGCTGTAACCCATGCAGCAGAGACCGATACAGTTTGGCACCCGCAGGAGTTGCCAGTCTGCATTGAACTCAACATAGGACTGCTTTAGGAACTTCAGCTACAGATTTTTCCTCAGAGTTTATTCCTGAAGCCTTCCCCATGAGTGGGAACACCTGCAAGGCAGTGGAGGTTTGAGATCAGAACTTTCCTTCTCCTCGATGAGTTGCCAACCATGGCTGACGAGCCCCATCTGCCCAAAGGATGCCATGTAATTCCCAGAGTAAGCTGCATGTCCAATATCATGGCTGTCCCTCATCACTGTTTGGAAATTTGATGGCACAGAAGAAGAAATTGTTCCTAAAACATTCAATGTAGGTCTTTAGGCTCCATCTACCTCTCCTTTGATGGTGGTTAAGAGAAGAGGGCATGTCCCAAATGGTGAGAGTCCTTAATGATGGATGCTGTCTTCTTGAGGCATCGCCTTTTGAAGATGTCCTCGATGTTGGGGAGGGTTTCGCCCATAATGGAGAGAGCTGAGTCTACAGCCTTTGCAGCCTCTATTGATCCTGAGTATTGGAGCCTCCATCCCAGATGGTGATGCAGCTAATCAGTTTTCTCTCCCTACATCTGTAGAAATTTGCTGGAGTCTTTGGTGACATTCCAAATTTCTTCAAGTTCCTAATGAAGTATAGCCACTGGAGTGCCTTCTTCATGATTTCTTTCCCTCAACAGATTCTATGTATTTGCAAAAATTTCTGTTGGACATAACAAATTCCTCATCAAAGTCTCTTTCCCCTTGAGAAAATTAAACTCCCTCTCTCCTATAACCTATTGCTCTTACACCTATCTGCAGCTACCTTACATAACTTGTTCCGCTAAATCCCACTGACTATTGAGAGGCCTGTGGTATAACCCTGACAAAAGTGGTTGCCCCTCTCTTATTTTTAAATTCTACCCCTATGGCTGCATTGAACGATCCCTCTGCAATATCCTCAATAATTCAGTTACGTTCTCCCTAATCAGTGGTATGACTCTCCCTCCTCTTCTGCCTTTGTCATGGTTCCGGTCGGCCGTTCCCCTATAACACTCCTTTCTCCCTGATCATGCCCCAATTTCAGTTAATTGCAGCTAGTTACCCAATTACCATACACCTGGCTTTCAATCGGGGAATGGGAAATAAAAACGAGGACGACCCTATCACAGGTTGCCAGTTCGTTGGTCAATCCTTGTGTGATACTTCGTTCACTATTCAGATTGGAATCGGCAATTCTAAGTTCCACCCTAGTTCTAGAGAATCCCTGTGAATCCCGTTGCCTTGTCAAGATCCCCCTGGTTTTCTGCTCTACGTTCAAGTCTACGACAGCCTCTCCAACTGAGTCGACGTGCCAGTGTCCTACACTTGGGTTCTCCGCCGTTGCCCCTTGTAACAGCCTTCCCCGCCATCACATCTAGTCCTTCACTATATCGGAACACTAAGCTGCCAGTCCTGCTCTTCTCTCAACTACATTCTGTGACAGAAAATAACTCCAACTTCAGCTGTTAACTACGAAGCTTCTTGCATTAAAATCCAGTTGCCCTGCAGCCCTCGTATTCATGTTTCTTTACCACCTGTACTGAACGAGGAACCATACAGAGAAATGCGTCGCTCGCATTAGCAACCAGCGCACCTAAGGGTGAGCTGCGGGCAGCCTGTAAGTCTTGCCTCACATTCTGGCGCCATCATAGCGTACCCGCGATGGTCAGCAGAACAACACCAGCAACTCAAGTCCCTTTCCTCTCTCCCACCCACCAACACACACAGACTGTCCTTCAACCCCAGGACAGGCCTCTGGGGCTCCAGTTTCCAGACCTCTGCTATCGGCCTTTGACCGCTGGACTTCTGTGTTCCCTAACCTACCCCTATCTGTTCCGGCCACTGAACTTGCTTGATTTGTTCCCTTCCCAGCTGTTGCAATGCTCTTTTGCCTCCCACCTCCCATTCACCCCACCACCCTTCCCGTCCAAGTTAGTCTAAGCCCTCGAGCAGAGTGAGCAGACTTCTCTGCAATGATGTTGGTCCAGCTCTACTTGAGGTGCAACCTACCCTTCTCGCACAGGTCCTGCCCAACCCCAGAAATTATGCCAGGGATCCAAGTACATAAAGCCCTCCCTCCTGCACCAGCTCTTTGCCCCTTGTTCATCTGTCCTACCTGAACCTTATCGTGCAGGACCTCTATCTTTCTATGTGGTTGGCACCAATATATACCTCTGTCCTGGCTCCAACCACAATGAATTGTTCAGATTACAAGGCTTCCTTTTTATTGTTGTTTAATCTGATTTACTCCTTCATAAAATGATTATCTGTTTATGCATCCCATTTCTATGTAATTGCATCAGATGCAGGTAATGCTGTTATATTGTTATAAGATATGCCAGCAGGCATTACTCATTTTAATAATGGATGACAGTACAATAGCAACCCAGACTCTCGGCAAACATATGGTCTGAACTGTAACACACATTCAAAGGTCAAAGGCAATGTTGCTCAGCAGTTCACCTGCAGTTCGAGCATCTGCTAATAATCTATTACTGCTAATTGTGCTCACCGAAAGAACAGAAGATGGTGAAAACACTCTGCAGTTTGGGCTGCATCTGTGGGTAAAGAAAAAGAAGTAACGTTTCAGGCTATAGGTTGTTCATCAACCCACAGGTGTGTCCTGTCCTACTGAGCATTTCCAGCGTTTCCTGATTTTATTTCAGATTTTTCTTTACTCACTGAAGGAAGAAGTTGTAATTATGTTATGACTTTTGTATGAGGAGCGTTTGGACCCTCCCCCCCCCCCATATAAGAGAGGATGTGCTGACATTAGAGAGGGTCACAAAATATTCTGGGGATGAAAGGGGTAACATGTAAAGACCGCTTGCAGGCTCTGGGCCTGTGCTTGCTGGAGTTTAGAAGAATGAGGGGGATCTTATTACAACCTATTGAATATTGAAAGATCTGGATAGAGTGGATTTGGGAAGGATTTGATGGAGTCTTGGACCAGAGTGCACAGCCTCAGAATAGAAGGACATCTCCTTAGAACAGAGATGAGGAAGAATCTCCTTATCCAGAGGATAGTGAATGTATAGTGAATTGTCACAGATGGCTGTGGATGTCAAGTCATTAAGAATATTTAAAGCAGAGGCTGATAAGTTCTTAAACAGTCATGGCATTGAAGAGCACGGGGAGAAGGCAAGAGAAAGAGGTTGCGATGGATAATAAATCTGCCATGATTAAATGGCATATGAAACTCAATGGGCTGAATGGCCTAATTCTGCTCGTATGTCTTATGGTCTTGTGGTTTTAGCTTTACATGGTTTTAAAGTGTTGATGATAAAAGAATCACTTTATTTAGTGACCTCATTTTGTTTCAAAATATTTAAGATGGCCTACATTATGGCTGCTTTGCATCGTCAATCATTTAATTTTAAATGTTCTGAATATTACAGCCAATTGACAATAAGTATAAACATTTAGACTCGTGGATAGTGACTGGAGTTCTATTCCTGGAGATGCTGATACAATATTCAAGAGATTAAAACAAAGTGAAGGGAGAGAAGAAATTTATGCTTTCAACTTGTCATCAGAAACACAGCAATGCTAACCTAGATGCACTAGGTAACAATGGTAACATGGAACAGAAATGTGGAGGAATTTCTTTAGCCAGATGGTGGTAAATGTGGAGACCAAGTCATCGGGTATATTGAAGTTGGAGATTGGCAGGTTCTTGATCAGTGTCGGTGTCAAGAGTTATGGGAGAAGGCAGGAAAGTGGGGTTTGGAAGGATAAGATGAAATGGCGGAGCAGATTCGATGGGCTGAATAGCATAATTCTGCTCCAATGCATTATGGCCTTACAGACTTATATTCCTGTTATCCTGTCACAAGAGTCGTACAGAAGATGGTGGGAGGCACTGATCAAAGCATCGGCTCTCCATAATCACTCAAACAAATCGGTAGGGTGTCACAGGCAGACAAACACAAGGTTATACTGTAGTACTTATGCACTTGTGAAGGCCCCTCCAAAGACTGGCAAATTTAAATAACTGCTTCTGAGATAGGATTCTAAGTAATCTTCAACCACCTACGTACTCACTCGTGCACCCACTCTACACATAAATTACATGAACAGATGTATAAATTCTACCTTGTTAAATTGATTAATGTTGTGCCCATTTCTGGCACCCAAATACAGGTTAAATTATTGATTAATTCTTTAATGGCACGATGAATACATGCCATTAAATTAACTTTATATTAAAAATGGGAAGTTTTACAGTAAGAATTATCTTAGTCTATAAATCCACAACAAAGGATAACTTGTCTCTGTAAATCAGGGAAAATATGACTGTAATAGAAAAGATCAAATCAGATGTGAGAAGTGATCTCTTCAAAAAAGAACGAAGCACCAAACCTTGGGACTCTGGATGGAAATCCCTGTTTTGCTTAAACAGCACAGGAGGTGCTGTATTACAAATTTAGAGTCCATAGAGTCATCAAGAGTATAGGAAAGGAACAGGCCTTTCATCCCATCTAGTCTGTGCAAACCATTTAAACTGAATTCTCCCAGCGACCTGCACCGGGACCAAACCCTCCATACCCCTACCATCCATGTACCTATCCAAACTTCTCTTAAGCTTGAAATCAAAATTGCATGTGCCACATGGACTGGCGGCTTGTTCCACACTCTCATGATCTTCTGAGTGAAGAAGTTTCCCCTCATGTTCCCTCTAAGACTCTCTCCTTTCACCCTTAACCCATGAACTCTAGTTTTAGTCCCACCCAACCTCAGTGGAAAAAGCCTGCTTGCATTTACCCTATATGCCCCTCATAATTTTGTATACTTCTATTAACTCTCCTCTCAATCTTCTACGTTCCAAGGAATTAACTCCTAACCTATTCAATCTTTCCTTATAATACAGGTCCTCCAGACCCAGCAACATCCTTGTAAATTTTCTCTGTTCTCATTCAACTTTATTTACACCTTTCCTGTAGATAGGTGACCAAAATGGCACAATACTCAAAATTAGGTCTCACATAACATCCCAACACTTTGATTTATGAAGACCAAAGTGCCGAAAGCTTTCTTTACGACCTTATCAACCTGTGACATCACTTTCAATGAATTATGGACCTGTATTCCCAGATCCCTTTGTTCCTCAGTACCCGACCATTCACTCTGTAAGACTTACTCTGGTTGGTCCTCCCGCAGTGCAATACCTCACACCTGTCTGCATTAAACTCCATCTGCTATTTTTCAGCCCATTTTTCCAGCTGGTCCAGGTTCCACTGTAAGATCTGATCATCTTCCTCGCTGTCCACTACACCACCAATCTTGGTGTCACCCACAAATTTGCTGATCAAGTTAACCACATCATCATCCAGATCATTGACATAGATGACCAATGACCATGGAATCAGCACTGATCTTTATGGCACTCCACTAGTCCATTACTACTACACTCTGTCTTCTCTCACAAAGCCAGTGTCCAATCCACATTACCACCTCATCTTGAATGCCTAGTTACTAAACTTTCTTGACCAACTTCCCATGTGGGACCTTGTCAAATGCCTTGCTAAGGTCCATATGGACAATATCCACTGCCTTGCCTTCATCGGCTTTCCTGGTAACTTCCTTGAAAATCTCTATGAGATTGGTTAGACATGACCTACCACGCACAAAGCCATGCTGGCTATCCTTAATCAATCCCTGTCTATCCAAATACTTATATATCCAGTTCCTCAGAGTACCATCCAATAATTTTCCCACTACTGATGTTAGACTCTTCGGCCTATAATTTCATGGTTTATTTTTAGAGCCTTTCTTAAACATTGGAATAAGATTGGCTATCCTCCAATCCTCCGGCACCTCACCTGTCGCCAGGAGTGATTTAAATATCTCGCTAGGGCCCCGGCAATTCGTGCACCTGCCTCCAGTAGGATCCAAGGGCCACACCTTGCCAGGCCCTGGGGATTCTTCCACCCTAATTTGCATTCCTTTGGAATCATCAGCGGATGGAAAGGTAAAGCCTGCTGTATGGGCAACAGCTTGGTCTCCGTATTGTACAGCCCTGGCTTTTATACCATGTAAACAGCTGGGACACAACATCCATGGTTGAACCTGACCGACGGGGGAGCCTCAAGAAGGCATAGGTTTAAGGTGTGGGGTTGGGGGGGAGGTTCGCAGAAGGAAGTTTAAGAAGATGTATGATTCAAGCTTTATTGCTCAGAGAGTGGTAGGCGCCTGGAATTGGCTGCTAGGGAGGTGGTAAAGGCAGATATGACAGTCATTTTTAAGAGGACTTTAGAAAGACACATGAACAGGCAGAATCAGGTTGAATATTGGCATATATTGTGAAATTTGTTGTTACACAGCAGCAGTACATCACAATACATAATAATAAAAACTGTAAATTACAGTAAAGAGTATGAATCTATAGTTACATGGAATGGAGGGATATGGACACCTATGGTCCTGGTGCAGGTCAATAAGACTAGGCAGATTAATAGCTTGGTATGGACTATATGGGCTAAAGGGTCTGTTCTGTGCTGTAATGTTCTGTGACTCTAAGTATATATGTTAAAATTTTTAATTAAGTAAATACTGCAATAAGAGAAAAAAAGGTAGCGAGGTAGTGTTCATGGGTTCATTGTCCGTTCAGAAATCGCATGGCAGAGGAGAAAAAGCTGTTCCTGAACCATTGATAGGTAGCCTCAACAATTCAGCAGACCAGAGGGTAGCGGATTAGTTTAATTCGGCATTGTAGTCAGTGCAGACATAGTGGGGCCGAAAGGCCTGTTCTTGTGCTTTACTGTTCTATGTTTAAGGAATGACGAGAAAGTGTATCCTTGAGATATTTGGAATTTATCACAATTTAATGTTTTTTAAAGTAGGTTATATGATGTGGAGCTATGTTAATTACTCAATTAAATTGATCCAAACACCTGCAGAAACAAGCCTTATTAGGGGTTAGGTTTCTTAAAAAGGTCCTTCATTATGCAAAACTTCATATAGTGGGAGGCACAGTGTACCCTTTACCAGTCGCTGTGAATGTCACTATAGGAAGTCTGAAGCCGGTTAATCTCCTCCCAGTAGGGATGCAGAAACTCCAAAGCAAACCTTGCTTGACAAACCAATACTGTACATACAAGCTGAAGCATAAAGTCTATCATTCCATGGCCCCCATTATGAGTTAGATGAGTGCAGTTGTCCAAGATTATTCTCCTATTACCACCCCACCCCTCCCATTTTAAATAGTTTGTATACTTCACTGATCGAAACGACTGTTAAATGTTACTGGTTTTCATTTCCTTGCGTTTGAAAGACCTCTGCCAAGTGTGTTCCCTAACTTTGATGATGTGACATAAAGCTTCAAGTGACAAGTGAAATTGCATAGAACCCCTTGTTATGGAGCAAATTCATGAAGCAAGTGTTTGCTTATCGGGGTAGACCAGTACTTCCAAGAGAGAGGTGGGTGTATAACGTGGAGGAGGATCTGCAGAGATATCTTGTCCCCCATCTACCTGGAGTTCTTGCTTCTCTTGGTGGGAGAGGTTGTGGGTCTGGGAGGTGCTGTTAGCAGAGCCCGGATAGGTAGTTACAGTGGATTTTGTAACTGATACGGATAGAAGGAACATTTAGTGTGGAGGATGGGGGAGTCGATTAAATGGGCAACATTGCTCTGGATGGAATCAAGTTTATTAAGCATTGTCATGAAAGAATTCATCCAGACGAATGAAGAGAAATCCATTTCACTCTTAAACAGTGCCTTGCAGATGGTGGAAAGGCTTTGAGGTTCCAGGTGTTGAGTCATTTTCCACAGGATACGTACCCTCTAACCTGCTTTTTAAATTCTCTTTTGTAATTTTTTAATTCATGTGGCTGGTCTGATTGAATGTCTGTTAAATTATGACTTTTATTATGTTGATGGTGGAGGCTTCAAAGAAGGGGATGCTATTCAATATGACGAGGAGGTGTTTCGACTCTCCTTTGGTGGTGAGATTTTCTTTTGTGACTCCTTGAGCAGTATTCCCTAAAGTTTAGCTTGCAGGTTGAGTCGATGCTACGGAAGACAAATGCAATGTTAGCATTCATTTCCAGAGGACTGGAATATAAAAACACAGATGTGATGTTGAGGCTTTATAAGGCATTGGTCAGACTGAACTTGGCCCTTCATCTAAAGAAGGCTTACTGGCATTGGTGAGAGTCCAGAGGAGATTCATGAAAATGATCCTGTAAGTGAAAAGTTTAATGTATGAGAAGCATTTGCTTTCATTTCAAAGAGTGGGGCGGGGGGGGGGGGGGGAAATCTCATTGAAACCTATTGAATATTGGAAGGCCTAGATAGAGTGAACATGGGGAGGATGCTTCCTATAGTGGGGCAGTCTAGGACCAGAGGGTGCAGCTTCAGAATAGAAGGATGTCCTTTTAGAACAGAGGTGAGGAGGAAGTTCTTTAGTCAGGGGGCGGCGAATTGTTGGAATTCATTGGCTCAGATAACTGGAGGCCAAGTCATTGGGTATATTTAAAGCAGAAGTTGATGGGTTCTTGATTAGTAAGGGCATCGAAGGTTACAGGGAGAAAGCAAGAGAATGGGGCTGAGAGGGATAATAAATCAGCTTTGATGGAATAGGCTGAATTCTGTTCCTATTGTATGTCTTACGTTCTTACACTGTTTTGTTGGGGATGGTCAATCCCTAACACTTTCAGATATGAATGTCACTTGCCACTGCATTAATGTAGGCTATGTCTTGCTCCATGTCAGCATGGGCTGCTTCAGACGCTGAGAGGCTGTGAATAGAATTGAACATTGATCATCTCTACTGATGGAAGGAAAGTCACTACAAAGCAGCTGAAGGTGGCTGAGCTGAGATCTTACAAACTCATGAATGAGTGGGGCACATTCCTCAAGCCCGAGTCCACGTGTAGTAAGGTCATAACTGATCAAGGACCATGACGGATCTGGGTGTCACTTCAACTCCACATTCCCATCTACCCATGGTCACATTTCATTTTCTTGCTCATCAAGGATCTGTCTAACTTGTGATGCCGTATATAATTTATGTGGTAATGTACTGTATGTAATTGGATGTATATAATTGATGTTCTCCTTCAAGGCATAGAGGTTATGATGACACATTGTTCCGTCAGGTGGGAGATGGTTTGAAAGGCCATTGTGGTTTACATCCAGAGTATTGACAGCAAGTGTGAAGTCAACCAAATAGAGAAGGTCTAGTCACCACCTACACATTTATCGGTATCACAGCACTATTTACACAGATCACAAACCTCTGATCTCCCTCTTCCCTGAAATGAATATAGTGCCTCATATAGCTCCCTTGTGAGTTCAAAGACCTGAGAGCGCATTGATTTACTGCTTTTGAAAGAATCCAGGACTCAGTGCTGATGACAGACCATCTGGACACTTTACTGTTTAGTCCCCTGCAGTCCTGTGCTCATGCCCTACCAGGTTAGTGCTTCATTTTTAAATACATCTGGTGCTGCTCCTGACAAGCCCTTCTGCAGCTCTCATTCAACCAAGGATCGATCCCTTACCTAATCACTGCTGGTGCGGATGATAAAGCAGGCAAAAGATTCACAGCAACTGGCAAGGCAGGATGGGGCTGAGTGAGTCAGGGGATACGGGAGATTTGTAGCTAAGAAACTGGAGCTGTGTGGCCTGGATGTGCTGCCAGGGTGTTATCAAAGTTCAAGGTAAATTTACTATCAAAGTACATACTGCACTGCATATGTCATCATTTACAAAGCTGAGTTTCGTACTCAGTAAATCCAGGAACCAAAACAGAATCAGTGAAAGACCACACCCCACAGGATGGACAAACAACCAAAGTGCAAAAGACAACAAACTGAGCAAATACAAAAGGGAACAAAAACAATAATAATTAATAAATAAGCAATAAATATTGAGAACATGAGATGACGAGTCCTTGAAAGTGACTCATCCATAAGTTGTGGGAAGGTTTTAGTGATAGGGCAAACGGAGTTGAGCGAACTTATCCCCTCTGGTTCAAGAGCCTGATAGTTGAGGGGTAATAACTGTTCCTGAACCTGGTGGTGTGAGTCCTGAGGCTCCTGATGGCAGCAGTGAGAAGAGAGCATGTCCTGGGTGGTGAATGATGCTTTCCTGCGACAACACTCCATGTAGATGTGCTCATTGGAGGGGAGGGCTTTACCTGTGATGGACTGGGCCATATTCACTACTTTTTGTAGGACTTTCCGTACATGGGCGTTGCTGTTTCCATACTAGGCTGTGATGCAACATGTCAATATACTCTCTGGCACGCATCTATAGAAGTTTGTCTAAGTTTTAGATGTCATGCTGAATCTTTGCAAATTCCTAAGGAACTGGAGGCACAGTTGAGCTTTCTTTTTATATGTTGGGCCCAGGACAGATCCTTTGAATTGATAACACTGAGGAATTTAAATTTGCTGACCCTTTCCACCGCTGATCCTCTGATGAGGCGAGCATGGCTGACAAGGGAAGTCAAAGACAACATGAAAGGAAAAGAGAGGGCAAATAATATCACAAAAATTAGTGGGAAGTTAGAGCATTGGGAGGCTTTTAAGGAGAGAAAATATTAAATACAAATGTAAGCTAGCCAATAATATGAAAGAGGATACCAAAAGAATTTTCAGATATATAAAGAGTAAAAGAGAGGCGTGAATGAACATTGGACTGTGGAAAAATGATGCTGGGGAGGTAGTAGTTAGGGACAAAGAAATGGCTGACAAACTATTTTGCTTCAGTTTTCACAGTGGAAGACAATAGCAGTATATCAGAAATTTGAGTGTATCGGGTCAGAAGTGAGTGTAGTTGCTACTACTAATCAGAAGGTGTTTGGGAAGCTGAAAGGTCTGAAGTTACAGTAGATAAGTCAACTGGACCAGATGGGCTCACCCCAGGGTTCTGAACGAGGTAGCTGAAGAGATTGTGGAGGCATTTGTAATGTTCCTTCAAGAATCACTAGATTCTGGAATGGTCCCAGAGGACTGGAAAATTGCAAATCTCACTCCAAAGGTTCAAAGGTTCATTTTATTGTCAAAGTATCCATGTACAATACCTCTCTGATATTCACCTTCTCCAGATAGACATGAAATACAGAAAGACCCCGGGTGTTGATGAAAGAAAAGACATCAACTCCGCCCCCCCCCCCAACCAGCATGAAAAAGAAAAGAAATAAAACTTGCTGACCCCAAAATCTCACCCTCGTCGACAGCAATAAACAGCCACAATAACAAACGGCAACACCCTATACATAACAATCTCCGACCCCCTCACTCATTGAAATGAACAGTTACAGTAGCACCAAACCCCTAACCCCACTTACACACAAAAAATTAACAGATCACCCACCGCCAACGGTCCACAAAAAAGAAAACACCAAAAGACTGAAGGAAACCAATGAAAAATATGGTCACATAGTCACATGGATCTCAGAATACGGGAAACATCTTTTTGTCTGCATATGAAGAGAGCAGCTGCATGAACTTAGTCCTTCTGTGAAGAGTGACTGCCTACCTGGGTCTGAACGCTGCTGATCCAGGTCAAACATTCTGATCTGGGGCTGAACTCACCGATCCGGCTGCTGACTGTCTTTGTTGGGAACTGTCGCTGACCCCTCCACATTCACCTCGATGCTTCGTTCTTCCTCACTCGTGACCCTGCACCTTGTCTCTGGTCTTTTCTGTGAGTCAGCTTGTGTCCTCGGACCTTCTCGGACCCCCCCCCCCCACCAACCCATCTCTGATCTCCACGAGGCAGCTCTCCGGACACAGCATGGCGCTGCAGCCTTCGATTGAGACTCAAACTGTACGTCACAGGCTTCAACAGTCTCTGCAACACAAACTAGACAAAGAGAAAAAGCAGAAGGCACAGAAAAAGTGTAATAATTGGAAAGACTTGCGATCTGAAAGATGTCAACTGAGGAATTGTCGTTCACTGGCGCCATCTTGGCTGGAAGTGACTCCACTCCTTAAGAAGGGAGGGAGGCAGAAGAAAGGAAATTGTTGGCCAGTTAGTCTGACTTCAGTGGTTGGGAAAATGTTGGGGTCCGTCATTAAAGATGAGGTTTCAGGGTACTTGGAAGCACAAGATTAAATAGGCCAATGACAGCATGGTTTCCATAAGGGGAAATCTTGCCTGTCAAATCTGTAGGATTTCTTTGAGGAAACAACAAGCAGGATGCTACATGGCATTTCAAAAGGCCTTTGACAAGGTGCTACATATGAGGCTGCTTAACAAGTTAACAGGAAAGATACTAACATGGATAGAAGATTGGCTGATTGGCAGGAGGCAAAGACACAGAATAAAAGGGGCCTGTTCTGGTTGACTGCGGTGACTAGTGGTGTTATGCAGGGATTGGTACTGGGTCCGCTTCTTTTCATGTTATATGTCAACAATTTGGAATTAATGGCTTTGTGGCCAAGTTTGTAGACAACACAAAGAAAGATGGACTGGCGGGTGATATTGAAGAAGCAGGGAGTCTGCAGAAGGACTTGGACTGATTGGGAGAATGGGCAAAGAAGTGGCAGATGGAATATAGTGTAGCAAAGTATATGGTCATGCACTTTGGTAGAAGGAATAAGGGTGGAGACTAGTTTTTAAGTGTTGTGAAAATTAAAAAATCAGAGTTGCAAAGGGATTTGGGAGCCCTTGTGCAGGATTCCCTAAAGGTTAACTTGCAGGTAGAGTCTGTGGTGAGGAAGGCAAATGCAATGTTAGCATTTGTTTCAAGAGGACTAGAATATAAGAGCAAGAATGTGATGTGAGTTTCAGTCTGCACATGGAGTATTATGAACAGTTTTGGATCCCTTATCTAAGAAATGATGTGTTAGAGAGGGTGCAGAGAAAGTTCACAAGAATAATTCTGGGAATGAAATGGTTAACCTATGAGGAGCTTTGTGCTTGTACTCCCTGGAGTAGAAGAATGAGGGGTGACTAATTGAAACCTATCAAACATTGAAAGGCCTAGATAAAGTGGATATAGAGGGAATGTTTCCTATAGTGGATGAGTCTACAATCAGGGGGCACAGATCGGAGTAGAGGAATGTCCATTTAGAACAAAGATGGGAAGAAATTTCTTTAGCCAGAGGGTGGTAAGTCTGTGGAATTCATTGTCACAGCCGGCTGCGGAGGCCAAGTCATTGAGTATATTTAAAGTGGAATTTGATAGGTTCTTGGTTAGTTAGGGTGTGAAATATTGTGGGGAGAAGGCAGGAGAATGGGGTTGAGAGGAATAGTAAATCAGCCATGATGACGGACTGTGTGGCCTAAATCTGCTCCTATGTTTCTTATGTTTCTAGTGCTACAACAATATCTAGCCTTCAGAAATACAGAAAGAGCTTCAGAGCACCTGTATTCTTGCAAGAGCAATATAAATACAAATCTTTCTTGCATAAATATTGTATGATTAACTGCAAATGTAAATTTAACTTAATTGGCATTGATTATATTTGGACTGGAAGGGGAATTTCACTGATTATAGCTGGTGAGGAGAACTAACACAGCTTTATCTAACATCCATCATGTTGCTGTTATGGACGATAACATGACGTCAGGTAGCTAACCAACATTTAGAACATAAAGGAATGAGAATAAGCTGCAATGACAGAACCCCTTCAATAAAGGGAAGGAGAAGGGGGTAAATTGAAAAATGGCTAGAGACACAGGTTCTAAAAGCAACAAGAGGGGCGGGAAACTATCTTTTGTATCCTTTCGTTCTATGATGATATTATTTATTCCTCAGTATTCCATTTCATTAGGTAAGTGGTTTGTTAAAATGGAAATCAGACTGGCATCAATCATATGGTGGCAGCTGCTGCTCTGTGGGTTACACTGTCATCCCTGAAAGAGCAGGTCTTCAGAAGGCTGCACACTGGAGACTTGAGTACAGTCTTCTAAGTTAAGAGCTGAGCACATTTCTGAGAGCGTAAGCTGTTTCCCAAACAAGACCTTCCTGTCCTCTCAGCTGGATATGAAGAACGCCATGGGTAACAGCTTCTTCCCACAAGCTGTTAGACTTTGCACCCTGCTGCCGCCCAGCACACCGGTACACCCCATCTGAAAGCCCTGCTGCTCCCACTCCCCAACTCGCAGACAAACTCTCTTCCTGCACTGGTCACGTTTCATCTTTCATTGCTGCCATTTCATATATTTACACAACTGCTTGTTTTATTACAATAGTGCCAGTAACGTTACACTGTCTTACATCAACACGCGCCTTGCACTCCATGCCAACCTGCCAGTCTTCAGGCCATGTCACCTGGGGACTTGTGCTAATATTACTTTGTGGCTCCATGTGCTGGATTTTAACTGTATGTGCTGTGTTTTGCACCTTGGCCGCAGAGGAACAATGTTTCATTTAGCTGTTTACACGTGTATGGTTGAATCACAATAGACTTGAACTTGAATTCAAATCAAGTTGCTATTTTGAAAAACAAAAAGTGAATCCTTTCAAGTATGGTGGGGGACAATATTCATCCCCATATTAACATTGTAACAGAAGCATATTTGGCCCTTCTCTTGGTGCTGTTTGTGTAAATTGACTACCTTGTATCCTACATTACAGTATGGTCACATTTAGGAAGTGCAATACTTATTTGGAAATGAAGCATTTCAGGAATTCCTAAATCGGCTGCCTACTAAATTGAGATTTACCTGTATTTTGGATGATATTATGGGTAAACTTCACAGGGGATGAAACCCATTCACTCATTACAGTTTCTGGGGTAATTTATTTAAGACTATAAGACATTGGAGCATAGTTAGCCTACTTGGCCATCGAGTCTGCTTCACTACTTCATAATGGCTGATTTATTATCCCTCTCAAACCCATTCTCCTGCCTTCTCCCCGTAACCTTTGATGCCCTTTCTAGTCAAGAACCTATCAACCTCTGCTTTAAATATACCCAATGACGGCCTCCACAGCCATCTTTGGCAATGAATTCCACAGATTCACCACACTCTGGCTAAATAAATTCCTCATCATCTCTCATCTAAAGGGATGTCACTCTACTCTGAGGCTGTGTTCTATGACCCTAGGCTTCCCCTATTTCTGCTATGTTAACTAAATTAGAGGGATAGGAAATTAAGAATATTTTATTCCAACAAGCAGTCCACTGGAGGAACTCAGCAGGTCGAGCAGCATCTGTGGGGGGAAGACATAGCCGATGTTTCGGATTGAAACCCTGCATCAGGACTGAGAGTGGACGGGAAGGACAACAAGTGTAAAGACAGAGAGGGACTGGTGAGGCATTGGCCATTAGGTGACCGAGGAAGGGGATGGAGGCAAGCAGCAGAGGGGGGCAAGGTTGAATCCTTATCTTCCCAATGCCTGTCTTCTGTCAATATTTTGTTAACATGAGTCTATTGCATAAAGAAGAACCACTATGCTTAGACCAAGGGTCCCCAACATGGGCTCCTCAGTTAATGGTAGTGGGCCATGCCATAAAAAAGGATGGCATAAAAACTGTAAACTCTAGCCCTACAACCATTAGACTCCTGAGCCAGTATGAAAAGCTTCACTCCATTCAATTCTGAACGGATTCTACCATCTACAAACTCACTTTCAAGGTCTCTTTATATTCGTGTGCTCAGTATTATTTTTATTTGCACAGTTTGTCTTCTTGTAGTGGCTTGTCAGTCTTTGTTTATACATGGTTTCTTGTACTGTATCTGTCTAATTTTCCTGTAAATGCCTGTAAGAAATTGAATCTCAAGGTAGTATTTGGAGACCAGTATGTACGTTGATAATAAATTTATACTGAAATTCGAACATGCTGTTCATGATGATCATTGAGTCATTCAAAGGTTGTGGGCACCATTAGTATGGAGCTTAACAGAGCTCATTTGTTTATTATGAGCCATGTTGTATGACATGGGTGATCATGGTCTTTTCATGACCATGATTGTTCTTGGTAAATTTTTATACAGAAGTGTTTTTCTTCTGGGCAGTGTCTTTACAAGACAGGTGACCCCAGCCATTATCAATACACTTCAGAGATTGTCTTCCTGGCGTCAGTGGTCGCGTAACCAGGACTTGTGATATGCACCGGCTTACACATCTGGAGAAGAAGGATGCTCATGTGAGAATGCTGTTCTTGGACTACGGTTCAGCATTCAACACTATAATTCCCACCAGGCTCAACAAGAAGCTCAGAGACCTCAGCCTTCACCCTGCCTTATGTAGCTGGATCCTGGATTTCCTGTCAGATCGTTGGCAAGTGGTAAGAGTGGGCTCCCTCACCTCTTCCCCTCTGACCCTCAATACAGGTGCCCCACAGGGCTGCGTATTAAGCCCCCTTCTTTACTTTCTGTATTCCCATGACTGTGTCACCACCCACAGCTCCAAACTGCTAATTAAATTCTCTGATGACACTATACTGCTTGGCCTAATCTCAAATAATAACGAGGTAGCCTACAGGAAAGAAGTCATCACCCTGATACAGTGCTATCAAGAAAACAACATCTCCCTCAATGTCCCAAAAACAAAGAAGCTGGTTGTGGGTGACAGGAGGAATGGAGACAGGCTAGCCCCTATTGACATCAATGGATCTGGGGTTCAGAGGGTGAACAGCTTTAAATTCCTTGGCATAAACGTCACCGAGGAACTCACGTGGTCAGTTCGTACTGGCTGTGTGGTGCAGGGCACAACGGTGCCTCTTTCACCTCAGATGGTTGAACAAGTTTGGTATGGGCCCCCAAGTCCTAAGAACCTTCTATAGGAGCACAATTGAGAGCATCCTCACTGGCTACATCATTGCCTGGTATGGGACCTGTACCTCCCTCAGTCACAGGACCCTACAGAGAGTGGTGCAGACAGCCCAGCACATCTGTAGCTGTGAACTTCCACTATTCAGGACATTTACAAAGACAGGTGTGTGAAAAAGGGCCTGAAGGATCATTGGGGACCTGAGTCACCTTAACCACAAAATGTTCCAGCTGCTACCATTCTGGAAATGGTACTGCAGCATAAAAGTCAGGACCAACAGACTCCGGGACAGCTTCTTCCACCAGGCTATGAGACTGCTTAATTCATGCTGACCCAACTGTATTTCTATATTATATTGACTGTTCATATTTAACAGTTATTGTTACTGTCCTGTTGTACATACTATTTATTATACATTACTATAAATTGCACATCGCGCATTTAGATGGAGACGTAACAAAGATTTTTAGTCCTCATGTATGTGAAGGATATAAGAAGTAAAATCAATTCAATTCTATTCATCCACCCACTCATGCTCAATGGCTTAATGATATTATGTCCTGTTTAGACCTTGAAAATATTAATTATTCACTTCTCAATTCGGACATAAAGTTTCATAAGGTGCAGGGACCTTTTCTTGAATACTTTCATGACTCCCCTTTAGATTAAGTTTATTCTTTTTTTTGTACCATAATCCCTTACTTTCAGCTTTTTTCTGTAAGTTTTATGGTTTCTTTTTGATGAGAATTACATTACAGTTTTGGTAGTAGGCATTATAATGTTTTATTTATATTTACAGCTCTGTGGGGTCGAACGCGCCGATTAATTTTTTTTTAACATATTGTAATGGTTGGCCTGGAGTTTTGTAGTGGGAGGGTGGGGAGGATACTAACTCTATATGATTTTATTTTGGGTGCTGTTTCCTTATTGTTATGAATTATATATTTGATATGTTTATTTTGCTCTGTATTAATTTTCATTTTGTAGTTGGGTTTTTGGTTTGTAGTTGTTTTGTAGAAATCCATAAAAAATAAATTTAAAAAATTCTATTCATACAACCATCCATCACCTGCTCCTATGACTTTGCATGTCCTTGATTGGGGGGCCTAAGCAGGTACTAGACCTTGCCCCAGGGTAGCCTGCAGGCAGCACCTTATACCTCATTTAGTAGAGACATATCTCTATACTGCCACCCACTTAATAGAGTAGATAATTGTTACAGCATAGAATGGGCCATTTGGATCATTGGAATCTATGCTAGGTCCTAGTAGAGCAACCTAGTTATTGTCCCTTAGTGCTTATTCAATTCCCCTCTGAAAGGACTGATTCATTTTGTTTTCACTAACATGATGGATTAATAATTTTACTGCCCATCTAGATGTCCCTTGAAGCAAACCTTCTTCTAGGGTACTTAGGTGGGCTGCTGAGAGTCAGCACAATTTTGTGGGAAAAGCATAAAAATTGAAAATGATAGAATCACTCAATGCCTCAGGCAGCCTCTGTGCAGAGGGGCACAGTGAAAGTCTCAGGTCGAAAACCTGACAGCAGCATTGGGAAAAGGAGAAAATAAGTGAGTTTTAACATGGAGAGAAACTAAGCAAGGGATGGGTTGGACAAAGGGAATATCTCTGATAGGGTGAGACCAGGGTTCCTAGATTATGTCTACTGTGTTCATAGTTAATATATTAATGAGGGAATTTAACGATCAGAGACATTCCCTTTGCCCTATCAATTCCTCCCCCGCCCCCAACCTTTTGACCTGAAAGTAACTCGTTTCCCACTTTTCATTAAGGATCTTTGGCCTGAAACATTAACTCTATATCTTCTTCCACAGATGCTGTCTGGCTACTGAGCGTTTCCAGCGCTTTATGGGTTTTTTTTTGTCTCACATTTCTGGCATCTGCAGCATTTTAGTTTTCACTTTGCGGGGAAAGAGAAGGGGAGATCAACCAGAGCAGCAAAGGCAGCGGATTTCCTTCCTAAATTAACTTGTGACAATGATGCATCACCTCCACGGGCACCATTCCCAATACTAGTTCTAAATGTCAGATTAACCGTATTTTAATTCCTGTGCGGGGATTTGAACCTGTTATTTCAAGATTACCAGTTTTAGCTATCAGCGGCATCCTGGGGATCCGAACTCAATTGATCCCGGCTTAGTGGAGGTCTTTTTTTGGGGGAGCCCGATTTTACAATCTGTTGCGAATAAGATTGTCCTTTTAATGTTCCGAATGGATGGTGGCTGTGCGAGGGTGTTGCTTGTAGCTGAGTTCCCCGTACCCGTTATTTGTCTACCCGGGTACCTACAAGGCAGGAGAGCAGCTTATTCCCAGAACTTCGCCACGCCGTTCCTCACAATAGTGATTTTTTTCTCTCTCTCCCCCCTTCTTTCTGCAGTTCACTGCACCATACGCAGATATAACGTGTGCCCCTCCCACTGGGCAGTCCTTTGCTTTTCGGTCGGTGCTTTTTTTTTGCTGCAGCTACCCAGCCAGTATGAACTGCAGTCGGCTGAGTGACAGCGGTACCTGAGTTCTTTGCTGACTGTCCTCACTTACCCCCCCCCTCTCTCTTTGACCCCATTTTACTTAGGGGTGCAGGACTCGGCAATGACTGACTGGAACAAGAACGTGGAAGTTAAGCACGACCGTCTGCCGGAGGAGCCTTACGATCAGATGAAATTAAAGCCCGGAGCCAGGGAAGCCACCCAGAGCGTTCCCCGGGGGGCTACCAACTTGTACAGCACTGCCAAAAAGAAGGATTACACTGTGTCTGTCTACCTCCATCACAGGACAAAGAGCGAGCATGTGAGCCGTTTGTCAAATGTTAAATTACCTTGTTTTTTTATTTAGCGTAGAGGGAGGGATTTCAAGAGTCCTTTATAATGGGATGTGACAATTGGACCATCGATTGTGTGATAAATAATGTATACGCACTTAATGCACGATAACAGCGTGAAAAATAATCCTGACAGGAAAGTTTAGATTGTATTATTTTTCTCCTCTTCTTGAAATGGCGCCTAAATATATTGGGAGGTAGCGCAGTGCTTTTGAATTAAAGTTGTTTCCATCGTGTAACTTTTAACGCCGACCTCGGGCAGCGGCGGCAGGGAACAGGGAAACTGAATGCTCTGAGAATCCAGCGGCTGAGTAAATGTCACGGGGTTGCTGAAACTCTCCGACCTGGTGCAGTGACTCCCCGACACAGTAATCCCCGGGAAAAACGCAGGTATCGATGTACATTTTGGCTGAGGGATAGGCTGACCGGATTCCACCTCGTGAAGTGCCAGGTCCTCCCGAGTTGGCGCGAATGAATCCTGGCGGTGGCTCTTCATTTGATTATGTCCACTAATCGCATTAGTAAGTGGCAGATTCGCTTTCAGTGGCCAGTTTTCATAGGTACAGGAGTGGAACCCGGTGTGGTCTTTGTAACGCGTGGTTATTTGAGTTACTGTCATTTTCCTGCCGGTTTGAACCATTATAGCCGTTCGCCTCTGACCTCTCTCATTAATAAGATGTTTTCGCCCACAGAGCTGCCGTTCACTGGACTTTTTATTTTCGTAACGCTCTTTGTAAACTACACTGACGTGCCTGCAAATCCCCCAAAAATCGGCGATTTCTGAGATACTCAAACCACCATATGAGGCACCAACAATCATGCTGCCTCAAAATCACTGAACAAGGGCTGAACCTCTTGGCCATGTGACTCCACCCTTCAAGAAGCGAGAGGGGCAGAAGAAAGGAAGTGATAAGCTAGCCAGTCTGACCTCAGTAGTTGGGAGTCCATTGTTGAGGATGTGGCTTCCGGATACTTGGATAGACCAAATCTGTTGGAATTCTTTGAAGAAATAACAAGCAGAATAGACAAAGGAGAATGGATGGATGTTGTTTACTTGGAGTTTCAGAAGGCCTTTGACAAGGTGCCCCACATGAGGCTGCTGAATAAGTTAAGAGCCCATGACATTACAGGGGAGATACTAGCATTAGGCAAAGAGTGGGAATAAAGGGAGACTTTTCTGATTGGCTGCCAGTGACTAGCGGTGTTCCACCTGGATCTATGTTGGGACCGCTTATCCATTATATGTCACTGATTTGGATGACAGAATTGATGGCTTTGTGCCCATGTTTGCAGATGATTCAAAGATAGGTGGATGGGCAGGGTGCTTTGAGGAAGTAGGGAGGCTATAGAAGGATTTAGTCAGATTAGAAGAATGGACAAAGAAGTGGCAGATGCAATAGTGTCAGGAAGTGAATAGTCTTGCACTTGGGTAGAAGAAATAAAAGCAATAGTCTATTTTCCTAAACGGAGAGAAAAAATCTGAGTTGCAAAGGGACTTGGGAGTCCTCGTGCAGGATTCCCCGAAGGTTAATTTGCAGGCGGTGAGGAAGGTAAATGAAATTCAGGAGGACTCATTCAAGAGCATTCATTTCAAGAGGACTAGAGTATAAAAGCGAAGATGTAATGTTAAGGCTTTATAAGACCTCACTTGGAGTAATTGTGAGCAGTTTTGGGTCCCTTATCTAAGAAAGGATGTGTTGATTTTGGAGAGGGTCCACAGGAGGTTCACGAAGAGGATTTGGGGATTGAAAGGCTTGTCTGAAGAGGAGTGTTTGATGGCTTTTGGTCTGTATTCACTGGAATTCAGAAGAATGGGGGGGGGGTGATCATATTGAAATCTATTGAATGTTTAAAGGCCTCAGTAGAAGGGACATGGAGAGGATTTTCACCATTGTGGGGGAGTCTAAGACCAGGGGACACAGCCTCAGAATAGAGGGATATCCATTTAGAATGGAGATGAGGAATTTCTTTAGCCAGGGAGTGGTGAATCTTTGGAATTTGTTGCCACAGGTGGCTGTGGAAGCCAAGTCATTGGGTATATTTAAGGCAGAGGTTGATTAGGCAGGGCATGAAGGGATACTGGAAGAAAGCAAGAGATTGAGATTGAGAGGGGAAAATGGATCAGCCATGATGAAATAGCACAGCAGACTTGATGGGCCAAATGGCCTAATTCTGCTCCAATATGTTATGGTCTTGGGGTCTTCTGACTGCATGCTTCTGTGCAAGGAGTTGCTGTCAACACGATTGGCATGATTAGATAACTGCATTAATGAGCAGGTGTACCTAATGAAGTGGCCACTGGACATATATTCCAATAGAAATACTTACAAGGTGTTGGACTCAGGCTGACCATCTGCTGGGTTAACTGACATTCCAGTTTCCCTTCCCTCACATGGAAATGGAGATGCTGGAATCTGGAGTGGCAAGCAAAGTGCTGGAAAAGCTCGGTGGCATCTGTGGGAGTAAAGGATTTGTCAATGCTTCGGATCAAAAACCCCAATGCAGTTGGCCCACTTCCAGCATAGTTTTCTCGCTTTCTTCCCACAGGTGACACAAGATTGGCCGAATGTCTCCAAGAGAATTGGGGTCGAGAGGGAAAATAAATCAGCCATGATTGATCGGCGGAGCAGAGCTCGAGCCTAATTTTGCTCTTATGGTCCAATTGAATTTAATTGTTCCCATGTCTGCCTCTGTCTAAATATGGTCACTGCCAGCCGTGGGCAGCATTCCTAGATATCAAGATATCTCTTTGCATGTTCCCATTGGGTAAGGGTACAAATTGGGACCACTGGGTAGGGGAGAGGATCACCTGTCTGAGAAGATGAATGGAATCAAGAGACAGAAACATCATTTGGATTACTGACGCTCTTGTGCAAGGTTTTAGGGACACTTTACCAATGTGTAATGGAGAAGCTAACCAAAGAGCAAAAGGAGATATATGATTAAAGAGATAGCTGCAGGGTGGCGGACTAAGGGAGTGGTGTCTATCTCTCCGGTGTCTATCTCTCCAGTGGCACTGCAAGGGGAGAGGGATATACACAGTGTGGCAAGAAGAAGCTGTTGGACTGGAGAGAGTTAAAAAGATGGGGAGAGCGAGGCAAGAGAGAGGAACTTAGCTTAAGTGCATGAGTGCAAATCTGTCATCAGGGAGGTTCAAGATTGTTTCATGTTATTTCCAGTTCACAAGTGTAAAGGAGAACAAAATAATTGTTACTCTGGAGCCAATGCAGCACAAAAAAAAACAACAGAATGAGATAAAGAACACAATCATAAAAAAACAATAAATATGCATAGTTTATATAAATTGATTGTATGTCCATAAAGTGACACTAGGCATAGGTTTGTCTGTCTGTACATAAGGTGACTGACAGGAAATGATAAAGTAGTGGTGGCATGTAGAGGAGGGTGTGGTAGGATGGGTTAGTGGGTGGAGGTGTGATAATGTGGTATTCTCTATTTTGGCAGGAAAATGGAGTGGTGGGGAGCAAGGTGAAACCTTTAAATAGTGAAAGATTGCAAAACTCCAGGTGCAGAGAGACCTGGGTGTTCTGGTGCATGAGTTTCAAAAGATTACAGAACATGATTTGGAAAACCAATATTACTTGTGAAGAGAATTGAATGCAAGACAGAGGAGGTTATGCTTCAGCTGTACAGGGCTTTGGTGAGATCACATGTAGAGAGTTGTGCACATCATTGGTCTCCTTATTGTAAGGAAGCATATTAAGGCACTGGAAGTAGTTTAGAGAAAGTTATCATGAGGAAAGACTGAATGGGCTGGTCTTGTATCCACTGGAATACAATTGCAGATGCTGTGGATCAAAGAATGCGTACACAACGCTGGAAGAACTCAGCAGGTCAGACAGCATCCGTGAGAAAAGAGCAGCCAACGTTTCGGGTCGAGACCCTTCATCAGGAATGGGGGGGCAAAGAGAGGGCCGAAGCCCAGTAATAGAGATGGGGGGGGGGGAAAGGGCTAGAGGCGCGAGGTGGAAAACCAATCAGAGGAAACCAGTCAGGCTTGTGGATCTTGGGGAGGAGGTAAAACCGAGCTGTGCGGGGTGTGGGAATTATTTTAAATGCGTCATTAATTTCTAAATGATCCGATGTAAAGTCTCCGTTCTCCTTCCGGATCTTTGTAATATGTTGTTTGGCTTTGGAACGCCTCAGCTGATTGGCTAGGAGTTTACCAGACTTATCCCCATGAATGTAAAAGCGACTCTTGCTTTCGAGAAGTTGGCGTTCGACAGGTTGAGTGGACAGAAGGTTAAATTTAGTTTGGAGTTCAACGCGCTTCTTGTATAATTCAGGGTTCTTAGTTTGGGCATATATTTGATCCAAATCTTTAATCTGGTTAATGAGGTCTGATCGATCTGCACGGGATCTTCTGTTGAGATTTGCTGTGTAAGAGATTATTTGACCCCTCAGATATGCTTTCATGGCATCCCAGACAATCTGGGATGGCACTTCAGGTGATGTATTAGTGTTAAAATAAAAGGTTATCTGATCCTTAATAAATTTTACAAAATCATCATCTGATAATAAAGTTGAATCAAACCGCCAGTGTTTATTCCTCTGAGGGAGACCGGGAAAGTTCAGAGAGAGGGTAATTGGGGCATGGTCAGAAATCAGTATACTCTGATAGTCACAAGAGTGGGCAAATGGGATAAGTTGGTTATCGAGTCAGAAATAGTCAATTCTAGTGAAGGTATGGTGAACATGTGAGAAAAAAGAATAATCTCTCTCCGTAGGATGGAGGAAACGCCATATATCAGAGATACCAAAATTAGAGAGAAACGATTGGATAGCTAAGGCAGATTTAGTAGGTGATCTGGTAACAGAGGACGATCGATCCAGTTTAGGATCCAACCAACAGTTGAAGTCACCACCCAGTATAAGAGAATATGAGTTCAAGTCTGGTAGTGAGGAAAAAAACCGTTCAAAAAAGTTAACATCATCAAAGTTGGGGACATACAGGTTTGCTAGTGCAACTTTAGTGTTATATAGTTTACCAGAAACAATAATAAAACGGCCATTTGTATCAGATATTTTATTATGGAGTTCAAAAGGAATATTTGAGTTAATAAGAATGGAGACTCCCCTAGCTTTAGCAGCAAAGGATGAATGAAAATGCTGACCCGCCCACTTTGACAGAAGCCGGGAGTTATCAAAACAACGAATATGAGTTTCTTGAAGGAAAGCAATGTCAGCTTTGAGTTGTTTGATATGTGAGAATACCTTCCTCCTTTTAACAGGGTGATTCAATCCCTTTACATTCCAGCTCACGAATTTAAGTGCACTAGCCATTATCAATTACTAATGCATAAAAGGCAGCAGGCATATAAAAAGTCAAGCAGTACACTAGCAGTCTGGGAGCAGAGATGTAACCATAGATTCATAAAATCAAAACATATACATGTCCTGAGCAATAAAGAGAAACAATAAATACAGTGAGTGATGTTGGAACTGGAAAATCCAACCCACCCACACAACCCAAAACTAGACGGCTACCAAAACAAGTAGCTAGCTCTACCAAAAAAATTAACCCAAATACAACTTCCAGGTCTGTGTCATTGACAACAGTTCCGTATAAATACTATAGCAAATAGTAACTAGTTTATGCACTAGAAAACATAACTACAGATTAGAACACCTTCTGCAGAAATATAAAACTTAATACAGAGAAAATCGAAAGAGAACCAAAACTAACCTACCCGCGAAAAATTATAGAAGAATAAAGTAAGAGAAAGGGGAAAAAAAAGGTAAAAAAAAAAAGGAGAGGAAGGGGAAAATTATAAATTCAAGATGAGTATTTATCAACCATTTACAGAGAGGAGAGAAAAAAATTCAGAGATTAGAAAAAAGGGGTGAAGAAAGGAAAAAAAAGATAAAATAAATAAATTTTTTTAAAAAAGGAAAAATAAATCAGCAATTAAACTGTGAACCAACAAACAGGGAGGCCTTCACTAAAGACTTCGAACCTCCAAAACAAGTTAGAGTCAGTTGTAAAACTCTGTAGATAAGGTTATACAAGAGTAAAAATAGATTACACACACACACCAAATCCCGGGAAAGATTGTCAACAGCCCTTAGAGTTTCAATGAATAATGTCTGAGTGATTCAAGTGAAGTCTGAGTCCAGAAAAAGTAATTTTACTACGAGGAGTACTTATCCACCATTTTAGGAGGTCCGATCAGATTCCGAAGATGACTGGATAGCCGGAAGACTTGCCACAAATGCTTCAGCTTCCTTCACCGACCTGAACCACTTGTATTTTCCAGTATTAAGCTTGATTTGTAGATCAGCAGGATTGCGGAGAGAGGGTTTAAAACCACGATCAAAGAGCACTTTCATTACGCCTTTAAACTCAGCGCGCATCTTTAAGGTCTGGGGTGCAAAATCTTCCACAAAGCGAATGGTTGTATCCTGGAAAGGAAGAGACCCCCTGCGACGTGCCTCCACAATCAGACTGTGTTTTACCTGGTATTGATGGAAACACAAGATTACTGGTCGCGGACGGGAGCCCAGAATTCCGGGGGGAACGTAAACTCTGTGTGCTCGTTCGAGCTCGGGCGGCTTTGGAAGCAAATCTTTCCCGAATATCTCACAGAGAAACTCGGCGAAAAACTTCACGGTTGATCCCTGTTCGGTCGCCTCTGGCAAGCCAAGAATTCTAAGATTGCAGCGTCTGCTGCGATTTTCGAGATCCACCATTTTGGAAAGGAGTTTGTTAGATTTTTCCTCTAAGTTGGAACAGAGAGTCTCCAAGCATCGAACACGACTTTCTAAATCTTCAGAAGTCGAATCGATGCGAGATAAGTTTTCAGCATGCTTGTCCACTTTATTGTTGATCCGATCCAGTTTGTCTTCCAACTGTTTGAAAGCGGTTTTAAATTCCTTTAAAATTTTGTCTCGGAGCTTTCCGAGCGCAACCAGGGTCTCGTCTGAGGGAGCCATAGCTTCTTTTCTCCCGGATTTAGAACTCTTGCTAGACATTGTAAGTTAGATATGTTCACAGGCAAGTAAGAGATACCGAAAAAATTCCTAACTAAGGTTTAAAAAATGGAGACATTTAGTGCAAAGATAGCGACAGTAACGGAACAAAAGTTTGGAGCAGCTAAACAATCGCCATCTTACCGGAAGTCCTCCGGTGTGGGAATTATGAGTTTCCTCCTCCTCCTGGACACCCCCATCGGGCCTTCTACCTGCTCTTGACCTTTTCATCTCTAACTGTCGCCGAGACATCAACCGTCTCAACTTCACCACCCCTCTCTCCTATTCTAACTTCACTCCCTCTGAACGCACTGCCCTCCACTCTCTCCGCACTAATCCTAACCTCATCATCAAACCTGCAGACAAAGGTGGTGCAGTAGTAGTCTGGTGGACGGACCTCTACCTCACTGAGGCCAAACGGCAGCTCTCCGACACCTCCTCGTACTTCGCCCTGCCACAGGACCCCACCAAAAAACATTAATCCACTGTCTCCCGCACCATCTCCACCCTCATCAACTCCGGACACCTTCCTCCCTCAGACAAAAAACTCATAATTCCCACACCCTGCACAGCTCGGTTTTACCTCCTCCCCAAGATCCACAAGCCTGACTGTCCCGGAAGACCCATAGTTTCAGCCTGCTCCTGCCCCACTGAACTTGTGTCTGCCTACTCGGACTCCCATTTTATCCCCCATAGTTCAGACTCTCCCCACCTACATCCAGGATACATCCCATGCCCTTCACCTCTTCAATAACTTCCAATTCCCCGGCCCCGACTGCTTCATTTTTACCATGGATGTTCAATCCTTATACACCTCCATCCCACATCAAGAAGGCCTCAAAGCCCTCCGCTATTTTTTGGATAACAGACCCCACCAGTTCCCCAGCACCACCACACTCCTCCGGTTGGCGGAGCTTGTTCTAACTCTCAATAACTTCTCCTTTGGTTCTTCCCACTTTCTCCAGATCAAGGGTGTAGCCCTGGGCACTCGCATGGGCCCCAGCTATGCCTGCCTTTTTGTGGGTTATGTGGAACAGTCTATGCTCCAAATCTATACTGGCACCACTCCCAACTTTTCCTCCACTACATCGATGACTACATTGGTGCTGCTTCCTGCACTCATGCTGAGCTCGTCAATTTCATCAACTTTGCTTCTAACTTTCACCCAGCCCTTAAATTCACTTGGTCCATCTCAGACACTTCTCTCCCCTTTCTTGATCTCTCGGTCTCCATCTCTGGAGACAGACTATCCACTGACATCTTCTATAAACCCACTGACTCCCATAACAATCTTGACTATACCTCTTCCCACCCTGCCCAATGCAAAAATGCCATTCCCTATTCCCAGTTCCTCCGTCTCCACCACATCTGCTCCCAGGATGAGGCTTTCCATTCCAGGACTTCTCAAATGTCCTCTTTCTTTCAGGATCGTGGTTTCCCTTCTGGCGTCATCAAAGATGCCCTCACCCGCATCTCCTCCACTTCCCGCACTTCAGCCCCCATCCTCCTGTCACCCCAACAGGGACAGGGTTCCCCTTGTCCTCACCTACCACTCCACCAGCTTCCAGATCCAACATATTATCCTCCGCAACTTCCGCTACCTTCAACAGGACCCCACCACCCAGCACATCTTTCCCTCCCTACCCCTCTCAGATTTTCGCAGGGATCGTTCCCTCCACGACTACCTGGTCCACAGTCTCTCCCCACAGAACTCCCACCCGGCACTTATCCCTGTAAGCGCAAATGCTACATCTGTCCCCACACCTCCACCCTTACCACCATTCCGGGCCCCAGACAGTCCTTCCAGGTGAGGCAACACTTCACCTGCGAGTCTGCTGGAGTCGTCTATTGCATCCGGTGCTCCCGGTGCAGCCTCCTCTACATCGGCGAGACCCGACGCAGATTGGGGGACCGCTTCGTCGAGCACCTCCTCTCCGTCCGTCACAATAGACAGGACCTCCCGGTTGCCACCCACTTCAACTCTGCCTCTCATTCCCATCTAGATATGTCCATACATGGTCTCCTCTACTGCCATGATGAGGCCAAACTCAGGTTGGAGGAGCAACATCTCATATACCGTCTGGGTAGCCTCCAGCCTGGTGGTATGAACATTGAATTCTCCAATTTCTGGTAATTCCCTCCCTCTCCCCCTCCCCCTCCCCCTTCCTCTATCCCAGGTCCCTCTCTGCCTCTCTCCCCTTTCTACTTTCTGCTCCTTTATCTCTACAGTTATTTCACGCTTATCCCCTCCCCCCTTATCTTTCCTCTGATTGGTTTTCCACCTGGCGCCTCTAGCCCTACCCCCTCCCCTATCTCTATTACTGGGCTTCGGCCCTCTCTTCCCCCCCCCCCCCATTCCTGATGAAGGGTCTCGGCCCGAAACGTTGGCTGTTCTTTTCTCACGGATGCTGCCTGACCTGCTGAGTTCTTCCAGCATTGTGTACGTATTCTTGTATCCACTGGAGGTTGGAAGAATGAAAAGTAACTGGATTGAAACATATGAGGTCCATGGGGAGGTCTTGACAAGGTAGGTGCAGAGAGGATGTTTTCCCTTTTGGGAGGATCTATTTGTAGGAATTGTTCCTTCAGATAGTGGACATAATTTTTGTTTCTCTCTGAGGGCCATGAGTCTGCTAAGCTTTGGTTATCAAAAGGCAACGAGAACAGAACGTTTGAATATACAAGGGGTGATTGATAAGTTCATGGCCTAATGTAGAAGGAGTTATTAACCAAATTTTCTGCATAATCACTCAAAGAGTTGAACTGCATGTGCATGTAATGAGAGCTGTATAACTCATCTCCTTCTACTGTAGGCCACAAACTTATCAATCACCTATCTGTGGACACTTTCTGAAGGTCCAAGATGCATATGCTTCACGACCACTGGACTAAGTGTGTAAATGTAGGAGGGGACTATGTTGAAAAATAATTGTGCTAGGTTTTCTAAAATTGACTCCTTCTATCTTGGGCCATGAACTTATCAATCACCTCTTGTATTTAAAGGAATTATTTATAAACAATAGCATGAAAACCTATCAAGGGTTAGTAGGAATGTAAAGCTGTGGTTCCAACAGGTCAGCCATAATTATTGAACCGACGGTGCACTTAAATTGCTGAATGCCCTGAATTTGAATGTCCTTGTGTTCACCTGTTGCATGATGGAAACATTATTGACAGGATGGAGCATCAAAAGCTCAACTTGTGGCCAAAACTAAGACAGATTGCAAATGGTGTCATTCGTCTCTGGATGGTGATCAGAAATGCATTTGAGGGTGTTCTGGCGGCAGCCCGCATGCGTCACCACACATTCTGGTGCCAACATTGCATGTCCATGATGCACGGCAGAACACAACATACAACGAAACAAGTGGCGAAACGAGCCCTGTTCCCCCCCCCCCCCCCCACCCACGCACATGCACAGTCCTTCAACCCGAGACAGATACTCCAGCCTCCAGTGCATGTGGATTTGGGGCTGCAACACTGGACTTTGACAAGTTCTTTGAGAGTGGATGTGCTAGAACAGGACGTGAGATTCACAGCCCCCATAATTGCCGACTTTGCCTTCGTCTAAGGTGCTCAGGGAAAGCATTGAACACGTTGAAGGCAAACTCAGTAATTATGGGGGCTGTGAGTTGGCGTCAGTGGGCAGGGGAGAGATTTAGAAGACTGAGTCGATGTATAATGTGTAAGCCACTAAATGGCTTGTCTCTATTATAATGTTGGAGTCTATGCATGTGATGTAACTGTACTTGGGAGCATGTGGAGAAACCAGGAGCCATGAAGGTCAATATTAAAAATTTTAAAGTAGAAAAGAATTCTGCCTGTAATCATTTATTATTAGCATCAGGTTATGCAAAGCTGACAAAATGCATGTGGATAAAAAGATTACTTGAAAGTCTTGACAGTACATTTGGTAGTTTAAATGACACCAAGTTTACAATACATTTTATTCTATTTGAACCCTTATATTTAGGATTTGAGAGGAACCCAGTTCAAGCAGAACGTCAGGTGCAACAGCTAACACTTTCTTTTCCAAGTCAGGAGGTTGTAAATTCCAGTTTAACTTTTGAAGCTTTGACACATAATCTGGGATTATGATGACTTGTATAAACCAAGGCTTTGTCTGTTAACTAATAAAAACTAAACTACTTTATAAAACTAAAGCTCTGGAAAGACTCAGCAGGTCAGGCAGCAGCTGTGGAATGAGAACAAAATTGTCATTTCAGACTGAAAACAATTCATCAGAACTAATTCTAATGTTCTGTGTTTTTATTTCAGATTTCTAGCACCAGCATTATTTTGGTTTTGAAGTTATCCTGTTTCTTTCTCCACAGATGCTGCCTGACTTGCTGAGCTTTAAAGCATTGTCAGTTATTGTGTCAGACTTCCAGCATCTGCAGTTTCAAAAGAAGTATTTATTGAGATACAGTGCAGAATAGACCCTTCTTTCCCTTTTGTGCTGTGCCACCCAGCAAGCCCTGATTTTTAACCCTAGTGTAAACACAGGACAATTTACGATGACCAATTGACCTATCAACCGGTATGTCTTTGGACTGTGGGAGGAAACCGGAGCACCCAGAAGAAACCCATGCAGTCACGGGGAGAACATACAAACCTCTACAGACAGTGGCAGGAAGTGAACCTTGTTCGCTGGTACTGTAATGTGTTGTGCTAACCACTAGTTCTCAAGGTATAGAAATAATAAATACGGCAAATATTCAGCAGGTTAGACAGAATTCATGAGGAAAGAAACAGTTGGTGTGTCAAGGTTGATAATCATTTGTCAAATGATTAATTCCAGTATTCCCTTTCTTCTGATTTTATTTCAGATTTTTGTCATTGTCATCTGTGTTCTTTCTCGTTTTTTTCGTGTGGGGGTTGGGGGATTTGGGGGTTGATGTGCTTTGTGTGGGGTGTGTCTTGGGGGGCTCAGTGTACTTATTACATTAGATTTTTCTGGTGGGGAGAGGAGTATTTTGGGGGCCGATGTTCTTGTGTTTTGTATGGGTGGGAAGGGGCTTGGGGGGGGGAGTGTTGATGATTGTGTTACTGTTCTTCTTCTGTGTGGGTGGAGGAGGTGGGTTTGCTGTTGCTCTGTGAACCGACTTCCATAGTTTTTTCTTGGCTTCGTGGCTATCTGGAGAAGGAGAATCTCGGATTTGTATGCTGCATGCATACTTTTATAATAGGTGAATCTCTTTATTATCATTCAGTATTTAACTTTTATCAACAATGTGAACTTTATTTTGCTCTTTGTGGGAGATAGCTGTGTACAAATTAGCTGTTACTCTTCCTACACCACAGAAGTGACTACACTCAAAAGTGCTTTGAGTGTCTGGAAAGAGATGTGAAAGGTGTTATATAAATGCAAGTTTTTCTTCTTCAGCTGGCAACGCAGATTGTGCAAACTGTATTGCTGAGTACGCCAAATCCCTTTCATAGAAATGGTGCCCAGGGAAGTGTTGAGCCAATTTGAGAACACAGACACAGTTTTACTTTATAATCACATCCTGAAGAAGATGTGCATTGGACTCTTTGATTGACTGGCGTTCCAGCCTGTGTTATGTGCTCACCCCATACCTGGTGCTTGGGCCCTTGGATCAGAAGTGAGAACACTACCTTTAAACCAAGCCTGATAAACTTTGAAAAACACAGGCATAGTTAGAGATGACACATTGGTATTTGGTCTGGCAGCTACTCGCTGGAGAATGAAGGGGGATCTCAATGAAACCTATTGAAAATTGAAAGGCCTGGATTGAGTAGTCATGGAGAGGATGTTTCCTATAATGGGGGAGTCTAGGACCAGAGGGCATAGCCTCAGAATAGAAGGATGTCCCTTCAGAACACAGTTGAGGAGGAATTTCTTTAGCTAGGGTGTGGTAAATATGTGCAATTCATTGCTGTGGATATCTGTGGACACCAAGTCATTGGGTATACTTAAAGTGGAGATTGATAGGTTTTTGATTAGTAAGGACGCCAAATATTACGGGCAGAAAACAAGAGAAAAGGAGTGAAAGAGATAATAAATCAGCCATGATGGAATGGCAGAGAAAACTCAATGGGCAGAATGGCCTGATTCTGCTCTAGTGTCTTATTTGAAAACACCTCTGTTCACTCATATCCTTGAAGGAATGAAGACGTCCATCTCTGTTTAGTCAGGCCAATGCATGGCTCCAGCCCCACATCAACATGGTTGATTGTGAACTGCCCTATGAAGTGGACCATCATCTCACTTAGTCGTTTTTCATTTCTTCAATTAACATTATCTGTAATACCCGTCCCAGGTCAAGGGAATTGTTGGTAACGATGGCCATCTTGAAGACAGCTGCAGCTCAAGAGTTACTTTCCAGAAGCTAAACTATATAGGCTGAAGTTCATTGACATTATAACATGTGGGATAATTAATGCAACACACACAAAATGCTGGAGGAACTCAGCAGGCCAGGCAGTATCTATGGAAAAGGGGACAGTCAGCGTTTTGAGCCGAGACCCTTCATCAGGACTGGAGAAAAAAGGATGATGAGTCCGAATAAGAAGCTGTGGGGGGAGGGGTTAGGAAGGATCACAAGGTGATAGGCGAAACCTGGGGGGGGGGGGGGGGGTTGTTGACGTAAAGAGCTGGGAAGTTGTTTGATGAAAGAGTTACAGGGCTGGAGAAGGGGGAATCTGATAGGAGAGGACAGAAGGCCATGGAAGAAAGAAGAGGGTGCGGAGTACCAGAGGGAGGTGACAGGCAGGAAGGGAGATAAGATGAGAAAGGAAATGAAAGTGGGGGGCATTATTGGAAATTCGAGAAACCTATGTTCATGTCATCCCCCTCCCCCTCCCCCTCCAACAATTTTGGAAGCAGAGAGTGATAGACTGTTTAATAACAAATGAGTCCTATGGTATGGGCTTTAATGGAGAGATGTTGATCATTGGAAAATTGGATCACCCATGACCTTATTGAATGAAAGAAGAGGTTTGATAGCTGGTCCCAGTCCTGTTCCTGTTTCTTCTGTTCTGTTTTGTCCAGGAAGCCCATTGATAATAAATGTACTTTGAACTTCAAAGTATGCATACATTATACAACCTTGAGATTTGTCTCCTTAGAGGCACAAAACAAGAAACCCAAAAGAGCCTATAAAAATACTCAACAAATACCCAATGTGTAGAGAAAAAAAGAACAACTTGTGCAAACAATAAGCTGAAACAAATAGCATTTAGAAAGAAGCACTACTGCTCCTAAAAAAAAAAATTAACTTGGTCAGACAATGGATCAATCTTGGCACTGGGACAATTAGTGGGAGATGATACCCAACCAGGGTCTGCGTTTGAACCATGCATCAAAGATAGTACTTGATTCCCTTTAAGGTACTCTGGTATTTTTAGTGCACTGGTTAATGTGTCCTTGTTAAATTCTTGTCAAACCTATTTTAACAGAATAGGATCACACATTTAAAATAAATTGGTTCCTGACTGCCATAGAACAGTTCATTAAATGTGTGCCTACATTCCATCACAGAGAGGAACATGACTCCTAACATTCTGACTGTCCCCTATTTATTGAGAAACCACAATTGCACTAGTTATGAACACTATAATGCCCTCCTGTATATAATGAACAGCCAGGTATTTCTCTCAAAATGTGGACTGAATAGTGGACTGTAAACTGTTGTCATTTAGTTCCTTGTATGGATTCTCCCTTTCTGATTAGGTTTCTAGATAATTAAGACCCCTTTAATAGAATCAAACGGCACATAAGCATGCCTTCTGACGCAACCTATCCACGCCAACCATCAGAAGTTCAAAGTACATTCTGTATATGTCACCAAGCACTGCCCTGATGCTGAGATACATCCCAGGATCCCCTGGGGCACACTATCAGTGATGTAACCTGGGGTCATCGGGTGTTTTGGGTCTTTCAACAACAAACACTCTCCCCTAGACAACCCAGCCCGGGTTGATCAGGCCCCAGCTTGTGTCCCAACAGCACTGGTCCACAGGACACACCTCTTGATCCATTGACATCTGGAGGCTCGCTCAGCAATCTCTGAGATGGTCATGATGGCTCTTCTCTTTGCAGCCCTAGTAATGCTGAGGAGAGAGTAGTTTCTGCAGAGTGAGCAGCCAGCAAAACCTCTACACCCCACCTCTATAGGCTGGCATTGTGCCCTGCGCCCCTGTCTCTGGCATAGCTCTTCCAGCTCCTGGTGTTTGGTTCTTTTACGCTCAAACACCTCTTCAATCTGGTCTTCCCTAGGCAATGTCAGCTCTACCACGACCACTTTCTTTGGGGTTTCTGACAGAATGACCATGTCAGGCCTCAGTGACGATGATGCGATGAAGTCGGGGAACTTTTATTTGCTTGCCAAGATTGACTGCGATTAATTTTCTTGCAGGCATTCACAGTAGAACAAAGAGATATGATAGAATCAATGACGGACTGCACACAAAAAAAGGCAGACAAACAAGCAATGTGCTAAAGACAAATTGAAAATGCAAAACAGAAACCGATAATAATGGTAAATAAATCAAATAATACTGAGAACGTGAGTGGTAGAGCCCTTGAAAGTGTGTCCACAGTTTGTCTTCAGTGATCAGTTCAGTGTTGTGAGTGAAGTTGTTGAGATGGGTTCAGGAGCCTGATGGTTGAAGGGTCATAACTATTCCGGAACCTGTTCCTGATTAGGATCATCCATCCATCCATACTGATCCCATTTTCCTATACTTAATCCACTGTTTTCCACTGCTTATCTAGAAACTTAACTGTTGTGAGAATCATTGGCTCCACTATTCTCTCGGGCAGTGCATTTTGAACTTTAACCACCCTCTGGTTGGTTGAAAGAAACCTTGTATTGCCTCTAATCCTCTTAAATTTTACCTTAAACCTATAGCCTTTTGTTATAGACATTTTGACATCCTGTTTTCTACAAAGTTAGTACATGACAGGGACCAAAGGAACAGGGAGCCCTTGAGGTGCAAGTACCTAGCTCCCTGGAAGTGGTGACACAGTGGGTATATAGATAGGGTAGTGAAAAGGGCATTTGGTACATTTGCCTTCAAAGGCTGAGGTGCTGAGATAGAGAGTCAGGACACTGTGTTGCAGCTATAGAAATGTTGGCTGGACTTCACCTAGAATACGAGCATGTGAATGATTGGAAGATGGAATCAGCCAGATTGTTACAGTACATAAAATCTAAAAGAACAATTGCAGATACTGGAAATTTAGACACCACACTATAGTAGGGACAGGGTAGCAAAAGTGAGAGTACAGAAAAGATTCACCAGGATGTTGCCTGAATGGAGGGTTGTGGAAAAAAATGGGGGATTGAATAGGCTGGCTTTATTCTTACTGAAATGTTGAGGATGAAGGTGACTTTATAGATGTTTATGAAATTATAAAGGGTGCAGATATAGGATAGGTAGAGTGTTAAACACAAGAGATTCTGTAGATGCTGGAATCCATGAGCAACACACACAAAATGCTGGAGGAACTCAGCAGGTCAGGCACCAGCTATGGAAGGGAATAAACAGTTGACTTTTTACGCAAACCCTTTCATTAGGACCGGAAAGAGAGGGTGTAGAAGCCAGAATCTTGTTCTCAGAACAACGGAGTTGATGGTCAGAGGACGCAGGTTTAAAAGTGCAAGGGAAAAATCTTAGAGGAGATCTGTGGGGTAAGTTTTTCCACATGGAGGTTATTAAGTATCTGGAGCAGGGGTTCCCAATCTGGGGTCCATGGGTCCCGCAGTTAATGGTAGTGGCCCATGGCTTAAAAAGGTTGTGAATCTGTGATCTAGAACAAGACGCCAGACAAGGTGGTAGAGGCGGATAGAATTACACTGTTTAAAAGGCATTTGGAGACACACAGGCTGGAAACTAGTGGAGGAATGAGGAGCAAAGATAGGCAAATGGGATTAGTGGAGATAATATGGACTGAAAGAGCACATTTCTGTGCTACATACTTCCATGATTAGTGGAAAGAGCAGTGTTCCACGATTCAAGTTCATTTGATACATGTACGTCAAAAACACAGTGAAATGCATTGTTTGCATTAACAAGCAACATACTTGAGGGTGTGCTGGGGTGGGGGGAGGTGTGGGGGATAGCCCACAAGTGTCACCACACATTCCGGCTCCACTGTAGCATGCCCACAAAGCTCGGCTGAGCACCACAGAGCAGAACGAGCAAGAAAACAAACAACAGCTAAACAAGCCCCTGTTCCTCCCTGACGTATGCAGACCTTCAATCCCAGGGTAGGCCTCCAGCTCCAGACTCCTATAACAAAGAATGTTATCTGATTCAAAGGAGCAAAGAGGAGGAGTGATAAAAGACAAGAAGGAAGTAATTGATCTTATTAATTTACGAATGAGTCATTCCAATAGATTCCCTGTAGAGCATATATGTCAAACTCAAGGCCCGCGAGATAATATCTAATTATATTAAAGCTGGCCCCAGTAATCGAATGGCGTATGATATGGCTAATGCTGAGTTTATTCAGGTACCAGGTTTTCAGGGTTTTTAGTGTTTATTCGGCAGTCTTGTAGTTATAGCAGAGACTGAGACACATGAGAGCAGGCTGAAAAAACGGAGGCAACGAAAGCTGCGTTCGCACGCGTCCGACTGATCCGGCCCGCATGAAACTGCATTTTGCTCAATCCGGCCCATGACCTAAAATGAGTTTGACACCCTGCGGTGTAGAGCGTTGTACTCCGAGAATTCTATTTCTTGGCAGGTTGAGGATCTTTACGGGTGTAGGTTCCATTCCAGTTAATAGATACAAGGAAGTCTCCAGGGAGTGATAAAATACCAATTTCCATTTTTACTGTTTCCTATTGGAAGAATATAAATCATTGCTTGATTTAATCATAAATTTCAGTGAAGGCAATTGTAATGTATATTTCTGTTGTCCCTTAAATGCACTGAGGATTTCCATAGAATTCTAGTCTGTATGAGAACTTGATTCTTAATAGTTTCTCAACAACAGAAGTACTTCTGCTCATTGCACATTGAAGATAGAGCTGAGGGGTGGGGTGGGGAGCATTTCATGAAAACAGGCCCTTCTCTGCTCTTGACCAGTGTTCATGGGTAGCAGAAAGCAGAGCCACTAAATAGGTGCAGAACTGATGATTTACCAATGTGCAATGTACAAGAAATCCTTTCAAGCAGTAGATGTCTTGTCCTGAGAATCAAATTTCTTGTCTTGCTTAGCTCTTGTTGAGTGTATGAGCAAGAAAGGTTAAAGTTCAGAAAAGAGGAGATTGGGGTTGCACGATATCATTGTACCAGTGGTTTGGGTTCAATTCCTACCGCAGTCCATAAGGAGTTTGTATGTTCTCCCTGTGACTATGTGGGTTTCCTGCGGGTCTCTGATTTCCTTCCTCAGTTCAAGGATGTACTGATTGGTTGGTTAATTGGTCATTGTAAATTAGATTAGATCAGGGTTAAATCAGGGGTTGCTGAGCGGCCTATCCCGCACTGTGTGCCAATAAATAAATAAATAATGGGACTGACGAACAGTAAAACATTACACATTGCACTGAAGTGTATGTGCATCTTGATTGCTTATAATAACTACAAGAGTAAAGCAAAAATGATCAGAGCCACAAAAGATTTTGATAGAAAGTAAGCATTAGTTCAAGGTCAGTATTTTTACACCTCTCTAACCCCACTGAGAGGTTGGTTGGTGGTGATTACTGTTTGTCAGTCTTTGTGTATAGTTTTTCAATGAATCTGTTGTATTTCTTTATTCTGCTATAAATGCCTGTAAGAAAACGAATCTTAGGGCTTTATACGGTGGCATATACATACTTTGATAATAAATTACTATGAGCTTTGAAGCTGCTTCATTCTATGTAGTAAAAATGGTCCGTTGGTGTTAGGTAGGGATTTCCATGACTTTTCCTCAGTGGCTCTGGAAGACCCAGCCAGGAGTTTCGGCTTTCTGGGTTCAGTACATCCATTAGTATCTTTTCAGAAGCAGACGATCAGCAAGGATGCTTTTTTTTAAAAATTTTTTTATTAGTTTTTCAAAACATTTTACAAATTTAAAAACCCCAAATCCCAATGAGGAGCATTAATGCAGTGCAAGATTAAGCATACAATAACAATATGCTACAAAGGAAGAGAATTTAACAAAAAAGCACCTAAATTAAAGACAAGTGAGCTTAGCATCCTCCCCAAGCCCCACAACACAAGAAAAAAACAACAACAACTCCAGACCAACCACCACACAATATAAAGAGTATAAGTCCGGACAATCAAACTCCCAGACTGTGAATACACTTAGCAACAGAGGATAATAATGCCTACTACCAGAAAAAAAAAGGGAGCTGAAAGCAAAGGACCGAAAAGAAGAGAAAAAAAACGAAGAAAAAAACCCTAGTCAAGAGGAAGGTTATGAAAGTACTAGCAAGGATGCTTTTGACTGCTGGATGAACCATTGGTTGAGTATGAATCACCGACCACAAGACATCGAGGAAAATCGATTGTATATCATCAGAGCGTAATTCATTCCATTTACTCTTCTATTATGTCTAATTAGGTAGAGCATTTGAAAAATTCCTAATATTAACATTTAAATGAGATAACATTGATATTAATAACTGCTATATTGAATTAATTGGCTATGAAGTATTTAGAGCATCTGAGACTATGAAAAGTGCTTCATGACTGAAAATATTTTGTTTTTATCAAGAAATCTTTTGAGTCAGATTAGCTCCACACACCATACATTGAACTAACCTGTGTGACAATAGTTGTTTTATTTGTACATGGATTTCAGTGGGACAAGACACACCTTACCCCTTGCTCTAATGCGAATGGTGGGATAGATCAGCTCTTGGTGTTTTGAGACTAATGCATCATGAGGAATTCAGTGGCCAAAGGCATGCAACAGAATAATAAATAAGTACTGAGATGAGATTCAGTTTCACTGGGCTTTGATGTATTCTGAAACCAAATGTTTGATTCAGTGTGACATGAATGAAAGTAGCCATTTTGAATTCCCTCTGCTCACGCACGTCTGCTTTGCAAGGATTGATTTGCAGTTGAGCTGCCTGCTACACAGAACCTTAATAATCCAATGTCTAGAATAAAAATATCTTAGTTAGTAAGGACATCCTCCAAAGAGATTTATTTATTTTTTATCTATTTACAAATGCAGCACAATAACAGGCCCTTCTGGCCTAACAAGTGCTGACAAATTACACCCTTGTGACGTATTAACCTATTCACCTGTACGTCTTTGGAATGTGGAAGGAAACTGGAGCACCCAGAGGATGCCCACACAGTCTGGGAAGAATGTGCAAACTAGTTAGAGGCAGAATTGAGCCTGTGTCGCTGGACCTGTAATAATACTATGCTGGCCAGATTTGGTATATAGCAAAAATGGCAGCCAATTTGCACACAGCCATCTCCCATGCACAGCAATATGATAATGTCCATATAACTCAAATTTAGCAATACTGATCGAGAGAGAAATATTGTCCAGGATATTGAAGTAATGTCATTACCCATTCTTCAAAATAAAGTGCTGGGATTGTTTTTTTGTGTCTCCGTTTGGGAGAGCAAACACTCTCTTTGGGGCCACACAGTAGCGTATCGGTTAGCATAATGCTATTACAGTGTCAGTGACCTGCGTGCAGATCCACTGTTGTCTGTGAGGAGCTTGTATGTTCACCCCGTGACCATGTGTGTTTCCTCCCGGTGCTCCGGTTTTCTCCCACGTGGGTCAGCAGGTTAATCGGTCACATGGGTGTAATTAGGTGGTGTGGGTTTATTGGGCCGGAAAGGCCCATTACTGTGCTGTATCTCTAAATAAATAAACAGACAAACACAGCCTTGACTCTACTCCCAATCTAAAGGACACCAGTCTTCTCAAGGTGCTGCCCTGTGATAACAACCTGGATTTTTGTGCTTGACTTTTTGAGGAATTTGTTAGACTCTTCTTGTTCTCCAGGAGAAGATCATAAGTGAGGGAATTTGGGAGTGTAATTGCACAAGAAACAATCTTAGTCAAACCCTCATCCCTCTGTTGAATAACATTTGGCAAAACAAAACACTGGCGTTGCACACATCCATGGGCTTCTGTCAGCCATATTGGATTAAATTTGCACCCATTGGCCCAGAATTTTGCGGGAGGCACAACCTTATAATAAGCATTTGGCTACTCAAGAATAAAATCAAAAATATGGGAAATCTAGGATATTCTCCATCATAAGGCCAGGATAGTTAGGGCTTCAAGATGGAAATTTGTTAGGTAAGATAGCAAGGGAGCTGGAACACTGAATGAGGAAATAGTGCAGGTTATGTGTTGCCTTTTTGAAAGGGTGAGTTAATCCACAGGAAGGAATTACTCTTTTTTTTTATCCCGATATTGTGCTGTAGATATTTATGGAGATATTTTATAGGAACTTCCAATGACCATGAGGATATATTTGCAGCCTTACAGTGCCTGATGTTGGGGGAATCCAGAACCAGAGGCCACAGTTTAAGAATAAGGGGTAGGCCATTTAGAATGGAATTCAGGAAAAACTTTTTCACCCAGAGATATGTGGATCTATGGAATGCTCTGCCTCAGAAGGCAGTGGAGGCCAATTCTCTGGACGCTTTCAAGAAAGAGGTAGATAGAGCTCTTAAAGATAATGGAGTCAAGGGATATGGGGAGAAGGCAGGAATGGGGTACTGATTGTGGATGATCAGCCATGATCACATTGAATAGTGGTGCTGGCTAGAAGGGCCGAATGGCCTACTCCTGCACCTATTGTCTGTTAAGGTGGATAAGTCTCCAGGGCCTGATTGTCCTCAGACTTTGTGGGAGGCTACGGAGGAATTTGCAGAGGGCATTGCAGAAATATTTGTCTCATTGTTAGCTGCTGGTGACATAACTGATGAATGGAAGGTGGCTAATATTGTTTAAAAAGATTGCTGACGACAAGATGGGGAACGACAGATTAGTCAACCTAAGGTCAGCAGTAGGAAGTTACTGCAGGGTATTCTGAGCGATAGGCTCTACCAGAATTTAGATAGTCAGTGGCTGATTAGGAGGAGTGAGCATGGCTTTGTGTGTGTGAAGCTGTGCTTGATGAATCTTTTAGAGTTTTTAGGAAAGGTCATTGAAAAGGAGGAAGAAGGTAAAGCAATTGATGTGGTCTACTTGGACTTTAGTTAAAGGATAATAACCATGACTGGTAAAACAAAATTGTTACAGAAACAGCAATGAAAAATAGTACATCTGAGTGCAATGGCATTCCTGAGACTCCATCTGGGACTTGTGTGACTATCAGTAGTGAAAACCAGGGGGAAGCTACTGACATGATGAAGGAAGCCCAGAGATGGAGGGCCTTCATTGCAGCTCTCAATGCCAGCAGTGTAATGGGTAGTAAGTAAGTAATTTGGACATTAGCAAAGCCTTCAGCAAGGTCGCACGTGGTAGGCTGCTCTGGAATTCAAGGAGAGCTGGTTAAGTAATAACAAGTTGGCTCATAGGTAGGATTTGGGGGGTTGCTGGTTGAAGCTTCTTTCTCAGGATGGAGGCCAGTGACTGGTTGTGTGCTGCAGGGTTTAGTGTTTGGACCCTTGTTATTCATTATTTATAAACATGAGTTGAATGCAAATACATGAGGCTTGATCAGTTAGTCTGCAGATGACATGAAATTAGGAGGATTTATTGATAGTGAAAGTGATTAATGTAGATTACAGGCAGTTCAGAGCTCTAATAGAACAGAGGGATTTAGGAGTACATGTCTATAACTTGTTGAAAGCAGCATCATGGTAGTGAAAACCAACACACACAGTCATCGTTTTGGGCATTATTGTTCATTCCCCTCCATAGATGGTGCCTGACTCGCTGATCCCCTCCGGCATTTCAAAGCTTCAAAAATTCAAACCACATTTATTATCAGAGAACGTATAAATTATACACCTTGAAATTTGTCTGCTTACAGGCAGCCACAAAGTAAGAAACCTGAAGAACCCAATTTAAACAAAAGACCAAAAACCACTGCACAGAGAAAGAGAGTTTTTAAAAAAAAACACATTTTGCAAACAATAGAAGCAAGCCACTCGTTTGCATTGTTTGCATTACTCGGGATTTCCAGCATCTGCAGAATCTCTTGTGCCTGCTTGGTGGAGAAAGGCATTTACCACCCTGTCCTTCAACAGTCAGGGCATTAATTACAGGAGCTGGGCAATTATCTTGCACAAGTCATTTTGGTGTGGATGCACTTATAGAGGTCTGTGTACAGTTTTGGCCACATTGTTATAGACAATAGACAGTAGGTGCAGGAGTAGGCCATTCGGCCCTTCTAGCCAGCACCACCATTTACTGTGATCATGGCTGATCATACACAATCAGTACCCTGTTCCTGCCCTCTCCCCATATCCCTTGACCCCGCTATCTATAAGAGCTCTATCTAACTCTCTCTTGAATGCATCCAGAGACTTGGCCTCCACTGCCTTCTGGGGCAGAGCATTCCACATATCCACCACACTCTGGGTGAAAAAGTTTTTCCGCATTTCTGTTCTAAATGGCCTACCCCTTAGTCTTAAACTGTGGCCTCTAGTTCTGGACTCACCCATCAGCGGGAACATGCTTCCTGCCTTCAGCGTGTCCAATCCCTTAATAACCTTATATGTTTCAATCAGATACCAGTATGCCTGTTAGAGGAAAGATGTGGGTAAACTGGAAAGAGTGTAGACAAAATTTACAAGGCTGTTGCCAGATCTAGAGGATCTAAGTTATAATGAGAGGTTGGCCAAGATAGACCTTTATTCCTTGGAATCTAGGAGAATGAGAGGTGACCTTGCAGAAATGCTTAACTTTCACCACTCCCCTGTATGGGAATATTTGGACCGAGCTGCCAGAGGAAGTGTTTGAGGCAGGTACAATGGTGTCATTAAAGAAACATTTGGGTGGGCACATGGAGGGGTGGGGCCTGGAGTTCTATGGATCAATGCAGACATTGGCACCAGCTCAGTGCCCGCTGTGGGTGACATGCACTCGTTAGACTAAAGGGCCTGTATTTATGCCCTTCTGTTCCCAATGGCCCAATCCATCATGGATAAAGCCCTCCCCACCACTGAGCACATCTACATGGAGCATTGTCACAGGAAAGCATCCATCATCGGGTTGCTACCACCCAGGTCATGGTCTCTTTTTACTGCTGCCATCGGGAAGAAGGTACAGGAGCCTCAGGAGCCACACCACCAGTTCAGGAACAGTTACTACTCCTCAACCATCAGGCTCTTGAACCAGAGGGGATAGCTTCACTCGCCCCACCATTGAAGTGTTCCCCCAGCCTATGGACTGAATTTCAAAGAGTCTTCATCTCTCATGCTCACTATTTATTGTTTATTTGTTTATCATTATTATTCCTTTCTTCTTGTACTTGTGCAGTTTGTTGTCTTTTGCACAACGGTTGAACACTACTATGGTTATTATTATGGATTTATTGAGTATGCCCACAAGAAAATGAATTTCAGGATTGCATGTGGTGACATATATGTACTTTGATAAATTTGCTTTGAACTCTGTTGCATGTAGGCATAAGAATGGATCCATACATGTATTGTGGGTGGTTTTCCACCCTTCTTTCCTGGAGCCTGTGGCATACTGGTAACAGTTTCATGGACTCCTGGCTCTCTCAGTGAGCATCAGTGCTTCCATTTCAGGATGTTTATTAAAAGGCTTTGATATCCTGCCATTTTCCCACTCTGAGCATTGCCTTCTGCTGAAAGCTAAGACTTGGCTGTCACTTTGCAGGCTAGGTGATAATGAATGTCTCTGATTGGGTGGGGAACAGGTAGGGGTGTCAGCGTTGGCCAGTGATACAGCAATATGGGATGGGGACTGCAGACCTGGTGGCATAACATCTGTTTTGAAGAAAATGTTAGAAGCTATTATGAAAAGATATATTCATTTGTCTCTGTTTTGTTTGCTCCACTTTAGTCACAGCAGAAGTGCATCGTAGGGTTTGCTCTCGTGTGCTGCTTTGCCATCTCTGTTGCGCTGATATTTTCAGCAGTGGATATTCCAGGTAGCAGCAGCGACACAGAATTCATTACAGAGGACAACTGCAATAGGAACTGCCGGTAAGAGGCAACAGGGGAGTGGATACATTGACCCTCATTTACATTGTCTTGGTTCACCTTTTTTTAACTGAACAAACGGGTTTGCAAAGCCGCCATGACATCAGATTGTGCTCAATGCATCCTGAATCTGCGTCATCCAAGTGGCACACTTTGTGTGCTAAATTCGTACGATTATGCTAAACCCTTAAGATCTCAAGTTCCACTCAGCCCTCCACAGTGTCACAGGGGTCTTGGGTCATTATCGGGCCACCTGCTTACCTCACATTCTCCGAGCCATTTGAGACTCATTCCATTTTAAGATTGTTGGTAGTCCAACTGATATTGCTCCCACTAAGGTTAGCTCACTGAGTATGGGTCAGAGTTGACTATTAGACATTCTTCTAGCTGCATGTCATGTTAACTCACCAGGGAATGTATTGGTCATAGCACCACATTGTTTATGGTGGTATTTATCAGAGCAAACACACAGAATTCCTTGTTCTATTCCTCTTTCCACTGAGGCAGGTTCAAATTGCATTAGCCCCTTGTCAACTGTTTGACCAGCTGGCACGTCATATTTCAGAGTTGAAATGTTTCCTTCCTATGTGCTAATCTCTTTATATCCTATTGATCTGTTAAGCTCGGTTTTTGTTGACATTTGTACAAAGCCTCTTTTAAATTCAAATTTCCGTTCAGTCCAAACACTTTAGACACAATTGCTTAAGTGTTGGGAGGAGAATAACAGGAAGGCTTATGATGATGGACATGGTAGATAGTAGTAAGCTGTTCTCAGTAGTTGGTGGGGGGGAATCAAAAAGCAAAAATCACTGGAAACAAGGTTAGATGCAATAGACTTACTGTACATCTGAGGGCAGGAGACACTTCAGGGTCAGTCCGTTCAGATAGAATCTGTGTTGATGCTTCAAGTTTAGTTTGAGAAGGCACTGTTGTTCCCTTCTCTTCAAATCAACCAACTGACTTCATTTTCTTCCATTGCTGAGGAATGTGGTATCCTACAATAACACAGGTAAGACTAGAATTATAGGACATGGGACTAGCATAAGGCTATTCAGCCCCTCGAGATTATATTGCCATCCAGTGACAATGTCTCGGTCCCACCTGCATTTTAACAACTGCTCATGTGGCATAATATCTCTTTATGCTGCCTTTGGCAGTAAATCTGCTAATCTCTGATTTAAAACTTCATCAGTTTATCAAGTACAGTGGATTGTGGTTAATTGGGACACATCGGGACCAGTACATTTTGGTCCAATTAGCTGAAGTTTCGTGGAATTAGTTAAAAAGCTATTTAAAAAACAAACTAAGTACCAAATTATGAATGTAAATGAAATGGAGGACAATTTAGAACACTGCCAATACTACTGCAGTACCAGGAAACTGTGTATTAGTTCCTTCGAGAGTTTTCAGTAAGATGGCGGCTTGCTCAGAAGCAGCGGCCTCTAAGGTGTTTTTGTCTTTTTTATGATCACAAGAGAGCGCTGGACATTAAGAGTTTCAGGCGGTGCAGGTGTATCGATCAGCGAGTCGCTTGTTGCTGCCTGATACAGAAAGGCATCAGAGTGAGGGCAGTGTGTAGTCTATCAGCAAATCTTAGTCATTTTTCTTGTGATTGCAAAAAACCCTTTTGGACGTTGGTAACGTGGAAAGCAGCAAGGCCGGTTCACTGGTTTATTGGTGGGCCTGACGGCCGGGGAGCTGTAGTACAGACAGGGTCTGATGCCGAGGTGCTTGCAGGCGCCCAGGAAAGAGGTTCTGGAGTCGGTGCCCGGAGGTGGTGCAGCATGGCATCCATACTGGTGTTAGTACTGCCCTCCAGTATTCACTCAGTGGAAGACAAGCTGGATTGCAGCGCTCTGCAGTCTGCTGCCGGCTTGCTCTAGCTGACAACAACATTCATGGACTCAGGGACTTGGGTTGTGTTTTTATTTTTGTATGTTTCTTGCTGTATGTGCTTCGTGCTGTGCATGAACGGCGCACAGTGCTCGGCTCTGGAGTAACACTGTTTCATTTGACTGTGTTCGTGTATGGTTGAATGACAATTAAACTTAATACTTATTGACGGAGGAATTCATCCACATCGATTTCTTTTGACTGTCAATGAATAAAATCAGCACAGACACCTAGTGCAGATAATGGACTGCCTTTATACGATGATTGCACCCTCCAAATCTTCACTTTCGTGGAATGTTCACGAGGATCATCTATACCTTCAAATTCTTTTCAGTTTCTAATTTGTTGGAGTAGTGAAAACATTTCATTTTCACTCCTAGTCATCTTTGGCATCTCTAAGCTTAAAACCGCAGTGAGCTAAACAGTTCTGTATTATCTTACTGCTTATTTCTTACCAATTATCTGTGATAAGGATGGAAGACACAAACACAGATTACATGCAACTGATGTTATTTAAAAATTGTTTTCTCTAAACACAGTGTAGTGTCTAATGGCCACACAAGCATATGCGACTGACGCTAGTTAGAAACTGTTTGGCACAATTTCTTGGCCCATGTAGCAGCATAGTGTCTCAAACAAACCAAGGGAATCTTGCCTATTTTCTTGATTAGTTTTTGTTCTTTAAGAACTATCCCAAATAAGTGGCTGCCCTGGCTAACTGATGGCCCAATTAACCAAAATCCACTGTACTGCTATTTGTAGGAGGAAGTTCTGCTGTATTATCCACTGTGGGGCGGTGGGGGGGGGGGGGGGAGTATTTCTTAATTGCTGAAAGGGTTGGAATTGAATTTGAGGCCTCTCCCATCAAATGCTCCCTGACTTGCTGACTATTTCCAGTGTTTTCTGTTTGAGAGTTTGAGGTGTTGTCTGTGCATTCTAAGCAGCTGCCAGTGGGGAAAGGAAGTTCCTGTATGATCTTGTCAGTTCCTTCCAAAGTCATGAAATATTCTAACATTAAATATTTTACGACTACAAGGTTAGTTTCTATCAGGTGACAAGATCCAAGCATTGTTGCCCATGAGATCTGAAAAGCTTTGTAAATAATATCTGAGTTGGCAACCCAACACTTAACGGGAAATGTTATTAGTCTATCTTAAAATCAATTGTGATAATTAATTTAAAGTTACATCTCTTTTAATGGGCCTCTGGAGGATTGCTTTAGAGATAATGCAGCAAAGAAAACAATATCTACAAGAAAGAGGCAAATGATGGATAGTTTGGAGAAGATGCTACATTTCAAAATTCAAGGTTGTTAAGGCCATTTCCAGTACACAAGAGTAAAGGAGAACATTATTGACAGCGTTATCTATCAAGCAGCGTTTTCTCACCAATAACCTGCTGATAGCCATTTTGGGTTACATCAGGTCCACTCTGCTTTAGAACCCATCCCAGCCTAGGTCCAACTACAGACTAAAGAAAGAAGAAAATCTGCAGATGATGCCGGAGGAGCTCAGCAGGCCAGGCTGAGCTCCAGAAAAGAGTGAACAGTCGACGTTATGGGCCGACGCCCTTCATCGCCTGTCCTCATGAAGGGACTTGGGCCCGAAGCGTCAACTGTTCACCCTTTTCTGGAGCTCAGCCTAGCCTGCCGAGTTCCTACAACATTTTGTGTGTGTTACTACAGACTAAAGAGCTGGATTCCGGAGGGGAGGTGGATGTGACTGCCACATGAACCTTTGAGAGAGTGTAGCAGCAAGAAGTTCTGAACTAAAGGTCAAGGTTGGAATAATACCTTGCCCAAAGTTGTTCTAGTTGTTGGAGTTTTTATCACTGCAGCTCCAGAACTTTGCTCCAAGAGTTCCTCAGGGCACTTGGCACGGCCACTTCTAGCTACTTTTTTTAAAGACCTTATTGTCCATCGTGAGTGGGGATGTTCATTGATGATTACACAACATTAAATCCTATTTGCGACTCCTCACAAATGCATGCAACATGACTTAAGCAAACTTCAGGCATGGTCTGGTCAGTGTCAGGTGACATTCCCCTCTCAGAAATGTCAAGCAACGTCGACCTGCATCACAAGGATTTAGCCATCTACCTTTGACATCCAACGGTGTTTAATTGCTGAGTCTTCCACCATGAAAGGTCTGTTCCACGCTGTATCTGTAAATAAATAAATAATCACAATTGATTAGAAACTCATTCGGACCAGTTGTATAAATATTGGGGCTGGAAGAACAGGTCGGGGAGTGGCTATCCTGAGATAAGTGGCTCATCTCCTAACACTGCAAAGTCATCACATCTTCTACAAGTAAAAAATCAGAAGCACGATGGAATATTCTGTGCTGCTCTGAATCAATGCAGTATGAACAACTCTTGGGAAGCTCAGCACATTCTGGGAAAAAAACAGGTCGCTTTGATTCACACCCTGTTAATCAGTCTAATCATCTATTCCGCTGTGCAGTGATAACAGAATGTACTGTTTACAAAACACACTGCAGTTAATTGCCCGGGCTATGGCAATTACACTTTTCAAAAGCCCATGAGCTTTAGCACCAAGGGACAAGGATTACAAGTACACTGCCCCTGTAGGCAGGATGGTAGCATAGCAGTTAGATGTCGCTTTACAGCACCAGCTATCACCAATGGGGTTCAATTCACATTGCTGCATGTAAGATGTTTGTACGTTCTCCCCGTGACTGTGTACATTTCCTTCGGGTGCTCCAGTTCCCTCTTATATTCCAAAGACGTACGGTCAGGGTTAGTGTGCTATGTTGGTGCCAGCACAGTCCTCGCTGATTTGATTCGATACAACCAGTGTACTTCATGTTTGATTTGATGTACATGTTACAAATAAAGCTAATCTTATCTTTTAGGTTCCGCCTCAGACCGCACACCACTGTGTCTGGGAAATTTGTTGATGTTTTCCTCATTGTCATTGGGTGTAAATCCTTGAACTCTGTCCCGAACAACATTGTGGGAATACCTTCACCGGAAGAACAGCATGAGTCCCAAGTCCAAGCCCCCCTCTGCCTTGTCAAGGGCAGTTAGATTTCGGTATGGTGAGGATGATCATGGTCTTTCCATGACCATGATCTTGGCAAATTTTTCTACAGAAGTGGCTTGCCATTGCCGCCTTCTGGGCAGTGTCTTTACAAGATGGGTGACCCCAGTCATCATCAGTACTTTTCAGAGATTCTCTGCCTAGTGTCAGTGGTCACTCAACCAGGACTTGTGATATGCACCTGCTGCTCATATGACCACCCACCGCCTGCTCCCGTGGCTTCACTTGACCCTGATCAGGGAGCTAAGTAGGTGCTACACCTTGCCCAAGGGTGACCTGCAGGCTAACAGAGGGAAGGAAGGCCTTGCACCTCTTTTGGTAGAGATGTATCTCCAATCTGCCACCAATTAGAGAAGAGGAATAAATGCTGGGGATTGCCAGCAACATCTAGGTCCTTTTTTAAAAAAAAATGAAGTCAATGCATTTGAGAATAGGGTTGATAATGGTTTACATTGTACGTGGTCCGAGGAAAGAAAATACTTGATCGATTCAGAAAGTTGGTAGTTCTTCATCCACTGTGACAAATTAACACCCCCATCAGTTCTCTCAAGCCTCCTGTGATATTGTATCGTCTTCATAAGTTACCAGCAGTATGATAGAATATTTTTCACCACCACCTTTTCAACAGCAATAAATCCTAACATTGCCAGCAATGCTCAGATCATGAAAATTAATAATAAAATTCATTGCTGTATGGTGCCCGTGGACAGCCATTTGTTCTCTATATACTTCATTCAGAAAATCATCCAGCGCTTACTGATGATGGATTGATGATAAAATAATTACACATAGGGATATCCAACCAGAGGTCAAATAGGAGGTTTCAAAGAAACTAAGAGAATTTATATCTCATTAGAAGAGTGATAAAGATGGAAATAATCAGTTTCTGTCACATAGCTAAGAATTAGTTTGGTTACTTTGGCTACAGGTTATTGGGGAAAATGTGCAAAATCTGCTTGACACCTCACTAAACGTTATTTCCAATTATCAATTCTATTAAAAATCAGTTGAATTATGTCCATCCTTTAACTCATCTACTCAGTAAATTTCACACTAGGTAGATTGAAACATGTTACTGGTGTATCAGGCAGTAAATGATTTACTTTCATTGGAATTTACAAGAATAAGGGGGGAACTCATTGAAACCGATTGTATATTGAAAGGCTTGGATAGAGTGGATGTGGAGAGGATGTTTCCTATAGTGTGAGAGTCTGGGACCAGAGGGCACAGCCTCAAAAAACAAGCGCATCTATTTAAAATAGAGATGTCGAGGTATTTCTTTAGCCAGAGGGTGGTGAATCTGTGGAATTCATTGTCACAGATGGCTGTGGAGGCCAAGTCATTGGGTATACATATTTAAAGCAGAAGTTGTTAAGTTCTTAATTGGCAAGAGTGGCAAAGGCTTTGGGGAGAAAGCAGGAGAATGGGGTTGAGAGTGATAATGAATCAGCCATGATGGAACGGTGGAGCAGTTCTGCCCCTACATCTTAGGGTTTATTCTAAAAGTTAAAGACTGGGTGTGCAACGTTGGCACTAAAGGTTCCATGCTAATGGAAAACTGCTTCTCGAACTTGCCGACTCTGTTCTGAGCTCATTGCGTGTCTCCAGAACATTCACTATTCCCCAAGAGCTATTGTAACCACTGTACGTGTTAACGCAATTTCTGGTAGCTTTCATGAAGCCAGAGAAACCCTTTCAATAATTGATGCCTGTACTCACAGCCTAAACCTTAAAGGTGTGTATGCCTCATCGTAAACACAAGAGATTCTGCAGATGCTGATGTAGGGCTCTCAGTACCATTAACTGTGATGTTAACTGTTCAGGCTAACAAAATGGTTTCTCTGTATTGTTAATTATAACAATACAAAGAAGCCATTTTGTAAATTGGGGGCATAGATGCTACACTGGAATCTAGAGTAACACACACAAAATACTGGAGGAACTCAGCAGGTCAGGCAGCATCTTTGGAGAGGAATAGAGCCAACAATTTGAGCCAAAACCTTTCATCAGGACTCCTTACATTTCCATCCAAAACATTCACTCTTTATACCTCTCCATCGATGCTGCCTGACCTGCTGAGTCTGTGCCTTGGGTTCTGTTTGCTAATCCTTTTTCCATCACCTAGTCTTGAGTTATGTCCATGGATGAGGATAACCCAGCTGCCTGTGGATTGCAGGGGAAAAATTTCCCACTGGATAATTTTTCTCACCAGAGTAGTTCACTGGAACAGCCATAGCTCGGGCACATATTTGATCCCATTTCAGATACTACAAAGATTTCCGCTTGTACGAGGCAAAGTGTATGCTGGAGTGTGAATATATGTGGTTTCCAGTGAAAGATATAACATTGTGTTACCAAGCTGGGTTACCAAGAAGCAGAAGTTTGGTCAGCTACACATAGATTCATAAAGTCGCAGAATTGTACAGCCTAGGGACAGGTTCTTCGGCCCAGCTTATCCATGCCAACCAAGGTGCCTTCTTGAGCTAGTCTTAGTTGCTAGTGTTTGGCTAATATCCCTCTCAATTTTTCCTATCATTTGTAATTTTAACAACCCCCTACCACTTCTTTTGGAGCTCATTCTATAAACTTGTCACTCTATGTATGGAAAACTTGCCCTGAGATCCCCTTTAAAATTTTCCCCTCTCGTCTTAAACCTATGCCCTCCAGTTTAGACTCCTCTATCCAGAGAAAGAAACTATGCAATCCATTTTATCTAGGTCCTCATAATTTTTTTAACTGCTATCAGGTTACCTCTTAGTCTCCTTCGTTCCAGTGAAAACAGTTGTAGCCTATCCAAAGTCGTCTTATAACTCAAGCTCTCCGAGAGAACTGGGTACTCATACCCGTGTGTCACTCTGCTCTGCAACGCTCCTTCAGCCTCTGTCATTCATTATGTGTATTCTGCCCTGGTTTAATTTACTAAACTGCATCACTTCACACTAGGCTGTGTTAAATTCCATCTGCTATTTCTTAGCTCACTTTCCTGCTGCAATATAAGCTGTTGATCTAAATGCCACTGTAACCTGAGACAGCCGCCTTCGCAGTCTACCACACCACCGATTTTGGTGAATTCTGCAAATTTGCTAATCGTGCCACAGACATTCTCATCCAAATTGTCAATGTGTATCACAGACAATGGTGGACCCAGCATGGATCCCTGCAGAACACCACTGGGACTAATGCGGCAGATGAGAAAGTTCAGTCTGCCTCTGAGAGCTGACTGCTTCAAGAATCAGAATTCCTCCCTCCTGCACCAGCTCCTCAGCCATGCGGTCATCTGCCATGTCCTCTATTCCTACCCTCACATGCATGGCTGCAGGAGTAATCTTGAGATTACTGTTCTTGAAGTTGAGTTTATTAACCTTCTGTCTAACTCTCTGTATTGACTCTGCTGGGCGTTATAACTTTTTTCTACCCACGTCAACGGTCCTGATATGTCCAACAGTCTCTGGGTGACCAGCTGTAATGTTCAATCAGGTTTGTGGGTCTGGCAAGTGATACAGAAACCACTATAGGTATATTAATCATTTATTTACAAACAGTAAAAATCCGACCGACTATTCATGTCCCCCAAGTTACAGACACGACAAAGCTGACTACTCACAAACAGTCATCCATTCAACAAACGTACTTGGTTAAAAGTTCGCAAAGAGAATACCTTCTCAATCATCACGTGCATTCTTGCCTTAAACAAAGGAAGAAGAGTGTGAGCCCCTTCCACGTGTTATTTTATATACCCAGGATGTTTGAAACGGAATACTAGGCATCTATCCAATGGGAAAGCTTCTAAAGTAACCAATCACAATGGAAGTGCCCACTTTTGACAATCAGAATTAGGCACGCCCCCACAGGACGCCACCCTCCCCTTGAGAATGTTCTGTCACTGCTTGGAGACATCCTTGACCCTGGCACCATTTGGTAACATACTATCCTGGAGAGTGCCAGCACTTTGGAGCAGGTTTTCTTGTGCTTCGTACCTTATAAACGGTCTTACCAGCATCTTCCTTCTGATGCAACATGCACAAAATGCTGGAGGAACTCGTGGAAAGGAGTAAATAGTCAACGTTTGGCCAAGACCGTTCAACAGGACTGGAAGGGAAGAGGAGATGACAGAGTAAGAAGATGGGTGGGGGGGGGGGGGGAAGGGGAGGAAGAAGTGCAAGGTGATAGGTGAAACCGGGAGAGGGTGAAGGGGTGAAGAATCACTTTGGATCCATTGTGGTTACTGGTGTATGAGGGAGGACATTAACTTCTGGAATATATAGTACCTACAAAAGCTGTAGTGTTCCATTTGTTGAAATGCACAAATGGCGAAAAAGGCTGAAACAACCTCATGTTAATCATGAGATACAAAGGGTTCTAAATGGTCTTTTGCACAAATCACTAAAAAGTTAGCAAGTAGTTAAGAAGGCAGATAGCATATTAGCCTTTATTACAAATGGATTGGAATTCAGAAATAGGGAAGTTTTATTACAATTCACAGGTTATTGATGAAACCACAAAAAAAGGATAGAGTAGCATTAGAGGCGGTCTAAAGGTTCACCAAGCTAATTCTTAGGATGTCTTGTCAAGGCGGGGTGGGGGGGGGGGCTAAACAGCTTTGGTCTGTATCCTTTGGAGTTTAGAAGAAAGATCCACAGGGGGCTTGACAGGGTAGACTTTGAGCTGTTTACTCTAGGGGAGAGTATTGCCCAAGGGGGTGGCTGTAGAAATCTCTTCTCACAGAGGATGGTGAATCTCTGGAGTTCTTTACCCCAGGGAGTTGAGGAAGTGAGATCATTAGTGATATTTAAAGTAGACATAGGTGCATTTTTGAAAGACGGTGGGATTGGGGACAAAGGAGATCTGACACGGATGAGGAGCAGAGAATTTGGGCAGATCTGAACTGGGTTTATCATAAACAATAAATAAATAGTGCAAAGAAAACAAAATAGTAAGGTGGTGTTCATGAGTTAATGGACCATTCTGAAGTCTGATAGCAGAGAGGAAGAAGCTGGTCATGAAATGCTGAGTGTGGGTCTTGTGGCTCCTCCCTGATGTCTGAAGTAATGATGATGGATGTCATCTTCTTGAGGCATCGCCTTTTGAAGATGACCTCGATGGTGGGAGCTGCTAGCACCCATTATGGTGCTGGCTGAGTCTACAACCCTCTGGAGCTCTTTCTGATCCAGCGCATTGGCACCTCCGTACCAGACAGTGATGCAGCCAATCACAATTCTCCCCACAGTACATCTGTAGAAATCTGCTAGAGACTTTGGTGACATACCAAATCTCTTCAAACTCCTAATGAAATATAGCCACTGGCTTATTTTCTTCATAATGACATCAATATTTAGGGTTCCTAGTAGATTTTCAGAGATGTTGACACCCAGGAACTTGAAACTGATCACCTTTTCCACTGCCGACCCCTCGATGAGAACTAGTGTGTGTTCTCCTAATTACCCCTTCCTGAGGTTTCCAATCAATTCCTTGGTCTTACTGATCAGCTATGCTGATATTGACTGGCAGGGCAGGCTTGAAGGGGCCTACTGACTTGCTCCTGATCCTGTGATTTGGGTTCCACTGAGAGCAGTAAATTCAGGCTGGCACGAGTTTTAATTCCGATTCTGCTGGTAGCAGTAATCGTGTGGCGACATGCTTGCTTTCCTGCTGTCCTCTGCAGGCTTACACCCCTCTGCCACCGACTTGCTTCTAGACCTGCTTAGTCTTTTAAGTGGCAAGCAGTTTGTCACCTCACGCCGTCCCACCCTCACACTCCTGGGGCCCAGCTTCTCTTCTGCACAAGGACCAAAGCGCTCTCCCTCCTCCCATGCTCCCGCCAGGAATAATTTGTGTGGACTCGCAGTGCTGTCTGGTCCCTCCCATCCCACCACAGCATGGCCTTCATTTGAATTAGAGTGGAAAATTGAGGTTGTTTCCTCAGACTGATGGCTCCAGAGAATGACTTCACTTTGCAAAATGATTCCTTATTAAGTAAATCTCACTGCTGAGTGAGCAGCGCCAATGAATCTAACTGTAGAGCCTGTCAGATTATATTTACAGTGGCATTACATATAAATGAGACAAATTGGTTTTGGACTTCAGGACTGGGAAGTCGAGGGAACACACACCAGCCCTTAGTGAGGGGTCAGAAGCTGGAAAGAGTGAGCAATTTCAAGTTCCTGGGTGTCAACATCTCTGAGGATCTATGCTAGACCGAACATATTGATGCAATGACAAAGAAAGCAGGACAGTGGCTATATTTCATTAGGAGTTGGAGGAGAATTAGTATGTCACCAAAGACATTCGTGTATTTCTACAGATGTGCCGTGGAGAGTGTTCTAACTGGTTGCATCACCCTTTGGTATGGAGACCACAGGACCAGAAAAAGCTGCAGAAAGTTGTAAACTCTGCCTGCTCCAAGGTTGGCACTAGACTCCCTATCAGCCAGGACATCTTCAAACACCGATGCCTCAAAAAGGCAGCATTCATCATTAAGCACTCCTATCACCCAGAACATGCCCTCTTCTCACTGCAACCATCAGGGTGGGGGTACAGGAGCCTGAAGACACTCACTCAATACTTCAGGAACAGCTTCTTCCCCTCTGCCATCAGATTTCTGAACGGATGCTGAACCCATGAACACTCTCTCACTATTTTTTCCTCTCTTTTTGCACTACTTACTTAATTTAATTTTCTTTTTCATGTATCCTTATTGTAATTTATAGATTTTATTATTTATGTATTGTAGTGTACTGTTTCCACAGAACAACAAATTTCATGACGTATGCCAGTGCTATTAAACTTGATTCCGATTCTGTTTATTCAAGCTGACATTAACAGCAGCGCACAAAATCATTTCCCGACCTTTAATTATTGGCCCAAGTCCCGTCCTGTGATCCTTGGAGATAGTTAACAAATGGGAGGTGTGCTCCCATTCTTTCCTTATCCGAGTCACACCCCACCCTGACTTGGGAATGTCCTTTGTCTTTGCCTGGTCTAATATCTGGATCTGCCACTCCAATGGCAGTCTGGGACCATGTCCATCAGAAGGGCTGTAGCAGTTTACGTAGGTGACTCCACCAGTTTTAGTTTGGGACAGACAATAAATGCTGGTCTTGTCAATGATCCCTACAGCCCACAGGTAAATAAAACAACCACTGGATTTCTAACCATCAGTCTTTTGATCATAAAGATTAGCTTTATTTGTCACACGTACATCAAAATATATTGTGCAGTGAGTCTGCATCAATGACCAACAGAGTGTGTGGACGTGCTAGGGTTAGCTCTCAAGTATGGCCATTCTTCCTGTGCCAACACAGCATGCCCAAAAACTACCAACCCTAACACTAATGTCTTGGGAATGTGGGAGGAAGCCGGAGCAGCTGGGAAAGCCTTTGTGATCACGGGGAGGATGTACAAACTCCTTACAGACAGCAGCAGCAGCAATTGAACCTGATTGTAAATCGATGGCACAGTAAAGCGTTACACTGACCACCATGTCACCGTGTCTCGGTGTGGTGATCAGCCCTACCCCTTCTGGGTGAGTGAGACTGGGGGCATATTTTAACATCCTGCTCTCATCTTATTCCTGATCTCTCCTGGATTGTTATCAATGAGTTCAGTTTGCGTATCTACAAGAAAAAAACTGATTAGTGCCAAAGGGGTCAAGGGATATGAAGAGAAATGGGGAACAGGGCACTCATGTAGATGATTCGCCAAGGTCACGCCCAATGTTGAAGCAGGTTTCAATGGCACACTCCTGCTCTTTTCTGTGTCTCCATGACACGTTGTCCAATTGGAGCTATTGAAAGGACAATATAAGATTACAGTAGGTCAAGAAGGTCTTAGAACAGAAAGACTTCCATTTCGGTAGTATATTAGTTTCCAGTGGAATTCCCAAAGCACGTTATAGGCAAGGAATGATTTTTTGGAACATAGTCACTCTTTACTGAAGGGAATGTGTAGCTAATTTATTGACTTATTTCTTCAGATATAGCATGAAGTAGGCCCATCTGGCCCTTCAGTCCACACCGCCCAGCAACGCCTGATTTAACCCTAGACTAATCATGGGATGATTTACATTAACCAATTAACCTACTAACCGGTATGTCTTTGGACTGTGGAAGGAAACCCACTTGGTCATGGGGAGAATGTACAAACTCCTCACAGGCTGCGGTGGGAATTGAACTTGGGTCACTGGTACTGTAAAGCATTGTGCTAACCACTACACTGACTTGCCGTCTGAGTTTTGCACACAGCAGGATCCCAACAGCGGTGAGAGGACTAAATGAGGTGCTTCCAATGGAATGAAATGTTGACCTGTGGAGAGGGTTGAAAGAAATGAAATAGAGGAAGTCCTCATGCTCCTAATTCAACAAAAGTGTGTTTTAAATAAAACGTAAAACTGTGCTTGCCTCTGGAGCTAAACAAATGGGAGTGTATTTCAGCCTCAAGAATGGGGCATCACTAATGACCCTCACCATCCAGGACATGCCCTCTTCTTGTCACTACCTTCAGGGAGTAGGTACGGGAAACTGCAGACCCGCACTCAGCCATTCACGAACAGCTTCTTTTCCCCTGCCATCGGAGTCCATGAACGTGTAGACACTACATCATTATTCCTCTTTGTTCGTTTTTTATTTTTTAATTTCTAGTCATTTTATGTCTGCAGTGTACTGCTGCTGCAGGACAATAAATTTCACATCATGTGAGAGTAATAACAAATTTCATGTCAAATAAACGGTGATAATAAACCTGATTCTACGCAGAACACAGAACATTACAGCACAGTACAGGCCCTTCAGCCCACAATGTTGTACCAAATGGCTGCAGATTGTACTCAGCTTTGTACATCTATTGGATGCCACAGAAATGAATAAGGAGGGGTGGTAAAACAGTGACCAGTGAGGAAGGACCTCCATTTTCTTTATTTCCCATCTCTCCTCTGGCTTCTGTGGACATCTCACTGAGTTGTCCCGAGAGGGAAACTTACTGCTGTTTCCCTGCTCGTACCACCTCGTGAAGAGTGTAACTGGACCCTGGAGGCTTTTGCCTGCCACCCAAACCACTTTCTCAGGATAACAACGTAGCAGATGAACCCACCCGCCCCAGTGGTTTCAGTAGGGGTGAGTAACTGAGTCAACAGTTTGCTTCCCACATTCCAGTAATATTGTCACTCAGTTCCTACAACACAATACTTAAGTGCTACTTTTGAAGCTCTAGACATCTTCCTTCAGTTTTTTTTATGTTTCAGTTGGTCTATTTGTAAGGGCCTATTTTTATGTTTCAAGGGCCTATTTACAAGGGGACAGTTCTGCGCCATGTACGATCACTGCATTTGATGTTCGATGTTTTTTGAGTGTGCATCCAGTGTGGAATAGGCATTTCCAGCCCTTCGAGCTGTGCTGCCCAGCAATCCTCCAATTTAACCCTGCCCTAATCACTGACCAATTAACCTCCCAACCAGCACGTCTGTGGACTGTGGGAGGAAACATGCCTGTAGAAGCTCCCTTACAGGCAGTGGCAGGAATTGAACCCGGGTTGTTGGTACCGTAAAGCGTTGTGCTAACCACTACGCTACTGTGCTGCTCTGTTTTCATTTGTATGTCAGTCAAGCATGCTGGTTGAAATTTGGTGCATACTGTGTAGGAATATCTTTATGGAAATGCTTTTTCATTTTTTGAGTGAGAGAAAAGAAAGCAGTTTTGTTTAGTCCCGCATCTGCAGAAGTCCTGAAGCAGTTTGTCGTTTTCCTTCAGGGTCCACCTTGTGGAGAACATTCCGGATGGCCTGGATGGCATCGACAACTCTAGCAGGCATACCTCCCTGTTCCAGGGATGGATGGACTTGTTGGATACTGCACTGCACAGTGTTGACATTGTCTCCTCTAATTGGGCTCTGAGGAATGGGAAACTGGACCACAACCATTCATTTGCCCACAGGGTAAGTGACACAACAGATCCCACTATCAGACGTCGTCCTCTGCAAGTATTATGACCATCGGCACACTGTTATCCACAAATATTGCCAGATGTCAAAATGCTTGCTACAATGTCAAAACATGACCCTTTTTTTTGAAGAAAGGTGGTGTCGTATAAGCTCATTAAGCTCTGACAAATGAATCCTAGCAGTGAAACTGGCAGGCTCCGACCTCTGCAGAAACCTACCTAGTTAATATTGGCCGATCTTCTGGGATCTAATTTTCTCTCCTAAACAGGAACGTTTTTAAGAACTGCAGGCTGGAAATTAAAGGCAGCAGCAGGCAAGACCCAGGTGGGTCTTAGTTCACTTTCTACAGGGCCGCACTAGCAAAAAGATCAATGGTGTCGTGCGAGGGAGGGTAGAAATGAGACAAGGCTGGAAACAGATTTGTATTCCCCATTCTGGCTCCCTTTCTTACCCCTTCTCTTCTCATCTCCTCCCTCTGGGGCTCCCCCTCCTCCACTTTCCCTCATGTTCCACTCTCCTCTCCTATCAGATTCCTCCTCCTTCAGCCCCATACCTTTTCCACCAATCACCTCCCAGCTCACTTCATCCTACCTCCCCCCTCACCAGGCTTCAGCTGTCACCTGCCAGCTTGTGCTTCATCTTGTCCCCTCACCCTTTTGGTTTCCTCACCCTTCCTTTCCAGTATTGATGAAGGGCCTTGGCATGAAATGTCGATTGCTTATTCTTTTCCAAAGATTCTGTCTGAGCTGCTGAGTTCCTCCAGCATTTTGTGTGTGTTACAATGGAAACACGTGCTGGGTCTAGAGGAGGTATAAATGTGAAAGGCCAAGCCATTACAAGCAGCCACTGCTAATAATTATTTCTCAGAACTGTTGCACTCTTTTCAATGCAGGTAATATAGAAAGTAGTAGGTCGAGGAAATGGATGGACCAAAAATATCAAATTGGTAAAATAATAGAGTTTAACACACAGTTGCTTTGGATGCATCATGGTGACATAGCAGTTAGCATAAAGCTATAACCACAGCAGAGCCCTGGGTTCGATTCCTGCCGCTGTCTGTAAGGAATTTGTACATTCTCCCTGAGACTGCGTTCATTTTCCATTGTGAACAATGTGACTTGCCTGGTCTGCTCCAGGTGGATCAACCTCAGGTGGTTCATAATAATGAAATACATATAAACATAACGAAAATGGGATAAATTCAGGAAAAATTGCACCTGGGCAAAGGAGGCATGCCAGATTGAGACTGAGGTGTTTTGTAAGATTTGGAAAGCCATTCCTCTGACTTTAACTGCTCTTTATCAGGGTGAAAAGATATTTGAGAAGCTGCTGCAGCTGAAATCTCGCAACGTTGGCCTGCGAATCCCAGTCAATAAATTTCAGTCTGAGTCCCAGGATATAAAGGATCTGAAAGCCAATGGTAAGTGGAGAATTATCTTCAGTCTCGTAGCTCAATCTTTATTGATCGAGGCGTCTCTAGTGGCGCATCGGTTAGCAATGGTTGTTGATCTTCCATCTCTGAACAACAGAAACTCCCCAAGTACTGAATGTGACCAAATTGGCTCGGGGTGGTATGGTAGCGTAGCATTGCACTGTTACAGCACCAGTGACCCGGGTTCAGTTCTGCTGCTGTCTGTGAGGAGTTTGTATCATATCAGATCAGTTGAGAGAATGTGGCAAGTGCACAAAGCTAATTGATTGCACTGTTAATCGATTGGACCTCCTCCATGCATGAGGCACTCTCATTTTGGCATGGGCATTCGAGGATACATGTTTTAGTCTTGGCAGGCCCGGTTCGTAGCTCCCACACTGTAAGTTACTCTGCACATACCGTCAGTATTATGACTCAGTAAAACTGTCGTTCTTCCTCCACACATATGTAGCAGAGTTTGTACGTTCTCCCTCATGGAATTCCTCCGGGTGCTCCAGCTTCCTCCCACATTCTAAAAGTATACGGATAAGTAGGTTAATTGGTCACATGAGTGTTATGGGCAGCAACATCTTCTCCACAATCTCCATCAGCACTTCAGAGATGTGTACTTAGCTCCCAGCTCTACTCGCTTTACACCCGTAACTGTGTGGTTAAGTTCAGCTCCAGCACCATGTACAAGTTTGTTGATGACACCACTGTTGTGGGCTGTACCAAAGGAGGTGATGAATCAGCATATAGAAGGGAGATTGAAAACTTGGCTGAGTGGTGTCATAATGACAACCTCTCACTCATTGTCAGTAAGACCAAGGAAATGATTGTAGACTTCAGGAGAGGGAAACCAGAGGTCCATGAGCCAGTAATCATTGGAGTAACCATCACCAATGCCTTTGAGCGGAAAATCCTACAAAAGTTACATCACGGGTAAATCCCTCCCAACCATTGAGCACATCTACGTGAATGTTGCCATGGAAATGCAGCCTCCATCATCAAAGGTCCTCACAACCCAGGCCATGCTCGTTTCTCACTGCTGGCATCAGGTAGAAGGTACAGGTGCCCCAGGGCTCACACCACCACGTTCAAGAAGAGTTAATAACCGTCAACCATCAGGCTCTTGAACAAAAGGGGTAACTACACTCATTTAACGACTCTGTTATATTGTTATTTCATGCTCGTTATTTATTGCTATTTATTATATCTGCATTTGCATAGTTACTTTACAGTTAACAGTTTCTGATGTTTAGTTTATAGCTACTGTTCTACAGATTTGCTAAGTATGCCTGCAGAAAAAGAATCTCAAGGTTGTATATGGTGAAAAATATGCACTCTGATAATAAATTTTACTTCGAGCTTTGAACTTTAAAGTTTGTTGGGCTGGAAGGGCCTGCTAACTCAAAATGTATCTCTAAATAATAAAAAAAATTAGAAAGCTACCCATCTCCTCAGTTACAAACATCTTTATGCACTTGCCTTCAAAATTGTGCCAAGGGACACCTGATAAACATCATAGACATTGGTTTATTAATGTCACATGTGCCAAGGTACAGTGAAAAGTTTGTCTTGCATGCTGCTCATACAGATCAAATCATTACACAGTGTATAAAGTGAGAAGAAGGTAAAACAATAACAATGCAGACTAAAGTGCAAAAACTGTACAGAAAGTGCAGAGCAGGTAAACAATCAAATATAAGATTCTGTAGATTGCGATGTCAAGAGCCCATCTCTTCATACAAGAAGTCCGCAGAATCAGAGTCAGGTTTATTATCGCTGGCATGTGTCATGCAGCAGCAGTTCAATGCAATACAACAAAAAAGTAAAAATAAATAAGTAAATCAGTTACAGTATATGTATATTGAATAGATTAAAAATCATGCAAAACAGAAATAACATTTATTAAAAAAGTGAGGTGCTTTCCAAGGGTTCAATGTCCATTTAGGAATCGGATGGCTGAGGGGAAGAAGCTGTTCCTGAATTGCTGAGTGTGTGGCTTCAGGCTTCTGTACCTCCTACCTGATGGTAACAGTGAGAAAAAGGTATGCCCTGGGTGCTGGGGATCCTTAATAATGGATGCTGCCTTTTTGAGACAACACTCCTTGAAGATGTCCTGGATACTTTGTAGGCTAGTACCCAAGATGGAGCTGACTAAATTTACAACCCTCTACAGCTTCTTTCGGTCCTGTGCAGTAGCCCCCCCCCCCCCATACCAAATGGTGATGCAGCCTGTCAGAATGCTCTCCACAGTACATCTATAGAAGTTTTTGAGTGTTTTTGTTGATATACCAAATCTCTTCAAACTCCCAATGAAATATAGCTGCTGTCTTGCCTTCTTTATAGCTTTATTGATATGTTGGGAGCAGGTTAGGTCCTCAGAGATCTTCACACCCAGGAATTTGAAACTGCTCACTCCACTTCTGATCCCTTTATGAGGATTAATATCTGTTCCTTTGCCTTACCCTTCCTGAAGTCCATAATCAGCTCTTTCGTCTTATTGTCATTGAGTGCCAGGTTGTTGCTGTGACACCACTCCATTAGTTGGCATATCTCGCTCCTGTACGCCCTCTCATCTCTGTCTGAGATTCCACCAACAATGGTTGTATCGTCAACAAATTTATAGGTGGTATTTGAACTATGCCTAGCCACACAGTCACAGAGTATACACAGGTGGGCTAAGCACCCCCCCCCCGAGGTACACCAGTATTGATCGTCAGTGAGGAGGAAATATTATCACCATTCCGCACAGATTGTGGTCTTCTGGTTAGGAAGTCGAGGATCCAATTGTAGGGGGAAGTACAGAGGCCTAATTTCTGCAACTTCTCAATCAGGATTGTGGGAATGATGGTATTAAATGCTGAGCTATAGTCGATGTTCAGCATCCTGACGTAGGTCTTTGTGTTGTCCAGGTGGTCTAAAGCCATTGAGATTGCATCTGCCATTGACCTATTGTGGCGATAGGCAAATTGCAATGGGTCCAGGTCTTTGCTGAGGCAGGAGTTGAATCTAGTCATGACCAACCTCTCAAAGCATTTCATCACTGTAGATCTGAGTGCTTCGATAGTCATTAATTAGAATTCCAAGATGGCAGCACAACGCAGCTTGCAGCGGCCACTCCGGAGCTAATTACCTGTTATTTGTGAAGCGTGGTGCCGAGCGCAATCATAATCGATTGAAAACGGACGTGGGAGCACGGAGGAACATCGGGAAATCTCCAGGAATACCTTCTTCGTTGCTGCTGCTGCTGTGAGGTCCGGGACTCTGCTGGGAAGAACAGTCCCCCAGTCCTCGGGGTCGCGTTGCCAGTGGTCGTTGGCGGGACTGTCTTAATACGCTCGGCAGAGGATGGTGCTCGGAGAAGCTGTGCCGGAGGGGATGGTTGTCGGCTCGGAGGTTTGACGGACTCAGAGTCTGCTGTGGTCAGGTCGCTTTCGGTGTGTGCTGCGTCTGTGAGGCTGGGTTCGATGGAGCTTTCGTTGTGTGCTGCGTCTGCGAGGCTGAGTCAGGCGGCGCCGTGGGTCCATAGCGGGGGTATTCCCTTCTGCCGCCGGCGTGGGATGGCGAGTCTGTCGGGACCCTGGGGACTTGTGGAAACTGTGTGGTGATGTCTTTTGAACTTATAGTCCTTTAACATCTTTGGACTATTTTTACTGTGCCCATAGTCTGTTTTTTTTTAATCAATTATGCTATTGTTTGCACTGTTGTAACTATATGTTGTAACTATGTGGTTTTGTGCAGGTCTTGTAGCTTTAGTTTTTGGTCTTGTTTGTCTGGTGGATTTGGAGCTCCTTTCTGGGGAATGTGCTAAGACGGTAGTGTGATATTAATATGCAGCAGCCTCTCTGGACTCTGGATTGGGGATTGCCAAACATTATGTGGATTTTCTGGTGTAGTCTGTTTTGTCATATACTTTTGTGATATCATTCTGGAGGAACGTTGTCTCATTTTTTAACTGCATTGCATTTGTGGTTTCTAAATGACAATAAACTGAATCTGAATCTGAATTAAGGCAGCTCAATTATTCTTCTCAGTCAGTGGTATAATTTTTGCCTTTTTGAGTGATAGTCCAAGAAGATAAACAGTGCCTTGATTCAATATCTCATCTGAACAGTGTGTTGCCAACAGCACAACACTCTGGTGTACCGCACTGGACTGCTAGCCTAGATTTAGCATTTGAATCAAAGAGTCATACCTCATGGTAGCAGACCGATGACCGGTTCCCTAGTACAAAAGGATGGACTCTTGACCTCGCTGTCTAACTCGTTATGACCTTACACATTTTTGTCTACCTGCACTGCACTTTCTCTCCACTTTATTCTACATTTTGTTATTGTTTTACCCTGTTCTGCCTCAGTGCACCGTTGTAATGATTTGATCTGTATGAACAGTAATGCAAGACAAGTGTTTTGCTGTACCTCAGTATATATGACAATTCCGGTTCTAATGCCCTTCAGTCCACTGAGTCTGCGCAAACTATCCTCATCTTATTTACACTAATCCTACCTTAGTCCCAATTTCATTTCCCCCTCATTCTGAGATGGAGCATGATGTTGCCTTTCAGTGAGTATGCTACTATTGAGGCATGTGGTTTATACAAAAACAGAACAAATATCGCTGTACTGAAATCCCATTTGGCCATCTCCTCTGGTAGATCTCCAGCTAGGTTGTCAGAACCAAAGGACAAATTCCAGTGAATTAAAGGGAAATAACTCTGAGATGCAATTTCTGTGTAGACAGGCACTTATGACGTTATTGATAATCTCAGATATTGCCAAGTAGGCAAGGATTTATTTGTATTCCTCTGAAAGTGAAGGTCATATTTTATTCTGGGATGACAGGTTATTATGTTTTCCTTTCTCCCTTCATCTAAAGCAGTGATTCCCAAACTTTTTTGGGTTACTGCCCCCTTCCAGACCACATCCCCAGCAACCCCCTTTCCCTTTCTGGCCATTACCTAAAAACTATAAAGAGTTCTGATTTACAATGTAGAGTGAAAGAAAATAGTAACTACAAATTCAAAGCAGTGTCAAATATTTGCAAAATTTATTCATATCTACAAAGTTACCAAAAAAATTATTTCTTTATTTAATACAGTTAAAACAATGTTCATCAACAATTTTAGGTCATGCATTAATAATCCAACTGCTTACTACTTCATTGCTCTTTCACCTTTCAATGAAATGGATGGGCTTCGTGTAGTGATGATCAGCTTCTCAACATTGAGCTGAATTTCACTCAGGAGTCTCAGATCACATTCAGTAAATTTGCCGTCTTTCTCGTGGCTTTGAAAGAAGTTGGGCAGCTGCACTGAAACTGCGCTCCATTAAATACGATGTTGGAAAGGCAATAAAGAACATTTTGGCCTTTTTCCACAGTGCAGGAAAGTGTTCAGAGATTTCTTTCTGCAATCAAAAGTCTTGATATGATTTTTTTGAACCTTGGCTTCATCTCAAAATGGTTTTGTAGCAAGATCAGTTCTTTGCTCCATTCTTCCTGTTAATTCCTCATTACAAGTGTTTAGGAATGGATTTATTACCTGATTGTATCTGGAATTTGGATCGAGAGGTGAACCTGAAATCTCTCTGGCATGTCTTTATGCAGCTCGCACAGGTGGGCGGAGTATATTTGAAGATCATCATCTTTCTCTTCCAACTCAGAGAGACTTGGAAATTGGAAGAGGTCATGAGAGCCAGTGTTGTTTTTAAATAGGGTTAACTTGGACAGAAATGTAGAGACAATTGATTTGACTTAGAAAAGGTTCACATCATTTCATTGCAATTTGAAGATTGATTTCATTAAATTTTGTGAACCATTCTGACAAAGAAGCAATGAAGCAAAGAAGCCTTACATTCTTGACTTGATTATTGAATGAAGCAATGAGTCTTCAAAGAATTTTATCAGAGTTTCAAAAAATCACATAAAATCATCTTGCGCAGTTTCCTTTTGAGAGCTATCTGGCCTCTGGGTGCAACAGCAGGTGTTCAAACTATTCATCATTCTCAATACAAAGTTCTCGAAATAGTCGAGAATTGAGAGCATAAGACTTGATTTTATTTACCGCTGAGATAACAGTACTTAATGATTTGCACAACTGATCACTTAGGTTTATTGTGGGAAGATATTATCTGTGAACTACTCAGTAAACGGTAAATGTGTTAGGTACAGCTTTTCTCAAGAAAGTAATAACCCCACAGTGGTGTCCTGTCATTGATGGTGCCCCGTCTGTTGCACAAGTAAGAATATTGTTGAGCCGAATGTCTTTCTCTTTGGAAGAATTGCTCAACAACCTGAAATACTGGTTCCCCCTTTGTATCAGCTTCTAGTCCTCTAGCAAGTAACAACTCTTGAACCATGCTTTCGTCTTTTATGACATGAACATAACCAAGAAGCAACGATTTGTTGTCTGGAAAAGTTGACTCATCCAACTTCAGAGCAGATTCTAAGTATGTTGCAGAATGTGTCTTCCACAGTCTCAGACCTTCCATCTATTCGTCTTTTGAACTGTGTTGTGACTGAGTGCAGTCACTTTAATTATCTGGTCTGATCACTTCTGCAAAACCGTACTCAGAGCGTCCCTTACAGCTGACAGAATCAGTTCATCTCCAGTTGTACAGGGCTTTACAGATTTAGCAATGAACAATTAAATTCAAGATTATTTAATGTCATTTCCTGTACGCATGTCTAAGGAGAACGAAATAGTTCATCCAGATCTGATGCAGCACAAAAAAGGACAAGAGGTAAAGAACACAATAATAATAAAAAACACAGAATAGATATAAATACATAAAATAGCTTGTATAAATAGATTGATTGTATGCCCATAAATTGACACTGGGCTGATGGGAAATAATATATTAGTGGTGGAGTTAGTGGGTGGAGGTGTTGGTCCATCTTAATGCTTGGGAAAAGTAACTGTTTTTGAGTCTGGTGGTCCTGATATGGATGCTAGGTAACCACATCCCAGATGGGAGTGGGACAAACAGTCCATGAGCAGGGTGTGCAGGATCCTTTCTGATGTTTCTAGCCTGTTTCCAGCACCGTTCTGTATATATGTCTTTGGCGGGTAGGCTGGTGCTAGTAATGCATGGTAGAGCCTTTCTATCTGCTACAGTGCAGTTTCCATATCAGCTTGTTAGGATGCTCTCTTCAGCCTCCTCAGACAGTGGAGATGTTGGTGAGCTTTCTTGATTGTGTACGATGTGTACGATGAGAGATTGTGTGTGATGTGGACTCCCAGGAGTTTGAAACTGCTTGCAGCCTCTACTGCTGTGCCACTGATGTAAGGGGAGGGGTTGTGAGTGGAGTGAATTCTCCTAAAGTCAATAACCATCTCCTTTGTCTTGTTGACATTAAAGAAGAGGTTATTTACCTGGCACCAGGACTCGATCTCTTCTCTCTCCTTTCTGTAGGCCATCTCGTTGTAGGTGATGAGCCCCACCACTGTCATACCATCAGTTGTAACTGTTTGAAGCACTATTCTAGCACAGTTTGTAATCTATTTTGAGCGCAGTGTCATTGTGAAGTGCTGGCAAACATGATTTGAAGTGTTTTCCATTTCTGAAGGTTTTCACAAAGTGACTGAAAATAAGCCAAGTTCTTGTTTGCTTTATCAGAGTGTATTCTCTTCAAATGTTCAAAGAGCCTGAATGGTTTCATTGCCTTATTTGAAAAAAAACTTTTTTCACACAACAGACGCATTGGCTGCTGTCGGTTGCTTGCTGCTGGTATAAATCCATATTTCAGATACTCCACACGATGCTGTCTACTCTTCTGTTTCGTTTGGTCTGCTTCTCTCATTTTCGTTATGGATTAATGGCCACAATCAATTGCCTGTTGATTAAGTCCAACCTCGAGCGCTGTGATCAATAAAGGGGAAAGCTATGATGTCATCATAGCTCAGGAAAAACCTAACTCTGCCTGAAGGTACGTGAAACGGGGCAGCGATATCTCTGTTGGGCCATGGGTGAGAGAAATGTGGTCAAGACCATTCGAAAACTTTACCCCATTGAAGACCATACCCTAATTCACAGGAACTGCATCTCTACATAATTAGAGTGTGTGAATTGTTCTGCAATAGTGATTTATATTGAATGGAAATATAATTTCTTCAGTCGAGATTCCTCATCTCATGCTAAATACAGAAGTGTCACATTGCTTTTCAACAACTATAATGCGCTTTGAGCAAAGTCTAAAAGAACGGTGGGTTAGCAAGAGGTGAGGTGATTACATGATCATTGTAATCAATTATGAGACACTGAGATCAAATGCTTATAATAAATGATTCATTTATTAAATTAAGCCTGTTATCTCTCTACTTCCCCCCTTGCTACCAAGTACCTCCCACCACCACCTTTATCTTTTTTGCTCCATTTGAAACCCCTAATGCCCCTGGGGGGGCGGGGGGTGATATTAACCACTTTGGGAACCACTGGTTTGAAGCATTCTGAGAGTTCACACCAACACTGCTTGTCAAATCCATACGAGTGCCTGCTGAAATTTCCTTCCTAATAGAAAATTTCTTGGGCCATAAGACTACTAAACATAGCAGCATTTGGCCCATCGATCACCCCCACCATTCTGTCATGGCTGATTTATTATGCATCTCAACCCCATTCTCCTGCTTTCTCCCCATAACCTTTGACACCCTGACTAATCAGGAACCTATCAACCTCCGCGTTAAATATACTCAGTGACTTGGCCTCCACAACCATCTGTGGCAATGAATTACACACAGATTCACCACCCTCTGGCCAAAGAAATTCCTGTACAGAAGGGACGGTTTGCACCTGAACTGGAGTGGGACTTGTGTCCTAGATCCTTTCCTAGATACTCCAGGCTGTGTATATTTCAATGCCTGGAGTATCTAGGAAAGGCAGATGAGCTTTGGGCATGGATGGAATTATGACATTGTAGCTATTAGTGAGACTTGGTTGCAGGAGGGGCAGGACTGACAGCTCAGTGTTTCAGGGTTCCATTGTTATAGATGTGATAGAGTGGGGGGGCTTTAAGGGAGGAGGGGTGGCATTACTAGTCAGGAAAAATGTCACGGTAGTGCTCAGTCTGGTCAGAATGGGGAGCTCGTCTACTGAGGCTATATGGGTGGAACTGAGGAATAAGAAAGGGATGACAACTTTAATATTACAGACCGCCCAGCAGATCGTGGGATTTAGAGGAGCAAATCTGTAGAGAGGTCACAGACAGTTGCAAGAAACATAGGGTTGTGATACCAGGTGACTTTAACTTTCCACATATTGACTGGAACTCCCATTCTGTAAAAGGGCTGGATAGGAAAGAATTTGTCACATGTGTTAAGGAAACTTTCTTTAATCAGTACTTAGAAGTCCCAACCAGAGAGGATACAATATTAAATCTCCTATTAGGGAATGTGACAGGGTGGTTGACAGACGTTGTGTATGGGAACACTTTGCAGCGAGTGATCATAATGCCATAAGTTTCAAGATAATTATGGAGAAGAATACATCTGGTCCTCAGACTGAGATTCTAAATTGGAGAAGGGCCAAGTTTGATGTAGCAGAAAGGATCTGACAAGTGTGGATTTGGACAGGCTTTCTAGCAAAGATGTACTTGGTAAGTGGGAGGCCTTCAAAAGTGCAATTTTGAGAATACAGTGCTTGTAAGTTCCTGTCAGAATAAAAGGCAAGGATAACATGTTTAGGGAACCTTGGTTTTCAAGAGATATTAAAGCCCTGTTAAGCAGAAGGTGCATGCAAGTAAAGGTAGACAGGAACGATGAGGTACTTGATAAGTATAAGAAATGCAAAAGAAGGAAATCAAGAAGGCTGAAAGCAGACGTGAAGTAAAGGAGAATCCCAAATGCTTCTACAGATATATTAGGAGCAAAAGGGTAGCAGGAGACAAAATTGGTCCTCTGGAAGATCAGAATGGTCATCAACGCATGGATCTGAAAGAGATGGGGGAGATCTTAAATGGAGTCTATCTCTGTGTGAAGTGAGGCAAATCAGCAGTGAGGTCATGAACCCTGTACAGATTACAGAGGAGAAGGTGTTTGCTGTCTTGAGGCAAATTAGGGTGGATAAATCCTCAGGGCTTGACAAGGTGTTTTCTTGGACCTTGTTGGAGGCTAGTGCAGAAATTGCAGGAGCCCCAGCAGAGATATTTAAAACTTCCTTAGCCATGGGTGAGGTGCAGGAGAAACGGAGGATAGCAGGGAAATTATATGCCAGTAAGCCTGACATCAGTAGTGGGTAAGTTATTGGAAGCTAACCTAAGGGACCGGATATACAAGTTCCCCTTGAACATTTCACCTTTCACCCTTAACTGAGGACCTCTAGTTGTAGTCCCAGCCAACCTCAGTGGAAAAAACCTGCTTGTCTATACCTCTCATCATTTTGTGTACCTCTGTCAAATCACCGCTCATTATTCTACACTCCAGGGAATGAAGCCCAAGCTCGTTCAGCTTTTCCTGGGAACTCAGGTCCTCAAGTCCTGGCAACATCCTTGTAAAATGACATCTTTCCTTTCGGGAGGTACTCTAAATCAGGCCTCACTAATGTCTTGTACAACTTCAACATAACATCCCAATACCGCTACTCAGTACATTGAGTTACGAAGGCAAATGAGTTACATAGGTTTAAAACCTACCCTGCTTGGTCCTTCCAAAATGCAACATCTCATACATCACCTAATTTCATAAACCATTTTTTCAGCCCATTTTTCCAGCTGGTCTCAACATCACTGCAAGCTTTGATAGTTTTCCACGCTGTCCGGTACACTCCCAATCTTGGTGTCATCCACAAATTTGCTGTTCCAGTTAACCACATTATCATTCAGATCATTGATATAGATGACAAACAGCAACTGACTCAGCATCAATCCCAATGGCACACCACTGGTCACAGGCCTCCAGTCAGAGAGGCAACCATTTACTGCCACTCTCTGGCTTCTCCCACAAAGCTGATATCTAATCCAATGCTGAGCGACTGAACCATCTTAACCAACCTCCATGCAGGACCTTGTCAAAGGCCTTGCTAAAGTCCATGTAGACAACATTCACTGCCTTGCTTTCATCATCTTTCCTGGCAACTTCCCCAAAAAGCTCTGTAAGACTGGTTACACATAACTTACCATGCACAAAGCCATGTTGATTCTCCCTAATCAGTCCCTGTCTATCCAAATACTCATATATCCAGTTCCTTAGAATACCTTCCAATAACATTCCCACTACTGATGTCAGGCTCACCCGTCTATACTTCCTGGCTTATTCTTAGAGCCTTTCTTAAACAATGGAACAACCTTAATTATCCTCGTTTAAAAAAAAGGATCGAGCCAGGAACATTCATATTGTGACCTGGTTAATCCGAAAGGAGACCAATCCTGACGCCACGCGCCAGACAAGAATGGCTGACTATCTGGTGTGACATGCTAAAAAAAAAACTACCCTGCAATCCTCTGCCACCTCACCCATGGCTAAGGATGCTTTAAATATCGTATGTGAGGACACCTGCCGTTTCTGCACTAGCTTCACATAGGGTCCAAAGGAACATATTGTCAGGTCCTGAAGATTTATCCACTCCAATTTCCCTCAAGATTGCAAACACCTCCTCTTCTTTCATTTGTATTGGTTCCGTGACCTCGTTTCTGCATTGCCTCATATCGATGGACTCTTGTGTTCGTCACCTGAGTGAATACAAATGCAAAAAATCCATTTAAGATCTCCCTCATCTGGTCTGATTCCATGCACGGATTACCACTCTGATCTTCCAGAGGACCAATATTGTCCCTTGTAATCCTTTTGCCGTTAATATGTTGGTTGAAGCCTTTGGGATTCTCCTTCACCTTGTCTGCTAGAGTATCCTCATGTCTGCTTTTAGCCTTCTTGACTTTCTTCTTAAGTCTCCTCTTGTGTTCCTTATACTTCTCAGGTAGTTCATTTATTGCTGCCTGCCTGTACCTGCTATGCATCACCTTCTTTTTCTTAACCAGGGCCTCAGTATCTTGAAAGCCAAGGTTCCCTAAACCTGTCATCCTTGCCATTTATTCTGACAGGAACATACAAACACTGTATTCTCAAAATTTCACTTTTGAAAGCTTCCCACTTACCAAATACAGCAGTGCCAGAAGACAACCTGTCCCAGCCCACACTTGCCAGATCCTTTGTGATGCCATCAAAAGTGCCCTTTCTCCAATTTAGAATCTCAGCTTGAGGACCAGGCATATCATTTTCCATAATTACCTTGTGTAATGTGGAAGTGGGTTCATGGTTTTGATGAGTGAGACAGAAAACACAGACTGCAAATTAGTATTTGAATCATTAATTTACAAACAATAAAGAAAATTCGACCAAACCTTTAAGTTCCCCCAAGTTACATGAACTACAGAAATAAATATTCAACAAACAGATACTAATAAACTCTTCTCCAGCTTCCAGCTGGTACAAGTATCGATTTTTAACCGACGTTTCAAAGACAAACTCTACCATCTTCATCAGGGATGATAGAGCATCATTCTTGATGAAGACGGCAGAGTTTGTCATTGAAACATCGGTTAAAATCGATACCTGTGCTCAGCTGGAAGCCCAAGAAGACTTTATTTGTCATTATGCTGGGAAAGCACAAGATAGCTAAATACCTGTTTGGAAAAGTTGAAAGCACGCATGGAGCATACCTTCCTGTCAGTTCTAGGGACAAAGGGAAAGGGAGAGAACCTTTCGCACGTGTTACTCTTGATACTCTCGAGGTGTTTGAAACCGGACACTAGGTGCCTTGGCACGCAAGCCAACCAATGGGAGAAGAGCATCACAAACTTTAAATGAACCAATCACTATCAACATGACAGAAATGGCTTTTGACCAAAATAAGCCATGGCTCTACAAGACACCTTGACACTAATGGCATTCTGATCACTAGATGCAAAGTGTTCCCCTACAGAAACATCTAAAACCTACCCTGTCTCATTGCCTAATAGGAGATCTCATATTGTACTCTCTCTAGTTTTGCTTTCTACTTACTGAATAAGGAAACTTTCCTCAACACATTTGGCAAACTCTTCCCCATCTAGCCCTTTTACAGTATGGGAGTCTCAGTCAATATGTGGAAAGTTAATATCACCTTATGTAACCTTATGTTTCCTGAAACAGTCTTCAATCTCCCTACAAATCTGCTGCTCTAAATCCCACAGATGGTTGGGTGGTCTATAATATAATCCCATTGACATGGTCATACCTTTCTTATTCCTCAGTTCTATGTATAAAGCCTCACCAGGTGAGGACTGAGCACTGCCCTGACATTTTCCCACACTGGTAATGCCACCCTTCCCTCTTTAATTCCCCCTGCTCTATCACATCTAAAACAACGGAACCCCGGAACACTGAGTTTCCAATCCTGCCCCTCCTGCAACCAAGTCTCACTAATGGCTGCAATGTTATAATTTCTCATGCTGATCCATGCCGAAAGATCATCCACCTTTCCTACCACACATCTTGTGTTGAAATATACGCAGCTCAGAACGTTAGTCCCACCATGCTCAATCTTTGATTCTTGACCTTGATTGTAGGCTCTTTCTCCACAACTACTCTACTATCTTTTCTGGCACTCTGGTCCCCATCCCCCTGCAACTCGAGTTTAAAACCCCTCCCTGTGCAGCACTAAAAAGCCATCCTGCTAGGATATTAGTCCCCCCCCCCCCCCCAGTTCAGGTGCAAACCATCCCTTCTGTATAGGTTCCATCATCCCTGGAAGAGAGCCCAATGATCGAAAAATCTGAAGCCATCTCTCCTGCACCAATTCCTTTGTAATAGCAACTACATTCACTTCTGCCACCTGACAGTCTTGAATTTCTGTCACACTTGTAGTGTCTTCCACAGTAAAGCCCAATGGAAAATACTTCTAAACTGGGTTTACCTTTCCTTGGCCCCCTGTTACTACCTCTCCAGTGTCATTTTCCAACAATGACCACTCTTGCTTACACCTTGTTTCTTTTTATTGGTCTTTACGGAGTGCCTAATAGATCATTAGGATTGAGGCCTACCAAAAGGTCCTGAAAGACCCCACACACTTTTTAAGCACCACAGGTGTGTAGCGGTTACCATGACATACAGCTTGGGGCATTTCAGAGTTTGGAATTCAGTTCTGGTGCCATCTTTGAGGAGTTTGGGATTCTCCCTATGAACTGCATGGGTTATCTCCAGGTGCTCCAGTTTCCTCCCATGGTCTGATGATGTATTGGTTAATTTAGTCATTGTAAATTGTTGTATGATTAGGCTAGGGTTAAATATAGGTGGGTTGCTGGGCAGCACAGCTTGTTGGGTTGGAAGGGTCTGTTCCACACTATACAGTATGTTGAAATAAAATAAATTAAATAAACTTCGTGTCACCTCAGCCAGGCAATTGATTGCTCGCAATAATTGAAGCTTGTCTCTTCTTAGGTCAAAAGGAATTTAATGAACTGTCATTTTCCTATATTTATACCATTTGTACAAGTTTTAGGGTGTGTGGAGTGACACGAAGGGGTACCACCTCTGCTGAAGGTGTTTGTCATGTCCAGTCTGGGGAAGCTCACTCACCTTTGGTCCCCACTGGACAATCAGCTCTCACCCGTGGCTCCAAGTAGCTGTTTGCCGGCGACAGCGACCACACCCTGTCCCAGCATGCACAGTCAGCTCGGGCAGAGTGGGCGGATGAGATCAACAGTGAAATCCAACGGCCGGGAAGGCAGTTCTGCAATGTTACGTGGAGAGTGAAGGGCACGACACGGCACAGAATAAGCCAAGGAAGTCTCAGTTGTGACAACGACTCGTACCACTGGATCCAGACCACTGAGGTCATCAATCATTCAAAACTTTGAGGATAAATCTGAAGATATTTACATCAATTCGTTTCCTCTTGTGGATCGATGTCATGGTTATTGACAGGATATTCTTCCTCCTATTTTAGACCCCGTCTCTTCTTTCCACCATTTCCTCCATCCATCCATTGTGCTGTGAGGATGTCAGCAGCTTGTAGGGGTAAATCCCACCGGCACTCAGTGTCCAGAAATGTTTTGAGAGTGGGGGATGGATTCTTTAATCTCTCAACACTCGCTGGAGAGAATCACAGCCCCTTTTGAAATAAAAACAAAGAATTTACTTCAATGAAGCAGCTCAAAATGTCAGCTGTTTATTCCCCTCCGCACATCCTGCCTGACCTGCTCCGGCATTTTGTGTGAGTTCAGCATTTACAGGATCTCTTGTGTCGACGAGCCCTAATGCAACCGGATTGATTTCTATATTTTAAATGGAAGGGGGATTTAGTTCAGCTCTGCTGCCACTGCAGTCTTCCTGCCTGAAGTTTTCTCTCAACCATCCACTTAGGGATGCTTTGACATGAGTGATAAAGTTAAAAACCGAGCCTAATCTTGACAGGTTGTTGGGAGTTTTATTCCCTTATTCCGACATGCAGACTGTATATAAGGTGATGGATGGTTGTGTCAGCAGCTGGTGCATATCACAAGAGCTGGTTATGTGATCGTTGATGCCAAGCAGACAATCTCTGAAGAGTTTTGATAATGGCTGGGGTCATCCCTCTTGTAAGGACATTGCCCGGAAGAAGGCAATGGCAAAGCACTTCTGTCGAAGAATTTTCCAAGTACTATCCTGGTCATGGAAAGATCATTATTGCCATGTCATATGACACGGCACATAAAGGGGATGGTGGATAGCAGGCAGAGGGAAAATTGAGGTGAGTTCTCTTCCCTCGCCAAGTGGATTACAGGGGCTGGCAAGACCAGGGCTTGACCACAGGATCGTCCTCGATATCATTTAACCACCCGCTATAGTGATTCACTTTTCTGGTGCAGATGCAAGGGACATTCTTATGAGCTTGTAGCAGTTCTGCCTGAGATGGAACACGTGGCGGAAAATTGTGATTGATCTTAAAACTCATGTAAAACCTTGGCTGTGGCCAATTTTCACTGAAAATTGCAGATATCAATCATTTCCTCATGTAAAAATAGAAAATCCTAGAAGTATTCAGCAGGTTGAGCAGCATCTGGAAGAGAGAGAAACATTTTGGTCACTAATCTTATACCAGAGCTGGTGGAAGTCACAGTGTATAAATACATCATAAATCAAGAATCTTCATAAATCTATCTATTGAGTCCAGGAGTTATGTTGAAATTGTGTAAGACATTGGTGAGGCCTAATATGAAGTATTGTGTGCAGTTTTGGTCACCTTCCTACAGAAAAAATATCCGTGAGGTTGAAAGAATGCAGAGAAATTTTACAAGGATGTTGCTGGGACTTGAGTGCCTGAATTATAGGGAAAAGTTAAAAAGGTTAGGACTTTATTTCAAAGATTCTAGTTTCAAAGTGCATTTATTATCAAGTATAAATTATACAACCTTGAGATTTATTTGCTTAACAGGCAGTCACAAAGCAAGGAACCCGAAAAAACCTAATTTAACAAAAATAAAACCAACCCGAGTGCCCACTAAGAAAGAGGAAAAAAAAACAAATCATGCAAGCAATAGAAGCGAGCAACAGTGTAGAAGAATAAGGGGAGATTTGAAAGAAGTTTAAAGTATTATGAGGGTAAATGCAAGCAGGCCTTTCCCATTAAGGATGGGTGAGACTACAACTAGAGGCTATGGGTGTTACGGGTAAAAGGTGAAATGTGTGAGTGGAACATGAGGGGAACAACTTCACTCAGAGGGTGTAGAGTGAGGAACGAATTGCTAGTGGAAGTGTTGGATTTGGGTTCAATTTCAACATGGAAGATACATTTGGGAAGGTGCATGGATGGGAGGTGTATGAGGACTATGGTCTGGGCACAGGTCAATGGGACTTGGCAGATTAATAGTTCAACTTGGACCAGGTGAGCCAAAGGGCCTCTTTTTCCATGTTGTTGTGTTTTATGATTCTATGACTCTATGAAAGTTCTCTATCTCTGATGAAAGTTCATTCACCTGACACTTTAACTCTGCAGAGATAAATGGAGATACCCCTTGACTGATGAGTTTGTTTTTATTTCAGATTACAGCATCCGTAACAGTTCACTTTGTGTCATTCCCTCCTTAAAATTATGCCAAGTAAACTGCTGACTACCCTCAAGCTATGAGAAGCCCTGTGCAAATGTACACACAGAATACTGGAGGATCTCAGCAGGTCAGGCAATATCTTTGGGAAGAAATAAACAGTCAATATTTTGGGCCAAGGCTCTTCCCTTCCTTTCTAGTCCTGATGAAGGGTCTCGGCCCGTAATGTTGGCTATTTATTCCTTCCCACAGATGGCACCTGATCTGCTCAGTTCATCCTGTATTTTGTGTCTGTTTGTGTGTGTGTGTGTGTGTGTGTGTGTGTGTGTGTGTGTGTGTGTGTGTGTGTGTGTGTGTGTGTGTGTGTGTGTGTGTGTGTGTGTGTGTGTGTGTGTGTGTGTGTGTGTATACACACACATATATGCAAACGTATGTTCAGTCTTTCCCTTCCTATTCAATCACATGCTGAAAGCAGGCAGATTGTCAGTGCACCCAACTACAACAATTCACCAACTTGCTTCATTCCCTCTTTGAGTGCCTGCTTTAAATGATCCACATCAAAAGTGTCATCAGTAATTATGGACGTGGAGTGGTGGCACTATCATCTCCCTAGTTACCCAAACTTGCAGCTGGCTCTTAACTCATTTGCATTTGCACGCTGGGATTCAGACAGCAGTTGTAATTTCTCTGATGGTGTTAATCCTTGAGCAGTCATTCCGCCAAGTAGCAACTCATTTGTTCTATTGCTGATTGCAAACAATTTTTGGTCTACTTAAGGTCAAAAGCAGCTCTCTTCTTTGCCCATTGCTCGGGAAACTTAGCTTGTCGGAGAGTGCCCTAAGACTGGGCGCCTAGAATTTTCCTGGTAACATACAAGCCAGCACAGCATGGGAGATGGCGTCATTAAATTCTCATTCATTTGGAAGTATTTCACTGATGCAAACTCAATTTGCAATCAGAAATGCCCCATTGAATTTCTGCATAGTGCAATTTGACCCAGAAGTCAGTGCAATCACATTCAATTCCAGAAATAATCAGTTTTCTTATAAGAAACATTGATTAAAGCAACGCTATGTAATGCAATTTTATGCAATAGTACTTTAACTAGGCATTTTTAAAAATGGTGATTTCATTCAGGAAAGAACCAGCTTTTTATGAGCAATTAGTTTACAAGGTGAACACATTGGAGCACAAACCTTCGGACTTGTCCCATGGTTTCTAAGCATGCAAGTATTTTAAAGCTCTTTACATGGTGATATTTATAGCATTGTCATCAAAATCATAATATTTGAACATTTGTAAGTGATCCCCATTGTGCATTCTATCTGCTACCTTCTATATCTTTGCTTATAGCAACTAATGACTATTTCTTGGCTGTTGACACAGGTATTTTGGTGAAATATATCAACATGACTCCTATTATTGATGGCAAGCTCCATTCTTCCTTTTGGGTGGTGGACAAGAAGCACATTTATATCGGCAGTGCCCACATGGACTGGCGCTCACTGACTCAGGTAATTTTTGACAGATCATAATACCATAAGACATAGGAGCAGAATTCGGCCATTTGGTCCATTGAGTCTGTTCTGCCATTCCATCATGGCTGATTTATTATTCTTCTCAACCCCATTCTCTGCCTTCTCCCCATAATCTTTGATGGCCTAATTAATAGAGAACCGAACAATCTCCACTGTAAATACATCCAATAACTTGGCCTCCATAGCTGTCTGTGGCAATGAATTCCATAGATTCGTCACTCTCTGGTTAAAGAAATTCCCCTTGTTCCTATTCTAAATGGAAGGCTTTCTATTCTGAGGCTGTGCCTTTTGGTCCTACACTCCCCCACTATAGGAAACATCCTCTCCATGCCATTGTTTCTAGGCTGTTCAATGTTCAGTACTTTTCAATGAGGTGACCCTCTTCATTCTTCCAAAAAGAATGATCACTCGACATTTGGATGATTGCTTGCATTTTAATCCTCCAAAAAGACCACAACCTTGTCGTGGAGGCTAGTGTGCTTCAGTGACCTGGAGAGCTATGTTGGCTGGAGTCAAGACTTTATGATTTGGCTCTTGGTAGGGTCACCCATGCCAAACAGGTCAAAGGTTGGAGGCCAGAGTAAGAGTGGTTCACTGGTCAACTCAGGGCTAACAACTCTGACTGGTAAAACAACATTGCTATGGAAACAGCAGTGAAGAATCCTACATCTGAGTGTGATGGCATTCCTGAGTCTCCACCCAGGACAAGCATGACTGACAGTAGTGAATTCTGCAGACACGATGAAGGAAGCTCTGAACACCTCTAGAGATGGAGGACCTTCATTGCTGTCCTAAATGCCAGTGGCATAATGGGCTATTAGACAGATGCATTTTAGTGCTTGAATATGATGAACTTTCCATGGAAAATAGCATAAGCCAGTAATGTTCAATGATGGTCCACAAATAATCGACTTAGAAAAATGCATGTAGATACTCAGTGCACAAGCCAAGGCAATATGAAATCGACGTGTTGGTAAATGACCGTCTGAAATGCAGAATAACAAGGTTGCTCCAACTACCCACTGTATGTGAAAGGATAAGCCGGCTCATCCGAGCTATTGTTGAGAAATAAGGCTGTAACTTCCTGTAAGCTGGAATCAATTATGTTTTTATTTGGTAAGCCTCCCTGAAGTTCAGTAAAGTCAAGGCGTTCGACAGTATTCAGGAGAAAGCAGTCAGTTTGACTGGTGCCCTGTCCAGTATTCTCAACATTCATTCCCTGCGCCACTGGAGCAAGTGGTTACTATAAATGAAAACTATTGCACTTTTTGCCTAGGCTACTCTAACAGCACCTTTCAAATGCAGAGCCTCCACTACCAAAAAGAACAAGAACAGAGAGCGTAGAACATCCCAGCACAGTACAGGCCCTTCAGCCCATGATGCCGATCTTTTAACCTACTCCCAAGATAAATCTAACCCTTCCCTCCCACATAGCCTTCCACCATTCTGTCATCCATGTGCCTAATCAAAGAGCCTCTTGAATCTCCCTAATGTATCTGCCTCTATCAGCACCCCTACTCCACGCACCCACCACTATCTATGTAAAATAAAAACTTAACCTCTGTCAGTCACCCCCATACTATCTTCCAATCACTTTAAAATTATACTCCCCTCCTATTAGCCAGTTTTGTGCTGAGAAAAAGGCTCTGTGCCTCTTGGTAATTTGTACATCTCTATCAACTCACTTCTCATCCTTCTTGGCTCCAAAGGGAAAAGTCCCAACTCACCCAACTATTGCTCTTAAGACATGCTTTCCAATCCAGGCAACATCATCTTCTGCACCTAGGCCACCAGGGAGTACAATGGCAGGTTCCTCACCACTCTTCCCCCAAGATGTACACTGTCCAAACTTGTAACCACATCAATATCACCAGATTTCAATCCTGGAATTACTGATGCAACATTTGAAGAAGGTAGCTTGCCAAAACCTTCTGAAAGGCAATTAGAGGTGTTAAATAAATAGCAGCTTTATTAGTAACCACCTGTATTCCAAATAATGATAAAATAAAGAAGTTTTGACCAGTTTGCCTCGTAATGGAGTGCAAACTTTGATAATGTTCTTGTAATTCACTGATGCAATTAGAATGAGAATTAATCCTTACAAAAGCTGCTTATTAGAGATGCTTTCCTACTAAACATAATCAGAGCACTTTAATGAGATAAATTGATTTAAATATGCCACATTTGCAAAAGAGGGTGAAAATTTCATTTTCATCAGTAAGATATAGATTAGACAGATGGTAGCATTAATTTTAGATCCCCGTGTCATACTTAGTCTACTGAAGGACACAGAATGTAGAAAATTTTCAGACCATATAGCCTCTTCTGTTCACAATGTTGTGCCGACCTTTTAACCAACTCTAAGATCAATCTAACCCTTCCCTCCTATGTTGCCCTCTATTTTTCTATCATCCATGTGCTCATCTAAGAGTTCCTTTAACACTCCCACCTCTGCCACCACCCCTGGCAGATCGTATGTGTACCCACTACTCTCTGTGTAAAGACCTTGCCTCTGACATCTCCCTATGTTTGCCTCCAGTCACCTTAAAACAATGCCATCCCCCCACCCCGCCACTTCTGCACTGGGAGAAAGTCTCTGGCTATTCACTCAGCCGATGCCTCTTATCATCTTGTATACCTCTACCAAGTCAATTAGTGGAAGCTGCTGCTTGGTAACCTTGGAGAAAGTATTTCCAGCAGCAGGGAATAAAAGCTCTGATAGTTTTACAGTCTGGCTGGAAACAGGAGAATAATTTAAGTTGCTCCTCACAAATCAATGGAATTAAGTTTCAATTATAATGACTTAAACTAACTCAATAGATTACAAAGAGCATGTGGTTAGCAAATGTTATTAAAATCCCATTAGTGAAAATCCAGTTGGCTACAGAAATGGTGATTGTGTCGTTCTTCTATTAAGTGTCGTTACCATAAGACTTAGGAGCAGAAATAAGCTTCAAGGCTCAAGATCCATTTATTATCCAAAAAAATGTAAAAATCATACAACCTTGAAATTTGCTTGCTCACAGGTAGGTGCAAGACAAGAAATCCTGTTATGGGATAGACATTTTCAAGCTGGATACAGTGAAAAGAGATTTATGAGGATGTTGATATATTTACAAGGATGCTTCCTGGACTAGAGGGTCTGAGTTACAGGGAAAGGTTGGCCATGCTGGATCTTCACTCCCTGTAGTGCAAGAGAATGAGGGGTGGCCTTGTAGAAGTTTATAAAATCATTGGGGTATAGATAAGGCTGACAGTAGTAGTTTTTTCCTCGAGGTTTGAGGAGTCCAAAACTAGAGGGAACTACAAGAAAAGAGGGTAAACATTTAAAAGAGCCCTGAGAGGTAACTTCTTCACACAGATGGTGAGAACCTGGAATGAGCTGCCAGAGGAAGTGGCAAGACAGATACAGTTGCAAGATTTACATGGCATTTGGATAGGTACACGGAGTGGAGGCTCTTGGAGGGTTCTGGAACGAACACAGGCAATTGGGACTAGCAGGGAGGATACTGTGTTTGTGGTGGGCCACTTGGACCAAAGGACCTGTTTTCCATGCTGTATGACTATGGCTCTGTGATTCTGTTGTCAGACTGGAGTAGGCAACTGCCTGGAGAGGCAGGAGATTAGGAGACAGAAATGTAAGAGTAAGTGTCCAGGAGAAACATAAATATGAGAGAATCTGCAGATGCTGGAAATCCAAAGCAACGCACATAAAATGCTGGAGGAACTCAGCAGGCCAGGCAGCCCTCCCCCTAACTTCTTACTCTGCCTTCTCATTCCTTTTTCCAGTCCTGATGAAGGGTCTCGGCCCAAAACTTCAACTGTTTACTCTTTTCCATAGACGCTGCCTGGCCTGCTGAGTTCCTGCAGCATTTTGTGCATGTTGTCCACATGGTGCACAGAGTTTGGAAACTTCAGGGTTAAATTTATGGAGGAGAACAACTTGGGTTGATCCATGTTAGATACTGGGAACCAAATACAAAGTTCCACTCTAATCAATACTATTGTTTCACTGGTTTATTCAATAGTATTTTAGGAGCACTTAAAGAAATATGATCCACAAGAAAATTTATTGTGTTTTTAAGGTTCCACTCCATGTAGCAGTGAACATCGTCCATGACACTGTGTCTGTTGAAATGTTTCAAAAATCTGAAGCCTCAGGTTCTCGTTGCCCACACATCCCACTTCCTCCACTCCTCACCGCAAAATCTTGAAATTAGATTGCTTTCACATATAATGGAGATGATCTCATCTCAAAGATAAGTAAACCTCTCCAGGTTTCTGTCCAGAGTTGTGCTCCTAATGTAGTACTCTGAATTGCTGTGGTGCCCATTTGCAAAGATATCCACCTTTGGGAACGCACCCACTATAATTAAATGGTTTGGGTTTGCACTAATGTATTTCTTCAATCTGTATTGTGGATGGAACTGATGAGTTTACTGCTATCTTTATTTGTAGTGCAAGATGTAGAACATTTATTACATTGACATTTAATTATCTACCCTGTATCCATCAAGGTTATTTTTTGCTCAGGAATTGATTCATTGGACTTCACCATTTCAAAGTTTGAAGTAAAATTTATTATCAGAATGCATATTACTATTTATAACCTTGAGATTCCTTTTCTGCAGGCATATTTAGCAAAGTCATAGAACAGTAACTGCAGGGTAGATGGAGCCCATCATCCTGGGAAGGCTCTCCATCTAAGAGAGGGAAAACTCTGATTTCAAACCTCCGCTGCCTTGCGGCCATACCCACTCATGGGAAAGGCTTCGGGACTAAACCCTGAGGACAAATCCGGAGCTGGAGTCCCTAAGGCAGTCCGATGTTGCCTTCAACCTCGCTCTGGCAACTCCTGCGACGTCACCGGTGCCCAGCTGTACCGGCCCTTGCCCTTCCCTTGGACAACATTGGTGGCGTGGAAAGTGGAGACTTGCAGCATGGGCAACTGCAGGTCTTCCATACAACCTTGCCCAGGCCTACGCCCTGGAGAGAGACTTTCTGTAACTGTTAGCAGGATCAGTGGATAACAAACTGTGCAAATACAAATATAAATAAATAGCAATAAATAACAAGCATGAAATAACAAGATAAAGAGTCCTTAAAATGAGGCCATCAGTTATGGGAACACCAGAAATAGAATGCGTGTAGTTATCCCCTTTTGTTCAAGAGCCTGATGGTTGAGGGGTAGTAACTGTTCTTGAACCTGTTGGTGTAAGTCTTGAAACTCTTGTACCTTCTACCCTGTGGCAGCTATGAGAAAAGAGCGTGGCCTAGGTAGTGAGGATCTTTGATGATGGATACTGCTTTTCTACAGCAACGTTTCATGTAGATATGCTCAATTATTGGGAGGGTTTTACCTGTGATATTCTGGGCCAAATTCACTGACTTTTGTAGGATTTTGGAAATGTGACATTTTGATAAAAATCTATATCCTTTCAGATCCTGAGATGCTGCATTAACCATGAGATGTGGTGAGATTTTCATCAGGAAATTGATAATCTGTTTATTTTTGTTACATACATTTATGGTCAAGATGACGCCTGCGTACTATGCTCCTTTGGTCAACATCTTCAGGATAGATCATGATATCATCTTTCTTTTATTCCTATTGTGTTTGATTCTCGTCTTGAATGTGATTCTGGAACTGTTGAAGCCTGGGATTTGCAGTTTGGAGATTGTTTGGGTACTTCAGTCCTCTGCAGTCTCCGAGAACTCCGGGAGGCAGAGGCAGCGTGAACAAACTTCGTAGCGAGAACGCTGTAGGATAGTGCGCGAGCTGATGTTTGACCCCATTTTGCCGATGATAGCTTCCATCGCTTGTCAATTAAAGCGATGAGGGAGATTGAAACATCAAGACGAGTGCAGAAGATTGGAGATTGGGTGTTCCAACGCTCTGCAGTCTCCAAGAGGATTCTGGGAGGCAGAGTTAGTGTGCGTGAACCTTGTAACAGGTAGGTTGCAAGCCAACGTTTGGCCCCAGTTTGGCAATTATAGCTTTCATTGTTTGCCAGTTAAAGTGACGAGGGAGATTGAAGCATTGAGGCAGGTGTAGAGGGTGAGCGGCAGCTGATTGCCTTTTCATCAATTGTTCTGTACCGGAGAGCGGAGAGCCTGCCACTGCGCCTGGAGAGTGTTGTCCAGGTTTTCTGCATTTTAGATGTAGACTTGGAATATAGACTTTTTTTTCAGTCTAATAGTTTTTATATTCTGTGTTTTCTCACTCAAACTTCTAATTTTTTCTCGTGCCTGACCAGTTTTGTTTGTTTTTTTTTGTGTGGGAGGAAGGATTTGGGGGTTAATGACCTGTTCTGTTATTGTTGGTTTTATTTGCAGGGAGGTGGGAGTTGGGCGTCAATGTGCCTGATCCATTTTTGTTCGTTTTTTTTGTATGGGAGGAGGGATTTGGGGTTTATGTGCCTGTTCTGTTTTTGTTCACTTTTTTTTTGCGGGGTGGTGGTATTTGCGGGTCGATGATCGTGCTGCCTGTCCTTTCTTTCTTGGTTTCATGGCTACCCGGAGAACTGAAGAATTTCAGAAGTGTATACTTTGAGAATAAATGAACCTTAGGACCTTTTGAAGCCTGACCTCATCACATCAGCATCAGTGAGGCCTGACATGGTCATTCTGTCAGAAACCTCGAAGCAGGTGGTCATGGTGGTTCCTCGGGAAGACTAGATTGAGGAGGCGTTTGAGTGTAAGAGCGGGCAGAGCAATGCCAAACACTAGGGTGGAGCCACGATGCAAGCCTATATAAGTGAGGTGTAGAGGTTCTGCTGGCTGCTTGCTTTGTAGAACCTACTCTCTCCTTGGCATTATGAGGGCTGTAAAGAGAAGAGCCATCAGGACTGTCACAGAGGCTGCTGAATGAGCTTTCAGATGTCAGTGGATCAAGAGGTGTGACCCGGGGACCTGCACTGCTGGGGCACAAGCCAGGGCCCGATCAACCCTGGCTGGGTCGCCTGGGTGAGAGTGACTGATGTTGAAAGGCCCAAAACAGCCGATGACATCACTAATGCTGTGTCCCAGTGCATCCTAAGATGTATCTCATAATCAAATAATGTGAAGAGCTCTAGTTTGTGGCCATCCAGACAGATCATTCCATACATTACTACACTGAGACAGTAGTAAAGCGCAGTGTGTAGAGTATACCATTACAGTTCCAGAAAAAGTGCAGTGAAGTTTGAGAAATGTTGGCAGCGATTCAGGTTATAGTGAATATTGAAGCAGAAATTTAAGCTGTTGTATGCACTAGTGATAATGTACATGAGTTAGACCTGAACTTGCCAAGGGAACGGAATTTCAGCTGCAGCAGGCTGTTTGCCTACAGTATTGGTACTCGTTCATTATAGTCACATGTGCCAAGATGCAGTGAAATGCTCGTCTTGCATATAAGATTATAGGGTACATTTCTACACGGCCCTTTTGATTTCAACATCCGGTGTGACGTTGTCCAAATTTTGTTCAGAGTGAATGATTGTAGAAGTCAAATCGAGACTGAAGCCAGGAACAGACACCTGGCAAACATCGCATTTCATGTGGCATTGGAAACTGGCCCAGCCAAAAACCTGACCTCTATTAACAGTAATTGGGTACAGAATTTCCTGATACTGCAGAATTGAGTCAGTTAGGAAGTGTGATATCGATCAAAAATTATATTGGTTCACAACCAAGCATTATCAGTGTTTGTCGTAGGTATTGCACCAACAGGTTGTGATTAACTTCTGCTGCTTTACCATCCATCGTGGTGATGGGACGAACTATAGCACCTGGTTAAAAAAGAACGGAAGTATTATCAGTAGTTAACTATCCATGGGCACAGACTGAAGGAAACCCATGTAAAATCAAAAGAAATTATTGGAATTTATCTGTCAGGATGCCCTTATTGCAGGGGTCCCCAACCTGGGGCTCCTTGCTTGATGATTCTGGTCCATGGCGTAGGAAAGGTTGGGAACCCCTGCCTTATTGTGATCCAACCAATGAGGTACTGCTGGAATCTGGCGGCTGATTTGTAATTGGCAATATTTTATAGACTGAAACAAAATAAATGTCACAGCCCCTACTGCAATTGCTGGTTGGGGTATAAATACCCAAGGAAAATTCCCCTGCTTCTCTTCATTGGGCAGGGCCTTAATTTAACCCCTCAACACCAGTACTGCACTGAAGCATCATCCTGGATAATTTTATTTATTCCGAGGTACGGCACAGTGACAGGCCCTTCCAGCCCATGAGCCTGTGCTGTTCAATTACACCTATGTGACCAATTAATGCAGAAATATAGAAACTGCTTACAGACAGGTTGCTGGCTATATTAACCGATACGCTACCAGATAGCCCTATGTGTTATCTGTTGCAAAGGGTTCAATCACGTGATCTAAGGGTTTTGCCACAACCAAAAGGCTGACTCTTTTTATAACCACTTTGATGCAGGGTGGTGGATATCCATAGGAGGGAGAGGGGGATGTGCACGTTAGACTCCACAGTGACAAAATGAAAAATGTGAATTCATAAACACAAGAGAGTCTCTGCAGATGCTGGAAATCTTGAGCAACGTGCACAGAAAATGTTGGAGGAACTCCGCAAGTCAGGCAACATCTGTGAAGGGAAATAAACAATCGATGTTTCTGGCTGAGACCCTTCATCAGGACTGAGTCTTCTTAATCTGGTTTCTGCCCCCTTCCTTTCCAGCCCTGATGAAGGGCCTCCACTGGAAATGTTGACTCTTTATTCCTTTCCATACATGCTGCATGACCTGCTGAGTTCCTCCAGCATTTTTGTGTGTGTTACTTGTGAACGCAGCAGAATTTCTTTTTTTTTCCCCACCCTCTTTCTCCTTTTCCCCTCTGAAGCCATTGATTACTTGACAGTTTCAAAGGCTCCTCTTGTTCTCCAGTCCCCTGCTGGAGTGACTCATATGTGAATCATTTCAAAGAAAAGGGGAGGGGGCAACACACCTCCTTCAATGTCCACCTGTGTGCACTTTGAATCATTATTTTGTATTTTTAGCCTTTCCTAAGTCAAAGTGAGGAGTCCAAGTGTGACATTCCTCCTACGCTGACACAACAGATCTGCACCGACAGGAGATCAGACGTGAATGTACCTGATTACAGTAATGCCAATGATAAACTTTTACGGGAATTGAGGATTCTCAGATTCCTGTAAATTTTATTTTGTAAGTAATGGGTTAAGGTTGCGTACCAACTGTGTCTGTGTATTCTGGTTTGTGAATGGCTACAGCATATTTAAGATGATGTCTCACAGCTGCTTCTGTGGAACAAGATAAGGGTTAAAGCTCACACAGATCCACAAAACACATCTCCTGATTTTTCACACCTTGTGGTTTCGATAAAAGGTGGTTGCTGATGGAGATAAGACAAGACATTCCTTTCTTAATTAAAGCTTAAATTTGGTGGAGTCTCTTATCTAAGTTATTAAGTTTTGCTCTATTTGAGTAGCTGGAATGTCTATCGAACAGATTGTTCTTTTGTATTGCCGGCCTTATAAATTATTACAATTCTGGAAGTTGAGCGGTGAACTTGTTAGAACCACCAGAGGGATGAGAACACTTCTCCCCCAATGTCGGGACCAAGTTCCCTCGCCGGCTGAGCTCGAAGAAATAAACTGGTGAAAAGATAAGTAACGATCTTTTCGTGCTGTGGTTATTTGATCCGGCGAATTTAAGTTTACACCAAAGCTGGTTGTGTGCTGCTGGATGCTGTACTGGTTTTGGGGCTGGCCCCTCCCATTGGTGCTGCCCTCTAGAGGAAGACAAGACAGACTGTGTTCGCCTGTAGCTGCTTTTGCGCGAGATGAGAAACTGCTGTGGATCTGTTGTTGCAGAAGCATGGTTCACAGATAACATCCACACACCATCAGTCTTCAGGCCAAGACACTCAGGGACTTGGGCTACATCTTTATTATTCTGCTATTGTAATTACATGTGCTTTTTGTGCTATGTGCTGTTGGTACTGTGTTTTGCACCTTGGCCCCAGAAGAGCGCTGTTTCATTTGGCTGTCTTCGTGCGAATGGGTGAATGAAAATTAAACTTGAACTGAAGTTCAGGGAGTGATTTTAGGACCACTTTTGCAGTAGCGGGAACAGCTACTATCAGTGCCGCCTTGAAGCTTTCTTATAATGGCGTTGACCCTTCAGCCCATTGAGTCCATGCTGGGCTCCCACCAGAGCACCCCATTCCCCCCTTCTCTTTATTGTCCTGTGGCTCTACAACTTGTATTCCCTCACGTGCCCATCATTTCCACTTTTACTCTGTCGCCACTTCCCTGCACATTTAGAGATTAGCTTTATTTGTCACGTGTACCAATGACCAACACAGTCTGAGTATCGTGCTAAGAACGTTGTAATGCTTCTAGCGCCAATATAGCTTGTTCATAACTCACTAACTCCAACCATACATCTTTGGCCTGTGGGAGGAAACCTGAACACCTGGAGGAAACCCACGCGGTACAGGGAGAACGTGCAAACTCCTTACGGACAGCTGTGGTGTATCAAGCACAACTGGTGGTGTAAAGTCATTGCGCTAACTGCCTTGCCTGTCACTTAATTTGTCAATGCATCTTTGGGGTGTGGGTGGAAACTGGAGCTGAAGCGTTTTGTTTGTTCTTGATAAAAGAGAAAGTTAGTGTGGGTAAAACTAACGCATGTGTGTTTACAGAATGGCTCCAGCCCAACACGAGTGTGTGCGACCAGCTCACCAACGACACTTCCGGTTCCTGGTGAACCACCTGCATTGTGCACTGGGATCTGAATTCCTTTGTTATGTGCACAGAAGCAAAATGAGTCATTGGAAGAAGCCTCTCTAAACCCAGTGCTGAGAAGAGAAATGTACTTAGTTCACACTTCTTATGTTGCTAGCCAAGATTTAAAAATGAGGGCAAGCAGGTTACTTTTTAAAAATTACTTTCACAGATTTACGAGTAGACACAATATCCAGTACAAAAGGAAATTAGTTTCTGGGCACAGAAACGGAGTCATAGATTCAAGTGTGTTTCGGACTGAAATCATGATTTCAATCTGAAACGCATGTGGTTTGCTCTTTAGTACCAACTTCCAGCCCAACTGTTAATTCTTAAGGTTTCGGCTCTTAATTCCTCTCCATAGATGCTGCCTGACTTGCTGAGCTCCTCCCACATTTTGTGTGTGTTACCGAGTTTCCAACATCTGCAGGATCTCTTGTTTGAAATATTGCGGAATATTGGCTACTCGTAAGTTTGATTAATCGCCGAGCTTGGCACAATGTTTGCAGACATTTTGACTCGAATCAAGAGGCCAACATTAGTGTACAGCTGAGGATGTTGTCTCCTCGAAATGCTGGCTTATCTACTGCTCCGGGGTCCGAACAAATATTGATTAGACATCATGATATAGATGGCTGGGTCAAAACACTGCAAACACTTTGAATTTATTTAAGAGGATTGAGTCCCATTGCAACACCACAGACACAAAACTGGAAGAAGAAAAGTGCCTCTTCAAAACCTTTCAACGGAACGGATATCCAGGAAGCTTCATCTGAATAAAAAAACAAAATGCTGGCAGATCTCAGCAGGCCAGACAGCATCTATGGGAGGAGGTAGTGATGACGTTTCGGGCCAAAACGTCGTCACTACCTCCTCCCATAGATGCTGTCTGGCCTACTGAGTTCTGCCAGCATTTTGTGTTTTTATTTATTTCCAGCATCTGCAGATTCACTCGTGAAGCTTCAACTGAAGGTAGCTCAAGGTCAGAATCCTGAAGAAACAAACTGCAGGAATGATGAGTAAAGGGATTGTATTGCCACACATAAGGAATATCTTGGAAATGACAGCAAGACTGTTACAGCAACAGAGCATCACAGATGCTCACAAACCGACTGCATCTTTGAGGAAGAACCTATGAAAACTCAAAAGTGCAACAAAATGTGATTGATAGAACAAATGTTATCTACAAAATCAAGTGTAGTGACTATGGCAAGTACTACGTTGGTCAAACAGGAAGAAAACTATCGACCAGGCTACACGAGCATCAGCTAGCGAGCAGAAGGCACGGCCTGCTCTCGCTAGTATCAGCTCATGAAGACGAAGAAGGGCACCATTTCAACTGGATGGAAGCCAGAGCCTTAAGTCAAGTCAAGTCAAGTCACTTTTATTGTCATTTCGACCCTAACTGCTGGTACAGTACATAGTAAAAATGAGACAACATTTTTCAGGACCATGGTGTTACATGACACAGTATAAAAACTAGACTGAACTACGTAAAAAAAAACAACACAGAGAAAGCTACACTAGACAACAGACCTACACAGGACTGCATAAAGTGCACAAAAACAGTGCAGGCGTTACAATAAATAATAAACAGGACAATAGGGCAAGGTGTCAGTCCAGGCTCTGGGTATTGAGGAGTCTGATAGTTTGGGGAAAGAAACTGTTACATAGTCTGGTTGTGAGAGCCCGAATGCTTTGAAGCCTTTTCCCAGATGGCAGGAGGGAGAAGAGTTTTATAAGGGGTGCGTGTGGTCCTTCATAATGCTGTTTGCTTTGCGGATGCAGTGTGTAGTGTAAATGTCCGTGATGGCGGGAAGAGAGACCCCGATGATCTTCTCAACTGACCTCACTATCCGCTGCAGGGTCTTGCGATCCGAGATGGTGCAATTTCCGAACCAGGTAGTGATGCTGCTTCTCAGGATGCTCTCAGTACAACCCCTGTGGAATGTGATGAGGATGGGGGGGGGTGGGAGATGGACTTCCCTCAACCTTCGCAGAAAGTAGAGGCACTGCTGGGCTTTCTTTGCTATGGTTTGCTCAAGCAAGAACAAGAAATGAATGAGGATTTCTCGAAGCATGGTTCTCTACATTAACAAACACATTGACATAGATCCAGTATAGGAACCCTGACGGAGAAAAGAGAAACAATGATGTCAACAATCAACAAATTGCCGGTAATCTCGGTATCTAGACAGCAAAGCAAACTCTTCCAAGAATCCTCCCTCAAAGCTAACCAATCAGAATCTTCTACTGCCAAACTGTTTGCTGTTTTGAAACAGCCACCCAGATCACGATGTCTGATCAATATCCATTTGGACCCCAGGGGAGTATGTAAGCTGGCCTTCTGAAGGGACTTCACACTGTTGATGGCTTCTTAATTGGAGCCGAAACGTCTGAAGACATTTTGCCAAGATCGGCGATCAGCCAAACTTCCAGGATCTCTTGTGTTTATCAATCCCAAATGTTGTATTTCATGTCAGAGGCAGTATTTTACACAGCGAGTGGTTAGTGAGTGGAATGCTCTGCCAGGGTTTCTGGTAGAGACAAGTACTTTAGGGATATGTAAGAGACTCTTAGGTAGGCACATGGATGAAAGAAAAATATAAAGATTTATGTTAATTTAAGGATCAGCTTTACTTGTCACATGCACATAAAAGCATACAGTGAAATGCTTTTACACCAACGAGCGACACAGTCCGAGGATGTGCCAGGGGACGCCTGCAAGTGTCGCTGTGCTTCCTATGCCAATGTAGTATGCCCGCAATTTAATTACCCAAACTAAAAGAATATTAGCAGATCTTCAAATAGGACACCGAGTCAAGGATTGCCTTAAATTTCCTAAAAGATTTATTCTTGCCACCTGCTTGGCACTGGCATAGTATATTTAGTGCTGGCAGCAATGTCTTATTCTCTCACGGGAGAGGGATCTGCTGGCAAACATTTCTTGCCCTTCTGTAATTCCCGTTGAACTTTTTAAGGAGGTATGTTGCTGTGGGCCTGGAGTTCTGTAAAGGGTAAGGGCAGCAAATTTCCACTTCTAGTTGGTGACAGTATACTAGGTGGGTTTTTTTTGGCCAGTCCAGCCATTTCACAACCATGATTAATGATTTTGTTCCAGCTTTATTAAATTAATTGAATTCAAAGTCAGCATTTCTTGGTCACTCAGTTTAATCCGTTTTAATATCAGTGACATTATATGCTACTGGATCCCATAGGATAAAAACTGCATTAATGTTCCCATCATTGCTTTTGTTCTGGACATCCAAGATGGCAATAAACCTTCGTCCTTTCACCTTTATGAATCTATATTTATTTGTTAATCTTCTAGAAAGTCCAGCTGTATAAAGATTGACATTATTTGTCACACGTACATGGAACTATCCAGTGAGTTGCCTAATTTTCACAGAAGAACAAATCAGCGAGGATTGTTCTGGGCAGCCTGAAATGTCGCCATGTTTCCAGCGCCAGCACAGCATGCCCACAGCTCACTAACCCTAATTTTATACCTTTCAGATGTGGGATGAAACTGAAATACTGGCAGAAGCCCATGGAGTCACGGGGAGAACGCACAAACTCCTGACAAACGACAGCGAGATTCGAACCCCCGATCTTACACCTGGTGCTGTGAAGCATTGAGCTAGTTGCTATGTTTTAGTGCCACCCAAAGTGTAGTAATATATTTGATTTTATTCTGAAAGTCTTGGTGCATATCAGTGGACTGTCAATGCCTGTAGCTGAGGCAAAGCTGTCACAGTACACAAAATGGAGGCTTTCCATTTCATTGCCATGTTATTTCTGGCTGTTGATGTGTGCATTGCAAGTAGAGGTTAACACTGAAATGTCCTCATTTGGATTAAGCAGGTGTCACTCTGTGTCTACAGATGAAGGAGCTGGGTATTATTATGTACAACTGTAGCTGCCTGGCTCTGGACCTGCACAAAGTGTTCTCCGTGTATTGGCAGCTGGAGTATCGAGACACAGTGCCCAAAATCTGGTCGAAGAAACTGTTCGCCATCTCCAGTAAGCATTCGCCTCTCAAGTTACAGCTGAACGAGGCTGAAGCTGAGGTCTACCTGGCTGTGAGTATAGTTTTGGCTTTTTTCCATTGAGGTGGGGTGAGACTAGAACTAGGTGTCATAGTTTAAGGGTGGATGGTGAAATATGTAGGGGGAGCTTGAGGGGGATCTTCTTCATTCAAAGGCTGCTGACGGAGTGGATCAAGCTGCCAGTGGAAGTGGGGGACACGGGTTCAACTGCAACATTTAAGACCATGAGATATAGGAGTAGTAGGCTATTTGGCCCATCGAGTCTGCTCCACCATTCAATCCTAGGCTGATCCACTTCATCCAGTCATCCCCACTCCCCTGCTTTCACCCTATACACTTTGATGCCCTGGCTAATCAAGAACCTATCTATCTATGCCTTAAATACACCCAATGACTTGGCCTGCACAGCCGCTCGTGGCAACAAATTTCACAGATTTACCACCCACTGACTGAAGTAATTTCTCTGCATCTCAGTTTTAAAAGGACGTCCTTCAATCCTGAAATTGTGTCCTCTTGTCCTAGAATCCCCTATCATGGGAAATAACTGTGCCATATCTAATCTGTTCAGGCCTTTTAACATTCAGAATGTTTCTATGAGATCCCCCCCCCAACCATTCTGCTGATCTCCAGGGAATACAGCCCAAGAGCTGCCAGACGTTCCTCGTACTGTAACCCTTTCATTGCTGGAATCATTCTCGTGCATCTTCTCTGAACCTTCTCCAACAGAAGTTTAACAGAAGTTTTGGTGGAAACATAGATAGGAGAATTATGCAGGGCTATGGTCCAGGTGAGGAGAGTTATGTAGGGCTGTGGTCCAGGTGAGGAGAGTTTGGGGGGGGGGAGGGTTGTCGAAACATTGACTCTTTATTGCTTTCCATAGGTGCTGCCAAACTGCTGGGTTCCTCCAGCGCTTTGTATGTATACATCTATTGTCTTTCCTATGTAGCTTCAATGGACAGAATTAGAATATCCTACACCCAATAATTAGTTTCCCTAACCACAACGCATCAGTTGGAAGTTCTCATTGTTGTAAATCTGTACCTCAGAATAATCCCAAATGTACGTTAGAAGCATTATTTACAGAGTGCAGCTGGGTTATCATTGGAGGTCAGGCTTCCATGTCCACTGGGTCAGGTAGTACTGGCTTAAATAGTGAAAGCCCCAAACCCTATTGCTCTGTCTTGCAAAGACAATGACCGAACACAAAGGCAATCACAGACTAAAGTGGGTTTGTCACTGGGGAAAAATCCCATTCATTGTTCTTCCACACACCTTAGTCAGCTGAAGATACCTGTGGGGTGCCTGCTGTACACTGGCTTCCATTTGACCTTGGTAGGTTGAGCTTCGGTCCAATCTCTGCATCAACATCATCATCATCATCAGGTGCCGTGCCCAGTTTGAGCTTTGACTGCCAAGGCCCACACACTCCTGTTTCAGGTCAAGTGGATCAATTCATTGGTATTCATTTCCAGTTCTCTGGCTGCTGTCTCCATCATCATTTGTCTTTGCCTTCCTTTTGCTTTCTTCCCTTCGATCTTTCCCATTCTAACCGTGCATTCTAACTCCTCTTTCCTAATCACATGTCCAATGAAGTTACGTTGCCTTTTCATGATCTCAGACATTATTTCTCTTTTTGTGCTTGCTCTGTTCATGACATCCTCATTAGATATTCATTTCGTCCATGATATTCTTTGCATCCTCCTCAAAATCCACATCTCTGCTGCTTCAGTTCGTTTCCTCATGTTACTAGATATTGTCCAACATTCTGAGTCATATAACATCACTGGATAAATGTAATTGTTACAGAAACCGTCAACAGATTGTCAACCACTAACCCAGATCTCGGGAAAAGCAGGGCTCCATTCAGGAGGCTGATGACGCGCTGCAACCAAACCCATCAGGAAGCTGCAGGGCTGATAACCCTCCTTCGCCTGAGGAAAACCAAAATGGAGGCTCCAAAGCTGCTCTCACAGAAGAAATCTATCCTAATTGGAACATGGAATGTGAGATCACTTTGGGAGACAGGTAGGTGCGCACAGGCAGTGAAGGAATTGAACCGATACCACCTCACACTCCTGGGCATGTGCGAAGCAAGGTGGAATACCTTTGGTGAGACCAAACCACAGACGGGAGAAACTCTGCTCTATTCCGGCAAAGAAAAAGAGGAAGACCCGCATGAGGCTGGTGTGGCCCTGATGTTGTCCAAAGAAGCAGCCAGAAGTTTGATAGAATGGGAACCAGTGTCCGACCGTATCATCACAGCCAGGTTCGAGTCCAGATTCCAGAAAGTATCCATTATCCTGTGCTACGCCCCAACTAACAACGCAGAGGAAGAAGAAAAAGATCTCTTCTACACCCAGCTTTAAGCAGTAGTTGGAAAGGTACCTAAGCAAGATATGTTGATCGTCATGGGAGATCTGAATGCCAAGGTAGGCAGCGATAACACTGGCAGGGAGAGAGAGATGGGCCAGAATGGTTTGGGGAATATGGATGAAAATGGAGAACTCCTTACCGACTTCTGTGCCTTAAACGAACTGACCATTGGAGGTACCCTCTTTCCCCACCGACACTGCCACAAGATAACCTGGGTCTTGCCTAACCATCAAACAGAGAACCAGATTGATCACGTCATAGTCTGCCAGCGCTGGAGAAGTTCATTGCAAGATGTGAGAGCCAAAAGAGGAGCAGATATTGGAGCTGACCACCATTTGGTTGTTGCAAAGCTGAAGATGAAGCTGTCAGCCAAGAAGAAGCAAACAGAACACGCGAATAAAGTTTGATGTTAGAAAACTACAGACGGAAGAGAACAAGAAAGATTTCCACATCGCCTTGCAAAACCGCTTTGGGGCTCTTCAAATAGAGAAACAAGATGAGAGAACAGCAGAACACGCCTGGATTACCTTCAAGCAGGCCACTGTAGGAGCCTGCGAAGAAGTACTGGAAAGACCATCAGTCAACAGTAAACCTTGGATCAGGGACGAGACATGGCAGAAGGTGGAGGAGAGGAAAAAGCTCAAACAGGAGTTGAATCAGGCCAGAACCCGGCAACAGAAACAAATCGCCGCTAACGGGTACAGTGTGATGGCCAAGGAGGTGAAGAAACAGCTCAGAAAGGACAAGAGGTCATACTTCAATGAAATAGCAGAGCAAGCAGAAACAGCAGCCAGCAAAGGGGACCTCAAGGCACTCTACACAACAACTAAACTTTTGAGAGGGAAGAAAAGCAATTTCAACAGACCTGTTAGAGACAAGACAGGCCATCTGCTCACTTTGGTTGAAGATCAGCTGGCGAGATGGAAGGAACACTTCCAGGAAGTATTGAATAGACCACCACCACAGAACCCACCTGACCTGGAGCCTGGAGACCCACTCACATCAATATAGGTGAAATCACCAAGCAAGAAATTCGAAAAGCCTTGAAATGAAAAGCCTGAAGAATGGTAAGGCTGCTGGAGAAGACAACATTCCTGCAGAAGCATTGAAAGAGGGTGGAGAGGTTATGGTGGACCATTTGCATATACTGCTGAATTTGATATGGAGAACAGGAGAGATCCCATCAGATTGGAAGAAGGGCCTCCTTGTGAAGCTGCCAAAATCTGGAGATCTTTCACTGTGTGGCAAGTGGAGGGGGATCACCTTGTTGTCCATTCCTAGCAAAGTTCTCACCAGGGTCATCTTGGAGCGGATGAAAGACGCCATTGACCAGAGACTTAGAGATGAGCAGGCAGGGTTCAGGAAAGAGAGATTATGCATTGATCAGATAGCTACACTTAGAGTCATTGTGGAGCAGACAATAGAATGGCAAACTCCACTAGATGTGTGTTTTATTGATTTTGAGAAGGCATTTGACAGCCTGGACAGAAAGTCAATGTGGAGCATCTTACGACACTATGGTGTACCGGAAGAGATGGTGAATATCATCAAGCAGCTTTATGATGGCTTCTCATGCAGGGTCATCCACGATGGGAGACTGTCCGAAGAGTTCCTGGTCACTACTGGAGTCAGACAGGGATGCCTGCTGTCGCCTCTACTTTTTCTTGTGGTACTCAACTGGGCTACAAGAACAGCCTATGCTGGCTCAGAGAAAGGCATCCAGTGGACGTTAACAGGGAAATTGGAAGACCTGGCATTTGCAGATGATCCCACTCTTCCCTCACACCGGCTTCAAGATATGCAGAAGAAAGTAGATTCCTTGGGAGAGACCTCACAGCGTGTAGGCCTTAAGATCAGTCAGGAGAAGACCAAAGTTCTACGCATTAATAACAAACAAGAGGAGCCATTACGGATTGAAGGACAAATAGTTGAAGATGTAGACAAATTCACCTACCTCGGAAGCAAAATCAGTAAATCAGGAGGTACAGATGAGGACATCAGAGCAAGGATCGGAAAAGCCCAACATGCCTTCACAACCCTGCGACCTGTTTGGAGATCTACGGCCATCTCTGTCAAAACTAAGCTCCGTATATTCAGCTCCAATGTGAAAGCCATCCTGCTATATGGATCCGAAACATGGAGAATCACTAACACCAGCTGCAACAGGATCCAGACCTTTCTCAACAAATGCCTCCGGCAGATCCTCCGCCTCGAGTGGTACGACGGAGTGTCAAACCTAGACCTATGGAAGAGAGCAAACCAAGAGCCCATTGTATTCCAGATAAGGAGCAGGAAGTGGAGATGGGTCGGCCACACCTTGAGGAAGAGCCAGTCGAATGTCACTCGACAATCACTCGAATGGAATCCACAAGGGAAGAGAAGAAGAGGTCGCCCAAAGCAAACCTGGAGGCGTAGGCTTTTGGATGAACTGAAAGCCGCCGGCCAAACTTGGGAGACTGCAAAAACATCTGCTAGAGATCGCAGAAAGTGGAGGACTTTTGTTGAGGCCCTATGCTCCATAAGGAGCGAAAAGGATTAAAGTAAGTAAGGATAAATGTAACATTTCAGTACTCTGAGGCGGGTTGTCATGCCTAGTTTAGTGTTGGTCAGTATACTCTTCATTCTCGTAAATTGTCTTTTGTCATCCCTGTTCTTCTTTTGATGTCCATGTTGCACCTGCCATCTGATGTCATCCAGCTTCCTGAGTAGCAAAAGTGAGATACAAGCTGAAATGGGTAAAGAACAATGTGGTTTTGTGAAAGACAAAGGTACAAGAAATGTGATATTGATGTTAAGGATACTATCAAATGAGCTATTCAAGTGCAAAAAGATTTTGTATTTTCTACATGGGGGGATTAACGCACGCTTGCGTGCGCGCGCACTCATTTCTCTCTCCCCCCACCCGCCCCCCCCTTGTGTGAGACTATTAGCCAAAGATGCTTGTTTCCAAAATGGACCCAAAAACACAGGTGAGGTGAGTCAGCATGGCACCTAAGGCATTGCTCATACTTTAGGCAAAGTTCAAATAAAAGAATGAAACCTAGCCAAAGTGGGTATCGATATTTGACATTCTCTTACAACTTTACAGCCCACCTATTAAATCACACTTTTTCTTTCCCATTAGACTTCTCCAAAACTCCTGTGCCCCAACGGTCGCACCACAGACATCGATGCTGTTCTCGGTGTTATTGCCAGTGCTCGGAGATTTATACATGTAGCTGTCATGGATTTTCTGCCTCTTGTCAACAACACCAAAGTTCAGAGGTTAGTAACTCACTTTCAGCTGGTGACACACTATTGAATATTCTCTGTAAATTTGCATTTGGCTTTGTTAATATTTCTTTAGATTGCTTGCACTGTTGCTAAGTCATGAGGTTCTGAGTTTAATTGACATTTGGTGATGAATTAGGGGCTGGTGAAGTTAAAGAATGTTTGAATCTGTATCAGGTTTATTATCACTGACTTGTACGGTGCTGTGCAAAAGTCTTAGGCACCTGCACAGTAAATAGCTAGGGTGCTTAAGACATTTGCACAGTACTGTAATAATTTTATGTATTGCACTGCACTGCTGCTGCTAAAAAAAAACAAATTTATTGACGTGTGAGTGATGATAAACCTGGTTCTGATATGGGTCTGTATTGTGGACTGAGAGTGGGAAAGGGATAGGGAGAGGGGAATCATGGCTGGGAAAAGGGGAAGGGAAAGAGGATAGAGTGGGAAACACCAGAAAGACATTCTGTAATGATCAATACACCAATAGTTTGGAATCAAAAGAGCTTACCTGGTGTCTCAGGACTGGGCATGTCTGCAACTGCACCAACCCTCCCCTACCTGCACCCGCCCACAGCGCTCCACCCTCGCCATTCCCAACATCCTTTGCTCCCGCCAGATTTACAAACTCGCTCTCCACTCCACATTGACAAATACAGCGCTGTGCGAAAGTCTTGGGCAGCTGAGCTATATATTGTGCCTAAGACTTCTGCACAGTTACTGGATGTCATGAAATGTTGTTGTTACCAGTAGTACAATGCAAAGGCATAAATATTACTTTGAATTACTAAATTAGTAAGTAGTACATAACAAAAGGAGTAACAAAGTAGTGTTCATGCGTTCATGGACCATTTGGAAATCTGATGACAAAGGGATAGAAGCTTTTCCTAAATCGTTGATTGTGAGTATTTGGGCTCCTGTACCTTCTCTCTGGTGGTAGTACTGAGAGAAGAGGGCTTGTCCTGGATAGTGAGGGTCCTTAATCAAAATTCAAAGGAAATATGTTATTGAAGTACGTACATGTCACCATACATAACCCTGAGATTCGTTTTCCTGCGGACCTTCTCAGTAAATACAAGAAAAACACTGGAGTCAACAGGATGGACAAACAACCGATGTGCAAAAGATGACAAAACTGTGCAGCTGCAAAAAGAAAGAAAAAATTAAGTAATAAATATCGAGAACATGAGGTGAAGAATCCTTGAAAGTGAGTCTGTAGATTTTGGGAACAGTTCTGTGATGGGATGAGTGAAGTTTTCCCTTCTGGTTTAAGAGCCAGGTGGATAATAAGTGTTGCTGAACCTGCTGGTGTGTGGGTCCTGAGCCTCCAGTACCCCGTTCCTGAAGGCAGCAGGGAGAAGAGTGCATGGCCTAGATAGTGGGGGCTCTTGATGGTGGATGTAATATCATCCGTGGAAAGAATCGAAGCAGGATAATAACTCCTGGCCCATTCAGTGCATGGATGGACTTCTCTAGACCTCTGAATTGAACTTGATAGTTTAATGGTCCATCACTGTTCACATACAAAGGAATGGACACTTGGGTTATTTGATGGCATTCTATAGGCAAGCCCCATTGTCAGGTAATTTCTTCAAAAGAGGGCTAGAGGAGGTAGGCTGAGTGGAGGTTGATGAACTAAACAGAATTTACCATATAAGACTGACTGTGGTGAATCTAACACAAATGTGTTATACATTTTACATCCACTATGCCCCAACCACACTTCAGCAACTTGGCAACATGAATCCAGATACTGTTTATATCCCAGCCTCAACAAATCAATACAATTTATGCATTTGGCAGCTCTGAAATGACTTGTTGATGCTCCGTGCTATTGTAAACAAATTAATTCTGATAATGATGGCTGCATACAGAACATGAAGATAGAAGTCAGATTACTTAATCACTAATCAAAACTACTTAGAGAGTCATTAGCAGGATTGTTTTCCAATTCTGGAAGGATTGATGAGGTTAACATTAAAATCTTCAGCCCATATTACTGGTGTGTAATATTGGTCATTTTTGAGATTTTTTTGGACTTCTTGCAGAATGCAAAGAAACTAGCTTCATGAATGATAATGTATTGACTGCAGTGTGCAGTCAGGTCACGTCTCCAAAATAAGCTGGTGCCAGACTACAGTCACTTTCACAGTGGAGAGCAATCACACTGGGCCATAATGGTTTCTTGTTTGTGATAGACCACTTGCAGCTGAACAGAAATTTAATTTCAGACTACTTGTATCACATTGGAATTTGGAGAAACAAGAAATTAACTTTTATTGAATATATTGTGTTTAATTGCATTAATAGTGCTAATACTTTGCAATAGTTCAACAAAGCTAAAAATGTTTTGTTGATGATTTTCATTTGTACTCAGTGTCTGAGGCTTTTTGCTTAAGTGTCCAACAATAATCAGCCAGTATTGATGGATTCCAGTTGCCCTGGTACCATTTCTCCATGACTGCAATGTCCTGGTGAAACCTTTCACCGTGCTTGTCACTGACAGCATCAAGATTTGCAGGGAAGAAGTCTAAATAGGAATGCAGAGAATGAATCTTTACTGACATGTTGCACTTCATGGTTCGGTATGCTTGAAGCATGTTGTCAGCCCACTGTGTGTAGTTTGGTGCTCTGTAGTTGCCAAGAAATTTTTCATCAACATCCTTGAATGCTGTCCATGCAATTTTCTCTGGTCCCACTAGAAGTTCTTCAAATTGCCTGCCATCGATGTCCTGTTTGACTTGTGGACCAATAGAAATGTCTTCCTTAATTTTGGCATCAGATATTCTGACTTGAATTATGAATTTTTAAAAAACCACAAATATAGGCAATTTAAAAAAACAGTGCGCGATAGGGAAACTCCGTGGTGATTTTCACGATCAGCAGCCTAAAATCCATAAGATACACCCAAAAGTAAAACCTTTGTTATCCAGTGTTATTAGTCATAACTTTTAATGGAATATTTTCTACAACCTGAATGGTTTGATTCTCATTCCTTATAAAGGTGGAGTATTCATTTAGCAGTGAGATCACACCTGCTGAAATCCTAATCATTCAGCCTCAGAGGAAGTTTTGATTACCTTGTACAAAGTATTGATCCAGACACCCCCACTTTTTTTCGGTTGATCTAGTGTTCAGTTTGATGCACTATTCTTTGATTTGTGAAATGTAATTAGATTTGTCAGCAGCCCCATGTACTGAAAATAGATCTTTTATTTCACCCCGTGTGTGTAATTAGAATTCGATACTCTTGCAGATGGTAGCAAGAAATTTACCTACAGCTAAAGATGTAAATTAGGTTGAAAGAGTACAGAGAAAATTTATAAGCACGTTGCCATGTTTGGAGGACCTGAGTTATAAGGAAAGATTGAATAGGTTAGGACTTTATTCCTTAGAACATAGAAGGTTGAGAGGAGAGTTGATAGAGGTATACAAAACTATCAGGGATATAGATCGGGTAAATGGAAGCAGGCTGTTTCCACTGAGGAGTTTAAGGAGAAAATGAGGGGAAACTTCTTCACTCAGCAGATCATGCAAGTGTGGAACAAGCTGCTAGCACATGTGGTTCATGTGAGCTCGATATCAATGTTTGAGAGAAGTTTGAGCAGGTACAGGGACTATCAGGATATGAGGTGGAGAGGTATTGTCCTGGTGCAGGTTGATGGGAGTAGGCCGTTTAAATGGTTCAGCAAAGACTGAATGGGCTGAAGGGTCTGGTTCTGTGCTGTACTTTTCTATGTCTGTGTGACTCCTGTGCTGTGAATGGATCTGCTGTATGTAATCCAGAACAGTGTCTTTACACGTGTGTACAGTTCTGGACACTAGGATTAGATTTGTGCACAGACTTCTAACAGTAAATCCAATCACAGAGGTTCAGACCATAAGAAAAAAATTATTACTGAAGCACTGAAGATCACAAAGGTGGTGTATTGATTTCGGCTTAAGATTGTCACATGTACTTGGACACAGTTAAAAAATAGTTAGTTTTGCAAGTCATGCATATAGGTTATTTCAAAATATAATTACTTTGAGGTAGTGCACAGGAAAGGAAATAATGCAATGCAGAGTGTCATGTTAAGGTTGCAGTTACAGGAAGACAATAAGATGATGATGAAGATGATGATGAGGACAAGTGCCCATCTTCAGTGTACAAGAGCTCCATTCAAGAGTTTCATAGCAGTGACATAGAAATTATTTGAAGGAAATACGGTGAAGGTAGACAGGACAAGGGAGAGCACAGCCACAATGGGGTGCAGATCCTTCTGCTTACTGATAAAGGAATCGGAAGATATTGATTATGACAAGATCCTTCCACGGAGTGTTTCTTGACCTGAATGTTTCTAATTATTTTGTTTTTCCAGAATTTTTGATTGCTGCCAGCAGGAATATTTGGGAATCGATTGATTTATAGGGCAAGATGTTTTTCAAGAGTTTCCTGGAAAAAAGGAAGTTGGGGTTAGGAAGTCCACATCAATAAAAACTGTACCTAAGCAGATAGGCACCTCCTCGATGGACAAGAGAAGTGCCTGGGCATCTGAAGAGTTTGAGTGTCCATCATGAGCTGTGGGTCAGAGTGGTTAGCACTCTCACCTGAGTCAGAAGGAGGAGATTTCAACTATCCAAGCAGACCCTTCCGTCCAACCCTGAGTGCATGTGCTCTGTTCGGTTAAATGAAGACCCCTCATGCAAACATAAAAGGCTACTTCTCTAGGGAGGGGGGGAAGATTTAAAACAATCCTGAAGTGAATGTACTGTACGTGGAAAGAGCTGCCAGGAGATGTGGCAGGGATGGGTACAATTTCAACCTTTAAAATGCATTGGAGAGGTACAGTACATGAATAGAAAAAGGTTTAGAGGGAAATGGGCCAAATGCAGGCAAGTGGGACTGGCTTGCGTAGGCACTTCGGTTGGCATGGACAATTTGGACTGAAGGGCCTGCTTCAATGTTGGATAACTATACCTGGCACCGTTTTAAAGAGCAGATGGATAATTTCCATACTGGTAAAAGTATTGCCATCGTGTAAATAGGGAGGAAATTTGAGAATTAAACCAGGTGAAGTTTTATATTTGCAAATCAGAACGTTATGAAGCATAGAGATAAAGCTGTGGGTGATGGAATTCTGACCTTTCCTTTCTGGGCATTGGAGGTCAAACAAATGGGAAGGGCAGGAGAGCCTGGATAATCAAACTCAGGCACAGTTTTCTCCCACTGTTAATAGAATCACATCTGCCTCCCAGTGGTGCTGCCATGTTCTCTAAATCCTGAATTCTACCACCTGCATTACTGTCACCGTAGCATTTCTTTTGCCCTCCCCATCACTGAGCACATCTACATGAAGTATTGTTGCTGGAAAGCAGCATCCATCATCAGGGACCCCCACTGCCTCGGACGTGCTCTCTTCTCACTGCTGCCATCAGGAAGAAGGTGTGGGAGCCTCAAGACTCACACCATCAGGTTCATGTACAATTACTCCCCTCAACCATCAGGCTCTTGAATCAAAGGGGATAACTTCACCCGTCCCTTCATTGAAATGTTCCCACAACCTGTATAGATTCACTTTCAGGACCCTCCATCTCATGTTCTTGATATTTATTATTTATTTATTATTATCTTTTTAGATTTTGTATTTGTGCAGTTTGTGTCCTTTGTACAGTGGCTGTACGCTAAAGTTGGTGCAGTCTTTCATTGATTCTATTATGGTTATTATTCTATCATGGATTTACTGACTATGCCCATAAGAAAATGAATCTCAGGGTTGTATAGGGTGACATATCTGTATGTAATTTGATAATACATTTATGGTGAACTTTAGGGTTATTATTTTCATTCTCATACCTTTCACTGTTCCATTGATCTTGTGTTCATCACTGTATTTTTGCTGTGTATATATATATGTACTGTTCACTCCACGTGCTTCACGTGAGCAAGGTATTTTATTGCACCCTGGAGTACATGACGATAAACTGATGGGAATCTGCTGTCAGTAACGTTTTGTTGAGTTGTAGCAGTGTGTCCTGTAGCCATGGTGGTGGACGGAATGAATGGAATCGTGTTGTACAGCATGAAAACAGGCCCTTCGGCCTTCCGGTCCATTCTGAACAAAATTCCATCTGTGCTAATCCCATTGCCTGCATTTGGCCCACATCCCTCGAAACCTGTCCATGCTTTTTAAATGTCTCAACCACTTCCTCTGGCTGCTCATTCCATAAACTGACCACCATCTAGGTGAAAAGGTTGCCCCTCAGGTTCCTACTAAACCTCTCTCCTCTCACCTTAAACCTATAAACTCTAGTTATTGATTCCACAACTCTGGGGGGAAAAGACTATGGATATTTGCCCTACATATACCCCTCATAATTTATTTAATTATTTATTGACATAAGCACAGAATAGGCCCATTGGCACTTTGAACCGCACTGCCCAGCAATCTCCCACCTCCCCTAGCCTAATCATGGGATAATTTACAATGACCAATTGACCTGTCAACCACTACTTCTTTGGACTGTGAGAGGAAACCGGAGCATCTGGAGAAAACCCACATGGTCACGGAGAGAACAGCAAACTCTTTACAGGCAGCGGGCGGAATTGAACCCGGGTTGCCGGCATTGTAAAGCGTTGTGCCAATCGCTACGCTCCCATGCCGCCCTCTAAGATTTCATACACCTCTAAAAGATTCTATACACTGCTCATTTTCCTAGGCTTTAATGGAAGAAGTCTGAAATTGCTCAATTTTTTTCCCTTAACTCATCATATACTATCTTGAGATTCTTTTTCAAGGTAGTATATGGTTCCCTAAGGCTGTCATAACTGGCTCGGTAATGGGGACAAGCTCCCACTACCTATTAAATACTCCCAATGGCACGCATCTCAAATAGCCTCTGACAACCAAGTCCAGCTCCTGACCTTTACGTGTGGCTTAGCTACTAAGCTCAGCAGGACCATTTCTACTGACAGAAGAAAGGGCAAAAGTGAGTTACTGGCCCCTTAAATCCAGTCGCTTCAGGCAGATGGGGCTCATCAGCTGTGACTGGAGGCTCATTTAGGAGAAGGAAAATCCTGATTTCAACCCCCCTGCTGCCTTATGGCTATCTCCACTCATGGGGAAGGCTTTGAGAGTAAACCCCGAGGAAAAATTCAGAGCTGGGGTCCCTATGGCAGTCCTACATTGAGTTCAGTACTGACTGGCAACTCCTGCAACACTGTTGGAGCCAAACTATGTCGGTCTCGGCCGTTCTTTTGGATTCATCAGCTGCGTGGAGAGGGAGAGCCCGCTAGATGGTCTCCATACGTACTGTCCCAGCTTGTGTGTGTGACCACTAGGACACGACATCCATGGTCAACCCTGACCAACGGAGAGCCTCATATAAACTTTGATAATAAATTTACTTTGAACTTTGACTCAGGTCATAAAAAATCTCTGCTCTTTGTCCTGCTGAATGGCATCATTGCTGTAGCAAGGTGACCAAAACTGAATACAAAACTCCACCTGCAGCCTCACCAACATCTTGTACAACTGTGAACTTTACATCCCAATTTCAGTGCCCTGATTGATGAAGGCCAGCATGTAAAATGTCTTCTGCACCTCTCTGTCTGCCCTTGAGAACTCCTTCAGGAAAATTCATGTACTTGTATGAAGTGATTGTTGTTTAATGGGGCAATTGTCCCCATGGCTAGCATGAAGCTTCTAGAATATTGTCGGAGCTGCTCTCAGTTATAAGTTCAAAGTACATTTATTATCAAAATATGTATACTTTATGCAACCTTGAGATTGTCTCCCTACAGGCAGCCACAAAACAAAGAAACCCAATAGAACCCATTAAGAAAAAATAGAAGAGTGTCAAGCACCCAGTGTGCAGGGAGGAAGGAAAAAACAAATTGTTCAAACAATAAGAGTAAGCAAATAGCATTCAGAACTGGTGCTCGTGAAAGCGAGTCCTCTGATACGAAGACAGGCAGCTTCGGGAACAGTTTTAATTCACCGAGGAGCTGAGTACACCCTGGGGAGGAGCAAGCTCAACCAGTCTGTCCCTCGCCTCTGGCCCTCACACACTGACCTTTTCGGTCTTGCCCGACGCTGAAATCGACCAAACCTTGGGTTGTTCCTCACTCTCAGGCCCAGGCCCGATGCTCAGACTCGCTCTTAGAATGTACGCACCCAGGCTAATGGAGAAGACTCATTTGTGCTGCTGGTTTGCTCATTACCTGAGTGGAAACGCATTGGAAAGGTTGGTTGGATACCCAGCCTCTGAAGCATTTTTGTTGCCACGTAATTTATATCCCTGTTTATTAAACTTACAGTTAATGGTGACCTGAAGAACACTGACGGCAAGGGATGCTGATTCGCTGTAATTAAGTCCTCAGTTTTAACGGCTCAGATAAAACTGAGGATTTACTTACAAGAGATCAGTATCCCTTACATGCTGGGATCTGTTCTAAACTGATTAAAATCCCTGGTTGGATGGATTCCGTTATTAGATTTTCTACATTTCACTTATTTTATTCAGCGTGGAAGTGCAAAGACTGCCAGTGAATGTCCTTCCCTGTTCTCTGGAGAAATCTCTCCTGGGCTAGTAATACTAACTCTTCATAGGTGTCACAACAAAAGGACATAGTTAAATACAGCTTCATGTACTCGCCAACAGCTGTGGCCATTAATGGTTTCACTACTGATGCCAACAAATAAATAATGCAAAAGAATTCAGTATTACCTTACCCAAGCTTTTTGTTATTCCCTATCACTCCTGTATGAAGACGTACAGTGTGAAGAGTGTTTGATGGCTCTCGGCCTTTACTCGCTGGAGTCTAGAAGAATGAAAGGGGATCTCGTTGAAACCTGTCAAATATTGAAAGGCCTAGATAGAGTGTGGATGAGGAGAGGATGTTTCCTACAGTGGGAGAGTCTAGGACTAGAGAGCACAGCTTCAGAATAGAAGGATGTCCCTTTAGAACAGAGAAGAGGAGGAATTGCTTTAGGTGGTGAATCTGTAGAACTCATTGCCTCAGGCAGCTGTGGAGGCCAGGTGATTGGGCATATTTAAAGTGGAGGTTGATAGGTTCCTGATCAGTAATGGTGAGGGTGGAATACTGTGAGAGGGGTGTGGACCAGGTGGCGGAGAAGGAGCGGGAGGCGGTGTGGGTGCAGACACACACAGCCCTGAGACACCAGGTATGGTCGTTTGATTACAAATAATTGGTTTATTGATCATTATAGAACGTCTCTCTGGTGCTTCCTACTCCCTCCCATCTCCCTTTTCCCTTTTCCCAACCATGATCCTCCTCTCCCATTCTCACAATAGAGACCCATATCACAGGAGGTGTCGGAGCATTTTGTATGTGATACCCATATCAGGATAAGGTTTATCTCCACTCACGTATGTCATGAAATTGTTTTTGTGTGGCTTCAGTACAGTGCAATACATAAAATTACTATAGTACTGTGGAAGAGTCTTATGCACCTTAGCAATTTATATGTTCCTAAGAGTTCTGCACGGTGCTATATGTTCTCAGGAAGGTTTGAACTTGCTGCCCTCCATTTCCCCCACCTATCTCTCGAGCTCCATGCTGCTGGCTAAAATGGCAGAACTGATTGTAATCCAGTCCATTGTGCAGGAGTCACTTGGGATCAGGTTTGAACCTGGTGTTAAATGGTACCTCATTGACTGTGTTTGCATTATGCAGTGAGGACCTTTCACAAACCCAGGGCTTATCAGTTTACTGTGGGTACAACAGGACTTGATTTGCAACACACAACCGCTGGGGTGAACATTTGAGAGCAGATCAGCCAGTCCCTGGGAATGTCAGTGGCAGTTAAGGCTAGAGCAACACGCACAAAGACCACAGTTAAGATTATGGCCTAGCTGCTCCTGATCACGCTCCCCTGTTGTCCAGCCCCCAAGCACACCTCTTCAAGGCAGCAAAAGTAAACCATGCATTAAGCGATTTAGAACACTGAACATACAGTTTTGCTGCTGCAAAAAAAATCATGACATTTGTTTCAGGGATTCAGATTTTTGGATAATTTGGACCTCTTCTTGGGCAGATGGGACCTGTACAAAAGAGACAGGTTGCACTTGAATCTGAGGGGGACCAATATTCTTGCGGGCAGGTTTACTAGAGCTGTTGGGAGTGGTTTAAACTAATAGGGGAGTGGTGATAGGAACCAGTATGATGGAGCTGAAGATGAGCCAACAGGTTTACAAGTAGATGATGGGTGTAACATGAATGTAAGGAAGGACAAGCCAGTGATTTGGTACAAATACAGGCAGAGCAAAGTGTTAAATTATACCAGAGAGGCAAAGAATGCAGGACTGAAGGTGCTGTACTTAAATGCACGTAGCATGCGGAATAAGGCCAACAAACTCGTGGCACAATTAGAGATTGGTCGGTATGGCGTTGTGGGCATCACTGAGTCATGGCTCAAAGGCCATAGTTGGGAGTTTAACATCGAAGGATATACTTTGTATCAAAAGGACAGGCAGAAGGCATAGGCCTTGGTTGGCTCTGTTGCTAAGAGATGGAATTACATCTTTAGAAAGAGATGACATAAGGTCAGAGAATGTTGAATCTTTGTGGGTGTTAAGAAATTGCAAGGGGAAAAAAACAATTATGGGAATCATATATAGGCCTCCAAATAGTAGCCAAGATGAGGGTTAAGATTGTAAAGGGAGCTGGAAAAGGCATGTAATAAGGATAATGACACAATTGTAATGGGAGATCGAAGCACGACTGCGCAGGCGCGTGGACGTCAGCGAGTTTGACCGGTGGGAAGCATTTAAAAGAAGACAGTTTTTTCCTCAGCGGTTTGATCGAGCCACGACTGCGCAAGCGTGTGGACATCAGGGAGTTTGAACGGCGGGAAGGATTTAAAAGAAGACAGTTTTACAGAGTGGGTTTCAGAGGAGTGAGTGACGGAGTAGAGGGAGACAGAGTAAGAGGGTTTTGGTTCAACAGGGCTTCAGCGATAACGGTTCGAGGCGAGGTAAGCTACTTGTGAGGAATAGGAAGTACGACTGTGAGGCTGGTGTTCTGTACTGGGTGTCAGATGTGGGATGACCGGGAGACTCCCAGCCTCCTGGACGGTCACATCTGCGCCGGGTGCGTCGAGCTGTAGCTCCTGAGGGACCGCGTTAGGGAACTGGAGAAGCAGCTCGATGACCTTCATCTGGTCAAGGAAAGTGAGGAGATGATAAAAAGGAGCTATAGGCAAGTAGACACACCGGGGCTTCGGGAGACAGTTAAGTGGGTAATCGTCAGGAGAGGGAAGGGAAAGAGTCAGATACTAGAGAGTACCCCTGTGGCTGTCCCCCTTAGCAATAAGTACCCCTGTTTGAGTACTGTTGTGGGGGATGACCTACTTGGGGGAAGCAATAGTGGCTGCACCTCTGGCACAGAGCCCGCCAACCTCTGATCTCGCCTCTTGCTACCAACAGCTTCCCGATTAGTATTAACTTACTTTTAATAATACTCACATTACAACAGTAGTAATCTTGGGATTTCTGCCTGTGCCATGCAACAGTGAGGTGGAGGATAAGTGTGGCTGAGGGATTGGAGCAGGGGGCAGGGATTCAGATGTCTAGATCATTCGGACCTCTTTTGGGGCAGGTGTGACCTGTACAAGAAGGACGGGCTGCACTTGAATCCCAGGGGGACCAATATCCTGGCGGGGAGATTTGTAAAAGCTACTGGGGAGAATTTAAACTTGGATTGCTGGGGTTGGGAACCGAACTGAAGAGATGGAGGAAGGGGCTGTTGGCTCACAATAGAGAAAGCTTAGAGACAGTGTGAGAGGGAGGATAGGCAGGTGATAGAGGAAGGGACGTGCCCAGACCGATGGTTTGAGATGTGTCTATTTTAATGCAAGAAGCATCATGAACAAAGTGGATGAGCTTAGAGCGTGGATCAGTACTTGGAGCTATGATATTGTGGCCATTACAGAGACTTGGATGGCTCAGGGGCAGGAATAGTTACATAGAGTGCCAGGCTTTAGATGTTTCAGAAGGGACAGGGAGGGAGGCAAAAGAGGTGGGGGCATGGCACTGTTGATCAGAGATAGTGTCATGGCTACAGAAAAGGAGGAATTCATGGAGGGATTGTCTACTGAATCTTTGTGGGTGGAAGTTAGAAATAGGAGGTCAATAACTCTGCTAGGTTTTTTTTTATAGACCACCCAGTAGTAACAGGGACATCAAAGAGCAGATGAGGAGACAGATACTGGAGAGGTGTAATAATGACAGGGTTGTCTTGGTGGGAGATTTTAATTTCCTAAATATTGATTGGCATGTCCCTAGAGTGAGGGGTTTAGATGGGGTGGGGTTTGTTAGCTGCGTTGAGGAAGATTTCCTGACACAATATGTAGATAAGCCAACAAGAGGAGAGGCTGTACTTGATTTGTTATTGGGAAATGAACCTGGTCAGGTGTCAGGTCTCTCAGTGGGAGAGCATTTTGGAGATAGTGATCATAATTCTGTCTCCTTTACCATAGCATTGGAGAGGGATAGGAACAGACAAGTTAGGAAAGTGTTCAATTGGAGTAAGGGGAAATATGAAGCTATCAGGCAGAAACTTGGAAGTATAAATTGGGAACAGATGTTCTCAGGGAAATGTATTGCAGAAATGTGGCAAATGTTCAAGGGATATTGGCGTGACATTCTGCATAGGTACGTTTCAGTGGGACAGGGAAAGGATGGTAAGGTACAGGAACCATGGTGTATAAGGGCTGTTGAAAATCTAGCCAAGAAGAAAAGAAAAGATAACGAACAGTTCAAAAAACCAGATAATGATAGAGACCTAGAAAATTAAATGCTAGCAGGAAGGAATTTAAGAATGAAATTAGGAGAGCCGGAAGGGGCCATGAGAAGGTCTTGGTGAGCAGGATTAAGGAAAACCCCAAGGCATTCTACAAGTATGTGAAGAGCAAGAGGATAAGATGAGAGAGAATAGGACCAATCAAATGTGACAGTGGAAAAGCGTGTATGGAACCGGAGGAGATAGCAGAGACACTTAATGAATACTTCGCTTCAGTATTCACTACAGAAAAGAATCTTAGTGATTGTAGGGATGACTTACAGTGGACTGAAAAGCTTGAGCATATAGACATTAAGAAAGAGGATGTGCTGGAGTTTTTGGAAACCATCAAGTTGCGTAAGTCTCTGAGACTGGACGAGATATACCCCAGGCTACTGTGGGAGGTGAGGGAAGAGATTGCTGAGCCTCTGGCGATGATCTTTGCATCATCAATGAGGATGGGAGAGGTTCCGGAGGACTGGAGGGTTGCAGTTGTTGTTCCCTTATTCAAGAAAAGGAGTAGAGATAGCCCAGGAAATTATAGACCAGTGAGTCTTACTTCAGTGGTTGGTAAATTGACGGAGAAGATCCTGAGAGGCAGCGCTTATGAACATTGGGAGAGGCATAATATGATTAGGAATAGTCAGCATGGCTTTGTCAAAGGCAGGTTGTACCTTACGAGCCTGATTGAACTTTTTGAGGATGTGACTAAGCACATTGATGAAGGTAAAGCATTAGATATAGTGTATATGGATTTCAGTGATTCATTTGACCCCATGCAAGGCTTTTTGAGAAAGTAAGGAGGCATGGGATCCAAGGGGACTTTGCTTTGTGGATCCAGAGCTGGCTTGTCCACAGAAGACAAAGAATGGTTGTAGATGGGTCATATTCTGCATGGAGGTTGGTCACCAGTGGAGTGCCTCAGGGATCTGTTCTGGGATCCTTCTCTTTGTGATTTTTATAAATGACCTGGATGAGGAAGTGGAGGGATTGGTTAGTAAATTTGCTGATGACACAAAGGTTGGGAGTATTGTGGATAGTGTGGAGGGCTGTCAGAGGTTACAGTAGGATATTGATACGATGCAAAACTGGGCTGAGAAGTGGCAGATGGAGCTCAACCCAGATGAGTGTGAAGTGGTGCAGTTTGGTAGGTCAAATATGTTGGCAGAATATAGTAATAATGCTAAGACTCTTGGCAGTGTGGAGGATCAGAGGGATCTTGGGGTCTGAGTCCATAGGACACTCAAAGCTGCAGATTGACTCTGGTTAAAAACCATACAGTGCATAGGCCTTCATCAATCATGGGATTGGGTTTAGGAGCTGAGAGGTAATGTTGCAGCAATTTAGGACGCTGGTCAGACCCCACAGAATACTGTGCTTAGTTCTGGTCGCCTCACGACAGGAAGGATGTGGAAGCCATAGAAAGGGTGTAGAGGAGATTTACAAGGATGTTGCCTGGATTGGGGAGCATGCCTTATGAGAATAGGTTGAATGAACTTGGCCTTTTTTTCTTGGAGTGACGGAGGATGAGAGGTGCTGATAGAGGTGTACAAGATGATGAGAGGCATTGATCATGTGGATAGTCAGAGGCTTTTTCCCAGGGCTGAAATGGCTAGCACGAGAGAACACAGTGCTCTGTGTCAGGGGCAAGTTTTTTTTATGCAGAGAGTGGTGAGTGCATGGAATGGGCTGCTGGCAACGGTGGTGGAGGCGGATATGATAGGGTCTTTCAAGAGACTCCTGGTCATGTACATGGAGCTCAGAAAAATAGAGGGCTATGGGTAACCCTTGGTAATCGGACATGTTCGGCACAGCTTTGTGGGCTGAAGGGCCTGTATTGTGCTGTAGGTTTTCTACGTTTCTAAGTTCTCAAATGGCAGGGGTAGGCAACTGTGGCTGACGAAGGATGACATAAAAGCCAAGGAAAGGGCAGAAAAGGGAGCAAATGTGAATGGGAAGCTTTTAAAATCCAACAAAAGGGAACTAAAAATCTATAAGAAGGGAAAAGGTGAAATATGATGGCAGACTAGCCAATAATATAAAGTAGGATACTAAAAGTTCCTTCAGTTATATAAAAAGTAAAAGGGAGATGTGAGCTGATTATTAGACGACTGGAAAATTATGCTGAGGTAGTAATGGGGGAAAAAAAAAAGGCAGATGAACTTAATAGGTACTTTGCTTCAGTCTTCACTGTGGAAGACACTATCAGTGTGCCAGGAGTCCCTGGGGGTCAGGGAGGAGGAGTGAGTGCCTTTGGAAAATGTACTAGGCAGACTCAAAGGTCTTAAAGTGGGTGTGTCACTGGACCAGATGAAATTCATCGAAGAGTCCTGAGAGAGGTTACTGAAGAGATATTGGATGTATTGGTCATGATCTTTCGTTCTGGCACAGTCCTGGAGGGATGGAAAATTGCAAATATCACTCTACTCTTTAAGAAGGGAGGAAGGCAGAAGAGAGGAATGTTAAGACTCCTGGCAGTGTGGAGGATCAGTGAGATCTTGGGGTCCATGTCCATAGGGCACTCAAAGCTACTGCACAGGTTCATAATATTGTTAAGAAGGTCTATCAACCATGGGATTGAGTTTAAGAGCCATGAGGTAATGTTAAAGCTATTTCAGACCTTAGTTAGACCCCACTTGGAGTACTGTGTTCAGGCCTGGTACAAGGATGTGGATACTATAGAGAGAGTGCAGAGGAGATTTACAAAGGTGTTGCCTGGATTGGAGAGCATGCCTTATGAAAATAGTTTGAGTGTTGAGTGAACTTAGCCTTTTCTCCTTGGAGCAATGGAGGATGAGAGGTGACCTGATAAAGGTGTGTAGAATGAAAGGCATTGATTGTGTGGATAGCCAGTGGCATTTTCCCGGGCTGAAATGGCTAACATGAGGTGGCATAGTTTTAAGGTGCTTGCAAGTAGGTACAGAGGAGATGTCGGGGCAAGTTTTTTTACACGGAGTGTTGTGAGTGCGTGGAATGGGCTGCCAGCGACGGTGGTGGAGGTGGACAGATAGGGTTTTTTAAGAGACTCTTAGATTGATACCTGGAGCTTAGTAAAATAGAGGACTATGTGGTAGGGAATTCTAGGCGGTATCTAGAGTAGGTTACCTGGTCGGCACAACATTGTGGGTCGAAGGGCCTGTAATGTGCTGTAGATTTCTATGTTCTGTGTTCTAAAGGAAATTATAGGCCAGTTAGCCTTACCTCAGTGGTTGGGAGAATGTTGGAGTCCATTATTAAGGATGAGATTTCAAAGGACGACCGTTCAGAACAGAGGTAAGGAGGAATTTTTTCAGTCAGAGAGTGAAATCTCTCTGTGGAATGCTCTGCTACAGATTGCAGTGAAGACCAAGTCCATCGGTATATTTAAGGCGAAAGTTGATTGTTTCCTGATCTGTCAGGGCATCAAAGGTGAGAAGGCAGGTGTATGGGGTTGAGTGGGATCTGGGTTCAGCTATGATGGAATGGTGGAGCAGACTTGATGGGCTGATTGGCCTAATTCCGCTTCTGTGTCTTATGGACATATGTGAGTGATGATAAATCTGATTCTGATATGGGTCTCTATTGTGGACTGAGACTAGGAAGAGGGCAGAGAGAGAGAGAGAGAGAGAAATTAGGGTTGGGAAATGGGGACGGGAGAGGGGAGAGAGTGGGAAGCACTAGAGAGACATTCTGTAATGATCAATAAACCAGTTGTTTGAAATCAAATGACATTGCCTGGTCTCTCAGGGCTGTGTATGTCTGCACCCATGCCAACCCTGCCCCTGGCACTCCTTATCTGCCACCTGCCCCACACACCTCATGCAGTGCTCCACCCTCCCCCTTCCCAACATCCCTTGCTCCCGCCAGGTTTACACACTCACTCTCTGTTCTACATTAAGAAATACAGTACTGTGCAAAACTCTTAGGCACCCTAGCCATACACATGTGTCTAGGACCTTTGCACGGTACTGTAGAACACCTGAGCAGTTAAGGCCTTTCAGTGCACGATGTTTATGAGGCATAGATTTAGTGGATAGCTGGAGACTTTTTCCCAAGGCAGAAGTGCAGATGTGACGAATAAGAGGGTGGAGATCATTTTAAGATGATTGGAGGAGGGTATAGGAGGGGTGTCGGGGTAATACATTTTTTTGTACAGAGAGTGGTGGGTGCATGGAACACCCTGCCAGGGGTGGTGGTAGAAACAGATACATTAGGGATGTTTAAGAGATGTTTAAATAGACATATGGATGATAGAAGCACAAGAGATTCTGCAGATGTTGTAAATCCAGAGTAACACATACAAAAGACTGTTGGAACTCAGCAGGTCAGGCAGCATCTATGGTAAGGAATAAAAAGTCGACGTTTCAGGCTGAGACACATCAACAGGACCAGAAAGGAAGGGAGAAGAGGAGGGAGAGGGGAAGGAGAACAAGCTAAAAAGGGATAGGTGAAGCCAGGTAGGTGGGGAAAGGGGATGAATTGAGTAGCTGAGGTGATGTGAAAAAGTTAAAGGGCTGGCGAAGAAGGAATCTGATAAGAGAGGAGAGTGGACAATGGGAAAAAGGGAAAGTTATATCTAAAATGTGGATGTTCAACCCAATTCACTTACAGCAATTTTTGGGATTATTCCAGAGGAAGCAAGCAGAGTGTCTGCTTCCGCTCAACATGTGATAGCCTTTTCAACTTTACTGGCTAGGAGAGCTATCTTGTAATACTGGAAAGACTCTAATCAGCCTACTATTTTTTATTGTCTCTCTTCCATTATGTCATGTCTGAACTTGGAGAAAATTAGAAGCCTGACATTTGATACATCTTTTAATTTTTAACAAGTCTGGCAACCCTTTATTCAATATTTTCACATGATTTCATTTATTTATTTACTTTTCTTTATTCTCTTTAGGGATAAATCCTTATCCATGAAGGTTCAGAGATGACTGGAAGGATGTTTTTTTTCCCTTCTTTCTCTTTCTTCTAATTTTGTCCTCAAATGGACTGCCCAATCTTTCTTTTCTTTTTTTTTGTTTCAGTTTAGTTAGTGGGGGGTTTTTTTCTTCCCTTTATTAAATAAAATTTCTAATCTTTACGATTGTTAAGAGGAGTTGTAGTTTTTTTGATTATATTGTATATGTAACAGCATAACATTTTACCTATCTGATTTTGACAATATATACTTTCTTTTTTACTGCTGTTTATATGTCTTTTGTATTATCTGTTTGCTAAACTTCTCCTCTGATTTGTATATTCTTTACTGGAATATCAATAAAAAGATTGAAAAATGAAATGGGAAAAGGGGGAAAAAGGAGGGACACCAATGGGAGTTGATAAGCAGGTGAGAAGAGAAGGGGTAAGAGCTAGGCAGAAAGGAAAAAGGAAGAGGATGGGAGAAAAATGACAAGAAGTTAGAGAAATCTATGTTCATGCCATCAGGCTGGAGGCTACCCAGGTGTTGCACCTCCAACCTGAGAGTGTCCTCATCATGGCAGTAGAGGAGGCCATGGACTGGCGTGTTGGAATGAGAGCGGGAATTGGAGTTAAAATTGTTGGCCATTTGGACATTTTGCTTGTGGGCGGAGCAAAGCTGCTTGTTAAAGTGGTTTCCCAATGCCTGCTCCACTTGTAGCAAATATGAACGCACATCAGCATCTCATGTACAGGCCTTGTTTAATGAGGGTCCTTGTTAGAAGCTAAGTTCAGAAGCCCCCCCCCCCCCCCACAAAACTGGATGAGGACTCTAATCCATAGTTAATTTCACCCTTTCACTCAAAGTGGTCAATGCACCAGCTTCAGTGCCTTCCTCATTGGAATGATGGCAGAGTCCGGACGTGGCTAACTGTAGATGTCTCTGGAAGGCAGCTTCGGCACTGAGCCCGTATGGTGGGTTTCCAGCATCAGAGAAAAACTACAGTATCTCTGAGAGCTTCCCTCCCAAGAGGGAGCTACATTTCCTGTAACAGAAGCTGACCTGGCAATAAAATCAGGAATGCATGTTCTAAGTTCTAAAACTCTGCATTGAATCCTTTTGGTGATGGAGGTGGTCAGGAAGTGATGCTCTGGTCCCAAGGGGAGAGCGGAGGCTAACCAAATGTGGCTGTGAAAACCTGGCCTTGGACGTGAACAGAGTGGCAAGAAGTTCAGTCACCTAGCAAAATTGTCCAGATCAATGATTGTATCTCCAAGTGTCACTTCTGATCAACTATGCAACCAGTCTCGGACTTTGCTCAATTCATCGGGAGTATTCCCTCACGCAGGGGTCTTCAGTAACATCTATATGCCGCGGTGCACCGTTGCAGTCTTACTTGCACAACACACAGCTTGGTCGTGCTGAGTGTTGTCAAGCCCTGGCACCTAGAGACATCGGGCGCTCACTGACCCACCTCCTTCAAGGTGCTGTCCAAACGGAGATGCTGAGTGCTGCCTCAAGAGGAAATGCCCATGTGCCTCAACCCCCTTGTAGTCAAGGTGATGAAATATGTTTGTGATGTGTACAGCAGGGCCAAAACCATCAGCAACCATGGTGTTCCAGCTTCACTTTATCCCCCCACCCCCCCCACTGCCTTCTGTCCTACAAACTCCTGTTGGAGCAAGCAACCATCTTCTATTATTCTCCACTCCCCATGACCTTCTTAGAGTGGGAAAATATCCTCACGAAGTTTTAACTGTGCCCCTTCCCATTTCAGGAACTTAAGAGGTACGGACTCATGAAGATAATGGCAGGAGGGGGTGTGATGATGAAGAAGTATTTGTCATGAGCCATGGAGTGATTCTATATAGAAAGGGGCCCTTTGGTCCACAGAGTCTACATTAATCATCGTGCATCCAGTCACGCTATCCAACTTTACTCTTGCCGCATTTCTAACAATTCCACCCAGATTCTACTACTCTCCTGCACACGTTAGGTTTGGACAGAAGCACAGTAGTGTATCAGTTAGCACAATCACTTTACAGCACCAGCAACCCCGTTTAATTCCTCCGCTGTCTGTAAGGAGTTTATACGTTCTCCCCGTGACTGCATGGATTTCCTCCGGGTGCTCTGGTTTCGTCCCATGTTCTAAAGATGTATAGGTTAGAGTTAGTGAGTTGTAGGCATGCAATGGTGATGCTGGAAGCGTGGCAATGCGTGCAGGCTGTCCCCTGCCCAATCCTCAGATTATATTGGTCATTGGCGCAAATGCTCACTGTATGTTTTGGTGGTTCAATGTACCTGTGACAAATAAACCTTACCAGGTTTATTTTCAAAGTTCAAAGTAAATGTTATTATCAAAGTATATATATGTCACTATATACAAACGTGTACAACCCTGAGATTCATTTTCTTGTGGGCATCCTCAATAAATCTATAGAATAATAACTATAACAGAATCAATGAAAGACCGCTCAACTAGGGTGTTTGACCAAAGTGCAGAAGACCACAATCTCTGCAAATGCAAAAAGAAGTAACAATAATAATAAATAAATATGCAATAAATGTAGAGAACATTAGATTAAGAGTTCTTGAAAGTGAGTCCATTGGTTATGGGGCAAGTGAAGTTATCCCATTTGGCTCAAGGGCCTGATCTTTGAGGGGTAGTAATCACTGATCTATGTTGTGAAAATTGTTATTTTGTGACAGCAGTCCAGTGAAATTACTACAAGTTATCATAGAAAAGAAATAAAAGATTAGAGCAAAAGTACTGTTCATGGGGTCATGGAGCGTTCAGAAATCTGTTGACGGAGGGGTAGAAGTTGTTCCTGAAATACTGAGGGTGTATCTTCAGGCTCCTCTACTAGTATTGAGAAAATAAGAAGTAGGCATGTCCCAGATAATGAGGGTCGGGTCCTTTATGAAGGGTGCTACCTTCTCGAGATAATTCCATTTGAGTATGTTCTCAGTGGTGGGGAGTGTTGTTCTTGTGACGGAGCAGACTCAGTCTATAACCCTCTGCAGCCACTTTCTATCCTGTGTAGTTAACCAACCAACGCACATGGATTTGAGATGTGAAAGGAAACTGGAGCACCCAGAGGAAACTAGCGGTGTCATTGGGAGAATATGGTTCTCCACATGGGCCTCTGGAGGTTGGGACCAACTCCAGGTGGCTGGGTGTGCAGACTGCACCACTGTGCTGTTCACCCACAGCCACCAGCTCAGATGCTGGCCCTCCATGTGTTTAAAAAGGCAGCCCTGTGCGGCACTGGCGCATGGAGCGGCTCTGGGTGTAAGTGGCTTGCGTAAACATTCATGCAGGGCTTTATCAGTATAATAGGCTTATTTCAGGAGTACCATCTGCACCTGCACTCTAACAGAAAGCTTAGACCAGGTGATGCTAGGCTGCCCAGGCACTCAGTGTTACCTGGATGACATCATTGTTACCAGCGAGGATGGCGAGGAACATCTCCAAAATCTCAAGACAGTGTTAAAAAATGATCAGAAGATTATGGACTCGGAGCATAATGCAACAAGTGTGAATTCTTTAAACCAAGCATCACTTACAGTGGTCACACCATTGACACTTAAGATGTACACACGTCTGCTGAGAAAATTCAAGCAGTGGTGGGTACACCAAAGTCAAAGGAATTATCACAGTTGTGGTCCTTGTTAGGATTTGTCTTAGGTTCCTGCCAAACCTGGCTACTGGCCTCCACCCCTTGACTACAGATCGGGAAGAAGTGACAATGGACAAAGCACTGTGAGGTGGCTTTTGAAAGTGCAAGGAAAATGGTGATGTCAGACACTGTACTCACATATTATGATCCATATCATCCATGAAAATTGCCTGTGATACCTCACCTTATGGAGTAGGTGCTGTCATATGTGTGATGGACATGAACACCCCGTAGGTTTTGCATCACATTCCCTTAATGATGCAGGGAAAAGTTATGCACGGATTGGCAGGCCTTGAGGCTGGTTTGGGGTGCAAAACGTTTCAACCAGTACTTGTATGGGAGTTTCCCCTCATTATTGATCATCAGGCTGAGAAAAAGGGTTTTTGAAGATCAAGATACGAAGACCAACACTAAGCTTCTGGTCTATAAAGCTAAAGTCCTCCCCTCCTTGCTATATGGAGTAGAGTCATGGACAACATGCAGCAGGCACATGAATTCCCTAGAAACTTACCATCAGAGATGCTTCCAGAAGATTCTGAGAGTTAGCTGGAAGAACAGGTGTACGAACTCCAGCATCCTGGAGGAAGCAAACATTAGCTACATGGCAACAATCGTGACAACACCAATTGCAATGGGTTGGCCACGTCAATCATATGACTGACTCCCGCCTCCTTGATCAACTCTTGTTTGGCCAACTCAAGGATACAAAGCGCACTCCTGGAGGACAGAAAAATAGGTTCAAGGACAATATCAAGACCCACTTGAAGTGCCACATCAACCTGAATAGAAAGAGAAATTAGCACAGGATAGGGAGAGCTGGAGAAGAACTGTCCATGAGGGGGACTGCACAGCTCGAAGAATACCTCTACCATGCCGCCAAGACTAAGGCTTCAACGTAAGGAGAGACTGGGAAGCACACCTTCGGAGTTTCAGGATTTCCTGGCTCTGGAGGCGGGCGGACACAAGGTTGGTTCCGCCGCAGGAAATCGGTGTGTTGTGGGAGATGTAAGATTGAAAGTAGAGAGCTGGCTGTGTGCCCAGAGACCCGAGAAAAAGTGGCGCAACAGACGTATAACATCGTAAATCGGCGAGTTGTTTGTTATGTCTCCCCTCTCGCTGTGAAACGGTAGCATCTCTTTTTCCCTTATTAGGGAGAGAGAATGCCTGTGGTATGTCAGATTACTGGGTGAATAGGTAGTCTTTGGGGTACTGCAAGTCTGTGTCTTTGCTGATGCTTTGCTGCACGCTGGAGTGCTTGGGGGTGCCATTGCTTTTTTTGCTGGTGGGGGTGTGAGAGATTGTCGCTTTGCTGCTGTTTACGTGCAGGAGGGGGGAGCTGGGGGAGGGTCTTTGGGGTTCTAGCATTTAAATGCCACTCATTCTTTGGGGCACTCCTCTGTTTTCGTGGATGGTTGTGAACTTCAGGATGTATATTGTATACATTTCTCTGACATTCAAAGTACCTTTGAAACCTTTGGAAGGCCCAACCTACTGCATCCGCCACCACTCCAATGCCACACCTGCCAACGCCACAATGGGACTTGTGGATCGCGGATCAGCCTTGTCAATCATCTCAGGACGCACAAGTGATCACCAGGAGGAGAATCATACTCGACTACGAGTGATCGCCGATGATGACTGATCATCAAACACTAGTGTCCATTTTCAATGCAGGGGATGGTGTTCCACTGACAGCAGCAGCACATCACAGAGATTTGCTCTATTACAGCAGAGGTGATCCAAAGGGAAACCTGAAAAGACTGTCTCAGGTCTACATGGCAGATCAAAGTGGCTGGGATGTGCAGCAGAATTTCCAGTTCCCCCATTTTTACCAGCGCCAGGATGAACCTGCCCTTGACGGAGATTGCCTAATGTGGGGATTGGTAGCTGTACCATCCAAGCTAAGTGCTAAATCATAGAAATCTACAGCACATTACAGGCCCTTTGGCCCACAATATTGTGCTGACCATGTAACCTACTCTCGAAACTGCCGAGAATTACCCTACTCAAGCAGGGGTGTCAAACTCATTTTAGGTCACGGGCCGGATTGAGCAAAATGCAGCTTCATGCGGGCCGGATCAGTCGGACGTGTGCGAACGCAGCTTTCGTTGCCTCCATTTTTTCAGCCTGCTCTCATGTGTCTCAGTCTCTGCTATAACTACAAAGTGTTTCACTTTACAAATTCCATTTCTTATGAAGAAGATTGCCGAATAAACACTAAAAACCCTGAAAACCTGGTACCTGAATAAACTCAGCATTAGCCATATCATACGCCATAGGCGCTTCGATTACTGGGGCCAGCTTTAATAGTAATTAGATATTATCTCGCGGGCCAAAGATAATTCCACCGCGGGCTGGATTTGGCCCGCGGGCCTTGAGTTTGACATATATGCCCTACTGCATAGCCCTCTATTTTTCTAAGCTTCAGGTACCTATCTAAGAGTCTCTTAAAAAACCCTATTGTATCCATCTCCACCACTGTCGCTGGCAGTCCATTCCACACACCCACCACTGTGTAAAAATACTTGCCTCTGACATCCCACTTGTACCTAATTCCAAGCACCTTAAAACTATGCCCCCTTGTGTTAGCCATTTCAGTCCTGTGAAAAAGCCTCTGGCTATCCACACAGTGTGTTGGAGGAGCTACATGCATGGTCTAGGCGTGTTCAGAATGAAAGTGCTGGCTTGAAGCTTTCTCTGGTGGCCTGGAGAGATCAGCAAATTGAGCAGTTTGCTGTGCACTGTTCAGGATGCCAACATGTCCAGAAGATGCCATGAACAGTTCCTCTCAGTCCCTGGGAATGCCCTGTATTCATGGGCACACATTTCTTGATAGTAGTGGATTCAGCTACAAGGTGGCCAGAAGTTTCAAGGTAATTATGGAAAAGGATGGGTCTGGTCTTTGGGTTGAGATTCTAAATTGGAGAAATTTTGATGGTATCAGAAAAGATCTGGCAAGTGTTGGCTGGGACAGGCTGCTTTCTGGCAAAGGTGTACTTGGTAAGTGGGAGGTTTACAAAAATGAAATTTTGAGAGCGTAAAGCCAGTATGTGCCTGTCAGAATAACATGAGGGGGCATAGTTTTAAGGTGCTTGGAAGTAGGTAGAAAGCAGGATGTCAGAGGTAAGTTTTTTACTCAGAGAGTGGTGGGTGTATGGAATGCACTGCCAGCGAGAGTGGTAGAGGTGGATACAATGGGGTCTTTTAAGAGACTTATCGATAGGTACATGGAGCTTAAAAGAATGAGGGCTATGCAATAAGGAAATTGTAGGCAGGTTTTAGAGTGGGATACATAGTCAGCACAAGATTGTGGGCCGAAGGGCCTGTAATATACTGTAGATTTTTATGCTTCTATAGTTTATAACAGAGGCATTGAGTATAAGAGTTTCAAATTTGCATTATAGCTGTACGAGACATTGATCAGACGGAACTTGGGGATTTATATGCAGTTTTGGCCATAATATTGGAGGAAGAATGTGACTGAGTAAGAAATAATGCAGAGAATATTTACTGGAAGGTCACATGAGGATCCCAAAAGTTTCTTCAGCTAGATAAAGTGTAAAAGAGCAGAAAGAGTGGATACTAGACAGCCGCAAAACAATGCTGGAGAGGTAATAATGGGGGACAAGGAAATGGTGGATGAACTGAATAAGTACTTTGCATCAGCCTTCACTGTGGAAACTCGAGTAGTAGGGTGGAAGTTCCAGGTGTCGGGGGCATGAAGTGTGCGAAGTTACCATGACTAGAGAAAAGGTTCTGAAGGTAGTAAGTCTCCTGGATCAGATGGTGTACATGCCAGAGTTCTGAAAGAGGTGGCTGAAGAGATTGTAGAGGCATAAGTAATAATCTTTCAAAAATCACTTGATTCTAGAATGGTTCCAGAAGACTGGACATTGCAAATGTCACTCCACTCTTCAAGAAATGAGAGAGGCTGGAGAAAGGAAACTATAGGCCAGTTAGTCTGACCCCAGTGATTGTGAAGATGTTGGAGTCAATTATTGAGGATGAGGTCTCAGGGTACTTAGAAGCACATGATAAAATAGCCCATAGTCAGCATGGTTTCCTTGAGGGAAAACTTGTCCGACAAATTTGTTAGAATTCTTTGAAGAAATAACAAGTAGGATAGACAAAGCAGAATGGTTGATGTTGTGTACTTGGATTTTCAGAAGGCCTTTGACAGGTGCTGCACATGAGGCTGCATAACAAGCTATGAGCCCATGGTATTACAGGACTGGGGAGGCCTCACTTGCAGTATTGAGAGCAGGTTTGGGCCCCTTATCTTAGAAAAGATGTGCTGAAACTGGAGATGGTTCAAAGGAGGTTCACAAAAATTATTCCAGGATTGAATGGCTTGTCATATGAAGAGCGTTTGATGGGTCTGGGCCTGTATTCACTGGAATTCAGAAAAATGAGAGGTAACTGTATTGAAACCTATCGACTCATGGAGAGAGTAGATGTGGAGAGGATATTTCATATGGTGGGAGAATTTTAAAAAATTCATTTATGGGATGTGGGCATTGCCAGCTAAGCCAACATTATTGTCCATCCCTAGTTGTCCTTGAGAAGGTGATGATGAGCTGCCTTCTTGAACCGCTGCAGTCCCTGAGGTGTAGGTGCTGTTAGGGAGGGAATTCCATGATTTTGACCCAGCAACAATGAAGGAACAGCGATATGTTTCCAAGTCCGGATGGTGAGTGACTTGGAGGAGGATTTTCAAGTGGAGGTGTTCCCAGGAATCTGCTGTTTTCATCCTTCTAGAAGGCAGTGCTCATGGGTCTTTAAGGTGCTTCCTTAGGAACCTAGAATCTAAGACCAGAGGACATGGCCTCTGAGTGGAGGGGCATCCTTTTAGAATGGAGATGAGGAGGAATTTCTTTAGCCAGAGAATGGTGAATCTGTGGAATTCTTTGCCGCAGGCAGCTGGTGCAGGCCAAGTCTTTATGTATATTTAAGGCAGAGGATGATAGATTCTGAATTGGTCAGGGCATGAAGGGATACAGGGTGAATGCAGGAGATTTGGGCTGAGAGGAAAATTGGATCAGCCATGATGAAATGGCAGAGCAGACTCAATGGGCCAAATGGCCTAATTCTGCTCCTGTATCTTATGGTCTTACGAATTGGAGAGCGTCCCTTATAAAACTGGATATGCTGAGATTATTTCTCCTGGAGCAAAGAAGGCTGAGAGGTGACCATATGGGAATTTATAAAATTACATGGGATATAGATAAGGTGGATGAACATTAGCTTTTCCCCCAGGATTGGGGAATCTAAAGCTAGAGGACCTTGGTTTAATGTGAGATGGAAAGATTTAAAGCAGGGGTTCCTAACCTCTTTTATGCCATGGGACCTTACCATTTACGGAGGGGTGCATGAACCCCAGGTTGGGAATCTCTGATTTAAAGGGAATGTGAGGAGCAATTTATTTCCCACAGAGACTGGTGCCTATATGCTGCCAGAGGAATTGGTGGTAGAATTACAATGTTTGAAAGACTTTTAAATAGGTTTCTGAATAGTGAGAGTTTGGAGGGATGTGGGTCAGACACAAGCACTGGTTGGCATGGACAAGTTGGATAAAAGAACCTGTTTCCAAGCTGCATGACTCTTTTAAGGGAAAAAAAATCCGTTGTGATTGGATGGATGAAATGTTGCTACTGGGTGCAGCTCATAGTTCCATTAAATCCATTGGTTAACCTGTTGAAATCACCAGTCCCGGGGTGCAGCAGGTGAGACATTGACTAAAGCTGGGAGCCAAGCTCACCAGAGACAGGATGCATTTGTTCCACTGGGGAAAGCAATAACTGTATTTGTTTCAGGTACTGGCCCACGATAGAGAAAGAGCTGCGAGAAGCTCTCTTCCTGCGTAATGTGAAGGTCCGACTGTTGGTCAGCTGCTGGAAGGAAACGTATGCGCCAATGCTCAACTTTCTGTGGTCCCTCAAAATGTTCTGCATTGAGCCCATCAACTGCAGCTTTGATGTGGTGAGTACAGCTGTCAGCAGTAGTTCCTGTTCCCTTGGACACGCCTCACATTTAGTGCCAAGTGGCTGACAACCATTCCTGCAGCTCTTTCAGCCCCAGGCAAGTTGTTACAAGTCCTAAAACTGTTTGTTAGTTTACTGCCAAATAATTACTCAGTTAAAGATGCTAAATCATGTTTCTCATGACAAAGAAAGGGGCCAAACAGCCTACAGAGTCTATGCAGGTACTCTGAGTAAACCGATAAATCCCTTTCCCCTCTGTAACCTTTTGTGTTTTTATGTTGATGTTAGAGATTGCAGATGCTGGAATACAGAGCAACAAACAAATTGCTGGAGGACCTTTCATGAAGGATTTTGACCCAAACACCCAAACAAACAGACAGACACACGCAAACACCCAGACAGACGCAGAAACAAACACCCAGACAGACATAGACAGACACACACAAACACCCAGACAGACACACACATGCACCCAGACACAGACAGACACACCCACACACAGACACACAGACACACATACACACATACACTCTCTCTCTCTCTCCCTCCCTCTCTCCCTCTCTCTCCTCTCTCTCCTCTCTCTCTCTCTCTCTCTCTCTCTCTCTCTCTCTCTCTCTCTGTGAACCGGATTATTTTAAACAGCAATACAGTAGTTTCGTTATTTTATTTTGAGACTATTGAATTCGCTAATAAATTCAATTGTGCTCAGAATTGATGGCAATTGAACTTTTTGTCTCCTTCATTTCTCCAAGCCTTGGGATTAATAATCTAATTATAGAACTACAATGTCGACAGTAATAGTTTTCAGCCAACATTTATGATGTGAATGGAATCCAGTTATCTTGGTTTTTCATCACCCAAGCAAGGTTTGATAGCTCAGGTGGAAATCTATTCTGATATGATGAGGATGGGAACTGGTAGTTTTAAAATGTCATGTCTAGTGTTAACTAGATGCTGGTGAATATGATGAAGACACAGGAGACAGATGCTGGAATCTGGAGCAACACTCCAGTTACTGGAAGAACTCACTGAGTTGGGTATCATTTTATGTAGCGAAATGGACAGTCATTGTTTCGGGGTGAAATCCATCATCTGTCCATTTTCCACCATGGATGTTGCTGATCTGCTGAGTTCATCCAACACTTTCTGTATGGCTAGTAAAGCAGATACCTGTTTTGCATCTCTGCCAAATATAGTTAGAGTGATGGAGGAGTAATGTGGTGTCAACCAAGTGGAGCTGATCTTTCAATGGGGACTAAATAAAGGTTAAGAGACCCTTACATCACAGCAGGATGGTGGGTGGAGATGTGATATCTGGACTGCAAGACCAAATGCACTGAATGGATCTAGTTAATGGAGTCTTTATGGTCCATGAGTCAGCAAAAAAGTGGTATGGACTCATCTGACCACAAAGGGATCACATACAATGACAAACCTCTTCTAAAGGAGTGGAGATAAGATTAAGAGCATGTGACAGAGTTAATACAAGGTAAACATGATACAGGCGTTCTACTCTTCAATGGGTTCCTTGAGGTTGCCATACCTGTGGGAGGTAGTAGGGACAAGCTCTCACTACCTATTCAGTGTTCCCAAAGGCGTATATCTCTAATAGCCTCTGACAAGCAAGTCCAGCTCCTGGCCTTCACATGTGGCTAAGCTTGGTGGAACCATTTCTACTGACAGGAGAAGGGGCAAAGGTGGGTTACTGGTGCCTTAAAATCAGTCACTTCGGGCAGATGGGACTCATCATCCACATTTGGCAGCTCATCTAGGAGAAGGAAAACTGATCTCAAACCATCACTGCCTTGTCGTTACCATGTGGGAAAGGGTTTGGGAGTAAACCACAAAGGGAAAATCTGGAGTTAGAGTCCCTAAAGTAGTCCGGTGTTGAGTTCAATGCTGACTGGCAACTCCTGTGACGCTGCTAGTACCAAACTGTGTCGGTCTCTGCCGTTCCTTTGGGTTCATCAGCTATGTAGGGAGGGGGAGCAGCCTGCCACATGGGCAACAGCTTGTTCCCCTTATTGTACTGCCCCATCTTGTGTACTGGCTTGCATATCGCATAGAAAACAAGGACGCGATAACCATGGAGGGCCTAAACTCTTCAATGGATTATGGATGGTCTGTTTTCAGTAATGGAGAGTCATAAAAGATGTACAATTAAATTCTATAGGGCATGGCATTAAGGTAAGAGGGGTGGTTGGGGGTGTGGAAGGGTGAGTTAGTGGGTGTCGATCAGCCTTACTGCTTGGGGAAAGTAACGGCTTTTGAGTCTGGTGGTTCTGGCGTAGATGCTACGTAGCCTCCTCCTTGATGGGAGTGCGACAAGCAGGCCATGAGCAGGGTGGGTGGGATCCTTTATGATGTTACTGGCCCTTTCCCGGCACCTTTCTGCATTATGTTCTTGATATGCATGAAATGGAGGGATATGAATCACATGCAGAAGGGATTAGTTTAATTTGGCATTGTGGGCCGAATGGCCTTTTCCTGTGTGGTACAGTTATATGTTCTAAGTATCCAGAAATGTACCAAATCAACAGATAAATTCTGCATAGAAAAATACCAAAGTCACTCATGGACTTTGCATAATGTCACAATGGCGTACTAACTAGCTACGGCAATTGACTTCATATGGTAACTTGGATTTCCTCTCCTGGACAAATATCCAGCTGCCTGAAGATTTCAGCCGGCAGCCAGAGATTTTCCGCTTGGGTCATCAGAACCATTAGGTTCACAAAGTGTGAAGAAGGAAATCTGCTATCGGTCTCTAGTGTGGCTTCCAGTGGATTTCAGGCCCATCAGTGTGATTCATTGACAATGGGCTAACAAGATGCTCATTTCAGGGGCAATTGAGGAGTAAGCTTACTTGGAAAGCACAGTGACTCCAAGTCATCTGTCTCCCCCACCTCTCCGCAGGCATGCTTCACTTGCAATATGCCATGCTTCAAACGACTCGTGCTGATTCTAGTTCCAGAGAAATATACGTAATCTGCAGTTGGACAAGTCAACACTATCTCTGTCCAATACTCCCATATTGTTGTCCCTAGGCAGAAGAAATGTGCACACACCCTCCCCCACAACCAAGCCACCCCCAGGTGACTGCATAAAACTGCCACAGCTAACTTAATTTAGAAAGGGAATTATTTCTATCTTAAAAGCTTCCTAATGTGTTACTGTCATGATACCACTGGTTATTAATTGATTACCTCAATAAAGTTCTAAACATAGGCCTCATAAAACTGCATTAAATTATATTGCAAATAGGAGTTTAAAAAATGGTTATTTGCCAGGGCAGCAAACCTGAGAACTCTCTACTGTAAATCTGCTGGTGTATTCAAGAGTTTAATTGAGGAGCAATTGATGTCTTTAACTCACTCTGATCATTAATGGTGTCATGTTCTCCTTGTCTAAAACCTTTCCAAAAAAATTATTACAAGAGGAAAATGTAATATTTTCTTTTGATCATAATTCTGAAATGGGAAGATTTGGATGATCTCATTAAAACTGCATAAAAAATAACTCAAAATCTCACCCTTTGATCGTTACTTTGAGACAGGAGACTGCAAGATAAAGGTTGAGTCTGAAGTCTTGAGCTCATAATCCTGCCTATGCACTGTGTTACTGAGTGCTACACAGTTGGAGGTGCCATTTTTATGAGGCTTTAAGCCAAAGTCTGCTCTGTCCTCTCAAATGCATATAAAGGATACCTGTGGTGTTATTTAAAAACTGTAAAAGAGTGCTGACCTAAAGATGACATTGAACGGAAAGTAAATTAACCGATCATGATTTCATTGCGTGTAAAAAAATTGTAGGGTACAACTCGTCCATTGTCTTTCCCGACTTTACCAGCCATGACTACACTCCGAAATTACAGCACTGGCCTTAAAGCCTAAGTTCAGAAGCTCCCTTGCTAAAATATTATGAAATCGTGTTACTTAAGACTGCTTCAAATTATCCCCTTTATCAATTGAACAATTTGTCTGTTCTAAATGTAGAAAATGCATTCATTCTATTTCACCCTCTGTGGCCCTTAATTAAGCTACACAGCACAGAATGAGTATTAAGTCTGCTACTATGCCAAGTATGCAGATTTACTGATTAACTTTTATTTCTTGACATTCAGGTTTTGATGGTGGCTAATTAGACTTTGAAACAGCTTTAGACCTGCCGCTATCCAATTTTTTAAAATTTCCATCTGAAAGAGATTTTTGAGGTGAAATTCATCCCTGGTCAGGATGCTAAATGAACCTAATAGTCATGTAGAGTTCTGTCTACACCCCGCCACCCAAGCTGTGGCAGAGATGCATCTCTACCCAAGGAGGTGTAAGGCATTCCTTCCCTCTGCTAGCCTGCAAGTCACCCTAGCGCAAGGTATAGCACTTGCTTAGTCCCCTATTAGGGTCACATGAAGCCATGGGAGAAGGCGGTGTATGATTGTGTGACCAGCTGGTGCATATCACAAGTCCGGGTTATGTGATCACAGATGCCAGGCAGGCAATCTCTGCTGAGTATTGATAATGGCTGGGGTCACCCATCTTGTAAAGACACTGCCCAGAAGAAGGCAATGTCAAACCACTTCTGTAGAAAAATTTGCCAAGAACAATTGTGGTCATGACAAGACCATGATCACTTGTGTATTATGACATGGCACATAATGAACAAACACGTCATGTACGCTTAGTGTACTAAACTTACAAAATTCCATGATTTCAGCAGGATGCCAACTTGGAGGACTCATCCAGCGAGGTCATGTGAGTTGAACTCAGGAATAGGAGAACTGCAGTCATAGTGGTTGGGATCATACAACAGGCCTCTCAATAGCCAGCTGGAGCTAAAGGAGCAGAGATCATGGAAAGTTGTGAAAACAGCAGAACTGTTGTGTTGATGTTCACATCTGTTATATTGACTAACTTAGTTCTAGAGGCTGAGGCTGTTTTCTCTGGAGCAAAGCAAGCTGAAGGTTGACCATAGACATAAGAGATTCTGAAGATGATGGAAATCTGGAGCAACACACACAAAATGCTGGAGGAACTCAGCAAGTCAGGCAGCATCTATAGAGGGAAATAAACAGTCGATGGTTCAGACTGAGACCCTTCATCAGGACTATATAGAGGTGGGGCGACACAATTACGTAATGGTTAGTACAACACTTTACAGTACCAGCAGCTCGGTTTCAATTCCTGCCGCTGCCTGTAAGGAGGTTGTACCTTCTCCCCATGGCCACGTGGGTTTCCTCCAGATTCTCCTGTTTCCTCCCACTGTTCAAAGATGTACCCGTTGGTAGGTTAATCGGTCATTGTAAATTGTCCCATGATTAGGCTTGGATTAAAATCAGTGAATTGCTGGGCGGCCTGGCTCTAAGAGCTAGAAGGGCCTATTTCCTGCTGTATCTGAATAAATAGATAGATAAATAGGATAGAAAATTTAAAAAAAAACATGATGCACTAGATAATGTAAATGGTCACATTCTTTTCCCAAGGGTCAGGGAAGGTGAGAGGAGAAAGGTTTAAAGGGGACCTGAGGGTGGTGGATATTTGAAAAGTGGTAGAGGCAGGTACAGGCTCAACACTTAAAGGCCATTGGACAGGAAAGGTGGAGAGGAATGTGGGCCAAATACCGGTAAATTGGACTAGTACATGGACAGGAAAGGTGGAGAGGAATGTGGGCCAGATACCGGCAAATTGGACTAGCTCTGGAAGGGCCTTCTAGGTTACAGACAAGTTAGGCCTTGGACCTTTTCCAGTGCTGTAAACATTAATGAATCATTGCAGAAGTCTTTTAGAGGCTGACTGGCTAGAGTTCAGAACCAGCATGTCCCTGCAAAATAAGATGGCAAAGTTCAGAAACCTTGGATGACAAAAGATATTCTAAGTTCAGTCAAAAATACAAAAAAAAACACATATATGGTTTAGGAGGCTGAAATCAGACATGGACCTGGAGTAATGAAAAGGAAGCTGGAAAGGATTTAAACAAGGAATTAGGTAGACTGAAAGGGACCATGAAATGTTTTTTTCAAAGAGAGTCCTAAGGAAATTTTTTAATGGATGTAGGTGCAAGAATGTTGCTGGGTTCACTCAAGAATAAGGGAGGGCATTTATGTGTTGAGCCAGAGTAAGTGGGTGAGGTCCCTAATGAGTATTTTACATCAGTATTCACCAAGGAAAAATGCATGGATGATAGTGAGATTGGGGAGTGGTGGGAATAAAGCAAGCCTTTGGTTGGCTGCTAATGATTAGTAATGTTCCACAGAGGTCTGTGTTGGGACCAATTCTTTTTACGTTATATGTCGATGATTTGATAATGAAATGGGCTGGCTTTACTGCAGATGATATGAAGATAGGTGGAGGGGCAAATAGTTTTGAGGAAGTACAGAGGCTACAGAAGGACTTAGAGAATGGACAAAGAAATGGCAGATGGAACATAGTGTTGGGGAGTGTAAGGTCATGCACTTTGGTAGAAGAAATGAAAGGGTTTTCTAAATGGAAAGAAAATACAAAAAGCTGAGGTGCAACGGAACTTGGGAGTCCTTGTGCAGAATTACCTAAAGAATAATTTTCAGGTTGAGTCAGTGGTGAGAAAGGCAAATGCAATCTTAGCATTCATTTCGAGAGGATGAGAATATAAAAGCAAGGATGTAATGTTGAAACTTTATAAAGCACTGGTAAGGCCTCACTTGGAGTAGTTTGAGCTGTGTTGGTCCCATTAGAAAGGATGTGCTGAAACTGGAGAGGGTTCAAAGAAGGTTCATTAAAATGATTCCAGGATTGAATGTCTTGTCATTTGAAGAGCACTTGATGGTTCTGGGCCTGTATTCACTTGAGTTCAGAAGAATGAGGAGTTATCTCATTGAAACCTATCAAATGGCAAAAGGCCTTGATAGAGTGGATATGGAGAGGATGTTTCCTGTGGTAGGAGAGTCCAAGACCAGAGGACAGAGCCTCAGAATAGAGGGGCGTCCTTTTAGAATAAAGATGAGGAATCTTTGACCCAGACAGCTGTGGAGGCCAGATCTTTATGTATATTTAAGTCAGAGATTGATAGATTCTTGATTGGTCAGGGCACAAACGGATACAGAGAGAAGGCAGGAGATTGGGGCTGAGAGGAAAATTAGATGAGCCATGATGAAATGGTAGAGGAGACTTGATGGGCCAAATAGCCTAATTTTGCTCCTATACCTTATAGTCTTATGGTCTAATAGCCCATGGATGTACTGGCACAGCCCACAAGTGGTGCCAGGCTTCTGGCACCCACATAACAGGCCCATAACTTAGTAGCCATAACCTGTACATCTTTGGAACGTGGGAGGAAACCAGAGCACATGGAGGAAACCCACATTGTCACAGAGGGAGCATACAAACTCCTTACAGACATCCGCAGGAGTTGAACTCTGATCTTCCCATCACTGGTGCTGTAATATGTTATAGTTGACTTGGCTATAGAAGAATAATGGATAGTTGGAAGAAAATTTCTCTGAGGACTGTGATGGTCCACAAATAAAAGTGCTCTGTTGTTTGTGAAATATATATAATTATATACAACTTAGGCTACCTACATTTTTATTTGTATTGTTTGTTTTATATACAGTGGTTATTAGGGTTCCGTACATTTTGTCCCATTTAGCTGAAGTTTCACGGAAGCCATTTAAAAGGTATGAAAGAGACAACGAGTAAAAAATTATGTATTTAAATGAAATATGGGACTAATTAGACCACTACCAATACAATTGCAGTACTATAAAACTGTGTATTGGTTCCTAATAGTTATCGATGGAAAAATTCATCCACATCATATTCTTTTGATTGTAAATGGAAAAGAAAATCAGTGTGGAAGCCTAGTGCAGATAATGGACTGCCTTCATACAATACTGTTGATGATTGCATCCTCTAAATTTTCGTTTTCATTGTAACGTTCTAGGCGATTGCAGATACAAATCACTCGCATTTGATTCTGGCATGCACCCTGGATGCCCTTCTGTCTCTATTCAACAAAAGGCTGAAAGATAATTTTAAACAAAAGTGCACCTCCCACCTTCACTGAAAAGTTGAAATAAATTCAAAATAAGTTCAGAATAAAATACAGGTGCAATGTGACTCATGGCAACAAGAGAATTTACAGGGAGGTGTAAATTTAGCAGGAGCATGGGATCCAAAGAGACATTGCTTTGTGGATCCAGAACTGGCTTGCCCACAGAAGGCAAAGAGTGGTTGTAGACGAGTCATATTCTGCGCGGAGTTCGGTCACCAGTGGAGTGCCTCAGGGATCTGTTCTGGGACCCTTACTCTTCGTGATTTTTATAAATGACCTGGATGAGGAAGTGGAGGGATGGGTTTGTAAGTTTGCTGATGACACAAAGGTTGGGTGTGTTGTGGATAGTGTGGAGGATGTCAGAGGTTACAGCAGGACAATGATAGGATGCAAAATTGGGCTGAAAAGTGGCAGGTGGAGTTCAACCTGGATAAGTGTGAAGTGGTTCATTTTGGGAAGTCAAATATGATGGCAGAAAATAGTATTAATGGTAAGACTCTTGGCAGTGTGGAGGATCAGAGGGATCTTGGGGTCTGAGTCCATAGAACACTCAAAGCAGCTGCACAGGTTGACTCTGTGGTTAAGAAGGCATATGGTATATTGGCCTTCATCAATCGTGGAATTGGCCTGTATTCATTTGGCTCCTAGTCCTATATGTCGCAGCTATATAGGACCCTGGTCAGACCCCACTTGGAGTACTGTGCTCAGTTCTGGTCACCTCACCACAGGAAGGATGTGGAAGCCATAGAAAGGGTGCAGAGGAGACTAACAAAGACATTGCCTGGATTGGGGAGCATGCCTTATGGGTATAGGTTGAGTGAGCTCGGCCTTTTCTCCTTGGAGTGACGGAGGATGAGAGGTGACCTGAGAGAGGTGTATACGATGATGAGAGGCATTGATCGTGTGGATAGTCAGAGGCTTTTTCCCAGGGCTAAAATGGTTGCCACAAGAGGACAGTTTCAATGTGCTGGGGAGTGGGTACAGAGGAGATGTCAGGGGTAAGTTTTTTACTCAGAGAGTGGTGAGTGCGTGGAATGGGCTGCCGGCAACGGTGGTGAAGACGGATACAATAGGGTCTTTTAAGAGGCTTTTAGATAGGTACATAGAGCTTAGTAAAATAGAGGGCTATAGGTAAGCCTAGTAATTTCTGAGGTAGGGACATGTTCAGCACAACTTTGTGGGCCGAAGGGCCTGTATTGTGCTGTAGGTTTTCTATGTTTCTATGTTTCTAAGTAAGATTCTTCTCTATGAGTCAATCTCTCCCAAATTTTGCTTATTGGCGATATGGTGGAAGAACAGCAGAATCTCTGTGGAAGATCCAGTTATTGGCATGGTTGTCGTGCAGTTCGTAGAAGATAATAGTATTAAAGCTTTAGGGAGTTTGACTGCACTCAATCAGTGAGCAGAAGCTTGTGTTGCAACGAATGAGGCGAACCCAAGTGCAGAACACCGGCATGGAGATGTAGTTAGGATGCAGATGCGGGCGTGAGCGTTGAACGGCAAACAGGAGGGAGAGCAGGAAGGCAGGAGACAGGTGGGATCTTATCTTGACATGGAGAGACTGGGTTTCACAGATAAACCTCAGAACTGGAGTAGAACTTAGAAAACTGATCTTGATATGGAGAGACTGAGTTTCACAGATAAATCTCGGTACTGAAACAAAAGTTAGGACACACAATCCTAAGAGGCCAGGAAGCGTTAATTACCACTCTGGCAAAACGAATGATCTGGCAACTAGTGGGTGCAAAGCCGGGTTCCTTATGCTGTAGGTCTTGATGAGAACCAGATATGCCGTCATCAAAGGGAATTAGGAGGAAATGGGGAATTAACGGACAGAACCATGGCACAATCAAAGGGAATTAGGAGGAAATGGGGAATTAACGGACAGAACCATGGCACAATCAAAGGGAATTAGGAGGAAATGGGGAATTAACGGACAGAACCATGGCACAATCAAAGGGAATTAGGAGGAAATGGGGAATTAACGGATGGAACCATGGCACAATCAAAGGGAATTAGGAGTGAGGAAATGGGGAATTAACGGATGGAACCATGGCACAATCAAAGGGAATTAGGAGTGAGGAAATGGGGAATTAACAGTCGGGACCGTGACAGTAACCCCCCCCCCCCCCCCCCCCCAACGGGAGCCTCCAGGCGAACCACCAGGCTTGTCCAGATTGTCTCGATGGATATCTCGGATGAGGGAAGGGTCCAGGATGAAGGAGTGGGGAATCCAGGTGTGCTCCTCAGGGCCGTATCCCTCCCACTCGACCAGGTACTGGAGGCCTCTGCCTCGGCGGCGCACATCCAGTATTCGCCGGGCGGTGTCCGCTGGGTAGTTGTCAATGATCTGGGCGGGTGGAGGAGGTTCGGCGGGAGGGCACAAAGGGCTGACAGACACAGGTTTCAATTGGGAGACGTGGAACATGGGATAAACGTGCATGGACCTGGCAGTTTGAGTCTTACCACCAAGGGGTTGATGATGCTCTCAATTTCAAATGGTCCCAGGTAGTGAGGGGCAAGTTTCTTGGGTTCATTCTTGAGGGGGATGTCTTTTGAAGAGAGCCAAACCATCTGCCCCGGCCAATAATTTGGTGCAGGAATTCGATGGCGATCGGCAATCCTCTGGTTACGGTCGGCTGAGCGGAGCAGGGCTGCGCGTGCATCCTTCCAGATCTTGTGGCACTGGCGGAGATGGGCCCGAACAGAAGGCACAGCAATGTCATCTTCATGTGCAGGAAACAGAGGGGTTTGGTAACTGAGGGAACATTCGAAGGGAGACTTTCCGGTGGTGGTGCTGACCAGGGAGTTGTGGGCATACTCCGCCCAGGTGAGATGGGTGCTCCAGGATAACGGGTTGTTGGCGGTTATGCAGTGCAGTGCTGCTTCCAAATCCTGGTTTGCTCGTTCTGTTTGACCGTTAGTCTGCGGATGGAAGCCGGAAGACAGACTTACTGAGGGTCCAAGGGTTTGACAAAAGGATCTCCAGACTTGAGAGATGAATTGGGGACCCGGTCAGAAATAACAGCAGCGGGAATTCCATGAAGGCGGAAGAAATGATGGACAAGGAGGTCGACTGTTTCACGGGCTGTGGGGAGTTTGGGAAGGGCTACAAAGTGCACAGCTTTGGAGAAGCGGTCCACCATGGTGAGTATGGCAGTGCTCCCATGTGAAGGGGGTAGTCCCATAACGAAATCCAGCGCAATGTGAGACCAAGGGCGGCTAGGGACAGGTAGGGGATGAAGCAACCCAGCAGGTGGCCGGTGGGAGGCTTTTCCATGGGTACAAACGGAACAGGCAGAGATGAAGGAATGAGTGTCAGCATCCATGGAGGGCCACCAGAAATATTTCTTCAGAAGGGACAGAGTTCAATCAATTCCGGGATGGCAGGTGAAATGAGAACTATGCCCCCACTGGAGAACCTGAGACCAAATGGAGTCAGGCACGAAGTGGCAATTGGGGGGTCCATTGCCTGGGTCAGGTTGAGTCCATTGGGCCTCTTTGACTATGGATTCGATCCCCCAGGTGAGGGCAGCCACCACACAGGACGGTCTCAGGGTTGGGAAGACCCTCCTTGGAGATGTATTGACCAGCGAGAGCATCGGGCTTCCTGTTCTTGGAACCAGGACGATAGGTGAGTGTGAATCTGAAATGGCCAAAAAATAATGCCCAACGGGCTTGGCAGGAATTCAGGCGTGTTTTGTGGTTTGGATGTATACAAAGTTCTTGTGGTCCCTCCAGACAATGAATCGATGTTCAGTTCCCTCCAGCCAGTGCCTCCACTCCTCCAAAGTGAGTTTGACGGCCAGTAACTCCCGGTGTCCCATGTCGTCGTTCCATTCGGCAGGGGATAAACGGCGAGAGAAGAAAGCACAGGGATGGAGGTTTTGGTCTGGGCCGGAGCGTTGGGAGAGGACTGCTTCCCCCCCAGAGTCGGAGGCGTCGACTTCCACAATGAATTGACGAGAGGGGTCAGGTTGGACCAGGACGGGAGTGGAGGTGAAACACCTCTTCAGCTCCGAGTAGGCTGAGTCTACTTCGGGGGTCCAGTGAAAGGGGTCGCAGGAGAGGTGAGGTGAGTAAGGGACGCTGCCATCCGGCTGTAATCCCTGATAAAGCGACGATAGAAGTTTATGAACCCCAGAAATTGCTGTTGCTTGAACGTCATGGGTTTTGGCCACTCCGCCACCACCTGGATACTTTCAGGATCTGCCCTCGCCTGCTCTCAATGATGTACCCCAGGAAACTGACAGAACGGACACGGAACTTGCACTTTTCTGCCTTAATGAATAGCTTGTTGTCCAAAAGCCTCTGAAGAACCTGACGGACATGGTGGGTGTGTTCCTGAAGACTGTGGGAGATTAAGATGTCGTCCAAGTAAACGAAAATGAAACAGTTAATTAAGTCCCTAAGGACATCGTTTACCAGGGCTTGGAAGACGGCGGGGGCATTGGTGAGACCGAATTGCATGACCAGATATTTGAAATGACCGAGGGGGGTGTTAAAAGCCGTTTTCCACTCATCTCCCTCCCTTATCCTGACCAGGTGATAGGCATTCTGCAGGTCCAACTTAGAGGAAATGGTGGCTCTGTGAAGGGGCTCTAAAGCAGAGTTGATAAGGGGCAGTGGATTCTTATTCTTTATGGTGATGCTATTCAGGCCATGGTAGTCAATGCAGGGGCGCAGTGAGACATCTTTCTTCCCCACAAAGAAGAAACCTTGTGCCTACAGGGGAAGATGAGGGTCGGATAATGCCCGCCACGAGAGAGTCATTTAGGTAAGCCTCCATTGCTTCCCTTTCTGGTTGGGACAGATTATACAGCCGACTGGTGGCTAGAGGGGCTCCGGGGAGAAGGTCAATTGCTCAATCGTAAGGGTGATGTGGAGGCAGGGAACGAGCCCCTTGTTTGCTAAACACTTCTCCCAGATCGTGATGCTCTACTGGAACCTTGGATAAGACAGGGGATTCAGATGTGGACGAGGTCACGGTGACCTCCACTGGGGAAAGGGCTGATTGTAGACAGGTGGAGTGACAGAACGAACTGACTTATCTTCCCGGTGGACCAGTCAATGTGGGGATTATGGCGGCTTAACCAGGGGTACCCAAGAACTATCGGAGCTTGAAGAGAGGGAATTAAATTGAATCATACCTGTTCCCGATGGTTTCTGGTGAGGAGAGACGGGTGGTTTGCAGTGTGCTGACTCGGGCCAGTAGTCTACTGTCTAGTGCCCGGGCTTCCCGGGGGGCACTCAATGGCTCCCGAGGAATTCCGGCCCAGAAAGCTAAGTTTTCACCCAAAAGGTTTCCCTCAGCACTGGAGTGCACTAGTACTAACAGAGGCAGGGACTGTTGGTTGTAATGCATAGTAGCTTGAATCTGCATCCAGGTTTGGGGGACGAAAGGGAATGTGGTCTGGCTCACCACAGTCCCTCTTTCTACTGGTGCCTTCCCTTTTTGCTGAAGGGGACAGGTAGCATGGAAGTGGCTGGACTGGCCACAATATAGACACTTATCCGCTCTCAATCTCCGGAGTCATTCTGTGGGGGAAAGGCGGTTCTGTCCCAGCTGCATGGGTTCCTCTCCCAGGGAGGTGGAAAAGGCCGGGCTGGGAGCTACTCTAGGAGCAGGAGGAGGAGAGAGGCTTGTTCTGGCGGGAGACCATTATGAGTGCCGAGGAGTGGCTAAAGTTGGTGGACGCCCAGTTCTTTCTCTGTGGCGTTCTCGGAGACGTTTGTCCAATCTGGTGGCTCGGGAGATCAGGGAATCCAGGCTGTCGGTGTCGTCTCTCGCTGCCAACCCGTCTTTCACCATGTCACTGAGACCATTCTGAAATACCCCTTGGAGTGCCTCATCGTTCCACCCCGAGTTGGCCACTAACGTCTGGAACTCCACGGAATATTCAGCAACGCTATGTGAGCCCTGGTAGAGAGAGAGTAGACGCTTGGCGGCGTCTTTACCACCGACGGGGTGGTCAAAGATCTTTCTTATTTCCGCGATAAAGGTGGCAAAGGAAGAGCAGATATTCGGTTGGTTATCCCAAACAGCTGTGACCCACGCTAAGGCACTTCCCCGCAACAACCCCATGATGTAAGCAATCTTTGACTTATCCATGGAGTACGTGGATGACTGCTGTTCGAACACCAAGGAGCACTGAAGAAGGAAGGCCCGGCACTTCCCCAAATCCTCAGCGTAGTGCTCCGGTTCAGGTACGCGAGGCGCTCTCACGGAGGTGTTGTTGATGCGTAAGGGGTTGCTGCTGCAGGCTGTTTAGGCTGCTTAGAAAGGGTTCCAGGAATGGATGAGGTAAAATGAGTGGATCGGTCCAACTGGTCACTGATCTTCATTATGTCAGCAGACAGGGAACAGAGGTTCTCCATGACCTCCCGGAGGAGTTGGTCATGCAGACCCAGTAGGGAACCCTGGCTGGTAAGGGCTTGTTGAAGAGTATTCGTATCCACTGGGTCCATAGTGGCCAGATCATTCTGTTGCAACGAACGAGGTGAACCCAGCGCAGGATACCGGCACAGAGATTTAGTTAGGATGCAGGCGCAGGCATGAGCATTGAACGGCAAACAGGAGGGAAAGCAGGAAGGCAGGAGACAGGTGCGATCTTATCTTGACATGGAGAGACTGAGTTTCACAGGTAAACCTTGGTACTGAAGCAAAACTTAGGACACACAATCCTAAGCGGCTAGGAAGCATTAATTACCACACTGGCAAAACCAACAATCTGGCAACTAGTGGGTGCAAAGCCGGGTTCTTATGCTTCAGGTCTTGATGAAAACCAGCTGTGCCGTCATCAAAGGGAATTAGGAGAAAATGAGGAATTAACAATCAGGACCTTGACAGCTTGAGAAGAAGTAGTAATTTCATTTAGGTCCGCAGCTGAAGATGAAAAAAAGTCAGCGCTTCATGGAAGTTTTTTAAATTAATTTTTTATAAGTTTCTACACTACAACAGAAAAAAAACACCATCAAAGTGTAGCTTTATACAGTGCTAACTGAACGTGTCTAATATACAATTCATAACAATACAGAAAAAGCACCCAAAATGAAATCATATAAAGCTAGTATCTTCCCCACCCTCCCACTACAAAACTCCAAGCCAACCACTACAATGGAAAGAAAAGTTAATCAGAGCTTTTGTCACCACAGAGCTGTAAATATATAAAAAAGTGTAATGCCTACCACCTAAACTATAATGGATTTCACATAAAAAACATCGTAAAACTTAACCGAAAAAATAAGCTTAAAGGTTTTGTAGTACAAAAAAAGGACAAACCCCTAATCTAAAGAGGAATTGTGAAAATATTTAAGGCAGTTTTTTTGAGTTGGAATGTGCCCAATCGGTGAGTGGGATTTATTAGAAAGGGTGAATAAAAGTAAGGCAGGAGCAAGCAGAGTGGCCATTGTGTGAGTGGGTCAGTGTTGGAGTGGTTTTGGCCATCAAGCTTGGGCGAGGTAAGTATTTGGTGAGATTCTTTCTTCTTCATTCATTGTCTGTTTGGGCAGTTAGTGCAGTGAGAATGGCTCCGGGGCAGTGTTTTGTTGTGTGTGTGAGATCTGCAGGTAGATTGGTAAAATTGGGTTGTCGCTGGGTTTCTGTGATGCCACTGAGATGGCTTTTTAGGGCAGCTTGTTGTTGGCCCCACAAGGGGATCTGCTATTCTGGACTGGGTGTGTGCAAATAACCGGAATTCATTGGAGACCGTTGGGTAAAGGAACTCCCAAGCAACAGTGATCATAGTATGATAGAATTCGCCCTGCAATTTCAGCAGGAGAAGCTAAAGTTAGATGTATCAGTATTACAGTGGGGTAATGGGAATTAGAGACATGAGGGAAGAACTGGCCAAAATTGATTGGAAGGGAAAACTATCAGGAATGGTGGCGGAGTATCAATGGCTGGTGTTCCGGGAGTAATTTGGAAGGCGATGGATACATATCTCTCAAAGAAGAAGAAGTATTCTAAAGGCAGGATGATACAACTGTGGCTGACAAGAGAAGTCAAAGCCAATATAAAAGAGAGGCCAAATAATAGAGCAAAAATTATTGGGAAGTTCAAGGATTGGCAAATTTTTAAAACCAACAGAAGGCAACCAAAAATGTCAAAAGATGGAATACGAAGGTAAGCGAGCCAACAATATTAAAGCGGATATAAAAAGTTTCTTCAGAAGTGTAAAAGAGAGATGGGAGTAAATATTGACCCACTGGAGAATGATGCTGGAGAGGTAGTAATGGGGGAGCAAGAAAATGGCGGGTGAACTGAATAAGTAGCTTGCATCAGTCTATACTGTAGAGCACATAGCAGTATGCCGGAAGTTTGAGAGCCTCGGGACAGAAGTGAATGAAGTTGCCATTACTAGGGAAGAAGGTGTTTGGAAAACTGAAAGGTCTGAAGGTAGATAGGTCATTTGGACCAGACAGTCTACACCCCAGGGTTCTGAAAGAGGTGGCTGAAGAAATTATGGAGTAATTAGTAATGATTTTACAAGAATCAATAGATTCTGGCATGGTTCCATAGGACTGGAAATTTGCAATTGTCACTCCACTCCTGAAGAAAGGAGAGAAGCAGAAGAAAGGAAATTATAGGCCAGTTAGTCTGACCTCAGTGGTTGGGAAGATGGAGTTGATTGTTAAGGGTGTGGTTGAGGGGTACTTGGAGGCTCATGATAAAATAGGCCAAAGCCAGCATAGTTTCTTCAAGGGAAAATCTTGCCTGACAAATCTGTTGGAATTCTTTGAAGAAATACTAAGCAGGATAGACAAAGGAGATTCGGTTGATGCTGTGTACTTGGATTTTCAGTTTGATTTTTACCTGGTGCCACACATGAGACTGCTTAACAAGTTAAGAGCCCATGGTTTAACAGAAAAGATACTAGCATGGATAGAGCATTGGCTGAGTGGCAGGAAGCAAAGAGTGGGAATAAAGTGAGCCTTTGGTTGTTTGCCAGTGACTAGTGGTGTTCCACAGGTATCTGTATTGGGACTGATTCTTCTTACATTGTATGTCAATGATTTGAATGATTGAATTAGTGGCTTTGTGGCCAAGTTTGAAGACGATATGAAGTTAGGTGAAGGTGTAGGTAGTTTTGAGGAAAGAGAGAGGCTACAGAAGGACTTAGACAGATTAGGAGAATGGACAAAGAAGTGGCAGATGGAATGTAGTGTCAGTAAGTGTATGGTCATGCACTTTGGATTAAGAAATAAAGGTATAGACTTTTTTAATTGGAGAGAAAATTCAAAAATGAGATGTGCAAGGGGCCTTGGGAGTCCTTGTGCAATATTCCTGAAAGGTTCATTTGCAAGTTGAGTCAGTGGTGAGGAAGGCAAATCCAATGTTAGCATCCATTTTGAGAGGACTAGAATATAAAAGTAAGGATGTAATGTTGAGACTTTATAAAGCACTGGTGAGGCCTTGTTTGGAGTATTCTGAGCAGTTGTGGGCCCCTTATCTAAAAAAGGATGTGCTGGCATTGGAGATGTTTGAAAGGAGGTTCATATAAATGATTCTGGGATTGAAAGGCTTAACGTATGAGGATTGTTTGATGGCTCTGGGCCTGTATTCACTAAAACTTATTGTATGTTTGAAGGCCTTGATAGATTGGATGTAGAGAGGATGTTTCTTATGATGGAGGAGTCTAAGGCCAGAGGACACTGGGGTGTCCTTTTAGAATGGAGATGAGGAGGAATTTCTTTAGCCAGAGAGTGGTGAATCTGTAGAATTTGTTGCCACATGCGGCTGTGGAGGCCAAGTCATTGGGTATGTTTAAGGCAGAGGTTGATAGAATCTTGATTAGTCAGACCCTGAAGGGATATGGGGAGAAGACAGGAGATTGGGGCTGAGTTGGAAAATATATCAGCTATGATAAAATGGCAGAACAGACTTGATGGGCCAAATGGCCTAGTTCTGCTCCTATATATTATGGTCTTATGGTCTTTTGGAATAGGCTTGAACTTCATCTGAGTAGCTTATATGAAGGAGATGTGAAATTTTAAGCATCTTATTATTTTTATTACTTAGTTTTTCCTAATGACAAAGTAAAATAATTTTTCAATTTAATTATGCATTCTACAGTATCATTTAAAAACTTCACTGATTGCATGGCAGGTGAGGGGTTTATTGAAGCAAATAATGAGCATTTGTGTGAATTATTTGCTGTACCATCTACTATAATGCAGCAATTCTTAGAATATTATTAAGCTTTTTGTAAAGGGCATGAAGAAATAACCCAATAAATATTCCGTGGCTGGCACCCGTGTCCAACAAAACATTAACCCTTTGCTGGTTCTCGCCTCCCCATCACAAAGGACACAGCTCCCAATGGAGAGACTTCATGATTTTGGCTGCTTGTGGAATTTGACCCTGCCCCCCTGCGAGAGTTTGGGGGAATTTTAGCCACTCCATTCTGGATCAAAATTCATGCCCTGAAGTCTATCAGTCTCTCCATTTCAGCCAAGATGATGGATTTCTCTTCCAAGCGAGGGGCACTAGACTAAACCTTATTATCACAGTGATGTTCCCATGAGGCATACATGGCTCTGTGACTGTACCATCAATCCTCATTTTATCCCTCCTGCCTCTAACAGAGGCAAACATCTCCCTGCAAGTTAGCTGGGGATTACTGCCTTCATTATTTTTAATGCATCCCATCTCCTCCTTTGACTTCAAAACTCTGGCACTTGTTTTCCCCATTGTCAATTGTTTTTATATGCCCTTGATTTAATATCTTCTCATCCTCATCTAAACCTGCCAAGTTTGCTGCTGGACATTCCTTTGAGTTCATCATTCTCGTCCAGCAAACCCAGGTCTGTCAGCGCCCTCCAACACGTGAGATAGCAACACGCAGACAATATGTTGGCCACTGCCACAAAGCGATAGGTGCAGTCCATTCATGAGAGTACCTTAATCTCAGTCTCATCCTCAGGTATGTCCTGTTGTTTGCAAATCATAACTCCCATTATACTGAATCCTGCCGACTACACCAATTGTATAGCAGAAATATTTTAAAATTTGTTATGAGTTCTTTTCTGATTCAGGTCAGTATATTTGCATATACTTTCACAAACACTGCACACATGTTAAACCACAAGAAAACACTTTATTAAAACAAGCACAAATGCAATACAGAAAGAAAAACAAATGTTTACAGCAGTAGCAGTACAGAAATCAAAATAATACTTATCATCCACAGATCAACCTGGACTGCAGAATGGCAACAAACTTTCTTGCAGCCTTTTCTTCCTCTCTCTAACTGATTGAAGGATGAGAGGGGATCTGATTGAAACATATAAGATTATTAAAGGATTGGACACACTAGAAGCAGGAAAAATGTTCCTGATGTTGGGGGAGTCCTGAACCAAAGGCCACAGTTTAAGAATAAGGTGTAGGCCATTTAGAACAGAGTTGAGGAATAACTTTTTTCACTCAGAGAGTTGTGGATCTATGAAATGCTCTGCCTCAGAAGGCAGTGGAGGCCAACTCTCTGGATGCTTTCAAGAAAGAGTTAGATAGAGCTCTTAAAGATAGCGGAGTCAAGGGATATGGGGAGAAGGCAGGAACAGGGTACTGATTGTGGATGATCAGCCGTGATCACATTGAATGGTGGTGCTGGCTCAAAGGGCCAAATGGCCTACTCCTGCACCTATTGTCTATTGATTGGACATACTCTTACTCTCTTGGTGTACTTATCCCTATCATCTTAACACTAGCTCTGGTCATCAGTTAGCCTAAGACAAAACTCTCGCCTGCACAAAGAAAGTGCCTCTCTTTATACCCTTCAAACACCTTACACTCATACTTTCCCAAGCATTCCCGTGCATTTGGTACCTGCAGTAGCACAATGATCTGTCCTTCCCCATACAAATGTGTTTTTCACCATTTTCCACTGTTACGGTTGTAGACTTGTACTCCTATGGTATTCTCAAAACATTGCTGTGCATTGGTTCTCAGAACAATCCCACTCCAAGCTAATACGATTTTGCCTTACAGAATTCCATTTTATTTTAGCAAGGACATGTCTCATCAAATGCCCAAGTGTCTTTACACAAGGGCGTACTATCTTCATTTTTTTCCTTAGCTGCAGAGGTATGAAAAAATTTGCTTGGTTTGCTAGCTATTTTAAGGTTTTGTTCTGTGCTCATCTCTTTCAGAAATATTTTGTAGTTCCACCTTCCGAAGGGGATGAGGTCCTATTTTCCAGCGTTAATCGCAACAAGTACATGGTGACGGATAAGGCAGCGTACATCAGTAAGTGGCCAGTCAATATCTTTCCTGGATTTCAGGGTTACTAAGCAAGAGGTAACTTGGTGATGATAGAGGAGTGATGACAAACAAGAGAAAACCTGCAGATGCTGGAAATTCAAGCAACACACACAAATGGCAAAGAGTACAGTCAACATTTCGGGCTGAGACCCTTCAGCAGGACTCATGAAGGGTCTCAGCCCAAAACGTGGACTATACTCTTTTCTCTAGATGCTGTCTGGCCTGCTGAGTTCCTCCAGCATTTTGTATGGAGGAGCGAAGTCTGCACAGGCTAGGGTTAAGGATGCATACATTTTTTTGCAGGCTGCTTTCTATATAACTAACCAATGACAGCAGAGGCATCGGCCTTTCTGCCTAGCATCAGTAATTTGGAAATCCTCTAAATCGACAATTTCCTCTAAAGGAAACTGGTTTCCTATCACAATTATTGCCTTCTTCCTCTCCTTAACTAACCCTGAACTTATTAGCACTGACCTTAATATCTATTACTCCACCCTGCAAAGCTGCTTCATGTTCTCTCAACCAGAGATGCACCTTCCGGTTGATCCTCAATCAGTAGCACTCGGCCTGTCGTGGAAGCTCTTTGGACAATGCTTCTGGAGCAAAAGGACATAAGAGATCGAAGCAGGAACGGTCTGTTCAGACCTCACATCTGGTCCACCCAATCAAAGTACAAAGTAAATTTAATATCAGCGTACATATATGTCACCATATACTACCTTGAGATTAATCTTCTTGCAGCTATTCACCATAAGTTCAAAGAAACACAATAGAATCAATGAGAAACTACTCACAAACATGGACAATCAATGTGCAAAAGACAACAAACTGTATGAATACAAAAAGAAAAACAAAATAATAACGACAGAAACATAAGTAATAAATAATATTGAGGACTTGAGTTGTAGAATCCTTGAAAGCAAGTCAATGGGTTGAGGAATCAGTTCAGTGTTGGGGTGAGTGAAGTTACCTAGTTTAGTTTAGGAGCCTGATGGTTGTAAGGTAATAGGTGTTCCTGAACCTGGTGATGTGGAACCTAAGGCTCCTATCAAGGGTCAAAGGTCAAGGCTTAACTTTTAATTTTGTGTCGCCCCATGTGGTAACCCCATTTCCCTTGGTTCTTTTAATATCCAAAAAGTATTTTGATCTCTGTCTTAAGTGTACTCAGTTACTAAGCCCTCTCACCCCCCAGTTCCAAAGTTGTGCCACTTACAGTTTCAGCACCTAAGTTACAGGGAAAGGTTGAACAAGTTAGGTCTTTATTCTTTGGAGCGTAGAAGGTTGAGGGGGGGACTTGATAGAGGTATTTAAAATTATGAGGGGGATAGATAGAGTTGACATGGATAGGCTTTTTCCATTGAGAGTAGGGGAGATTCAGACAAGAGGACATGAGTTGAGAGTTAGGGGGCAAAAGTTTAAGGGTAACACGAGGGGGAGTTTCTTTACTCAGAGAGTGGTAGCTGTGTGGAACGAGCTTCCAGTAGAAGTGGTAGAGGCAGGTTCGGTATTGTCATTTAAAGTAAAATTGGGTAGGTATATGAACAGGAAAGGAATGGAGGGTTATGGGCCGAGAGCGGGCCGGTGGGACTAGGTGAGAGTAAGCGTTCGGCACGGACTAGAAGGGCCGAGATGGCCTGGTTCCGTGCTGTAATTGTTATATGGTTATAGGTGAAGAAGTTTCTTCTCCGCTCTGCCCTGAGTGGTCGACCTCTCTTCCTGAGATGGTGTCCCATGGTTCTAAGAATTCTGTATGTTCATTCTCCCAGAGTCCAAACTGTAGGCTCAGTCTGCTTCACCTCCCCGTTGGATGCTGATGTTTTAGCGATCTCTATATTCATCAGAAATCAAGATTAAGGCATAAAAATGTTTGCTTATGGCCTTTCTATTAACTGTTACAAGAAAAAAAAACAAAGAGCCAAGAGAACAAAGAAATGATAGTTGGCTTCTACACAAACTAGCTTGAACTAAAAAAAACATTCCAGTGACAAGAATTAGAGTATAAAATAGACAAATTCAAGTGCCATGACACCTGCTACAGAAAAATTAAGAAGTTTCTAGTAAAATACAGAAGCAGCCATACCACATTTACTGGAAAATTCACTGAACAATTACAGTTACATAGGTGATTATACAAAACAAGCAAAAGAAAATTGAACTACAGGAAAGATGTAAGGAAAATAACAATTCCACACCCTAATCCAACAACCCTCAAGTGACAAACATTCTCGTTGCAGAAATCATGAATCTTTATTGCACTCTTTATATTGCAAGTACAAGTATATTCTTCCTTGGGTAGGAAGGTCAAACCTTTACCTATGCCAAAGCAACTTCACAAGGGTCTTGCATATTTTCAGTGAAATAGCTTCACTCCAGTATTTCAATTCCATTGTAATACTGCTTGACACATCTGAACATTAATTATCAGTGATTCAAATACCGAAGGCACACAGATCCTTCTGAACATGAATGCATTTCAATCTTTCCCTGCTTCATCTCATATTTTCCAATTCATATGTTTTATTTACCAGATCTTTGCCCATTCACTTGCCCACTGGATATCTCTCTGAAGGCTATCAGACAGCTGAACAGCTTTCTATACCAAGATGGATAATGATACTAGACTTAGCCTCTCATCCAAATCGTTGGTACATATAAGAAACAGCTGGAGCCCCATTGAAGATTGCTGTGACAGCTCTATTAGTCTCAGGCTTCCAATCCAAAATGATGCATACTGTACAGTCCTACTCTATTTCCTGTCTATCAAACCGTCCTCAGCTGACACTAGTAGAAGAGTAATGGAGTCATACAACACCACAGCACAGAAACAGGCCTTTCAGTTCATCTAGTCCATGCTAAACTATTAATATGCCTAGTCCAGTCTGCACCAGGACCATAATCCCCTATACCCCTCCCATCCATGTACCTATCCAATTTTTTTCTTAAACGTTCAAATCAAACTCACATCCTCCACTTCCACTGGCACTCATTCCACAGAGTCACCACCCTCTAAGTGAAGAAGCACCTCCTCATGTTCTGCTTAAACGTTTCACCTTTCACCTTGAGCCCATGACCTCCAGTTCTAGTCCCACCCAAACTCAGTGGAAAAAGCCTTCTTATGTTTACCCTATCTACCCCTCATAATTTTGTATATCTCTGTCAAATCTCCATTCATTCTCTTACGCTCTAGGGAATAAAGTCCTAAACTATTCAACTTTTCCCTATACTTCAGTTTGTCAAGTCCTGGTAACATCCTTGTAAATTTTGTCAGCACTCTTTCAATCATATTGATATCTTTTCTGTAGGTAGGTGACCAGACCTGCACATAATACTCCAAATCCGGTCTCAACAATGTCTTACCCATCCTGAACATAACATCCCATCTCCTGTACTTAGTACGTTGATTTATGAAGGCCAACGTACCAAAAGTTCTCTTTATGACTCTATTTACCTGTGACACCATGTTCAAGGAATCATGGACCTGCATTTACAGATCCCTTTGTTCTACCACACTCCTTCGTGCCCTGCTGTTCCCTGTGTAAGACCTACACTGGGTGGTCCAATTGAAATGCAACACCTCACACTTGTCTGCACTTCATTCCATCTGCCCTTTCTCAGCCCATTTTCCAGCTGGTTCAGACCCCACTGCAGTTTTAGATTGTGTTCGTCACTGTCCACTTCACTCCCAACCTTGGTGTCATTCACGTATTTGTTGAGCCAGTTTAGTACATTATCATCCAGACCATTGTTGTAGATGACAAGCAACAATGGACCCAGCACCGATCCCTGAGGCACTCTGCTAGTCACAGGCCTCCAGTCAGAGAGGCAACCCTCTACTACCACTCTCTGGCTTCTCCCACAAAGACAATATCTAATCCAATTTACTACCTCATCTTGAACGCAGAGCAACTGAACCTTCTTGACCAGCCTCCCCTGCGGGACCTTGTCAAATGCTTTGCTAAAGCCCATGTGGACAAATTCTACTGCCTTTCCTTCTTCTACATACATTCACCCTATCAATTCCCTTCATAAGTTTTTATACCTCTATAAGATCTCCCCTATACAGGTGTCCCCTGCTTTATGAATGTTTGCTTTACACCACTTTGCTTTTACAAAAGACCTACATTAGTAATCTGTTTTCGCATTACAAAGAGGATTTTCACTCTTATGAAAATTTTTCCCATATAAATTAATGGCTCTTCACTTTACGCCATTTCGGCATAAGAAAGGTTTCATAGGAACACTCTACCTTTCTAAAGGGGGGGGCACCTGTATTTGCACAATTTGTCTTCTTTTGCACAATGGTTGTTTGTCAGTCTTTATGTGATTATGTTTTAATATTTTTTCCTATAAATGCCTGCAAGAAAATGAATCTAAGGTAATATATGCATACTTTGACAATAAATTTCCTTTGAACTTCTTGAATTTTCCACTCATTCACTTATGCTCCAGGGAATAAAGTCCTAACCTGTTCAACCTTTCCCTATAACTCGGGTAATACTTTATAAGTTTCTTGTACCCACTCCCCCACCCCCACCCACTTCCTCCAGGTATTCTAGCATTTTCCTTACTTTTGATATCCACTGAATTGGGTCTGTAGTTCTATGTTTTCTCCCACCGTCCTTTCTTAAATAGTGGAATTCCCTTAGTTACCTTCCAGACTGAGCGAAATGTTCGAGACTTATGGTTTTATGGAGACTCAGGATTTTGGAAGTTATATAGACCATCAGTCTATATCAACTATAACCAACTATATCAAACCTTTGGTTGCAACCTTTCACGTTCTAGGGTTTTTATTGGGTTTAAGTCAAAAAATTTCCGAAGTCAGTGCTGCCAGATTTCTGAAGTACAATTTATAGCTGTTGGCATATTTGGTTGTTTGGTGTAATAAGAATAACTTTTTAGCATTCTCACAAAATATTTCAGTGTACAACTGTCTCCCAAATACATGACAAACTTTATTGCTAGGTTTTACCTCTGGGGTAGCTCCAAGCAAGAATATTGAGACATTTGCTGTGACTGAGATGTGCTTCCGACTTTGGTTTCTGTTTGTCCTTGAAGCAAACAAGATACAGGAACCTTTAAGGCAATAAATACAGGAGCTTGAAAGCTCAGACATCCAGATTTAAGAACCGATTCTCCCACACTGACTCCTGAACAAATCACCTCTTTCACAGCCCTTGTCGGGAATACAATGTTGGAATACCGGGAATACCTGGTGGAATTGCCATGTTCTCAAACTCTTAACCACGTTCTCTTGGCTTTCGGCCATTATCACTTCAGTGATTTTTTTTTCACACGACTTTAAATTTGCACTATAATCTTGGCATCTTTCTGGTGTTTTTCACGTGTCTCTGTATTTATTGTTACCATATGCTATCCACTGTTTAATCTGTAAACCATGCAAATAAGGAATTCCATTGCAGTTGGTGTATGTGACAATAATCTCATCTAATCCTTCTCCAGTGTCTCACTTCTGTTGAGTTTAACTGGAAGCTCTAAAAAAAATCCTGAAGTATACTTCTTAATGTGCAGCTGCTCCTACGTTTTGAACAAGAACGCTGTCTAGAATAGTCTTAAATTTAGTTTTTTTTATTAAAAGTCAGCCAGATTTCCTCAGAAAAAGCCTTCCTCTGATTTGGAAACGACTTGGAATATTTGGGTGGAATTGGGTGCTTAATATGATAGATGACCAAATTGAATCTTACTAACACTGATTCAACCTTGCCAAGATATTAATGTGCTCAGCATACTTTCAAATGATTCTCATTGTTTTATGAGATCTGATAAAACACAGTCAGCTATTTAAGAGCTTTATATGTTAAGTGATTTAATGACAAAATGTACCGGGAGACAGCCATAGGGAGGATAATATGTTGCCAGTATGACCTTGATGAACTCTGAAAGTTATATTATTTACTAATGGAAATGATGTGGTGTGGTAAGCTAGGATCAATAAGGAATGGTTCTTAATACAATAGGAGCCTGACGACCCACGCTCAATGTTTTAAGTTCCTGGTGTCAATATCTCTGAGGATCTAACCTGGACCCAACACATCGATGCAGCTACAAAGAAGGTGAGGCAGCGGCTATATTTCATTAGGAGCTTGAGGAGATTTGGTTTGTCACCTAAAACACTCACAAATTTCTACAGATGTACCATGGAGAGCATTCTAACTGGCTGCCTCACCCTCTGGTATGGGGGCAGGGTGGGGGTGACTACTGCGCAGGGTCGAAGCAAGCTGCAGGGAGCTATAAACTTAGTCAGCTCCATCATGGGCAGTAGCCTCCGTAGCATCCAGGACATCTTCAAGGAGCGATGCCTCAAAAAGGCAGCATTCATCATTAAAGGACCCCCGTCACCCGAGATGTGCCCTCTTCTTCTCTCTGGAATTTGTTGCCAATCTGTGGAATTTGTTGCCATGAGCAGCTGTGGAGGCCAAGTCATTGGGTGTATTTAAGGCAGAGATAGATTGGTTCTTGATTATCCAGGGCATGAAAGGGTATGGGAAGAAGGCAGGGGAGTGGGGATGACTGGAAGAATTGGATCAGCCCATGATTGAATGGGGGAGCAGACTCAATGGGCCGAACGGCCTACTTCTGCTCCTATATTTTATGGTCTTATGGTCTTATTGAAGGAGGTACAGAAGTCTATTATTGTGTATTGCAATGTACTCCTTCCACAAAGTTAACAAATTTCATGACATATGCCAGTGATATTAAACCTGGTTCTGATTCTGAAATACAGATTCTGCCATTCAGATTTCTGAGCGGTCCATGAACACTACCTCATTTTTAGCCTTTTATGCCAGTTATTTTTGTTTGTAATTTATAGTGCTTCTGATGTACTGCTGCTACAAAACAACGCATCTCACAGCATCTGCCAGTGATAATAAAGCTGACCCTGATTCTCATACTTAAGGGAGGTTGAGAAACTAGGAGAGAGGGTACTCTGTAGGAGCTGCCTCTGAACAAATTACATTTGTATTCTTATAGTAGAGATTATATTTCAAAACTACTTCAGTAACTGCAAAGCATTTCCCCTCAGTAGTACTCAACCAGCTTTAAAACCTGGTCCTCTGTACTTCCCTCAACAACTGGATCCTCGACTTCCTGATCGGGTGACCATGACAGTGTGGATTGGTAATAACATCCCCTCGCCGATAACAGTCAGCACAGATGCACCTTAACATCTGTGTTTAGCCGACTGCTCTATACTCTCTACATTCATGATTGTGTGGCCATGCACAGTCAAACGCCATCTATAAATTCACCGATGATACCGCTGCTGTTGGCAGAATATCAAATGGCAATGAGAAGGTGTACAGGAGTGACATTGAGTGGTGTCTCAGCAACAACCTTGCACTCGGTGTCTGCAAGTCCAAGGAATTGATTGTGGGGCTTCAGAAAGTGGAAGTCCACAATGTCAGTCATCATTGAGGGCCCTCAGTGAAAAGGGTAAGCAGCTTTGATTCCCTGCGCGTCAACATCTCAGAGGATGCATCCTGGGCTCAGAATATTGATGCAACCGTGAAGGCACATCAGCAGCTGTACTTCATTAGGAGTTTGAAATTTGAGATGCCACCAAATACTGTAGTGGATTTCTACAGATGCCCTTTGGAGAGCATTCTCATTGCCTGGTATAGCGGCTCCAATGCATGGGTCTGAAAGAGCTGTCGACTTTCAGCCAGCTCCATCACGGGCATAATCCTCCCTAGCATCGAGATCAGCTCCAAAAGGTAGTGGCACGTCATTAACGACCCTCACCATCTGAGACATGCCCTCTTTACATTACTACCATCTGAGAGAAGGTACAGAAGCCTGGAGATGCCGGATCAATGGTTTAGGAACAGCTTCTTCCCCTCTGCCATAAGCACCACCTCACTATTTCTTTCATGCATAATTATTTTTGTTTGTTATTGTAACTACAGTCATTTTTATGTCTTGCATTGTACTATTGCCACAAAACAACACATTTCATGACCGATGTCAGAGATAATAAGCCAGATACTGATTCTGGAGATTTTCTGAAGTCATGAATGCAAGTTACAAAAATAAAAGATTTTCTTCTATTCCTTCCTTAAATTGAGCAGCAATTCAGACTGACAAGGCTTACTTTCACCTTTACTACTCTTTAGAAGAACTTGGAGCTCTCTGAGGTGAATTAAAATGCAAATGTTTATCTTTGTAACCTCTTCACTGAATCCAAATGCAGTACCTGTACAGTTTCCATCTCACTTCCAGGCATATGAGCTTACCTCCGTGAAATTGGTACCAAATAGATAGATTCTAAGTAAACTTGGATATGTTTTTCTGTAAGTTATTCACATTCAGATTCAGATTCAATTTATTGTCATTTAGAAACCACAAATGCAATGCAGTTAAAAAACGAGACAACGTTCCTCCAGAATGATATCACAAAAGCATATGACAAAACAGACTACACCAGAAAATCCACATAACATTTGGCAATCCCCAATCCAGAGTCCAGAGAGGCTCCTGCATATTAATATCACGCTACCGTCTTAGCGCATTTCCCAGAAAGGAGCTCCAAACCCACCAGACAAACAAGACCAAAAACTAAAGCTACAAGACCTGCACAAAACCACATAGTTACAACAGTGCAAACAATAGCATAATTGATTAAAAAAACAGACTATGGACACAGTAAAAATAGTCCAAAGATGTTAAAGGACTACAAGTTCAAAAGAAATCACCACACAGTTTCCACAAGTCCCCAGGGTCCTGACAGACTCACCATCCCACGCCGGCGGCAGTAGGGAATACCCCCGCTGTGGACTTCCACGGCGCCGCCTGACTCAGCCTTGCAGATGCAGCACATAATGAAAGCTCCGTCGAACCCAGTCTCGCAGACGCAGCACACACCGAAAGCGACCTGACCACAGCGGACTCCGAGTCCGTCGAACCTCCGAGCCGACGACCATCCCCTCCGGCACAGCTTCTCTGAGCACCATCCTCTGCCGAGCGTATTAAGACAGCCCCACCAACGGCCATCGGCAACGTGACCCCAAGGACTGGGAGCCTGTTCTTCCCAGCAGAGTCCCGGACCTCACAGCAGCAGCAGCAATGAAGAAGGTCTTTCTGGAGATTTCCCGATGTTCCTCCGTGCTCTCACGTCCGTTTTCAATCAATTATGATTGCGCATGGCACCCCACTTCACAAATACCAGATAATCAGCTCCGGAGTGGCCGCTGCAAGCTGTGTTGCACCGCCATCTTGGAAAAAGCCATTATTTTATTCTAAATAAAGAGGTACAGAATGGTAACAGGCCCTTCTGGCCCAATGAGCCCGTGATGTCCAGTTACACCCATGTGACCAATTAACCTACTGAAATCGGAGAATGGAGATGAGAAGGAATTTCTTTAGCCAGAGAGTGGTGAATCTGTGAAATTCATCACCACAGGCAGCCGTGGACACCCCATCACTGTGAATATTTAAGACAGAGGTTGGAAGATTCTTAATTAGTCAGGGCATGAAGGATAACGGGGAGAAGGCAGGAGATTGGGGCTGAGGGGAAAATGGATCAGCCATGATGAAATGGTGGAGCAGACTTGATGGGCCAAATAGACTAATTCTGCTCCTATATCTTATGGTCTTATATGCACAGCTTATTTTGGTTTGCTGTGCTGTAACTGTAGTAACTTTTTATGCCTTGTACAAAACAACACATTTCACAACCTATGTCGGAGATAATAAATATAACTTGGCAAACTTGTATAGATGCATGGTGGAAGGTGCGCTGACTGGCTGCATCACAGCCTGGCATGGGATACGGGTGCCAATGGCTTACTCTCAATAATTTCTCCTTTGGCTCCTCCCACTTCCTCCAGACCAAGGGTGTAGCAATGGGCACCCGCATGGGTCCCAGTTATGCCTGCCTTTTTGTTGGCTTTGTGGAACAGTCCATGTTCCAAGTCTATACGGGTATCCATCCCCCTCTTTTCCTTCGCTACATCGACAACTGCATTGACACTGCCTCCTGCACGCATGCTGAGCTCATCGACTTCATTAACTTTGCCTCCAACTTTCACCCTGCCCTCAAATTTACCTGGTCCATTTCCGACACCTCCCTCCCCTTTCTTGATCTTTCTGTCTCCATCTCTGGAGACAGGCTATCTACTGATATCTACTATAAGCCTACAGACTCTCACAGCTACCCGGACTATTCCTCTTCCCACCCTGTCTCTTGCAAGAATGCTATCCCCTTCTCACAATTCCTCCGTCTCTGCCGCATCTGCTCTCAGGATGAGGCTTTTCATTCCAGGACGAAGGAGATGTCTTCCTTTTTTAAACAAAGGGGCTTCCCTTCGTCCACCATCAACTCTGCTCTCAAACACATCGCTCCCATTTCCCGCACATCTGCCCTCACCCCATCCACCCGCCACCCCACTTGGGATAGGGTTCCCCTTGTCCTTACCTACCACCCCACCAGCCTCCAGGTCCAACGTATAATTCTCCATAACTTCCGCCACCTCCAACGGGATCCCACTACCAAGCACATTTTTCCCTCCCCCCCCCCCCCACTTCTGCTTTTCACAGGGATCGCTCCCTATGCGACTCCCTTGTCCACTCGTCCCCCCCATCCCTTCCCACTGATCTCTCTCCTGGCACTTATTCTTGTAAACGGAACAAGTGCTACACCTGCCCTTACACTTCCTCCCTCACCACCATTCAGGGCCCCAGACAGTCCTTCCAGGTGAGGCGACACTTCACCTGTGATTCGGCTGGTGTGGTATACTGCGTCCGGTGCTCCCGGTTTGGCCTTTTATATATTGGTGAGACCCGACACAGACTGGGAGACCATTTCGCTGAACACCTCCACTCTGTCCGCCAGAGAAAGCAGAATCTCCCAGTGGCCACACATTTTAATTCCACGTCCCATTCCCATTCTGATATGTCTATCCATGGCCTCCTCTACTGTCAAAATGAATCCAAACTCAGGTTGGAGGAACAACACCTTATATATTGGCTGGGTAGCCTCCAACCTGATGGCATGAACATTGACTTCTCTAACTTCCGTTAATGCCCCTCCTCCCCTTCTTACCCCTTCCCTGACATATTCAGTTGTTGTTTTTTTTCTGTCTCTCTGCCCATCACTCTGCCTGTTCCCCATCTCCCTCTGGTGCTCCCCCCTCTTCCTTTCTTTCTCCCGAGGCCTCCTGTCCCATGATCCTTTCCCTTCTCCAGCTCTGTATCATTTTCGCCAATCACCTTTCCAGCTCTTAGCTTCATCCCACCCCCTCCGGTCTTCTCCTATCATTTCGCATTTCCCCCTCCCCCCACTACTTTCAAATCTCTTACTATCTTTCCTTTTGGTTAGTCCTGACGAAGGGTCTCGGCCCGAAACGTCGACAGCGCTTCTCCCTATAGATGCTGCCTGGCCTGCTGTGTTCCACCAGCATTTTGTGTGTGTTGTTAACCAAAAATAATGTTGGTCAAGATGACTCTGCAATTCTAAATACAGAAAATCTCAGTACATTCAAGAGGACTAGAACCTCAAATCAAGGATGTAGTGCAGAGGCTCTATAAGGCACTGGTGAGGCCTCACTTGAAGCATTGTGAGCAGCTCCAAGCCCCTTATCTAGGAAAGACTGCAGTGGTAATGGAGCGAGTCCAGAGGAGGCTCATGAGAAGGATCCTGGGAATGAAAGGGTTAAGTTATGCAGAGGGTTTGATGGCCCTGGGCTTGTACTTGCTGGAGTTTAGAAGAATGAGGGGGAAATCTCATTGAAACCTATTGCATATTGAAAGGCCTAGATAGAGTGGACGTAGAGAGAATGCCTCCTATAGTGGAGGAGCTGAGGACCAGAGAGCATAGCCTCAGATACAAGGACATCACTGCAGAACAGAGATGAGAAATCTCTTTAGAGAGATGGTAAATCTTTGGAATTCATTGCCACAGATGGCTGTGGAAGCCAAGACATTTGGTATATTTAATGCAGAGTTGGATAGATCCATCATTTGTAAGGGCATCGAAGGTTTGTGCAGAAGGGAGGAGAATGGGTTTGAGAGGGATAATATATCAGTCACGATGGAATGGCAAAGCAGACTCGATGGGCTGAATGGCCTAATTCAGCATCTATGTCTTGTGGCCTTACGGCACTTGGTGTTTGAGTACTTAGGATAATGACATAGCGTGATGTAGTTATCAGAATATGGATCATACAAGTGTTTTTTTTATTCTGGAGATTTGTACACTGAGGTTCTGAGCATTCACATCATCTTTTAGCTTCGGATGAAGGGAACTGACTGGAGAGAAACAAATAATCCTGTCTTGCTGCCAAAGAAAGTGGCTCCTTGTTTGTTCCAATTTGCATCGTCCTCCCCCCTCCCCCGACTCTTCTGCTCCAGCCTGGTAGCAGCTGGATATTAATCTGCGGACGGACTGTCAGTGAGTCTGAAGTGACTTGGTCCAAATATGGGAAGGTTTTGTGTCCTGAGCACCTCCACTTCCTGGATATGTCGCCATCTCCTCCTCTCCTGGGCCTGGATAGGACATGGGATAACGTGAAGAGGTAATGAAAGGATCTGCAATAAAGAAAATATCTTTCTGGAGCTATGAATAGTATTGGTTTTGGTTTATTATCATTTGTACTGTGATTGAGAGGCTTTTGTTCTCGGTGTATGTGATAATATCAGAAGTTTGATTATAGTGTGTACTGAGAACAAGTGCATCTCGGTTTTGTTGAAAACCTTTGTTTTAGACCATAAGACCACAAGACGTAAGAATGGTATTAGGCTATTGGGCCCATCCATCATGGCTAATTTATTGCCCCTGTCAACCCCATTCTCTTGCATTCACCCCATTACCTTTGCACCCCTGACTAATCCATAACCTATCAACCTCCGCTTTAAATATACTCAATGATTTGGCCTCCACAGCCATCCATGGCAATGAATTCCACAGATTCACCACCCTCTGGCTAAAGAGCTTTTGTGTGCCATCCAGATAGAACCATAGAACATTACAGCACAGAAACAGGCCTTTTGGCCCTTCTTGGCTGTGCCAAACCATTTTTCTGCCTAGTCCCACTGACCTGCACCTGGACCATATCCCTCCATACACCTCTCATCCATGTACCTGTCCAAGTTTTTCTTAAATGTTAAAAGAGAGCCCACATTTACCACTTCATCTGGCAGCTCATTCCACACTCCCACCACTCTCTGTGTGGAGAAGCCCCCCCCCCCAATGTTCCCATTAAACTTTCCCCCTTCACCCTTAACCCATGTCCTCTTTTTTTTTCTCCCCTAGCCTCAGTGGAAAAAGCCTGTTTGCATTCACTTTATCTATATCCATCATAATTTTATGTACCTCTATCAAATCTCCCCTCATTCTTCTATGCTCCAGGGAATGAAGCCCTAGCCTATTCAACCTTTCTATGTAACTTAGTTTCTCAAGTCCCGGCAACATCCTTGTAAACCTTCTCTGCACTCTTTCAACCTTATTAATATCCTTCCTGTAATTTGGTGACCAAAACCGCACACAATACACCAAATTCGGCCTCACCAATGCCTTGTACAACCTCACCATAACATTCCAACTCTTATACTCAATACTTTGATTTATAAAGGCCAATGTACCAAAAGCTCCCTTTACAACCCCATCTACCTATGACACCACTTTTAGGGAATTTTGTATCTGTATTCCCAGATCCCTCTGTTCTACTGCACTCCTCAGTGCCCTACCATTTACCTTGTATGTTCTACCTTGGTTTTTCCTTCCAAAGTGCAATACCTCACACTTGTCTGCATTAAGCTCCATCGGCCATACTTCAGCCCATTTTTCCAGCTGGTCCAAATCCCTCTGCAAGCTTTGAAAACCTTCCTCACTGTCCACTACACCTCCAATCTTTGTATCATCAGCAAATTTGCTGATCCAATTTACCACATTATCATCCAGATCATTGATATAGATGACAAATAACAATGGACCCAGCACTGATCCCTGTGGCACACCACTAGTCACAGGCCTCCACTCAGAGAAGCAATCCTCCACTACCACTCTCTGACTTCTTCCATTGAGCCAATGTCTAATCCAATTTACTACCTCTCCATGTATACCTAGCGACTGAATCTTCCTAACTAACCTCCCATGTGGGACCTTGTTAAAGGCCTTACTGAAGTCCATGTAGACAACATCCACTGCCTTCCCTTCATCCACTTTCCTGGTAACCTCCTTGAAAAACTCTAATAGATTTGTTAAACATGACCTACCACACACAAGCCATGTTGACTCTCTCTAATAAGTCCCTGTCTATCCAAATACTTGTAGATCCTATCTCTTAGTACTCCTTCCAATAATTTACCTACTACCGACATCAAACTTACCAGCCTATAATTTCCTGGATTACTTTTAGAGCCTTTTTAAAACTATGGAACAACATGAGCTGTCCTTCGATCCTCCGGCACCTCACCCGTAGATACCGACATTTTAAATATATCTGCAGGGCTCCTGCAATTTCAACACTAATCTCCTTCAGGGTCTGAGGGAATACCCTGTCAGATCCTGGGGATTTATCTACTCTGATTTGCCTCAAGATAGCAAGCACCTCCTCCTTCAATCTGTATAGGTTCCATGACATCACTACCTGTTTGCCTTATTTCAATTGACTCCATGCTAGTTTCCTTAGTAAATACAGACACAAAAAAACCCATTTAAGATCTCCCCCATTTCTTTTGGTTCCATACATAGTGGATCTCTGATCTTCAAGAGAACCAATTTTATCCCTTACTATCCTTTTGCTCTTAATATACCTGTCGAAGCTCTTTGGATTATCCTCCACCTTGACTGCCAAAGCAACCTCATGTCTTCTTTTAGCCCTCGTGATTTCTTTCTTAATTTTTTTTTGCACTTTTTATACTCCTCAAGCACCTTATTTGCTCCCTGTTTTCTATACATGTCATACATCTCTCTCTTCTTTATCAGAGTTCCAATATCCCTAGAGAACCAAGGTTCCTTATTCTTATTCACTTTGCATTTAATCCTGACAGGAACATACAAACTCTGCACTCTCAAAATTTCTCCTTTGAAGGCCTCCCACTTACCAATCACATCCTTGCCAGAGAACAACCTGTCCCAATCCACACTTTTTAGATCCTTTATCATTTCTTCAAATTTGGCCTTTTTCCAGTTTGGAACCTCAACCCGAGGACTAGATCTATCTTTATCCATGTTCAAGTTGAAACTAATGGTGTTGTGATCACTGGAACCAAAGTGTTCCCCTACACACACTTCCGTCACCTGTCCTAACTCATTTCCTGATAGGAGATCTAATATTGCATCCTCTCTAGTTGGTACATCTATATATTGATTTAGAAAACTTTCCTGAACATATTTTACAAACCCACTCAACCAGATGGTCTTTCCTTGATTCTATTATGGTTAATATTCTATTATGGATTTATTGAGTATGCCTCCAAGAAAACAAAACTCAGCATTGCATAGTGATGTATATGTACTTTGATAATAAATTTATTTTGGAATTTGAATCTATCTTGCTCCTGTACACCTCATCACCATCTGAAGTTCTGCCAACAATAGTCGTGTCCTTTGAGCTGTGCCTAGCCACACAATCATGGGTGTAGGGAGAGAAGAGCAGTGGGCTAAGCATGCATCCATCCTTAAGGTGTCCCAGTGTTGATTATCAGCGAGGTGGAGATGTTATATCCCATCCACACAGACTGTGGTCTCCCGGTGAGGAAGTCAAGGATCCAATTGCAGAGGGAGGTACAGAGGCCCAGGGTTTGAAGTTTGTTGATTAGAACTGAGAGGTATGATTGTGTTGAATGCTAAGCTGTAGTCAATAAACAGCAGATTGATGCAGGTATTACTATTGTCCTGGTGATCCAAGGCCTGGTGGAGAGCCAGTGAAATTGTATCTGCTGTTGACCTATTGTATGATAGGCAAATTGCAGTGGAACTGGGTCCTTGCTTAAGCAAGGGTTGATTCTAACCATAACCAACCTCTCAAAGCACTTCATCACAGTAGATGTGAGTGCCACTTGGGCGATAGTTGTTGAGGCAGCTCACTCTATTTTTCTTGGTCGGGTAGGGTCAGTCCTTTCAAACTGAGAGGCATTTAAATCTGCTTGTTCAGCCAGTGGCTTGCTGCAGACCTTTGCCTGAGAGAGTTGTGAAGTCTGGATTATTAGGGGAATATAAAGAGGAAGCAGATATGAGAAATGTCTTTGAAAGATCCGGAAGCAGAGTGTTGTGGAGACATGGCATGGAACAGTTCTAGGCCTCCACACAAAACCTATTGGTTCAACAGTTCAAAAAGGTTGTTAAAATTGATGGAAAAAATTGGTCAAGATTATGTTCTGATAGTATGAGAAATACAATAAATGTTCGACTTAGATTAATACAATATAATTTTTACATCAATTATATATAACACCACAGAAAATAAATAGATTAAATTCAAATATGTCTGACCAATGTTTTCGATGTAGACAAGAAATTGGTACTTTTTTACATTCTACTTGGTCTTGTTTTAAAATTCAACCATTTTGGATTAACTTAAGACTTTTATTGGAACAAATTATTGGAGTACAACTCCCACATAGTCCATTATTATTTTTATTAGGAGACATTGAAGGGACAATAACGAAATTTAAATTGAATAAGTATCAGAAAAAATTTATAAAAATTGCTTTGGCAGTAGCCAAAAAAGTTATCGCAGTTACTTGGAAATCTGATTTAAATTTAACTATGGATCATTGGAATAATGAAATACATAGTTGTATTCCACGTGAAAAAAATTACATATAATCTAAGAAATGAATATGATATATTTTTGAAAATTTGGTCCCCATACTTACAAAAGATAGGATTAGATACATAGGTCCTTTGAAGATAAAATTATAGTAATTGGGGAAAGTGAAAATAAATATCAAAATTATTTTGAACTCCGTGGAGCATGTGGGGATCCTCCGATATCCAGGCAATCTTTCTTTTCTTTCTTTCTTTTTTTTCTTTCTTTAGATAAGGGTTAAAGGAAAGGGGGGAGGGTTAAGGGGAGGGGGGAGGGTTAATATAATTTTTCTTACTATTTTATCACCACATTTATTCTTTGTAATCTCTAAAATTTAATTAATAAATAATATTTTTTTAAAAACAGTTCAAAAAGGTTCAAAGGCTCATTTATTATCGAAGTAGGAATGCAGTATGGAGGTCGTTTTCTTTTTTCGTGGCTATCTGGAGAAGACAAATCTCAGATTTGTATACTGCATACTTCTCAGAGACCTGACACAGAACAGTTCATGAGGCCTAGAGCAAACCCTATTAAATAGCAGGGCAGGCTTGAGGGACTGATTGTCCTACTTCTGCTGTTGAATAAAGTGAAACATGAGAATAAGATTGTTGGTGCAATGTGGGGCAAATGTTTGCTTCTCGTGTTCTTAATCCTGAAGCAATTCAAAACAGTATTTACACTGGATCTGTCACAAGGCTGTCCAGTCTACCCTGATAAAAAGCATCAATTATCACCCTCCCCTTTCTCCAGCCAAATCATTGCTGGTTGCTGGTGTTGAGTTTCATGGATGCTGGCTGCTTCCCAGGACCTTGTGGTGCTGTTGACACTCGGAAGGGTTGAATAAACTGAATTATTGAACTCAGGTCGTTGGTGCTCCCTAGTTGATGATGCCAACACCAGTAGCAGGAGTCAAAATCCATTACGTGAAACGTGTTCTCACTATTATTGTAATCTGCTGCCAAATTATTTCATATCTACTGCTAGAGCAACTCAGAAAGTGCTACAAGAACTGAGCAGGCCAGGCAGTGTCTATGGAGGGAAATGTACAGGTGTACCTAATAAAGTGGCCACTATGTGTATCGAATACATTTGTTATAAGGGTCAACATTTCAGGTTGAGACCCGTCAATAGGACGTTGTCACATTGTTAAATACCCCTGATGGAAGGTCTGGATTTGAAGGTCTTAATGCAAATATCTAATCAGCCAATCATGTGGCAGCAACTCAATGCATAAAAGCATTCAGACATGGTCAAGAGGTTCAGTTGTTGTTCAGAGCAAACATCAGAACGGGGAAGAAATGTGATCTAAGTGACTTTGGCCGTGGAATAATTGTTGGTGGCAGATGGAGTGATTTGAGTTTCTCGGGAACTGCTGATCTCCTGGGATTTTACGCACAACAGTCTCTAGAGTTTACAGAGAATGGAGTGGAAAAACAAAATAAAAATCCAGTGAGCAGCAGTTATGTGGGCAAAAATGCCTTGTTAATGAAAGAGGAGAATGGCCAGAGTGATTCAAGCAGACAGGAAGGCAAGTAACCATGCATTACAACAGTGATGTGCAGAAGAGCATCTCTGAATGCACAACACATTGAACCTTGGAGGTAGATGGGCTACAGCAGCAGAAGTCCATGAACATACACTCAATGTCTACTTTACTTGGCAGAGGAGGTACCTAATAAAGTGGCTATTGAGTGTATATGCAGTCCATCTGATCTCCAGATTTGTTTATAAAAGCAGCACATTTGAGCTATTTACAACCTGACTCTCTGAGCTGATGGTGAAGACTAAATATTCTAGACTCTCTCTGCCAATATGTTACACCAAGTGGACAGAACATGTGACACTTCTATCCAACAGGTTTACATATAGATGCAGAGAGAAGAGTCTCCTTTAAGGTGTAATACAGTTTCTAAGACAGATTTGAGAAACAGAATTTTGTTTTGAAATAATGAACTTTTTATTAAGATATTACAGAGGCAATACCAAGTCAAGTCAAGTCACTTTTATTGTCATTTTGACCGTAACTGCTGGTACAGTACATAGTAAAAATGAGACAGCATTTTTCAGGACCATGGTGTTACATGACACAGTACAAAAACTAGACTGAACTACATAAAAAGCAACACTTTAAGAAAGGAGAAGGCAGCGGAAATTATAGACCAGTTAGCATGACTTCAGTGGCTGGCAAGATGATGGAGTCAATTGTTAAGGATGAAGTTATGGAGTACTTGGTGACACAGGATAAGATAGGACAAAGTCAGCATGGTTTCTTTAAGGGAAAACTTTACCTGATGAACCTGTTGGAATTCTTTGAAGAGATTACACCTAGGATAGATAAAGAGGATGCAATGGATTTTGTATTATTTGGACTTTCAGAAGGCCTTTGGCAAAGTGCCACACATAAGGCTGCTTACCAATTTAAGAGCCCATGGTATTACAGGAAAGTTATTAGTATGGTTAGAGCATTGGCTGATTGGTAGGAGGCAGCGAGAGGGAATACAAGGATTTTTTTCTGGTTGGCTGCCAGTGACTAGTATTGTTGGGACCGCTTTTTTTCATGCTGTATATCAATGATTTAGATGATGGAATAGATGGCTTTGTTGCCAAGTTTGTAGATGATATGAAGGTTGTTAGAGGGCCAGGTAGTGTTGAGAAAACAGGTAGGATGCAGAAGGACTTGGGAGTCCTTGTGCAGAACACCCTAAGGGTTAGCTTGCAGGTTGAGTCAGTGGTGAGGAAGGCAAATGCAATGTCAGCATTCATTTCAGGAGGTCCAGAATACAAGAGCAGGGATGTGATGCTGAGGCTTTATAAGGCACTGGTGAGGTCTCACCTTGAGTATTGTGAACAGTTTTGGGCTTCTCATCTTAGAAAGGATGTGCTGGCATTGGAGAGGGTTCAGAGGAGGTTCACAAGGATGATTTCGGGAATGAAAGGGTTATCATATGAGGAAACACAAAATGCACTGCAGATGCTGTGGTCAAATCAAGACGTACAAAAAAGCTGGATGAACTCAGCAGGCCGGGCAGCATCTGTTGAAAGAAGCAGTTAATGTTTCGGGTTGACTGCTTCTTTCAACGGATGCTGCCTGGCCTGCTGAGTTTATCACATGAGGAATGTTTGATAGCTCTGGGTGTGTACTCACTAGACTTCAGAAGGATGAGAGGGGATCTCATTGAAACCTTCTGAATGTTGATGGGCCTAGACATGGAAAGAATGTTTCACATGGTGGGAGAGTCTAGGACAAGAGGGCTCAGCCTCAGGACAGAGGGGCATCCATTTAAAACAGAGATGTGGAGAAATTTCTTGAGCCAGAGGGTGGCAACTTTGTGGAATTTGTTACCACAGGCTGTGTGGAGGCCAGGTCATTGAGGTGTATTTAAGATACAGCATGGTATGTTTTTGATCAGAGACGGCATCAAAGGTTATGGGGAGAAGGCCAGGGAGTGGGGCTGAGGAAGGAAAAAAGGATTGGCCATGATTGATTGACGGAGCAGACTCAATGGGCCAAATGGCCTAATTCTAGTCCTATGTCTTATGATCTCATGGAAACTTTCCCATACCCTGCAGCTGTGTTGGACCAGGGCCAGTTCAAAACCGCAAATTATGTACTTCAATTTTACAAAGTTAAGTTTAAAAAGATTTTATATTTCATGAAGGCCTCTGGTTTCCTCCCATTTTCCAAAGACATACCGGGTAGGTTAATTAGTCAGTGCAAATTGTCCCATGATTAGATTTGGGTTAAATCAGGTTGTCAGGGGTTGCTGGACGATGTGGCTTGAAGGGGCAGAAGTGCCTATTCCACTCTGCTTCTCTGAATAAAATAAAATAAAATAGAAAAATTGCTCTGTCAACAAGCAGTTTAGGTGATTGATGAATACTGGCTACAACCTTCAGTACTCGTTCCAGTCCGCACACTGAATCTGGCAGAGTTTGTTTTTATAGCCACCAAGCTTAAGCTGTTTGAAGGATTAAACATTTAATTTGTTCGAAGAGCAAAGAGTATGCAGCCTTTAACATCATTATACATGATTAAGAATATTTCAGATTTTCTTTTACATTATAAATGTTCAGCAGACGGGTTTCATCAAAACCTTTGTGTTCCATTTTCAAGGCTATTTAGATGCAAGAACATTCAAAACATTTCTTTTATGCTAGATTTAATTATCTTACTGTATAATGTGCTTTTTTTCTGGTCAAGTTGCGTTTTCCGTTGAGGTTATGGCTCAAACTTAATTATTTTTTAAGTTTGTAGGGATGGCTTTTGGGAACAGAGAGGGAAATTAGGAGTCAGATTACAGTTTAGGGACAGAGATGTAGAAGAATTAGAGGTCAAGCCGGAGTCTAGACCCTTCCTCCACACTCGAAGGCCAGCGACATTCAGCAGTGTGCTGGGGGCAGACTTGTGGGCTGCCCCCAGCTTATCCAGTTGGTTGTTATTGGAAATGATGCATTTCACTGTCTGTGTTAATTTAGATAGAACATAGGAAAACCTACAGCATAATACAGGCCCTTCGGCCCACAAAGCTGTGCCAAACATGTCCTTACCTGAGAAATTACCTAGGGTTACCGATAGCCGTCTATTTTTCTGAGCTCCATGTACCTGTCCAGGAGTATCTTAAAAGACCCTATCGTATCCACCTCCACCACCGTCGCCAGCAGCCCATTCCACACACTCACCACTCTCTGCGTAAAAAAAAAATAAATGCGATAAATACATGAAAATGAATCAGAATCTGTATCTGTATTGTTGTTATTTTCAGATTTTATGGTTAGTTATCTAAATTTGGCCAAATTAAAGTCACTGTTTTGAGTGGTACGGTAAATGAACTATGGAGCCATTGCTTCATTATGCCAGGGACCTGGTTTGAATCTGTTGTGTATTTAATACAGTATTTCAGTAATATTTGAGTAATAATGTGAATATATTGTTTAATTAAGCATTCTCTGTTTGTTTCCATAATTCATTATGGGCTATTATGTAAAAGTACATGAATAGGTTACATCATTATGTCACCATGTCATAATTGCATGCCTCTCTGAAAAGCAAAACGAAACTAACAGCTTGGTGTTTGTTTTTACAATTAGTTTTCTGCTTTGTAGTTACTATACTTAATAGTGGTGATGAATAAGTTTTAAAACGAACCCAACACGACTACCTGCCTGTTGAAGCGCACTACATGGTTTCTTTAGGAAAGGAGAGAGATAGTTGAGTTTGTTCAAAGAGGCAGAAAATGTTTGAAATTCATGGGATTGTAAACAGTGAGCATGAATGAGTGCACTAAATTTTTTAAAAAAGCAGGAGTTACTGGCTACATCAGAAAGATAGATGAGTTTGATTGATCAAGGGATAACTGGATGTTGTGCACTGAACGAATTGAGCAGTATTTTGAAGCAAAACGAGTTCCCATTTCGCTGAGTGCATCGAATGGAAAGCCGTACAGTTTGCTTAGAGAATTGACTACTCCAACCAAACCAGCCAAAATGAGCATTGCTGGTATTGTGAAAGCAATGCAGGAACATTTAGAACCGAAACAGTTGTTGATTGCAGAATGATTTAGTGGAATCAAAAGGAAGGGGAGTCCATTTCAGCATATGTGGCTGAATTGAAGAGATTGTCTGAACAGTGTCAGTTCAGAAATGGGCTTATTGATGCAATGAGAGATCGTTTAGTTTGTGGAACCTTACAAAAGAAAAGCATTTAAAGAAAAGCTCCAAACTGGGGACCAACTATGATTTAAAAGAACATTTGAAATTGTTGTATCAATGGAAATAACAGACAGAGACACAACTGAGTTGCAGTCAGAAATGAAAGTGAGCCTGAATAAAATTGCAGAATCGGGACGGAGGCTTGCCTGGCCAAACAAACTGTATTACAAATTGTGGCAGGGACTCTCATACACCAGGCCAGTGCAGGTTTAAAGGTGAAACTTGCAGAAAATGAAACGAAGTAGGACACATACAAAAAAGCCTGCCGGGCAGAGAAAAATAAATGGACAGCACAGGAATAGGAAAAGATAAAAAGTCAAGTTGCAGTTTCAGAAGGAGCCCTGATCTGCATGCTGATGATGAAAAATTTGATAATGATGAGTGTAACACAGGACCGGTAGCCTTGAGATTTACAATGTGAAACTTAACAAGAGACAGGCAGACACAAGGAAATCTGCAGATGCTGGAAATTCAAACAACAACACACACAAAATGCTGGTGGAACGCAGCAGGTCAGGCAGCATCTATAGGGAGAAGCGCTGTCGACGTTTCGGGCCGAGACCCTCCGTCGGGACTAACTGAAAGGAAAGATAGTAAGAGATTTGAAAGTAGGAGGCGGAGGGGAAAATGCGAAATGATAGGAGAAGACCGGAGGGGTGGGAATATGGATTACACCAGAAGTGAACAGCAAATTAATTTAAATGGAATTGGACTAGCTCGGCTGTTTCAGTCATTCCACAAAATGAGTTTGAACACCATTTCAAAGATACTGCACTGAAGCCTGCAGATATCCAACTAAGAACTTGTACTGGAGAAGAGGTAACTCGTGTGGGAATGGCATTCACGTGCGTGAACAAGGCACATTGGGCTTGTATGTGGTAAAAACAGGTAGGGGGGCAGCATTGTGGGGACGTGAGTACATGAGTGGCTGAGACAACTACAACTTGACTGGAAATCCATCCACTATTTACACACCATATCTCCTGCAATAGAGTCAACTGAAAACGAATGAAGCAAGGTACTGGTTGATGTCACAGGTGTTCAAGGATAGTACTGGAAAACTCAAAATATATCAAGGTTAAAATAGTATTAAGTGAAAATACCACACGCAAGTTTTACAAAGCCTGTCTGGTTCCTTATACTATCTGTGATAAAGTGAATTTGATGGAGGCTGAAGGAATTCTTTTCAAGGTTGGGTAGAGCCTATAGTCAATGCCAATGGTCCCAGTAGCCAAGGAGAATGGGTCTGTCAGGATCTGTGGTGATTTTAAGGTCACCATAAACACAATACTGAAAGTAGATCAATATCCTCTGTCCAGGATAGAGGATATCTTTGTAAACCTTTCTGGAGGAAAACACTTCAGCAAAGTGGACTTTGGCCTACTAAATGGAAGAAGAGTCCAAAGCGCTTCTTACCATAAACACTCACAAAGTGTTTTATCACTATTATAGGTTTATTTTTGGAGTTGCATCTGCATCCTGGCAGAAAGCTATGGACCAGATGCTGCAAGATTGCCCAGGCACTCCACGTTACCCAGATGACATCATTGTTTCCATTGAGGAAGACAAGGAACATCTCCAAAATCCCAATACAGTGTTAAAAGAATTTGAAGATTATGGGCTCAGAACACAAGTGTGAATTCTTTATATTAAGCATCATTTACTGTAGTCACCCCATTGAAGCATAAGTTTTTACACAAGTCTGCTGAGAAAATTCAAGCAGTGGTGGATGCCCCAAGGCCAAAGGATATGTCACAGTTGCTGTCTTTTTTTAGGATTTGTTAATTACTATAACAGATTCCTGCCAAACCTGGCTACTGTGCTCCACTCTTTGAACTCATTATTACAGATTGGGAAGAAATGGCAATGGACAAAGCAGTGTGAGGTGGCTTTCCGAAAGGTAAAGGGAATGGTGACATCTGTACTCACACATTATGCATCGTACAGTGCAACTTGCCTGTGACCCCTTGTCTTATGGTACAGGGGCAGTCATGTCACATGTACTGAGTGATGGAAGTGAACACCCCATAGCTTTTGCATCACGTGTGAAAAATTACACTCAGATTGACAGAACGGCCTTGAGTCTAATTTGGGGTGTAAAATGTTTCAGCCGGTACTTGTATGGGAGAGACTTATCCTCATTACTGATCATCAACCACTCGCGTCCTTTTTCAAACCACAGGAGGGTGTTCCACTAACAGCAGCAGCATGAACGCAAAGGTGGGCTCTGTTTCTCGGAGGATATAATTACAGGATTGAATTCTAGAGGACAACTAATCTTGGAAATGCTGATGGATTGTACTTTTTACCTTTGGAAAAGGAAATAACTGAAAATTTTCCAGAGGACACTCCTCTTGATGTATTCTCCTTAATGTAAATCAAAATTCTCCTGTTATGGCAGAGATGATCCAAAGAGAAACCAGAAAGGACCCCACACTGCCTCAGGTCTACGTGGCAACTCAGGAGAGCCAGGATGTGCAGCAGAAATTCCCATTCCCCCATTTTTACCAATGCCAAGATGAACCTGCCCTTGACGTGCATTGTCTTATGTGGGGATTGAGAGTTGTTATACCATCCAAACTGAGAGCTAAGGTGTTGGAGGAGCTACGTTCCTGGCTTCTAGGCTTGGCAAAAAATGAAAGTGTTGGCTTGAAGCATGGTCTGGTATCCTGGGATAGATCACCAGATCAAGCAGCTTGCCATCACAGTGTGTGATTCCAACACATCCAGAAGATGCCAAGAGCAGTGATTCTCTATCCCCGGGAAAGGCCTGCATTGCCCTGGCAGAGGATTCACGTGGATTTTGCCCGACTATTCATGGGCACAAATTTCTTGATTGTACTGGATGCAGCTGCAAAGTGGCCAGAAGTATTCCCAATAGCCTTCCATATAGCCGCCGTGCACACCGCTGATGCGTTGACAAGCCTCCTCTTAGGAACTGGTATTCCAGAACACTTAGTCAGTGACAATGGACTACATTTTGTGGTGGAACAGTTTCAGTCATTCCTGAAAATGAACGGATGAGACACACTACATCTGCACCATACCATGCAGCTGCAAATGGCTTGGCAGAAAGGTTTGTTCAGAGTCTAAAGAACACATTACGACCAACATCGTTAGACCACAGTACACTGACACTGAAAATAGAAAGCTCGCCAATTTTCTTCTTGCATATCACAATGCAGCACACTCCTCAACCAACAACCCACCAGCTGAGCTGTTCCTGGGTCATCCCTTGTGCCCGTGCTTGGATCTCCTCAAACCCAATCTCAGAAGGACTATGCAGGACAAACAGCTGAGACAAATTGAGAGCTCCTCAAACAAGGAGGTTTGATGTTTCACTGCTGGGCAAACAGTCCTGGTGAGGGTCTACAGAAGTGATCTAAAGTGGGGACTTGGGAAGATTAAGGACAGAACTGGACCACCCTCTTACACAGTGGCGATTGCATCTGATGTCATCTGGAGACGACACATCAACAAGTTGAGGAGAGCAAAGACAGTTGACAAAGAAAGGTGTCCACAGCTGTCAGAACCACTTCCTGCAGTCCCAGAATCAATTCCTACAACCACCATGGAGGAGGCCCCAGAACCTGAGATCGTTTCATAGTTACAAGTCTCTCCTACCAAACAAAGGGATCCTCTTTGTCAGGGAAGACATTAAGTTCAAGTTTAATTTACACTCAACCATACATGAAAACAGCCAAATGGAACAGTGTTGCCCTGGGGCCAAGGTGCAAAACTTAATGTAGCAGCAGTCACACACTTCACATATAGCGCATATAAGACAGCAAGCACATAAGTAAAAAACACACAAAACAAAATATAGTCCAAGACCCTGAATCCATGAATGTTGCTGCAGTCTGCAGTTGATCACAATACAGCCTGACTTCTGCTCAGCGAACTCTGCCGGGGCAACATGGACTCCAGCTTGGACACTTCACCACACTGCTCCCAGCAGAGGGCGCCAACTCTGTTGCCTCTCTCCTAGGAGGCTATAAAAAGGTGACGTGGTGGCTCAAGGCCTAGTCCGCACTAAAACCAAGGCCACGCAGCTCCCCTGTTGTCCGCCCCTGCCATCTGCCACTAAATCAGTGAACCAGACTTGCAGAATTCCACACTAACAATGTCTAAGAGGGTCCTGCGATCACAAGGAAAGTGACTAAGATGATCACTCGCTGTTAGACTGCACACTTCCCTCACACACCGACTCCTCTGTCGCCTTGTCCAATCCGCACAAGGTCCAGCTCCTTCAGTTTCTCTGCCAATGAGCATTTTGCTAATGGGGTGGACTTGAAGTTCTTAATGTCCAGGAGTGTCTTGCAATCATAAAAAAATACATTTTAAAAGGACATTAACACCTTTGATTGACTCCATAAAAGGCCCTGCGATCAAACGCACCGCCATCTTACCAGAAGTAACTTTTATCGCACAAGACTAAGAAATTCTCCACAACAATTAAATCTTTAGGCCAAAATGGGACAGTTTAAAGTTTACTATACTGTGGAAGTCTGTGTGGTAGTTGTATTATCTAGTATACTGTGTAGGAAGTTGAGATGCATTCTACATTGAGTTGGAGTTTATAGCCAAGCAGGGAGGAGTGTTGTGTGTTTAATATTTCAATAATATTTGAGTAATATTGTAAATATATTGTTTGATTATGCATTTTCTGTTGTTTACATAATTCATTATGGGTTATATGTAGAAGTACATGAATGGCACACGTTATCATGCCACCGTATCATATTTGCGTGCCTCCCTAAAAAGTGAAACAAAACTAATACATGTTATCCCTGGCTCTGTGTTTTTCTTTCAGTTAGCTTTATGTTTTGGAGTTACAAAAACTTAACAGAGTCCAGGCCTCAAGTGTTCTCTATATGGAGATTGTGCACTCTCCTTATGACTCTGTGGGTCTTCACTGGCTGTTAGGTTAAATGGCCACTATAAATTGACTCTAATATGTAGTGCTGTTATGAAAATCTGGGGAAGATGATCAGAGCATGGGGAAAATTTAAAAAATAAAGATTGGATTAATGTAGGATCTGTGTAACTGATGGATAGCACAGACTCAGTGGGCTGAAGGGCCTTTTTATGTGCCAAAAGGGTGTCAAAGGTTATGGAGAGAAGACAGGAGAATGAGTATGAGAGGATAATATATCAGCCATGATGAAATGGCAGAGCAGACTCAGTGGGCCGAATGGCTTAATTCTTCTCCTTTGTCTTAAGGTCTTATGGTACCTCCTTATGATTTTTTTAAAAGTTTTTTGAAACATTTTCTACATCGCTACAGATAAAAAAAACCCAGATCGAAATGAAGAACATTAATACAGTGCAAAAATAAACATACAATAATAACATAATACAAAGGAAGATAATTGAGAAAGCACCCAAATTGAAGATATGTAAAATTAGTATCCTCCCCAAGCCTCGCAACAAAAAAGAACTCCAGACCAACCACAACACAATCTAAAGAGTATACATCAGGACATTCAAACCCCCAAAACTGTAAATACACTTAGCAACAGAAGATATTAATGCCTACTACCAACAGAAAAGGAGCTGAAAGCAAGGGACCGAAAAAAAAAACCTTAGTTAAGAGGAAGGTTATGAAAGTACTCAATAAAAGGTCCCCAGACCTTATGGAACTTTGTATCCGAATTAAGAACTGAATAATGAATTGTTTCAAGGTCTAAGTAGGACATAATATCATTAAGCCATTGAGCATGTGTGGGCGGGGCAACATCCCTCCATCTAAGGAGGATTAAACGTCTAGCCAGGAGAGAGGCAAAAGATAATATTCGACATTTAGTCGAACTCAGACTTAAATCTGTCTCACCCAAAAAACTGAACAAAGCAATTAAAGGGTTAGGTTCTAGGTGGTGATTCAGAATATAAGATAACGTTATGAAGACGTCTTTCCAAAATTTCTCCAAGCTAGGACACAACCAGTACGTATGAATGAGAGAGGCCTCACCCCTTTTGCATTTATCACAGAGAGGATTAATGTTAGGGTAAAATCGAGATAGTTTAGATTTAGACATATGGGCTCTATGAACAATCTTAAACTGTAAAAGGCAATGGCGAGCACAAAGAGAGGTTGAATTAACCGATTTGAGAATCGAATCCCAAGTCTCATCAGATAAGGAGATATTTAAATCATGCTCCCAAGCCATTCTAATTTTATCCACAGGGGCACGCCGTAAGGATGCTAATTTATCATGAATAAATGATATTAAACCTTTACCTAGTGGATTAATAGAAAGAAATAGATCCATAACATTTTTCTCAGGCATTACAGGGAAGTTAGGAATTAAAGGATTGATAAAGTGTCTAATTTGGAGATATCTAAAAAAATGAGCATTAGGCAGATTGAACTTAGCAGAGAGCTGTTGAAAAGATGCGAAGCGATTATCAATAAAAAGATCTTCAAAATGTCTAATGCTTTTCCTATACCAATCATGGAATGCTGAATCATACGTAGTAGGTAAAAAAAGGTGATTATGTATGACAGGGCTGGAAATGGAAAAACCATGGAAACCATAAAACTTCCTAAACTGAGCCCATATATGCAAAGTGTGTCTAACAAGAGGATTAACAATTAATTTGGACAAACTACTAGGGAGTACAGAGCCAAGAAGTGCAGAGATAGATAAATCTTTAGTGGAACTCAACTCCATTGCCACCCAATTAGGGCACTCGGGTTGGCCATGGAAAAAAGAACAAAAGGTAGCACAACGTATATTGGCTGCCCAATAATATAAACGAAAGTTAGGTAAAGCCATGCCACCCTCTTTTTTAGATTTTTGGAGATAAATTTTATTAATTCTAGAGCATTTATTTTTCCACAGATATGACAAAATAATAGAGTCTAAGGAATCAAAAAAAGATTTAGGAATAAAAATTGGGATTGATTGAAATAAATATAGAAGTTTAGGGAGAACATACATTTTAACAACATTGATACGACCTACCAAAGACATAGATAGGGGTGACCATTGTAACAGACTCTGTTTTATAGTATATGAAAGATAGGCAAAATTTTCACGAAAGAGATCTTTAAACTTCCTTGTGACTGTAATCCCAAGGTAAGTAAATTGATTATGAACTACTTTAAAAGGGAGATCACGAACTCCTTATGATTTGATCATTAGAGAATTCATTGCTGCAATAATTCACTAACATTCTACAAATTACTAAGTAGAGTTATAATCTATAGCGCTCTTAGTCATTTAGACAGGAATTGGTATTAATCCCATTGAAATTCTGATCCAACATTTCTAAGAATCTTGAGCCCCATATACTCAGATTCCCAAACATAATGCTGCTTTATGCTCTGCAGAATTTCTATTACTAGCAGAATTGCTCTGCTAGTAATGTAATCCTAACAACATAAGGTGATGCATGAAGTCAGTTAGGGGCTAAGATATTTGAAGGTTGAGTCAGTGGTAAGGAAGGAAAAAGCAGTGTTAGCATTCATTTTGAACAGACTGAAGTATAAAAGAAAGGATGTAATGCTGAGGCATTATAAGGCATTGGTCAGACTGCACTTGGAGTATTGTGAGAGTTTTGAGCCCCATATATAAGAAAGGATGTACTGGCATTGGAAAGGTCCAGCTAAGGTTCACAAGAATGATTCCAGGAATGAAAGGGTTAACATGTAAGGAGTATATGATGGCACCAGGCCTGTACTCGCTAGAGTTTTAGAAGAGTGGGGGGGGGGGGGGGGTATCACATTAAAAGCTATTGAGTAATGATAGGTTTGGATAGAGTGGATGTGGAGAGGATGTTTCCTATAGTGGGGAAGCCTAGGACAAGAGGGCAGAGCTTTAGAACAGAAGGTGGTCCCTTTAGAACAGAAGTGAGGAGGAATTTCTTTCGCCGGAGGCTGGAGAAGTTGTGGAATTCATTGCCACAGATTGCTATGGAAATCAAGTCATTGGGTATATTTAAAGTGGAGGTTGATAGGTTCATGATTTGTCATGACGTTGAAGGTTATGGGCAGAAGGCAGGAGAATGGGGTTGGGAGACATAATAAATCAGCCTTGATGGAATATCGGAGCAGGCTCAATAGGCCAAATGATCTAGCTCTGCTCTTGCTGGTTGGGATTCGAATTCATAAATTCCTTGTAACTGGCAGCCTTAGAGGGCACAACAGTAAAGGAGGCCGATGTCAGGCTTGTCTCCTTAGGCCATGACACAGAAATTCGAGATATTATGTTATAACTTTACAAAACACTGGTTAGACTTCACTTGGGGTATTGTGTGCAGTCCTGATCGTCACATTACAGAAAGGACGTTGTAGCACAGGAGAGAGCGCAGAGGAGATTCACTTGGGACATTACATGGATTGGTGGACTTCAGGTATGGAGAGAGACTAGATAAGATGAAAAACACAAGAGACTCTGCAGATGTTGGAAATCCAGAGCAACAGACATGGGCACCACAGTAGCGTAGCAGTTAGAGTGATGCTATCACAGCTCGGGCATTCTGGAGTTTGGAGTTCAATTCCAGCGCTGTCTGTAAGGAGTCTCTGTACTTCCTCCCCATTTGTTTTCCCCGGGTGTTCCGGTTCCCTCCCGCAATCCAAAGATGTATCGGGTAGGTTAATGCGTCATTGTCAATTCCCCTGCGGTTAGGTTAGGGTTTATCGGGGTAGTAGGGTTGCTGGGGCAGTGTGGATAGTCTACTCCGCGCTGTATTTCTAAATAAAAATAAAAGTGCTGGGGGAACACAGCTAGTCAGGCAGCATCTACGGAAATGAATACACCGTCGATGTTTTGGGCTGGGATCCTTCTTCAGGACTGGGAAGTAAGGAAGTAGGTGGCTGTTTATTCATTTCCATTGGATAAGACGAATTTGTTTTCCCTGAAGCAAAACTGGCTGAGGTGTGACCTGACAGTATGTAAAATTCTAAAAAAAGCATAGGTAGGTTGGACGGTCAGAACTTTCACCCCCTTGAAGAGGTGTTACAGACAAGGGATTTAGGTCAGAGGAAGATGTCTTAAAGGGGATTTAAGGGCAAGGTTTTCACCCAGAGAGCAGTTGATATCTGAAACTCACAGCTGGGGGAAATGGATTCAGATATAATGACTCCATTTAGGAGACATTTAGGCACTTACATTGGCAAGGCTTGGAAGGTTACAGACCTAATGAAGACAAATAGGATGAGTGGTAATGGCCAAAAAAGATCAGCAAATATGTGATGGTATAATGAGCCCAGTTTCCGTGCTGTAACTAATTTGCATTCAGTCTTATTATCTGGTACTAATGATGGTATATAAATCTTTTTTTACACTCCCAGTGAGCAGAGCTGAATTAAACAAACTGGTTACATTTGCGTCCAATGTACAAAATTCCTCTGTGAAGAACGGTGGCATAGTGGCTAGTTTGATGCTGTCACAGCTCGGGCATTCCAGAGTTTGCTATTCAATTCCAGCGCCGTTCTGTGAGGAGTCTCTGTGTGCCCAATCCATGGAATGTGTGGGTTTCCTCCGGGTGCTCCAGTTTCCTCCCACAGTCCAAAGACCACGCTGGGTAGGTTAATTGGTCATTGTCAATTGTCCTGTGATTAGGTTAGGGTTAATCAGGGTTGTGGGGTGGCATAGCTCCAAGGGCCAGGAGGGCCTCCTCACACTGTATCACTAAATAAATCTATACAATAGGCATTATGCTTCAAAGAACCAGAAACTAGGGTGTTTCCTTCACTGGGACCTGGGTGGGCTCAGGTGGTTGGTTACTGCTATGGTGGAAATATACTACTAATGTTCTGATTAGGATGTGGAGAGAGGATGATTTTCTTGCCCAATCCAAAAAAATGCTGGCTTAGATGTAAAAAAAAAGTCACATACCTTTCACAATCCCACACTGCAAGATTACCTCTCATTAGCAAAACTACCACTGACAACGTGTCCTTGACGCCTTCCTGGGGTCTTTTGGTTCATGACCCTGACCTGGTGCCAATTGTGGGACCCATGGTGTATCCTGGTTTCCTCTAGAGCAGGGGTTCACAGACCCCTTGCTTAATGGCATTGGTCCATGGCATAAAGAAGGTTGGGAACCCCTGCTGTATAGACAGAGCAGAGTCTGTAGCAGTTGTGTCGTTGAAGACTTTTCCCTCTGGCTCCATCTTCCCTGCTGCCATGGACACTGAAGAGAGAGAGAAGCATTTTCTGAATGTCAGAGTCAAAAGCGACATGTGCAAGGGATATGGCTGGTGCCCTGTCATACCCTCAGCTTTAATTTCCTGCTTTAGTTGGGAGAAGCAGTATCTTCAATCCAGACTTGCACCCAAGATCCAGGCCTTCAATTGTCTGAATGGCATTTAATAAAACATGATGTAGCCTTGATGTTTGTACAGAGGTGGTGAAAACACTGAGAACAATTGTTCTTTCTCTTGTCTTTCTCTGCAGTGAAGTTGATTACAGTTTATTCATTCACCTTTCGGTTCACTGATATCACTGGTCAACAAAGATTTTGCTTCTTAAATACTTTTGCATGGATCTTATAGATTTCTGGCTGCTGATCATGAAAATCACCATGAAATTTCCCCATCATGCGCCTTTTTTTTTCAAAAATCACCTATAATTGTTATTTCAATTAACCATTCAAGTCAGAATAACTGATGCCAAGATTAAGAAAGGTATTTTCGTTGGTCCACATATCAAACGTTGATGACAGGCAATTCAAAGAACTTCTAGTGGGACCGGAGAAAATTGCATGGAAAGCACTGAAGGGTGTTGTTGAAAATATTCTTGGCAACTACAGAGCACCAAACTACATGCAGCAGGTTGACAATAAGCAAACAGAACCATGAAGTGCAACATGTCACCAAAGATTCATTTTCTACATTCCCATTTAGACAGTTTCCCTGCAAATCTCAGCACTGTCAGTGACGAGCACGGTGAAAGGTTTCACCAGGACATTGCAGTCATGGAGAAACTGTATCAGGGCAACTGGAATCCATCAACGCTGGCTGATTATTGTTGGACACTTAAGCAAAAAGCAGCAGACACAGAGTACAAATGAAAATCATCAACAAAACATATTTAACTTAGTTGAACTATTGCTAAACATCAGCACTATTATGTAATTAAACATCTTATGTTCAATAAAAGTTAATTTCTTGCTTCTCCAAATTCCCACGCGATACTTGCATCATACACTGGGATGCTGTCTACAGTTCCCCTTACTTGAAGACTGAAATTGCTAGTAACCTTGCCCTTGTTGATCAGCATGCACCTGGACTTCCTGGCCTTGAAAGTCATCCTAGCCCAGGTGGCGACGTTGTCCAGGGTTCGCAATACCCATCTTGCTTGGACATGGTTACTGTGATGTCATCCATGAACAACTGTCCTGCAGGTTGTCGAATGCTGGGCTCCAACACCGGCCTTGGGTTACGTCTGCTGCTGCAGATATGAGGAGGTTCATACCCATGCCAAACAAGATGGGGGAGATGGGACAGCCGGTTGGAAACCTCTTTTGGAGGTATTCCCACCTGGTTATAAAGTGGGCTGAAGTGAAGCGTAGCTTGATTCCTCCTAGGCAGCCGGTGATCATGTCTTATGTTACTGGCGGGACAAGGTAGTGGTCTAGGTCAACCTAGAAGAGGACTTGTGGAATTGATCTGTAGGCATTGGCTAGGTCTAACGAGACAACTGTTAGGTCACCTTTCTTCTGCCTGGCCTTGTGGATCAATTGGCTGATTATAGAGGTGTGTTCCAAATTCTCATGTGATAAGTAGTCTGAAATTATATTTGTGTTCAACTTCAAGCTGTCTGTCATAAACAAAAAAAATTATGAAGAAGGAACACTTAGCAAAAACTTGTTGTCCATGAAACATGGGCTGCACTTTATACATTGGAATCTAAGCGTCTTTAGTTAGCGATCAGTAAACTGAAGACTTATACTGAATTTGTCAAAGTCACGTTACCGACAATTATTTACTATTGAACAAAAGCACTGTTAAATAACTGGAGTTAACCCTTCAGATTCACACAGGTGATGCCACAATTAGAAGTAGAGGTCATAGGTTAAGGGTAAAAGGCAAAATCTTTAAGGGGAATACGAGGGGGAATTTCTTCTCTCAAAAGGTGGTGAGATTGTAGAATAAGCTGCCAGCAGAAGTGGTGGATGTGGGTTCAGTTTCAACATTTAAGAGAAGTTTGGATGGGTTCATGGATGGGAGAGATATGGAGGGCTATGGTCCAGGTGCGAGTCGATGGGAAGAGGCAGAATGATTGTTTGGCACAGGTTAGCTGAGGCAAACGGCCTGTTTCTCTGCCTTAGTACTGTAAGACCAGTAAAAATGATCAAGTATGATAGGCTTTCAGATATAAAGCAAACACTTAATGGCATAAGAACCCACAAAATATATTTAGCTGTGACTCCTGGCAGAGTTTATAAATTCAGCAGAGCAGTGAATGCAGTGGTGTGTGTGGCAAGTGGATATTCAGCTTTGACATCATATTCTGTAGTAATTTAATGCATTTTGTGTTGGGTGGCATCCTATTGCCAATTGTTTTGATTTGTACCACTGAAAAATGTGTCTCATACAAAGCAATGTTATTATTTACAACTGCATGGTGTTAGGATGAAAGTATGGCACAGTCATACAGGAGCATTTGATGTCCCTGGGCCTTTGCTCTGTGGAACCACCTCCTCAAGGGCAACTAGGGATGGGCAATAAATGCCTGCTTAGCTGGTGATGCCCATGTCCCATAAATGAATAAAAAAACTTAGAAGAATGAAGAGAGGTCTCAATGAAATCTATTGAATGTTGAAAGGCCTGGATGGAGAGGATGTTGCCTATAGTGGGAGATAAGGTGGAATGACTTTGGTCAGAGGGTGGTGAACCTGTGGAATTCATTGCCAAAGACATCTGGGGAGGCCAAGTCATTGGGTATACTTAAAGCTGAGGTTGATAGGTTCTTGATTAGTCGAGGTGTCACAGATTACGAGAGGAATGCAGGAGAATGGGGTTGAGAAGGATAATAAATCAGACATGATGAAATGGTGGAGTAGAGTCGAAGGGCTGAATGGCCTCACTCTGCTCCTACATCTTATGGTTTTATGATCCTTTGGGTCTTTGACAGTGCTTTGACATAGTTATTAATTGTGAAACGCTTGATTGAAGAGTGGATTATTAAGTGATTATTTTGATTGACGGATGATTTAATAACTGGGCTGTGGATTGGTAAATAGGATCATTAACCAAGGCTTCTCTTGTACTGCTTTACAGGTACCTCTGACTGGGTTGGGAATGACTATATGAAAAATACCGGGGTGAGCCTGGTCATTGAACACAAACGGAGCAGATGGCTAAAGGACCCAACATCAGTTCACGAGGAACTTCAAGCACTGTTTGAGAGAGACTGGAATTCCAAATATGCCCAACGTTTGGAAATAAATACCTTTCTGGAATGCCTGAACCTTAAAAAAATATCAACACAAAACATCTTAATTTAGCCTGGAGGACTAATAACCAGTTTATTTGAGGAAGAGACAGTGGAGTGTAAGGCACGCAGGAAGTAAAAAGGGGGAAGATAGAATCCAGGAGGTTGAGAATTGGGTAAGGAGAAACAGTTTATCAAATCTACTTCCAAATTGACTGGACTTTATTAAACTCCAATAATCTGGCATTTTGCTGTTTCTGGACTGGCGGATTTTATGAACTATTGGATACAGTTAATACACCAACACGTTTCATTCATTGTTTTTAGACATTACACAGTATTATAATGAATTTTCCGGTAAACATGGGAAGTTTAAAGGGAAATCAGAAACCTGAGTGAGGAAACATCACCCTCTGGGATAATGTTGAACCATTGGGATTTCTGTATAGTGAGATAGTGGATCATCAGAACTTTACTGTAATAACGTAAAAGTAGACTTCCAGTGGTCTGGATAACCTCTCTATGTGACCAGAGAGGAATGACTTAGTTACGTGGGTTTAATATAAGTTAACTGAGTTGAAATCTTATTGAACAATTGACATGAGGCATTCACTCTTGGGCCAAATGGCCTAATTCTGCTCCTATGTCTAATGGCATTCCTACATTTATAACTGGGCATCCTGTTTTCATCAGATTTATGTCCATGTAATTAACACTACACAGCACAATGTCAACTCAAACAGACCGAAACTGAAGCTTTCTGGATATAATCATTTGTGAATAGATGCTCCATCTTTACAGATGTGGCCATCTTTTTATTCCTCTCTCTGTATGTGATGTAGTACTTATAGCTAATTCTCCTATACTGGGCTGGCTGCTAAGTAGGATAATGCTCCAGTTATTATTCATTGCACAGAGTAGTACCTCCAGTTATACCCCAAGTAGAAAAAAGCTCTCTAATAAATACCTGCTAAATAAAATAGCAGTCCTATTATCAATTGCTTGTAGAACACAACGTCAACCCATTTTCCAATGTTCTCCAACTTTTTTCCTTCACTTGTTTTATGGCATTCAGTTTTGGTCACCCCGCCATAGAGAGGGCACAGAAGGGCTAACATGAGAGGGCACAGTTTTAAGGTGCTTGAAAGCAGGTACAGAGGAGATGTCAGGGGTAAGTTTTTTACGCAGAGTGGTGAGTGCGTGGAATGGGGTGACGATGGTGGAGGAGGATACGATAGGGTCTTTTAAGAGACTCCTGGATAGGTACATGGAGCTTAGAACAATAGAGGGCAATGGGTAACCCTAGGTAATTTCTGAAGTAAGTGCATATTCAGCACAGCTTTGTGGGCCAAAGGGCCTGTATTGTGCTGTAGGTTTTCAATGTTTCTATGGCTGTAATGCCCTGTAGATTACAGCCTGTAATGCGCTGTAGATTTCTGTGTTCTAACATTGTGAGCCAGACAGCCTGTCCTGTGCTGTACTATTCTATGGTCAATATTTTTGATCGGATTGGATTATCAGGAACATCATCAGTATTGTAGCTAGCATAGGAGGTCAAAGCTCCACCCAAATGCAAGGAACTTATTTGTCCATTTTATTAAGGCACCATTAAGATATGAAGGTATTTCTGAAGCTAGTGCACTCCTCACGTCAGAGGGACTATCTCCAGGTGTTTGGGCCATGAGCTACCCACAGATCCCATTCCCACCCCAGCACTGTTTACAGCAGACATGACTCACTGCTCCCACTTCTCCCTTGCACTTCAGTAAAACCAAACAGTGTCTGTTCGACAGTGTTATCAGAATAAGTTGGAAGTAGCAGCCAGGCAGTACAACACAGTTGAAACTGGACCTCGCTGTGTAGGGTCTCCTCCCAAGTTGTATAATGGTGAATTCTGAGTTCACGATCAATAGATATTGTGCCGTAAGTTTCTTATAAATATCTTGGAGAAACTGACTGCACTTTCGATGCCTCCAGTTCACCCATTTCCAGGTACAAACACAGGAAGACCCCATGTATGTACTGTTAGTGATTAGGGAGGCCAATGCAATATTGGCCTTTGTGGAGAAGGGGATGGAGTATATGCACTCAGTGACCACTTTATCAGGTACCTCCTGTATCTAATAAAGTGGTCACTGAGTTTATGTTCATGGTCTTCTGCTGTTGCCCATCCACTTCAAGGTTCAACATGTTGTGCATTCAGAGATGCTGTTCTGCACATCACTGTTGTAACACGTGGTTATTTGAGGAATTGTCTCCTTCCTGTCAGCCTGAACCAGTCTGGCCATTCTCCTCTGACCTCTCTCATTAACAAGGCGTTTTCACCCACAGACTGCCACTCACTGTATGTTTTTATTTTTCACACCATTCTCTGTAAACCCTAGAGACTGTGTGCATGAATGTCCCAGCAGGTCAGCAGTTTCTGAGGTACTCAAACCTCCCCATCTGGCACCAACAATTATTTCATGGTCAAAGTAACCAATCACATCTCTTCCCAATCTGATGTTTGCTCTGAACAACAACTGAACCTCTTGACCATGTCTGCATGCTTTTATGTACGATTGGCTGATTAGATATTTGTATTAACAAGCCTAATAATGTGGCTTCTGAGTTTAGATAGCAATACCTACGACCATTGTGGCTGCAGAGTAGATCATTATGAAAGCACAACCAGAAAATGCAGCCAGCTTTGGTAAGCACACAAAACATGCTGGAGGAACTTAGCAGGTCTCCTGGATCAAAAAACATTTACTTCAGAGACAGTGCAGAGATGATTCACCAGTTTGGGTTTTGGATGAATGGCTTGATGTCCTGATGAGGAGTTTCGGCCTGAAACATCAACTGTTTATTTCCCTCCACAGATGCTGCCTGGCCTGCAGAGTTCTTCCAGCATTTTATGTATGTTGCTGTCAGAAGAGAGGCAATCTTACTGAAAGAACCAAGGTTCTGAGGGAAATTGACAGTGTAGATGCTGAAAGGATATTCGCCCTGGTGGGGGTAAAAATAGGAGAATCATTCAGAATTAGGGGTCATCTATTTCAGATGGAAATGAAGCCTGTTCCTCTCTCATAGTACCCTGTGAATCTTTGGAATTCTCTACCTGAGAGAGCGCTTGAGGTTATATCAGTGAATATACTCAAGACTGAGAAATGTTTGGTCTAAAGGAGGGGTAAAGATTTATGAGGAACTAGGCAGGAAAGTAGAGCTGTGGGCCAAGTTCCAAGCAGCCCTAACACATAGTTGAGTGGCAGAGGAGGTTGGAGGCGCTGTGACCTACTCCTGCCGCTTCTGTTCCTAACGAGGACCTATGATACTGTAGAAGCTGCAATCCAGAGCAGAAGAAAATCTGTGAGGGACCTCAGCGGGCTGAGTCACATCTGTGGAGGCAGCGGGACGATCGACATTATGGATTGAGACTGTGCATCAGGACTAACATCGTATCCTTCACCCCCACAGATGCTGCTGAGCCCACTGTGTTCCTCCAGCGGTTTCTGTCCTTGTTTTAGAGTTAACTTAAACCTAACTCTAAGGTGGCAACAGTTTAAAACCATGAACCATAAATACTGTGAGTGTACAACCAGCTGATGAACTGCTGCACCCCCCCCCCCAAAAAAGGGCAAAATTTAAACATTATTTTTGCTGGATGCATGCTGCATATGGCTTGAATTTCTTGGTTTTTTTTATAGTTCTGTTCAAGGTCGTTTAGTTGGAAAATTTTGAGTAGAATTTTAGTTATATGCATCAATTTTCAGTTTGTATCAAAATTGCTTATGATGGTAAATCACAACTATTCATGTCTGCCCATATTGTTATTTTTCTCCCTGTACCCACTGGCCAGTGCATTTCATGAAGTGTTCATAAACAGACTTATATGTACCGTTGGTTGGTATCCATGCACACAGTATCCATACTTTCAAAACCACATTCTGAAAACAAAATGCATGGTTGTTGTTACCAAATATATACCAACATAGAATCCTATTAATGTAAAAAAAATAAAAATTGATATTTTTAAGTATGCTTTTGGAAGTTTTTTTTTGGTTTTTAGTTGAACAGCCAAAAGATTCAAGCCTTAAACACCTAAGTATTTATGTGGAAAATCATCTTGAACTTTGTTGCTCTTTCTTTCTGGCTCCAGCTCCTGTTTTTACTGTTTTAGGAACAGCTACTTGTTAGGCTCTGTTGAAGTCATGAATTACAGAGTCACAGAATAGTTAGGATGTAGAAGGTGAACACTATGCTTGCTCCTGGTGGAGGAGGCTTTTCCCTTCTTCTTGGTGCCCTTAGATCCCCGTGGAACGAAGGCCGTTGATGACCTCCCATCTCCATTGTCCAAAGTCGATGGTCTGGTTGGAGTTGATCAATGTTTCTGTAATTCATTATATCCGTTGTGCAGGGGATTGGTCTGTACAGCTTCACCAGAGTCTTGTTGGCTGGCCATTTCCTCCTCTCGTGACGGATGCATAGGGTTTAACTTAGAGAGGCATACCCCTTCTCTTTCCCTGTTATTTGCTTACAAATTATTCACTCCCATGAGTCTATCCAATTCCATGAACACCAACTCTGTTTTCATGGTCCTTATGTGATGAATTCCATGCCTGAGGAAAAAAATGTTTCTCCTTAGCTCCCCAGAAAATTCAATCAGTGTTCCAATCATCTGGCAATGTCAACAGCTTCTGTTTCTGTCCGCATTTTAAGCTAGTCCTGGAAACCAGAGCCGTGTCGGTCAATTTCCCAATGGGGGCCCTAAACCCACTCTAGTCCCAGCGTAACCTGTTCAAGACACTAACACCTACATTAGACAATCTCCAAGAAAGCCTGAGAGGTTACCCAACATGATATGGGGTCAGAATCAGATTTATTATCACTGACATATGTTGTGAAATTTGTTGTTCCGTGGCAGCAGTACAGTGCAATGCATAAAATATAGTATAAGAAATATATTAAAACATTAAGTAGTGCAGAGAGAGCAAGACATAGCGAAGCAGTGTTCATGGGTTCACTGCCCATTCAGAAATCCAATAGTGGAGGGGAGGAAGCTGTGCCTAAAATGCTGAGTGTATGTCTTCAGGCTCCTGTACCTCCTCCCTGGTGGTAGCAATGAGAAAAGTCTATACCCTGGGTGATAGGGGTTCTTAATGATGGAAGCTGCTTTTTTGAGGCATCATCTTTTGAAGATGTCCTCAATTCAGGGGAAGCTAGTGCCCATGATGGAACTGGTTGAGTTCACAACCCTCTGCAGCTTTTTCCAATCCTGTGCAGTGGCCCCTCCATACCAGATGGTGATGCAACTGGTTAGAATGCTCTTCACGGATCCTGTATATTGCAGGTGGCCTTAGACTGTGATATTGATCCCAGTTGCCACACTTGGGGTCTCATTCTCTAGAACAACATATGGACCAATTTCAACTCTGAGACAATTTCTGACAATTTCTTACCACCCTCTTCCCTCAGCGTCCATAAGTTGAAGATGACCTCCTGAACTCTGCCACGACCATCCCAAGTCGAAAACTGCATAACCAGTAAAAAAATTTTTGGATCTTCCATTGATTGAACTAATCACATTATGTGATAGTGACTGTGTGTTACACTCCAGCTAAAAATTAGTTTCCAGATAAGTCAGTGGAATCTAATTTTGAAACCAGAATGTCATGCACAACTACTACAGTACAGGGGGTTGAGAATGAACTTCTCCCATTTTCATCATGGTGCTTTCTGCAAATTCTTCACAAGCCACTCTGCCACTAATCTTAGTATCACCAGAAAACTTGAATGCATCATGCTTGGTCCCCTCATCAAAGCTATTGATGTATATTGTGAGAAAATCTCAGATTCTAGTACCATTTACCTATCACAATCCACCACTAACAGTCTCCCAAAAAAGGCCCGTTTATTTTGTCTTTCTTTATGAAAGCGTCCTCACCTGCCCCAGTATATGACTCCCATAACATATTCCTAACTTTGTTTAACAGGACCTTAAACACCATTTGATATCAGCCTCCTAAAAGTACAAGTACACCCCATTAATCTGTCCCCCCTCCTTATCTACAATCTCAAAAAGCTCCCAAGAGAAATTTCAATGTGATTCATGGTGACCCTGCCCATTCTTATTATCTCAAGTTATCTGAAGACTTGGGGGAATAGGGCGGAGATGAGGAGAAATTGCTTTTCCCAGAGTATCTGTGGAATTCTCAGCTCAGGGAAGCAGTTGAGGCTGTCTTATTAAATGTATTTCAGGCACAATTAGCTAGATTTTTGCATAGCGGGGAATTATGTGTTATGTTTAAGCCTTAATTAAAGCAAATAGGTATAGCTTAGTCCACGGCCAGATCAGCCATGATCTTATTGAATGGTGGAGCAGACTCGATGAGCCAGAGGCCAACTCCTGCTCCTATTTCTTATGGTTTTTATATTCCAAAACACCTGCTGCAACTTCCTTAATAATAGACTCCGGCATATTTTCTACCACTGACATTGGGCTAACTGGTTTCTAGTTCCCTATTGTTTGTTGCCTGTTATTAAGTAATAAGATTACATGTTCCAGCCTATGGTGATAGCTGTTGCATCCATGGAATTTTAGAAGATGACAACCACTGTGTCCACCGTCTGCATAGCTTGCCCAGCAGTCTTTGCATTTTCTCTTACAATTTCAGCTTTGATGCATTTGAGGTTTGTTTCTGTTGTTCTAGAAAAATCGTAATGATTAAAAACAGTATTTACATTCAGCATTTGAACAGACCCATTAAGTACCACTGGATGCACTATTTGCACTCTCCCCAAAAACATTGCCTCCTTTAGCCTGTCTATTTGATCTCTAGTGTCAATCAGCATTCTTGTTAGTGCTGTGAGTCCATTAGATGTTGATCATTGAAAGAGATAGACTTTGGTTAATTATCCTATCCATGTTTTGGGTCAGATTGCTGCTGGGGTTCCCAACCTGGAGTCCACAGATGCCTTGCTTAATGGTATTAGGCCATTGCATTAAAAAATTTGGTGACTCTTGGACTGCTGGTATTAGGGCGAGTGCTCATTATGAATTCCTCTCTGTGATCACACGGATCATAATAACAAGTGTGTTCCAGATAAGTAGAGACAAATATAAAGCCATTGACAAAAAAACAGTATTTGAAAATGGCTATCCAGATGATCTGATTCACTGTACTTGTAAGTATGAGATAGGATTACAGAACAGAAACTGGCCAATCAGAATTTGCTCCTGTTCTTACTTCCCCACCCCCACCCCCAATAACTTTACCTTTACATATCTAACTTTTCCTTAAAGTATCAATGCAACATGCCTCAACTAATTCTGTCAATATCAAAGTGTTGTTGCAGTTAATACTCCATAGCTCTTCTTTCCTATTGATGTCAAAGCCAGGCAAAATTGGGCAGGGTGTATAATGGATGGCTTATCCAATACTATCAAGCACACAGAGGAGGAACTACCCAAGTCAGTCTGTACTTTATTCAATTATCTTAAAAGTCTCTGTAAAGGGCTCCAGGACAGATGTCTCCAGCACTACATTTTGCTTTTCTCCAGAGGATATAACCAATCAGATAAAAGCAATCTTACTGTACTATTATAGATTGTCACTATTGTACCTACAATTTAGATTACTCTTTATTGGTCAATGCAGACAATACAATAAACCAGACAAATCTGATTAACACTGTAGAAGCAAAAATCAATTTATGAATATAGTTTACCAATTCTTTACTGTTAGCCAAGTTGAGTAACTCTAAAAGCAGAACTCATTTAAAATTCATATACAATGTCTAAATCAGGTCTCTAGTTACCAAAATTCACTGCATGAGAATACTGCATGATACTTCAGTGCAGGGCTGAATGGGGAGCTGCACTTGCTGCATGTATTGCTAGTTGTGTATTCACAGGGTATGGCAGTTATATCCAATGAACAGTGGTATGAATTCCAACCTATTCAACACGGAAAAATACGTATGTAGGGTTACTTATGCACTCAGCAAAATACCTCACAGTGAAACAATATCGACTTTGTATTTAAATATTACCTTTAACATAGTAAAAGACTCCAATGCATTCATGGGAGTGTTGCAAGAAACATTGATAACCCAGACATATAAAGCAATATAATGACAGGGCACCATAGCCTTGGTCATTAAAAAGAGTCTTAAAGGAGAGAGCTCCAGTGCTTAGGGTCTGAAGGCATGGCTGCCAGGGGCACAGCAATGAAAATCGGACATTTGACCTGCAGAATAAGTGCTCATAATGAATCTCATTGTACGTACTCAATGTTCTGCAGATCGCTGGAGTCCATGAAAGTAATGGTTTATACCCTCATTGCTGGGATTAAGGTGGAATACTCTGTCATATGGTATGTTGGACTGTTGCAGATGTTACATGTTTATGCTTAAAAGCATGTGTTAATGAGAATAATTAAAAGAAAATTGAAAAGAAATAACTGTGAGTAACTGTTGGATGGTGCTGTAATGAAATGTGACAAGCCTACAATCACTTCTGAACAGGAATGCAGAACAGAAATCACAATGGCAAGCTGACCTCCAAAAGCAGAACCTCCTCCTCTTGACAAGGATAGGCTCAGTACGTTTTAAAGTCATAGAGTTATAGAACACTGCAGCAGATAGAGAGGCCCTTTGGCCCATATAGTCCATGGCAAACTATTATTCTGCCTAGTCCCATAGCCCTCTATACCCCTCATCCATGTACTATGTTGAAATCAAACGCATATCCATCGTTCCCACTGGCAGCTCGTTCCACACTCTCACCACTCTCCGAGTGGAGAAGATCCCCCTCATGTTCCCTTTAAATATTTCAAACTTTTGACCTTATTTGGATCTTTTTCAGAGCAAACAATCTCCATCAAGAGTTCCAAAAGGGTTTGTGGCTCTTTATCAAAGCAAAGTTCTGCAGATGCTGTATACCTGGCAGAAACCGCAAATGTTAGAAATGTTCAGAAAATCTGGCAGCATCTGTGGGGACGGAAGCAAAAGTTAAAATTTCAGACTCCTGCAGATTTCAGCGCTTTGTGCCTCCAGAGTTAAACTTTCAGTTTGATGTCCTTTTGGCTTTGACCTCTCTGCTGGCCTGCCATGTTTCATAAACTCTTGGTCACATCAAGTATAGCTATTTGCTTCTTATCCCATGGTAAAAATAGAGACCTGCGGATATGTCCTTGTCAGCCTGCACAGGTGTCAGGTAAAACAGATGACAATTATAATCAGGGAGATTAGAGCACTTGGATCTGGAGCTCCCGATGTCACCTCCTGTATATCAGTGAGACCCGATGCAGATTGGGACACCTCTGAGCACCTACAATCCGTCTGCCAGGAAAAGTGGAATCTCCCAGAAGCCACCCATTTCAATTCTACTTTCCACTCACTTTCCAACATGTTAGTCCATGGCCTCCTCTACTGCCACAATGAGGCCACACTCGGTCTGGAGGAGAAACACCTTATATTCTGCCTGGGTAGCCTCCAACCTGATGGTGTGAACATGGATTTCTTGATCTTCTGGTAGGTGACCACCCCCACACATTCAGTATTGCAATAGAATAAAAAGAATTACAGAAGCATGAGAGAGGAGCTTACCCAGGTGGATTGGAGGAGGATACTGGCGGGATGACAGCAGAACAGAGATGGCAGAAGTCTCTGGGAATAGTTCACAAGGCACAGGATAGATATGTCCCACAGAGGAAGAAGTTCTCACATGGCAGGGGTAGGCAACCGTGGCTGACAAAGGAAGTTAAGGACTGCATAAAAGCCAAGGAAAGGGCATATCAGGTAGCAAAAGTAAATGGGAAGTTGGATGATTGAGAAGCTTTTAAAATCCAACAAAAGGCAACTAAAAAAGCTATAAGAAGAGAAAAGATGAAATATGAGGGCAGACTAGCCAATAATATACAGCAGGATACCAAAATTTTTTTCAGTTATATGAAGAGTAAAAGGGAGGTGAGAGTTGATATTGGGCCACTGGGAAATGATGCTGATGAAGTAGTGATAGGGGACAAGAAATGGCAGATGAACTTAATGGATACTTTGCATCTGTCTTCACTGTGGAAAACTCTAGAGTGTTCTAGAGATCTGTGAGTGTCAGGGAGCAGGAATGAATGCCATTGCTATTACAAAGGAAAAAGTGCTAGGCAAACTGAAAGGTCTTATGCTGGATAAGTCATCTGGACTAGATGGACTATATACCAGCATCCCGAAAGAGGTTGCTGAAGAGATAATGGATGCATTGGTCATGATCTTTCAAGAATCACTTGATTCTGGCATGGTTCCAGAAGGCTGGAAGATTGCAAATGTCACCCCAGTCTTTAAGAAGAGAGGAAGGCAAAAGAAAGGAAATTATAGGCCCATTAACCTAACCTCAGTGATTGGGAAAGTGTTGAAGTCTATTATTAAGGATGAGCTTTCAAGGTACTTGGAGACTAATGATAAATTAAGTCAAGTCAGCATGGCTTCTGTAAAGAGAAATCCTGCCCGATAAATCTGTTAGAGTTAAAGTAACAAGCAGGGTGGACAAAACAGAGGCAGTGGATCTCATTTACTTGGATTTTCAGAAGGCGTTTGATTAGGTGCCACAAATGAGGCTGCTTAATGAGATAAACTCCTATGGCACTACTGGAAAGTTACAGGTATGGATAGCAGAATGGCTGACAGGCAGGAGGCAGCGAATGGGAATAAAAGGAGCCTTTTCTGGTGGGTGCCAGTGACTAGTGGTGTTCCTCATAAGTCGGTATTAGGACCACTATTTTTCACATTGTCATTGATTTAGATAATGGAATTGATGTCATGGTCTGGTCCGTAAAATCCGCATTCCGGTTCACGATCCGGTCCATCGATCCTTATTCCTGGTTTTTCTGTTTTCCCTGGTTCCATTGGGTGCCTTAATTGAGGCACCTGGTTCTTGTTTTGGGCTGGCTCCATAAATAGCTTCAGGATTCAGCTTCAAGCTTCCCTTCCCTTTCTGCCTGAAACCTTTGTCTGCAACCTACGCCAGGAGCCTGGCCTGCCCAGGAGTCCTGCGTCCTGCCCAAACCAAGGCTCTGTGTTTCCAATCTCCCAAGACCTAGTCAAGGCTTCGTGTTCTTGTCCTGTCCATGTATCTCGTCCTGTCCTGTAGTCACGCCACGACCTGTAGCCACATCTTGTCCTAGCCTAGACCTGGGTTCTAGTTCTGAGTCAAGACCCAGATTCCTAGTTCCAACCAAGACCTAGGTTCCAGGTCCTTGTCCAGGCTCTGTTCTGGAGTACTGTCTTCCCTGTCCAAGTCTGAGCTTCGTGTCCTCATCCAGTTCTGGGGCCTCGCCCAGCCCGGTGCTGGAGATACCTCATCCTGTGCTGGATTGTCCCCATCCGAATCCTCAGCAGTTTACCTCAGCAAGCATCCTGGGCAGTCATCCCAGCCCTGTGTCTAAGAAAGGGTCCCGGCCCTGTACCCAAGAGCCTAACTAAGCTTAGTCCAAGAGCTTTGTCCTGTGCTGGAGTCTCTTGTCCAGTCCAAGCCCACCTCCAAGAACCTCGTCCTGTCCAAGCTACGGCTTTGTGTTCTCATCCTGTCCATGTGCCTCATCCTGTGCAGGAGTTCCACGTCCGGTCCTGTAGCCACGTCTTGTCCTGGCCTAGATCCGGGGTCCGAGCCCGAGTCAAGACCCAGGTTTCGGGTCCAGTCTCTGGCTTGGAGTCCTAGCCCAGGCCCCTAGTTCCAAGTTCCTTGTCCTGGTCCCACTTTCCTAGCCTTAGTCCTAGCCCTGGCCCTGAATCCTAGTCTCGTCCAGGGCCTGTGTGTCACTGTCCAGCTCGTGTCTTCCTGACTCCCCTTGCTTTCTTGATAAACCTTGTCCTGTTCCTAGTACTTAAGTGTCTGTGTCTTGCATTTAGGTCTGCTCTCAAGGCCCCCTTATGACAATTGATGGCTTCATGGTAAAGTTTGTGGATAATACGAAGATAAGTGGAGGGGTAGGTAGTGCTGAGGAAGCAATGCGATTGCAGCAAGACTTAGACAAATAGGAAGAATGGGGAGAAAAGTGGCAGATGGAATACAGTGTAGGGAAATATATGATATTGCATTTTGGTCAAAGGAACAATAGTGCAGACTGTTATCTAAATGGAGAGAAAATTCAAACAGCAGAGCTGCAAAGGGACGTAGGAGTCTTCGTGCAAGACTCCCAGGTTAACCTACAGGTTGAGTCTGTAGTAAAGAAGGCAAATGCACTGTTGGCATTTAATTCAAGGGGAATAAAATATAAACATAAGGAAATATTGTTGAAGCTTTATAAGACACTAGTCAAGCCACACTTGGAGTATTGTCAACAGTTTTGGCCCCCTTATCTCAGAAAAGATGTGCTGTCATTGGAGAAGGTCCTGAGGAGGTTCACGAGGATGAAGGGGTTAACATATGAATGAGAAGCATTTGGCAGCTTTGGTCCTGTACTTACTGGAATTCAGAAGAATGTGTAGGAATCTCATTGAAACCTACTGAACGTCAGAAAAACTGGACAGGATGGATGTGGAGAAGATGCTCCCTCTGGTGGGGGTGTTCAGAACTAGAGGGCACAGCCTCAAAATTGAGGAGTGACCTTTTAGAACAGAGGTAAGGAGGATTTTTTTTTACCCAAAGAGTGGTGAATTTGTGGTATGCTCTGCCATAGACCGCATAGGAGTCCAAGTTCCTGGGTAAATTTAAAGCAGAAAGTTGAAAGAAACCAGTTTGGTTGGGACATCAAAGGATCTGGTGAGAGGGCAGGTGTATGGGGTTGAATGAGATCTGGGATCAGCCATGATGAAATGGTGGAGCGGACTCCATGGGTTGAATGGCCTAGTTTTTGTGTTTGACAAGTAATAAAGGACCCCAGCACCAACTCCTGTGGCACACAATGAGCAACACTGCACCTCTCTGACGATAGAGGCTCGTGGCAAAGCTCTGGACAATGCAAACAATTTCCCTCAGGAGCCAACACTCAGTAAAGGCAGGCCTGATCCCATATCCAAGGACTGTGGTGGTGAATTGGCCACTGTAAATAGCCGCTGGTGGAAGGGGTGGAGGGGTGGCAGAGTCTGGGGAGAATTTAATAAAGGGGTTAGTGTAAATGAGTTCTTGATGGTCAATGGATTTGTATCGGTGTGGCATGAGTCTGTGACTAACTATGGCCACTAGGCTGTGGTTGAAAGAACAGGTACACTCCAACCAGAGGAAAAACTGGTAGAGAAAACTTTTGTGTCAGCGTCAACAAGAGGAAAGTCTGTTTATCCTTATTTTCTTTCACAGAATAGTTCGCCGTTCTTACGTCACACTCACACCCTCAGACACAACAGATTCCTTCATTTGCTGCAGCATAAAGTGAAACTGTTTTATTTACTGTTTGAGCTATTAAATAACATTTCATCCAGGTCATGACTTGTTCCCATTGCTACCATCCAGAAGGAGGTACAGAAGCCTGAAGACACACACTCAATGATTCAGGAATGGCTTCTTCTCATCTGCATCCGATTTCTAAAAAGATATTGAATTCTTGAACACTACCTCACTACATTTTATTTCCAATTTTGCACTATTTATTTAACTTAACTATTTTAATATATATTTACCTACTGTAATTCATGTTTTTTCCTATTATTATGTATTGCATTGTACTGCTGCTGCAAAGATAAAAAATTTCATGACATATGCCGGTGATATTAAACCTGGTTCTGATTCTGAACACTAGTTTTTCATGAAGCCATAAGTGGCTTCAAGATCTACAAAAAATGACTAAAGTTACATGTACAGATTTGCTGTATAACAATTTGTCCATGCAGCATAGATTCATAGAGTTGTACTGTACAGAAACAGGACCTTCATCCCAAATTGTCCATACTGACCAAAGTACTTTTCTATGTCAATATTTGTCCCAGTTCCTTCTAAGTCTCTCCTGTCTATTTACCTGTCCAAACAACTTTTAAGTGTTATAGTCGTACTTGCCTCTACGACCCGCCTCAGCTGCTGGAAGTTCCTTCCATATACCTCGTGCTAACTTTGCGAAAATCTTGCCTCTCTGGTGCCCTTTTTTGTGTTGTCCTGAGAAAGAATGGTCACTCAGTTTTTCGAGCCCGGATTTAGCCAAGTAAATGTGCATGTTGAGACTGGGGCGAGGGCACGACTGTCTTCTCTGCAGTGGCATCAAAGGTTGAAGAGCTTGCCAAGATGCCATTCCTGAATAAACTGTATTGTTGTACTTATTTGTCTTTTGAGAGTATGGGTAATAGGACCAAGTCCATCTCAGCTTATTATGTGTTTGCATCTGTCAATCTTGGCTTCACTGTAAATCACAGGCATTCACAATTACATTTAGATTCTATCTTTTATTATTAAATAATCACCCTGCTTAGGCACGACTCACGATCTGAGCAACAACATCTGGTAAAACCCTCTGCTTGCTTTTGCTTCATTGAAAAGAAAGAAATGTTTGTGTGATGCTTCAGTGAGTAACTGTACTGCTGACTTCTCTGGACCCAAGCATAGGTTTCAACTCTTGCACTATGCTCAGTATATGCGGCATCGCATCGCATTACACACAAAGCTACTGTCGGCAATACAAATAACACATAACCAGGTGCCTGTTTCAAGCCAGCAGCATTTGGGAGGACAAACCAGGGTAGAACTTACACTGAAAAGTGCAGTAGAACAAATGGACCTGGGAATACACATCCCTAATTCCTTGAACGTGGCCTCAAAGGTAGATAAGGTCGTAAAAAGATCTTTTGGCACATTGGCCTTCATAAACTAGACCACTGAGTACAGGACCATAAACACAAGAGAGTCTATGGATGCTGGAAATCCAGAGCAACGCGCACAAAATGCTGGAGGAACTCAGCAAGTCAGGTAGCCTCTGTGGAGGGAAATCAACAGTCAACGTTTTCTGCCAAGACACTTCATCAGGACTGGAAAGGAAGGAATAAGATACTGGAATAAAAATGTAGGGTGGAGGGTGTGGGAAGAGCACTAGCTGGAAGGTGATGGGTGGGAAAGGTAAAGGGCTGAAGCTGATTAAGACACTGCAGTACAGCATCCAGCTCTGAACACTACCTGCATGAAAAGCATCAATAACCTTGAAAGAGTGCAGAAAAAATTTATACAGATGTTGCCGGTACTTGAGGACTTGAGTTATGAGTGAAGGTTGAATAGATAGGGACTTTAATGCTAACTGGAGCTCAGGAGAATGAGTGGAGGTTGAGGCATACAAGATTATTAGGGGTATAGTTAGGCTTGTGGGCTTTCTCCCCTCAGATTGGGTGAGACCACAACTGGAGATCATAGGTTTAGAGTGAAATGTGAAATACTTACAGGGTATCTGAGGGGCAACTTCTTCACTCAGAGAGTGGTGTGAGTGTTGAATGAGCTGGCAAAATAAGTAGTGGTTGATTTCAGCACTTGTTGGATAGGTACGTGGACGGGAAGGGTACGGTTTAGGTGCAGGTCGATGGGACTAGGCAGATTAATGGTTTGGCATAAACTAGATTGGCTGAAGAGCTTGTATCTATGCTGTAGTGTTCTATGACTTTCAGGACCGTCTGCGGTTCAAGTCGAGGTGCTTCATATGGACCCCAAGGAGGGTGGTGTGAGTGTGGAATGACCTGCCAGTGGAAGTGCTGGGTACGGGTTCAATCGTAGCATTTGAGAGAAGTTTGGACAGGTACATGGATGGGAGAGGTACGGAGGGCAATGGTCCAGGTGCAGGTAGATGGTACTATACAGACGACCAGGTCAACACAGTCTAGGTAAGCAGAAAGGCTTGTAACTGCACGAGTTCCCACTGAGTGCTCTTGTTTCCTCTCGCATCCGAGTTTCAGAATGCAGCTGATCGACATGTGAGAAGAGATTGTGTTATAGGGAAAAATAAAGGGGATGGGAATATTGGTACAGACTCAATGGGCCAAATGGCATCCTTCTGTGTTGGACAGCTTGTCCGATTTTTGAACTCACAGTTCTTAGCAAAGGTTTTGCATTCTGAGCAGCTGAATTGTGGCCCATTGCCTGGCACAAGTGTTTCTGGTATTCCACGGTGAGTGAATACAGCTGTACACAGGTGCTGTGTAACTGCTGCCAAAGATGTGGAGGACAGCTTGGACATCTCAACATTCTGTGAGTAGTAATCCACAGTGAGAAGATACTTGTCTCTTTTCAGCTCAGAAGCGTCTGTGCCTTCGATTTGCCATGGGAAGTCTGGGAATTCTGCGGGACAGGGAGGCTCAGCATGATTTTTGTGCCGTTTTCTCCATTGCTTTACATAATCTCCCAGCTGTGTGCTCAGACCAGGCCAACACATGGATTGTCTTGCTCTTAAGACATTTTTCTCTGCCTTGGCGTCCTCGGTAGGTTTGACTGATGATTTTAGCATGCATGGAAGCAGGAATAAGAAGCCTGGAGCCCTTTAGCAGCAACCCATCAAGAATGGTGAGTGTGTCCAGTAAGGACTGAGTTCGTGAGCTTCTTTTGGAACAGCTGCCCGTCCATGCTCACGGTATTACATGACCTTGCTGCACATTTGGTCCTTTTTCAACTCAGCATGAATTTCATCCAGTTTACATTGTGGTGCTGGAAAGCATTCCCATACCTGAGCAAGGTAGATATTGGTGTTTCCTAGGAGGGTGGAGTCAGCTTCTGTCCCCTCACTTCTGCGTAGCATCCTTGACAGAATATCTGATGATGTGAAAGGTTTGCCAGGGGTGTATTCAATGTCTAACAGTATCACATAAGCCTCATTCTGAACCTTTGCAGAAATTTGCTCTACTATATGCTCAGTAGAGAGCAGAATAAACTTCTCCCACCTCACTGTATTTTGTTGGATCAACACAGATCCTCACTGTGCCATCTGGCTTAGGAACAGGAACGATGCCCACACACTAATCAGTAGGTCCATTCATTCTAGTTATAACTGGATAAGGGGAAGACATCTGTAACATCTGCCCCGGTGTCCATTTTGACTGTCTCTGCCTCATTTTACAACTGAACCGCAGTACACCAGCCTTGTCTATTTGGACCTACAGCCCCAGGGAAAGCTCTCTCTTCATGGTCTTCTTTGACCTCCTGAAGAACTGTTTTTGAGTGACGCTAACTTTTATAATGGCCAACTCTATTTTGTTGGTGGCTTTTCACTTCTTTTGCTGCACAGAGCTCTGTGACATAGAGCGATCTTCGCCGTGCACTCTACCAGCAATTTTGGTCTCATCTGCAGATTTACTAATCATTCTACCTACATTCCCTTCCACATCACGAATATGTATAACAACCAATGGACTCCAGCACCAATCACTGTGGTACGCATCTGGCTATCTCTAATCTCTGGTCTGAAGGACCGTGCTCCACCACCACCCTTTGCTTTCTATTACCAAGCCCATTTTTTATCCAATTTGCTCTTTCACCCTGGATTCCATGTATCCTAATCTTCTGGACCATCCTGCCACGCAAGACATTGTCAAAGGCCTTGCCAAAATCCATGTTTGAAGTTCAAAGTAAATATATTATCAAACTACATATATGTCACCAAATACTACCCTGAGGTTAATTTCCTTGCATGCATAAGCAGTAGAACAAAAAAATACAACAGAATCCACCCAAAAGCTGACAAGCAACCAATGTGCAAAAGAAGGGAAACTGCATATAAGTACAAAAAAAAATTATCATTATTCTTTTCACAGCCTTCTATGGAACACATCCCCATGATCTGATCAGACTAGAGGTCGATAAGAAAGTGTTGAACGCCTGGCTCAGAGTTGGAGACCTCTTCACAGAGGCAGAAGGGTTCCATGTGGCAATACAGGACCAGGTGGTTTTCACAAAAATGTATCAAAAATACATAATAAAAGACAAATTCAAGACGATAAATGCAGAAAATGCCAAGAGAAACCAGAAACAATCCAACACATTACAGGATCCTGCAGCAGTTTAACTCAATCTGATTACTCACACGGGCACAAACTAGTGGCAAACATCATTCACCAAAATCTTGCTTTAAAATACAGACTCATGAAAGAAACTATACCTTACTATAAATACAATAGGACAATCCATAGTAACCATCCAGATATGATAATACTGGATAAACTAGCAAGAACAACTTACTTGATAGATATAGCCATTGCAAACAATAAGTCAGTAAGTGAAAAATGCCAGAAATATGCTGAATTAAAAGTCAAAACTGAAAGACCTTGGAACAGGGTATACATTGTCCAATGGTAATATATACAACTGGTATCTTCCCAAAGTCACTACACAACAGTATTAAAAAATTAGGGCTACACAGCAACATCTATGTAATTCTCCAGAAAGCCACAAGAATAGTCCAAAAGCTCCTAGCAATTGAGGAATGAGTGTGCTTGGCTATGCCCGTACCCCAGCATGAGCTGAGAAAAAAACACTTCAATAATAAATTAATTAATTAATCAGATAAATAGATAAAAACATGAGTTGTAGAATCCTTGAAAGTCAGTCCATAGGTTATGTTCCGTGATCATTTCAATGTTGTGGTGAGTGAAGTTGTCCACACTGGTTCAGAAGCCTGATGGTTGGAGGGAGCTTGATGGGACCTAAGACTCCTACACCTCCTCCCCAATGGCAGCAGCGAGAAGAGAGCATGGCCTGTATGGTGGAGATCCTCGATGACAGTTCTGCTTTCTTGTGGCAGCGCTCTTTGTAGTTGTGCTCAATATTGCGGAGGACTTTTCCGATGACGTACTGGGCCATATCCACCACTTTTTGTAGCCGCCATCCATCGGCCTGCCCTCATTAATCCTGCTCATCAATCAAGTTTATGAGACATAATGTCCCACATACAAAACCATGTTGACTATCCCTAATTAGTCTTTGCTGTTCCAAACACAAAAAGATCTTGTCCCTCAGAATCCCTTACAGTAACTTTCTCTCCACTGATGCAAGGCTCAGCAGCCTGTAGTTACCTGGTTTGTCCAAGCAGCCTTTCTCAGATAAAAGTACACCATTATCTATCCTCCAGTCTTCCAGTCCCTCACCTGTGGTAACAAGAACAAAAAGTCCTTGCCAGGGTTCCCAAAAATCTGCTCCCTCACTTCCCACAAATTTTGAAGTACATAAATGTGGATAAATCCCCAGGATGGGACATCTGATCAGGCCCTGGGCGGTTATCCACATTTATGCAATTCAAGGTTGTCAACACCTCCTGTTTCATAACATTGATATGCCTCAGAATATCGTAGTTCCCACCCGTGATCTCACTAGCTTCCGTCACTTTCTCCACAGTAAAAACAGACAAGAAGTATTCATTTAAGACCTTTCCTATCTGTCGTGGCTCTGCATACAGATTACCAAACTGATCCTTATGGAATCCTCCTCTCTTTCGAGTCATCCTCTTGCTCTTAACACTGTATGCATACGAGGGGTGATTGATAAGTTCGTGGCCTAAGGCGTCAACTTCAGAAAACCTAGCACATTTATTTTTCAACATAGTCCCCTCCTGCATTTACACACTTAGTCCAGCGGTCGTGGAGCATATGGATCTTGGACCTCCTCCAGTAAGTGTCCACAGCAGGGGTGATTAATAAGTTTGTGGCCTAAGGTAGAAGGAGATGAGTTATACAGCTCTCGTTACATGCACATGCAGTTCAACTCTTTGAGTGATTATGCAGAAAGTTTGAAGTTAACTCATCAGGGGTGATTGATAAGTTTGTGGCCTAAGGTAGAAGATGACCTTAGGCCACGAACTTATCAATCACCCATCTGTGGACACTTTCTGGAGGTCCAAGATCCATTTGCTCCACAACTGCTGAACTAAGTGTATAAATGTAGGAGGGGACTATGTTGAAAAATAAATGTGCTAGTTTTCTAAAATTGACTCCTTCTACCTTAGACCACTAACTTATCAATCACTTTTCGAAGTATCTCTTATAATTCCCCGTTACAGGGAGATCTCATGACCCCTTTTTACTCTCTTCATTTCTTTCTTGAGCGCACTCTGACATCCTTTATTCTCACCTCCTGACTGTGTGCCTGTGTGTGCACGTGTGTGTGTATACAGTGCCTATAAAAAGTATTCAGCCCCACTTGGGAGATTTCATGTTCTATTGTTTTACAACATTGAATCACAGTGACCAGACATGCAAAGCTGACAGACCCAGGCTGTAATTGCTGCCAAAGGCGCATCTACTACTGACTTGAAGGGGGTGAATATTTATGCAATCAATTATTTTGTGTTTTATATTTGTAATTCATTTACATCACTTTGTAGAGATCTGTTTTCACTTTGATGCAAAAGAGTCTTTTTCTGTTGATCAGTGTCAAAAAAAGGCAAATTAAATCCACCATGATTCAATGTTGTAAAACAATAAAACATGAAAACTTCTGGGGGGGGGGGTGGTGAATAGTTTTTATAGGTACTGTATGTGTGTGCATTTGTGTTTGTGTGTTCATATGTCACGCATGTGTGTGTGTATTGTGACCATTTGAGTGCATGTGTTTGTGCAAGTGTATGTATGTATGTAAGCATTTGTGTGCATACATATATCTGTGTGCGTGTGTGTGTGTGTGTGTGTGTGTGTGTGTGTGTGTGTGTGTGTGTGTGCGTGTGTGTGTGCGTGTGTGTGTGTGTGTGTGTGTCTGTGTGGGCATGGACAGGATTTGAGAGTGAGAGGGTTAACATTTTTCCGCAGTGAGGGAGTATTCCGCCACCTAGTGGCCAAATTCAGGGAGGACTCAGCAGTGTCTATTGTTCAACCAACATTGCTGGGGGAAAGGTGTGCGCATAACACGAGGGAAATTGATGTAGTTTCTGTTGGTAAGGAAGATGGAGAAACCAAAAGAAATATTCAGTCTTTGAGGTGCTCTGCTAGCTACTTTGAGAGCACAAATTTTTAAAAATTTAAAAGGCTGGTAACATCTGTGAAAAGTCCTCATGAAGGGTCTTGGCCTAAAAGATTGGCTGTTTACTCTTTACCATAGGTGCTGCCTGGCCTGCTGAGTTCCTCCAGCAATCTGTGTGTTTTACTTGGATTTACAGCATTGGCAGATTTTCTGTTGTCTGTGACAGTTAACTTTTCACATTGAAGACACTTCAGAACTATTCTGATAAAGAGTCTTTGTCCTAAGACGTTAACTGTTTTTCTTTACGCAGATACTGCCTGACTTGCTGACTCTTTCCAGCTTTTTGTGTATGTGTTTATTTTATATTTCCAGCATTTGCAGACCTTTGAATATCATTTACTTCAGCCCTTTACGGGCGATAACAGATTGATAGTCTGCTTTGCCCCCCGTCCACTCTTCTACTCAGTGAGTTTTCTCGAGGAGTGACGTGTTGTCCAATGTGCTCTGCTCGTGAGTAAGTCAGGTGACTGATGGCATCGCAAATGATTTCAGCAGCTGTCCAGAGGGAAAGCAGAAAGTTTTTGAACGGTGACGGCGGGTATCTCGTTCAGCACTCACTTACACTAACTCATACAGACAAACACTCAAATTCATTCACTCCGATTCACAGGCACCATTTCATTCACTCTCACTGAATCAGCCACGAACTGAGTCATTCGCTGACTCACAGCCAGGGGAGTTATGATAACATAGTGGTTCACTTATTACGCTGCCAATTAGCATTTAGTACCATTGTTCTGGGGACAGACAGGAGTTTGAATACCATCAAGGCAGCTGGGGAATTTAAACTCGGTGAAGTGTGGAATCACTGATAAACACCACAGAAGTTTAAGTTTGTAAAAACCCATCAGTGTCACTGATACACTGGTTTGCAAAGTGGGAGTCCTGAGGGTGGGCTGCCAAAATGGCACAGGCAAGGGTCAGTAATGTGGGGCCCAAGGGTTGCAGACAGAAGGACTGGCCTCAGCAGACTGGAACAAGCACTGGAGAGGTACCCAAAGAGAGTTGGAGAGAAAGACAGGCAGAGACAGAGTGAGAGACTCTGGGAGTCCCCATCTTAACTGCATTTTACAGTAGCACCACTGAGAGCGTCCAGACAAGATGCATCTCCATCTGGTATGGGACCAGCCAAGCATCGGACCAGAAGTCCCTACAAAGGACTGCAAGAATGACTGAGAGGATCATAGGGGACGTTTATCAGAACGGTGCATACACAGGGCCCTTAATATTTTTAAGGATCTCACTCACCCATCCAGTATCCTCTTTGACTTTCCACCATCAGGCAGGAGATGACAATGTAAAAAACAAGAATGGTTAGAATGAGAAACAGTTTCTTCCCCAAGGCCATTAGACTGCTGAGCTCCCTGCCACATTGTATTCTAAGTGTCACTGGCTAATCTCTTCTGTACCTTACAGTATTTAATATTGATGCACTTCAGTTGGTTATTTATGTGTGATTTATCCATAGATATTATCCTTACCTTCAAAGGTTATCGTGTGCTATATGTGTTGTGTGTGCTACTGTGCTTTACACCCTGGTTCGGAGAAACTTTGTCTTGTTTCTATATGCATTATATGATTATACAAATTATATACATGTATATAGTTAAATGACAATAAAGTTGATGACTTGACTTGAGCTTTGGGTTAGGGGTGAAAGAGTGAAAGAGCTCAGGGAGAGAGCACTCGAGAAGTATTGAGGGAGTGAGGGAGAACGAGCCCAGAGAGTTGTTGGAGGGCATGTGAAGAGGGTTCAAAAACTTTGAGGAGGAATGTGGGAGAGAGGGCCCAGAAAGTCTGAGGAAGTTGCAGGAGAGACACTGAACCTGGGAGTTTGAGGGCAGTCTGGGCAATTCGGGGGCTGTGCAGGAGAGGAATCCGTGGAGCTTGGAGGAATAGTAGGGAAGAGATTGGGGAGAATGTGGGGTGGCTGCAGAGTGGGGAGAGGGAAGCTTGAGAGTTCGGAGAGCACAGTCTGCAAACCAGGGACTGCACATCCTGTCTCTGACCTGGTTACTCTCAACCTCACGTGCTTTTGGCAAGTACAGCACAGGAAGAGGCCCTTCAGCCCATCATGTCTGCACTAGCCAATATGCCAAAGTAGCTAATCCCATCTGTCTACACATATTCTAACTGCACATGCTCTGACTGAATGCCCACAAGAAAATAAATCTCAGGGAAGTATATGGTGACAGACACGTACTTTGATAATAAATTTACTTTGAACTTTGAACTATATCCCTCCATTCCCTGCCTGTTTATGTGTCTGCCCAAATGCCTCTTAAGCATTAAAGCCTGTGATGAGGCAAACCAGGACTGTACACAATATCCAAAATGTGGCCTGCCCAAGTCACACACAGCCGCAGCATGACTAACCAATCTTTATACTCAATGCCACAAAGACAAACATACCATACACATTCTTTGTCACTTTATTCACTCGTGTTGTCACTTTCAGAAAGGGTGATGAAGTGATAGTGAAGTAACACATGAAGTAAAATATCCTTCCCATATTTACTTTACGGGTTTAGTCAAAGTGGTTTGATTACACAAACAATTAGATTGGGTGGTTAATATTATATGGGAAGATAAACCATTAGATAACCACTTCACCTCTATTGCAGGGAATTAGTAGAAAATCAGGACTTTGTATGATTTTAATCCACCAGTCACTGGCTGCATCACGGCCTGGTGTGGAAGCACCAATGCCCTTGAATGGAGAATCCTACAGTGAGTAGTGGATATAGGCCCAGTCCGTCACGGGTCAAGCCCTCCCCACCATTGAGCACATGGAGCGTTGTTGCAGGGAAGCAGCATTCACCATAGGGGGCCCCCACCACTTGATCATGCCCTCTCCTCACCATTGCCATCAGGGAAAAAGTACACAAACAGATAATACCCCTCAACCATCAGGCTCTTGAACCAGAGGGGAGAACTTCATTGAAGTTAACTTGCCCCATCACTGAAATGTTCCCTCAACCTGTGGACTCACTTTCAAGGAACCTTCATCCTATGTTCTTGATACTTTTTGCTTATTTTTTATTATTATTATTATTATTATTATTATTATTATTATTATTATTATTATTATTATTATTATTATCATTATTAATTTATTTATTTATTTTTGTATTTGCACAGTTCATTGTCTTTAGCAAGCTGGTTGTACGCACAGTTGATGTGGCCTTTCATTGATTCTGTTAATGGTTATTGGACTTATTGAGTATCCCCACAAGAAATGAATCTTAGGGTTGTAGATGATGATATATATGCACTGTGATAATTTGCTCTGACCTTTGAACTTTGAACAATGTCATCAGTTCGTATCAGTTCCTTACTTTGGGGACAATGAGGAGGGATAGACCAGCATTGCAGGAAATGTCTACATTCCACGAATTAAAAATAATGCTGTCTTCAAACACTGGCTGTAATGTCACATCTCTGTCACTGACTCGTTCTCTTTCACTCATGCAGAGAGCCTCAGAATGTAGTGACCTTTAGAACTCACTTCTCCAGATGCACCTGGATCATTTGAGGACATACAGTTCAGAGGTTTCTGCAACAACTGAGAATTTGACGTTTCTGTGGTGAGGGAGGAAAATGTATTGATGTCAAACATGATTGGGTGGCAGAGTTAACTAATTGAGGTTGATGTCCTTGCACCAATTATGATGAAAGGTTTTCTTGACTGAAACACTGTTTCTCCCTCCACAGCATCTGAGTATTCCCAGCATTTCCTGTTACTTTTCTGATTCCAACATCTGCAGTATTTTGCTTTGATGATTGTCATAGTGAGAGATAAATAAGTGGGCTTTATCCTACAATTCCCAATTCTTTTTACTTCCATGATGTTCCGCTATTAATACATAAAATTCCATCCAATACAACAACATAAAAAAACTTGGAAGAACTCAGCATGTCAGGCAGCATCTATGGAGGGAAATGGACGGTTGACTTTTCAGGTGGAGAACTTTCATGTGTGTTGATCCAGATTCCAGCATCTTCAGTCTCTTGTATCTCCATCCACTACACCCTGGTGGCAAGAATTACTAGTTCTGAAATTTAAAAGAACGGAAGATGCCGCAAAGTAACACACAAAATATTGGAGGATCTCAATAGCTCAGGTAGCATCAATAGAGGCAGCTGGACTGTCAATATTTTATATCTTGATCTGAAATATTGACTCTCTATTTATCTCCACAGATGCTGCCTGACTTGCTGAGTACCTCTAGCATTTTTGGTGTTGCTCCAGATTTGCAGCATCTGCAAAATCTCTTGCATCTCCAAATTCTCAAAGCAGTTATCAGGTCAAGCAGCATATGTGAAGAGAGAAACAGAGTCAAGGTCCTTGCAGGAGAACCATCCTCTCTGATCTGCTGGGTACTTGCCGCTGTGACTTTCCTTTAATTTCACTTTTCTAGCAGCTATGGTGTTTTGCTCTTTGGTTTCTGGTCCTGGGCGTTCAGAGCCCATAACATAGTATAAGAATCATGTGTCCTAATGAAGGGTCTCGGCCAAAATGTCCTTCCTGTAGATGCTGCCTGGCCTTTTGAGTTCCTCCAGCATTTTGTGTATGTCATTCTGGATTTCCAGCATCTGCAGAAACTCTTCTCTTTAAAAATCGTGAGTGGAACACTTGTACAAAACAAGGAAGGGCTGTCTGTGCTTCATAAAAAAAAAGTCTTTAACATTTTTCCCAGCCTAGGGGAATTCCAACCTGCTCTAAGTCACTGAGGAAATGTTAAAAAGGTAGTTATTTCTGTGGAGGAAATACTTGTGCTTTGGACTTGCACTCTTCTCATCACTACTGTCAGGAAGAAGTTACAGGAGCCTGAAGACTCACACTCAATGAATCAAAAACTGTATCATCCCTTCCATCATCAGATTCCTGAATGACTCACCAACCCATGAACACTACCTCGGTATTGCTTTTTATGGACACTATTTATTTGCAGTATCTTGTAATTCACAGTCATTTGATGTCTTCCACAAGACCATAAGATATTGAAGCAGAACTAGTCCATCTAGCCCATTGAGGCTGTTCTGCTCTTCCATCATGGTTGACCTATTATCCCTTTTAAAACCCATTCTCCTGCCTTCTCCCTGTAACCTTTGATACCAAAATTAATCAAGAACCTATCAAACTCCACCCCAAGTATCCCCACCAGCTGTCTGTTGCAATGAATTCCACAGATTTACCACCCGCTTCAAGAAATTATTCCTCATCTCTGTTCTAAACGGACATCCCTCAATTCTGACACTTGTCCTCCATCCTAGATTCCCCCGCTAAAGGTAACACCCTCTCCACATCCACTTTATCCAGACCTTTCAATATTCAATAAGTTGCATTCTTTTAAACTCCATCAAATACTGGCCCAGAGCCATCAAATGCTCCTCATGTGCCAGCAATGTTTTCTTTAGACAAGGTGCCCAAAACTGCTTACAGTACTCCAAGCGTGGTTTGACCTATGCCTTTTAAAGCCTCAGCATTATTACCTCCTTGTCCTTATATTCTATTCCTCTGAGAATGAATGCTAACATCACATTTGCCTTTCCTTACCATCAACTCAACATGCAAGTTAACTTTTAAGAAATCCTGCACAAGGGCTCCCAAGTTCCTCTGCACCTCTGGGTTTTTTTTTAAGTTTTTCTCCCCATTTAGAAAATAATCCGTATCTTTATTCCTTTTACGAAAGTGTGTGACCATGCGCTTCCCTACGCTCTATTCCATCTGCCACTTCTTTGACTGTTCCCCCAAACTGTCTAAGTCTTTCTGCAGGCACCCTGCTGCCTCAGCACTTCCTGCCCTTCCACCTATCTTCATATTGTCCGCAAACTTGGCCACAAAGCCATTAATTCCTTCACCCAAATCATTGACAGATCCTGTGGAACATCAATAGTCACTGGCAGCTTGCCAGAAAAGACAATTTTTATTCCACCTCTTTGCCTCCTGCCAGTCAGCCAATCTTCCATCTATACTAGAATCTTTCCTGTAATACCATAGGCTCTGATCTTGTTAAGCAGCCTCATGCATGACACCTTATAAAAGGCCTTCTGAACATCCAAATAAATAATATCCACTACCCTCCTTTGTCTATCCTGCCCATATCTTCTCAGAATTGTAACAGATTAGTCAGGCAAGATTTTCCCTTTGGAAAACTATGCTGACTTGGACTTATTTTATCTTGTGTCTCCAAGTACCCTGAAATCTCATCCTTGATAATAGATCCCAACATCTTTCCAACCATGAAGATCAAGCTAACTGGCCTATAATTTCCTTTCTTCTGCCTGCCTCTCGTCTTAAAGAGCGGAGTAAGACGTGCAATTTTCCATTCCTCAGGAACTATTCCAGAGTCTAGTAATTCTTGAAAGATCATTACTAATGTCTCCAGAATCTCTTCAGTCACCTCCTTCAGAACCCTGGGGTGTAGTCCGTCTGGTCCTGGTGACCTATATGTCTTCAGACTTTTCAGCTTCCCAAGCACCTTATCTCTAGTAATAGCAACAACACTCGCTTCTGCTTCCTGACACTCTTGGATTTCTGGCGTACTGCTAGTGTCTTCCACAATGAAGGCATGCAAAATACTTAATAAGTTCACCTGCCTTTTCCTTGTCCCCCATTACTATCCCCACTGTTGTTTTCCTGCAGTCTGATATCCTACTCTTATCTTTCTTTTAGTCTTTATACCTTTCTTTTAGTCTTTATACTGTATATCTGAAAAAACTTTTTGTACTCTCTTTTATATTATTGGCTGACTTTCCTTCATATTTCATCTTTTCTCTCTATGACTTTTCTAGTTGCCTTCTGTTAGTTTTTAAAAGCTTCCTAATCTTCTACCTTCCCACTAATTTTTGCTATATTACGTGCCCTCTCTTTAGGTTTTATGCTGTCTTTGACCTCTCTTGCCAGCCAGTTGCTTCATCCTCCCTTTAGAATATTCCTTCATCTTTAGGATGTACCTTTCTTGCACTATCCGAATTCCTCCACAAACTCCAGTCTCTGCAGTTCTGCCTTTGTTCCTGCTAATGTCCCCTTCTCATCAACTTTGGCCAGATCCTCCCTCATGCCTCTATAACTCCCTTTGCTCCACTGTAATACTGGTACATTTGATTTTATCTTTGCCATTTTCAAAATTCAGGGTGAATTCTATCATATTATGATCACAGTCTCCTAAGGGTTCCTAATCAAATCTGGGTCATTCCATAACACCTAATCCAGAATCTGCAGTACCCCTATTGGGCTCAACCACAAGCTTCTCCAAAAAACTATCTCGTAGACATTCTGTAAATTCCCTCTCTTTCAACTGTACTGCTGCCATTAAAGAACATATTTCACATCAAATGAGAATGATAGGTCTGATTCTGAGCAAATTTATAGAGTCATAGACACTACAGCACAGAAATAAGCCCCTCATCCCATCTAGCCCATGCCCAACTATTAAGCTGTCTTGTCCTAACAACCTGCACATGGGCCAAAGCCCTCCATACCCCTCCCATCCATGTACCTGTCCAACTGTCTCTTAAATGTTGAAATCAAACCAGCATCCTCCTCTTATGCTGGCAGCTCGGGCCACACTCACAACCCTCTGAGTGATGAAGTTCCCCCTGGTGTCCCCCTTGAATAATATCAGTAAGACCAAGGAGCTGATTATTGACTTCAGGAGGAGGAAACTGGACGACCATGAGCCAGTCCTCATTGGGAAATCAGAGGTGGAGAGGGTCTGAAACTTTAATTCCTCAGTATTGTCATTTCAGAGGATTGGTCTTGGGTTCAGCACATTAATGCCTTATGAAGAAAGCATAACAGTGCCTCTCCTTCCTTAGAAGTTTGTGAAGATTTGGCATGTCATCTAAAACTTTGACAAACATCTACAGATACATGATAGAGAGTATATTGACTGGTTGCATCACGGCCTGGTATTGAATGGAAAATCCCTCAAAAATTAGTGGATATGGCCCAGTTCATCACAGGTAAAGACCTCCCCACCACTGAGCACGTCTACATGGAGCGCTGTCACAGGAAAGCAGCATCCATCATCAAGGACTCCACCACCAGGACATACTCCCTTCTCGCTGTTGCCATCAGGAAGTAAGTACAGGAGTCTCAGGACTCGCAGCACCAGGTTCAGAAACAGTTGCTGCCCCTCAAGCATCGGGATCTTAAACCAGTGGGAATAATTTCTCTCGCCCCATTACTGAACTTTTCTCACAAACTATGGACTCACTTTCAAGGACTCTTGATCTCATGTTCTCGGTATTTATCGCTTATTTATTTATTATTATTTGTATTTGCACAGTTTGTTGACTTTCGCACACTGGTTGAAGGCCCAGTTGGTGCGGTCTTTCAATGTGTTTCTTGGAATTACTGTGTATGCCTGCAAAAAATATGAATCTCTGAGGTTGCATAAGGTGACATATATGTACTCTGATAATACATTTACTGTGATTTTTATTTTACTTTCACCCTTAACCCATGACCTCTGGTTCTAGTCTCACCCAATTTCTCCCACAACAACTGCCGCCACCCCCCCCCGCCCCCACAGAGAGCAATATGAAAATAAGTAGGCAACTTTTCTGATAATGTTTACATTACAAACTGATCCAACATATGGACTGCAAAAGGGGTGCATGGTAACATAGGAGTTAGTGTACTGCTGCTACAGCACCGGAGACCTGGGTTCAATTCCCACTATCTGTAAGGAGTCTGTACATTCTCTCTGTAACTGCATGGATTTCCTCTGGGGGCTCCAGTTTGCTCCCACATTCCAAAGGCGTAAGGGTTAGTTGGTTATGTAATGCCCTGGTTCACATCTTTGCTGTTATGCTGTAGGTATTTCCTTTAGCAGTTCTGTAAGAGCTGCCTGTTCTGCTATCAGCCTGTTTGGGTTGTTGTTGAAGATAAGAGATGATGAGGAATGTGTGCCATCCAATTAGCGGGAGGTTTTCTTGGTGAGGGACAATGAGATTGGTCTTGGGCTAGTGTTCGGCGGGAGATGGAGAGAGAAGACACTGGGGAGAACCGGTCGTAGCATACGATCCAGTGGGAGACCCGTTTGTTCGAGATGGATTGCGAGAGACGTTCAGAAGATGGTGTGCGGTTTCACGTTGACCGAGGGCCCAGCGCGAGAGTGACAGAGAAGTTCAAGATGATCTCCAACTTGTGCACATTTGACTGTTTAATTAGAATGGGCCCTTTTCTTTTTGTTATTCTTTACCAACCCTTCAGTTAAGATTCATAAATATAATTCCTTTAATCGTATTCAGTGTACTGTCTGTTATTTTGTGGCATTAATTTGTAACAGGGTAGCAAATGACACAGCATCCACACAAACCGGGGTTTGGGGTGGGATCAAGCATGCCTCAATTTCACGAATTTGGCGGGGCTGGAAGCTGAATTCCCTAGACTTACACAGAAAGGAAATTGGGGTTAATTGGTCACATAGTTGTAAATGGGAGTTGCAGAATCATTGGGCCTGAAACTATAATGTACCTTGAAACTAAAATTTTAAAATATTTATGATGCAATATTTATCTACTGTAAAAGAAATAGCTATCATCCGATCCTTGCATGTATGTGGACTTCATTCTAACAGGATTTCCCACAACATTTCGCTCCTCAGTACTGCCAGGGAGTGTCAGCACAATCACGGGAGTGAGGATCAGGAAAGGAACTTGCCTGCCTCACACTGAACCACAGATGTCATCTTCATGGACTTAATAGAGAGGCAGTGAACTAGACTGCCAGGAACCCCTCCCAGCCTCAAGGCAAGTATCAGTCCTTGTAGATCCTGGCCGTGTCCTTATTCACGCACCCTGAGCTGACTTAGCATAACCTCTCACTGTAAAATTACGCAATGCTGGGCCTTATTTCAAAGAGCCCTTCCTGCTGATGTTGTAATGTATCGAATTACTCCACATTCAACATCATTACTAGTAAGAGCTCTTGGCAAATCACGTGGGGGAACAGATTTGCCAAACATATGTGCTGGAAAAATATTTATGTCACAAGGGCAGTGACACCTCCATTTTCCTGGCTCACCATGCCTATTTCAAGCTTAATTTTTAGTTACGCACACAAAGTGCAGAAGGAACTCAGCAAATCAGATAGCATCTATAGGGGGGATAATCAGTCGATGCTTCGGGCTAAGACCCTTCATCAGGACTCAACTGTTTATTCCACATTTCATGCTTGCTGAGTTCCTCCAGCATTTTGTGTTCCTTGCTTAAGATTTCCTCCAGGTGCTCTGGTTTCCTCCCACAGTCCAAATACCTACTGGTTGGTAGGTTAATTGGTCAATATAAATTATCCCGTGATTAGACTTGGATTAAATCAGGGGATTGATGGGCAGCATGACTCAAGGGGTCAGAAAGGTCTATTCCATGCTGTATCTCAATAAAATAAAATACATAAAATAAATAAATAAAGACTCATTAGGAGCGAGTGAGAGAGTGAGATCGTTGAAAGCGGGGGCTGTTTAAAAAACAGGGCTCATTGGGAGTGAGTTTTATTTAAACCAATAAAAAGATCAGACGAGTCATACGATGGACCCTCTTCTCAGCATTGGAAGACCTCGACTTTGCTGAAGACCTGGTTCTGGTCTCCCACACTCGGCAGCACGTGCAAGAGAAAACATCCCGCCTCAGTGATTTTGCTCAGCAGATTGGCCTGAAGATCAGTCTGAAGAAAATGGAGGTGATGACTTTGAACATCTCAAACACCTCAACAATCCAAGTGAATGGAGAGGACCTTTCTACATCAGAGGAGTTCATCTACCTGGGCAGCACTGTCAGACGTGATGGAGGAGCAGGCAACGACATCAGGAACCATCTAAGCAAGGCCAGAAATGCCCTCAGAATGCTCAGCAACGTAAGGAGGTCCCAACAATACAACATCAGGACCAAGCTAAAATTGTATCAGAGCTGTGTTCTTTCTACCCTCCTCTATGGATCAGAATGCTGGAGAACAACAGGAAGTGACCTCACTAAGCTGTCAGTCTTCCACACAAAGAGCCTGAGAAGTGTCTTAAGAATATTCTGGCCAAACATCATCTCAAATGACGAACTACTGGCTCGATGCCATCAAGAGAGCATTGAAACCATCCTCATGAGGCGATGGAGTTGGATCGGGCATGTGCTTAGAAGGGAACCTGATAACGTGCCACATATAGCCCTCCATTGGACACCAGAAGGAAAGAGGAAAAGAGGAAGACCCAAGAATACCTGGCGTAGAGGGAGAGCTGAAGACCCCGAACTACACCGGAGGTACCATTCAGAAGCTGGCCCAGATCAAACAGGATGGAGGACCTTCGTTGTTGCCTTACACGCCACTAGGTATAATGGGCAGTAAGTAGGTAAGCAATAAAAAGAAGCCAGGTGTAAGCGGAGCAGCCATTGTGGGAGTGACTATTCTTGGAGTGGGTCAGGGTTAGAGTGGGAGGCTTATGATCAACAGGCTTCAGCAACGACAGGCGGAGACTAAGGATGCTTCTGAGTCATTTATTTTGATTGTAGAACATAGGCTTGAGAAATCAGAGCCAACAGTGCAGCAAGCTCAGCATGAAGAGGCTGAATTACCTGGCCAGACTCATTATCCAACTCCAGGTCCAGTATGGCCCCTCCTGTTGACTTTGTGACTTTGGTGAGTGTGAAACACAAAGGTTTCAGAGGAAAGGCATAAGGTAGGAGCTAGTAAGCTTTTTCTTGTTGCCTGTAGTCTTTAGTCCTTAATTCAGTGTAGGCAGGATGGTAGTGGGGTTTCAGGGTACCTAGTGATCCCCCTGATAACTACATCTGCAGGAAGTTCACCAGACCTCAGCTTCTCACTGACGAGGTCAAGGAACTGGATGGGGCTGGATGTACTCAGGATTATCCAGGAAGCTGAAAACCTCACAGATGAGACTTTTATTGAGGTGGTCACACCCAGAGTGCAGGTTTCAGACAGTAGATGGGTGACACCCAGGAGAAGGAAGGGCTGCACTGTGGCCATTCCCCCTCGGCAACATGCTGCTGGTGGGGATGACCTTATCAGGGTACAGCAGCAGCAGCCAGGCCAGTGGGCACTGTGGCCGGTTCCAAGGCTCAACAGGGAAGAGTAAAGTCAGGCAGAATGATAGAGATATGCGGCTCAAAAATTGGGGGTGGGGGGAGCGGACGTTAGGTTCTGTGGCTGTGAAAGAGAAGGGATGATGGTGTGTGCCTGGTTCAGGATGTCTGAGTGGCTGCAGAAGATTCTCAAGGGGGAGGGCGAGCAGCCAGAAGCTGTGGTGCACATTAACACCAATGACGGGTAGAAAGGGGGACAAGGTCCTGCACGGTAAGTATAGGGGGCTAGGAAAGAAGCTGAAGAGAAGGGCTGCCAAGGTGGTAATCTCTTTGAGTGTTGTGTGCAGGTCGGGACAGGAATGGGATGATTGTACAGGTGAATGAGCAGCTGACAGAGTGATGCAAGAGGCTGGGTTTCAGAGTTGGGCTCCTCTGAAGCAAGGGTGACCTGTACGAGAGGGATAGGCTGCACGTGACCGGAGGGGAACCAGTATCCTGGCTGAGAGGTTTGCGAATGCTACTCGGGAAGGTTTAAACAAGTTTGGCAGGGGGATGGGATCAGAGCACCAGGTCACAGAGTGGAGGGATAGAGAATAAAGTAAATGTCGGGGCCAGTAAAAGCAGACAGGAGCAAAGTAATAGATATGATGGGATGGATAGTTAGAAGTGTGCGTATTTTAATGCTAGGAGTATTATGTAAAAGCAATGAGCTTAGAACATGGATTAGTACATGGAACTATGATGTTGTGGCTATTACTGAGACCTAGTTGAGAGAAGAACATGAATGGGTGCTTGATATTGATATTACAGAAAAGGTAGGGAGGGTAAGAGCAGTGGTGGGGGGAATACACTACTAGTCTGGGACGTTATCACAGCTGAACTCAGAGGGGATGTAATGGAGAGCTCATCCACTGAGTCTATGCAGATAGAACTCAGAAATAGGAAGGGTGTAATCACTTTGATGAGATTGTACTGCCAAGCCCCCAATAGCCATTGGGACAATGAGGAACAGATATGCAGGTAGGTTTAAGAAAGTTGCAGAAACAATAGGGTTGTTGTCATTTGGGACTTGAATTTCCCTTATATAAACTGGGAGTTTCTTAGTGCAAGAGGTTTAGAATGGGCAAAATTTGTTAAGTGCTTCCAGTAGGATTTCTTAAATCAACATGTAGACAGTCCAACAACAGGAGGGGCCGTACTGGACCTGGAGTTGGATAATGAGTCTGGCCAGGTAATTGACCTTTCAGTGGATGAGCAGTTAAAGAACAGTGACCACGACTCATTGAGTTTTAAGGCACCTATAGATAAGGATAGGAATGGTCCTTGTTGGAGAGTTTTTAAATTGGAGTCGGGCAAATTACGAGGGCATTAGACAGGAACATGGCAGAGTTCATTGCGAATACTTGTTTTTGTGCAAGTCCACATCCAACACGTGGAGGGTGTTTAAAGACCAACTGCACAGAGTACGGGACAGGTATGTTTTGGCCAGAAGGAAGGACAAGGTTGGCAAGGTAAGAGAACCTTGGAGGTTGAGAGAGGTGATGAACTTGGTCAAGAAGAAAAAGGGAAAGTATGACAGACAGACAGACATACTTTATTGATCCCGAGGGAAATTGGGTTTCATTACAGCCGCACCAACCAAGAATAGTGAAGAAATATAGCAATATAAAACCATAAATAATTAAATAATAATAAGTAAATTATGCCAAGTGGAAATAAGTCCAGGACCAGCCTATTGGCTCAGGGTGTCTGACACTCCGAGGGAGGAGTTGTAAAGTTTGATGGCCACAGGCAGGAATGACTTCCTATGACGCTCAGTGTTGCATCTCGGTGGAATGAGTCTCTGGCTGAATGTAAGGCTTAGGAAGAAAGAGCCAAACAGAGTCCTTGAGAAAGCCAGAAAAGAACTTAAGAAGGTGTTTCCAGAGATACCGGCCACGTGACAGACGCACTGCCACCTGGCTGGTCAGAGGACACACCACACGCCAATCAACATTTGGTCCCTCCCAGCTAATCAATGCACACCTAAATTATTGGTCACCTTAATTGGATTATCTCGCCCAGCCCCATCCTATAAAAGGTGAGACGTGCCTGGCTCGGTCTCTCTTACAGCCCACCTCATTGAAGGTAAGTGCATTGATTTATGTTTGGGAAGGTCTATCGTTTGTCCTGGTAAGGGAGCCGCAGCTATCCAAGGTCAAGGGGGATAGCTGTCATAGTGCTTTTCCCTTGTTCTTTGTATGTGTAACTGTACCCTGTCCCCACACCACTTTCTGTGTATCGTACAGCCGACCCGACCTTCCCCACACGTGTTAACCCTAAGCGTTTTTTGTTAGAATATTGTAGTTGCTTGTGTTGACCCGACTTCCCTGTGTAAATAAATTCCTTATTATTAAAACTGTGTGTGTCCAGGCTTCTACTGTTGATACTCAAAGAACCAGTTATTTTCCATCACAACAGAAGTGAATTAGGAAAGCCAGGAGGGGCCATAGAAAGGCCTCGGCAAGTAGGAGTAAAGAGAATCCCAAGGCATTCTATCCATACATCAAGAGCAAGAGGTTAACTAGCGAAAGGGTAGGGCCACTCAACAGTAAAGGGCGGAACATTTGTTTGGAGGTGGAAGATCTGGGCGAGGTCTTTAATGAGTACTTTACATCAGTATTTAACAAGGAGAAGGATATGGAGGGCGGGGAGACCAGTGCAGAGCATATTAATTGCTAGGGAATTTCAAAGTAAAAAAAGTGGTAGTGCTGGCTCTCCTGAAGAGCATTAAGGTGGATAGGTCCTCAGGCCTTGATGGAATATACCTCATATTTTTTGAAAGAGGCAAGAGGAGAGCATTCTGGGGCCTTGACCAATAATTTTCTGTTCTCTCTAGCCACGGGTGAGGTCCCAGAGAACTGGTGAGCAGCTAATATTGTTCCATTATTCAAGAAAGGGGCCAGGGATTTTTTTTAAAAAAGCTATGAAAACTATATTTCAGTGAGTCTCATGTCAGTAGTAGGGATGTTCCTGAAGAGAATTCTTAGTGATATTAGGTAGAACCGGCATGACTTTGAGTGGAGCAAGTCATATCTTACTAACTTTATTGAGCTTACTAACAAGGTGACCAGGGTGACTGATGAGGTAGAGCTATCGAAGTTGGTTACATGGATTTTAGTAAGGCATTTGACAAGGTCCCCCGTGGGAGGCTCATCCAGAAGATTAAGATGCATGGGATCCATGGTGAGTTGGCCATTTGGTTTCAGAACTTGCCCACAGAAGACGGAGGATAGTGGTTGAAGGGACTTATTCCAGCTGGAGGTCTGTGATTAGTGGTGTTCCACAGGGATCTGTACTGGGACCTCTGCTATTTATGATGTATATATATGGCGTTTAGGGCAGCAATGAATGGCCTCCATCTCTGGAGGTGTTCAGGGCTTCCTTCATCGTGTCAGTAGTTTCCTCTTGATTTTCACTACTGTCAGTCATGCAAGTCCCAGGTGGAAACTCGGGAATACTGTCACACTCAGATGTAGAAGGAATCTTCAATGTAACAGTTTTGTTATCAGTCAGAGTTGTTAGCCCTTGAACCTCAAGACCAGTATTAGTTTGGCTTTGACCACTTGACCTGTTTGGCATGGGTGACCCTGCCAAGACACAAAGTGTAAAGCCCTGACTCCAGCCAACATAGCTCACCAGGTCATTGAAGCAGGCTCGCAGGTACTTATTTTCTACTCTTTGTTCTTCCTAAACTGGTTCAGTGACCAGAAAACAGACACAAAACAGACCTACAGACAGAATCCTTCCTCAACATTCTTCATCTAAAAACATTAGTACGGCTGCTTCAGTTGTTGCCTCCATGAGAAGGGATAACAAGTTTGTTGTGTCTCAGAGGTGTAAGATCTCAATGCTTATCTGTCCCTCAAGACTGAGGAAGACTTGCATCCATTCAAGTTCTGCAGCCGCTGAGGTGGCTGATGAGGTCATTATGGGAGCTGGAGGCTCTGGGGCAGGAGGTGGACAATGGGAAGGCACAGTGAGGTGACACACTCCTCGTAGATGGCTCCTTTAAATTCCACTGGATTTCATAGTTTTGGTTCCTCAGACCAACTGTCAACCCATGAACAATCCCTCATTATTTGTCTTCAGCAGTATTTATTTATTCTTGTAAAATATAGTGATTTTTATGACTTGCTCTGTACTGCTGTTGCAATTTACATCACATACACTCAGTGACCATTTTATTAGGTGCAGGAGGCCCATCAAGTCTGCATCAAACCACTTAAACTATCAACTCCCATTGATTTAAACTGCCCACTCTCATTCAGTGATGCTCTTCTACACAGCCCTGTTGTAACTCATGGTCATTTGAGTTACTGTCACCTTCCAGCCAGCTTGAACCGGTCTGGCTGTTCTCCTCTGACCTCTCTCATTAACAAGGCATTTTCACCCACAGGACTGCTGCTTGCTGGATTTTTTTGTTCTTCACACCAATCCCTGCAAACTCTAGAGACTATTTGCATGAAATTCAAGGAGATCAGCAGCTTTGGAGAAACTCAAATCACTCCATCTGGCACCAACAATCATTCCATAGTTGTTCTCCATTCTGATATTTGTTCTGAACAACAACTGAACCTCTTGACCATGTCTGCATGCTTTTATGCATTGAGTTGCTGCCACATGATTGGCTGATTAGATATTTACATTAAGACCTTCAAATCCAGACCTTCCATCAGGGGTATTTAACAATGTGACAACGTCCTATTGAAGGGTCTCAACCTGAAATGTTGACCCTTATAACAAATGTATTCGATACACATGGTGACCACTTTATTAGGTACACCTGTACATTTCCCTCCATAGATGCTGCCTGGCCTGCAGAGTTCTTGTAGCACTTCTTGAGTTGTTCTAGCATTAGAAATAAAATACTTATGAAATAATTTGGCAGCAGATTACAATAATAGTGAGATCATGTTTCATGTAATGGATTTTGATTCCTGCTACTGGTCTTGGCATCATCAGCTAGGGAGCACCAATGACTTGAGTTCAATAATTCAGTTTATTCAACCCTTCCGAGTATCAACAGCACCACAAGGTCCTGGGAAGCAGCCAGAATCCATGAAACCTAACACTGGCAACGATCAATATCTTGGCTGGAGAAAGGGGAGAGTGATAATTGATGCTTTCTATCAGGGTAAACTGGACAGCCTTGTGACAGATCCAGTGTAAATACTGTTTTGAATTGCTTCAGGATTAAGAACACTAGAAGCAAACATTTGCCCCACATTGCACCAACAATCCTATTCTCATGTTTCACTTTATTCAACAGCAGAAGTAGGACAATCAGTCCCTCAAGCCTGCCCTGCTATTTAATAGGGTTTGCTCTAGGCCTCATGAACTGTTCTGTGTCAGGTCTCTGAGAAGTATGCAGTATACAATTCTGAGATTTGTCTTCTTCAGATAGCCACGAAAAAAAGGAAAACGACCTCCATACTGCATACCTACTTCGATAATAAACGAGCCTTTGAACCTTTTTGAACCGTTGAACCAATAGGTTTTGTGTGGAGGCCTAGAACTGTTCCATGCCATGTCTCCACAACACTCGGCTTCCGGATCTTTCAAAGACATTTCTGGTATCTGCTTCCTCTTTATATTCCCCTAATAATCCAGACTTCACAACTCTCTCAGGCAAAGGTCTGGAGCAAGCCACTGGCTGAACAAGCAGATTTAAATGCCTCTCAGTTTGAAAGGACTGACCCTACCCGACCAAGAAAAATAGAGTGAGCTGCCTCAACAACTATCGCCCAAATGGCACTCACATCTACTGTGATGAAGTGCATTGAGAGGTTTATCATGGCTAGAATCAACTCCTGCTTAAGCAAGGACCTGGAGCCGCTGCAATTTGTCTATCATACAATAGGTCCATAGTGGATGCAAACTCACTGGCTCTCCACCAGGCCTTGGATCACCTGGACATTAGTAGTACCTACTTCAGACTGCTGTTCAACACAATCATACTCTCAGTTCTAATCAACCAGTTCCAAAACCCTGGGCCTCTGTACCTCCCTCTGCAATTGGATCCTTGACTTCCTCACCGGGAGACCACAGTCTGTGTGGACGGGATATAACATCTCCACCTCGCTGATAATCAACACTGGGACACCTTAAGGATGCATGCTTAGCCCACTGCTCTTCTCTCCCTACACCCATGATTGTGTGGCTAGGCACAGCTCAAAGGACATGACTATTGTTGGCAGAATTTCAGATGGTGATGAGGTGTACAGGAGCAAGATAGATTCAAATTCCAAAATAAATTTATTATCAAGGTACATATATGTCACTATACAACCATGAGATTAATTTCCTTGCAAGCATACTCAATAAATCTATAATAGAATAATAACCATAACAGAATCAAGGAAAGACCATCAGGTTGAGTTGTGTTGCATCATCTCCCCTCAGGTTCTTTCTCCTCCCGGTTAACAGCCCTGCTGCCGGTGGAAAGCGTTTGCCCTGTTAAGTCAGTCCAAATGCCTAGTCAATCATGGCATGATCTTCCCCACACCCCTCTTCACAACCGTGTTCAGAGCTACTGCTGGCAGCATGAGACCCAACAAACCTTAGCTGACATTCTGTTTTCCAGGCTCATCGATTCTCTTTAATGGAGCAGGCACCCACGCTACAGTTGATTTTCTGTCTGGAGCCTCCTTCAGCATGTCTGAGCCATGCCCATATGCATGTGTTGTCCTTTGTAGGTACCCTCTGAGTCCTTCCAGATTATGTATTAAAAGAGATATGGTGACTGAGGCTGCCATTGGGGTTGAGTCCTGGTCGTGAGCTGCGGGCATTGTAAAGATTAGCTTTATTTGTCACGTGTACGTCGAAACATTGAAGCAGACGGTGAAGTGACAACCCACACAGCCCAAGGATGTGCTGGGGGCAAGTGTCACCCTGCTTCCAGTGCCCAGGGTTCACCAAAACCCTAACCCATATGTCTTTGGACAGTGGGAGGAAACCAAAGCACCTGGAGTAAACCCATGCAGTCATTGGGAGAATGTACCACAACCTTACAGACAGGCCAGGAATTGACCGCCGATCGAAGATCGTTGATGCTGTAAAATGATTGTGCTAACCACTTCGCTACCATGCCAAAGTCAAAGAAAAATTTATTATCAAAGTACATATATGTCACTTTGGAGGAATATATATGGAGGAATTTAAGGTGGGGGTTATACGGGAGGCAGGGTTTAAGGGTTGGCACAACATTGTGGGCCAAAGGGCCTGTACTGTGCTGTACTGTTCTATGTTCACCATATACAACCCTGAGATACATTTTCCTGCGGGCATACTCAGTAAATCTATAGAATAGTAACAATAACAGGATCAATGAAAGATCAACCAGAGTGCAGAAGACAACAAACTGAGCAATTGCAAATATAAATAAATAGCAATAAATAACGAGAACATGAGATAATGAGATAAAGACTCCTTAAAGTGAGATCAGTTAGTTGTGGGAACATCTCAAGGGCAGTTATCCCCTTTTGTTCAAGAGCCTGATGATTGTAGGATAGTAATTGTTCTCGAACCTGGTGATGCGAGTCCTGAGGCATTTGTGGCTTCTACCCAACGGCAGCAGAAGAGTGGTGGTGGTGGTGATCCCTGATAATGGATTCTGCATTTCATGTAGATGTGCTCAATGTTTGGAATGGCCATCCAGACCAACGGGCAGAGGATATCCTTAACCCTCAATCCATTTCTCATAATAACAAAAAATGTTGCCCTACAATTTGTGTAGCTTGAAGGAAGGACTCTGATCTACCACCAAACATATCTTTACCTCCCCCTCCTCTCCACTTTCCACAGGGATTGCTCCTTCTGTCCATTTGTCCTTCTCTACTCATCTCCCTCCCGGCATTTATCCCTGCAAGCAGCCAAATTGCTACCATTGCTCATCCACCTCCCTCCCTCAACTCCATTCAGTGCCCCAAACAGCCCTTCCAGGTGAGGGTAACACTTCACCTGCGAATCTGCTGGGGCCGACTATCGTGTCCGGTGCTCCCAAATGCGGCCTCCTCTACGTTGGTAAGATCGATTGTAAATTGGGTGACCGCTTTTTTGAGCACCTCTGCTTCATCTGCCAAAAGCAGCAACTCTTGGTGGCCAAAGGTTTTAATTTTGATTCCCATTCCCATTCCAACATGTTGGTTCATGGTCTCCTCTTGTGCCAAGATGGGGCCACCCTCAAGGTGGAGGAGCAACACCTTATATTCCATCTGGGTAGTCTCCAAACCGATGGCATGAATATTGATTTCTCCTTCTGGTAAAAAATGTTTTCCCTGCTCCTCCCCTCTTCTTCTATTCCCCACTTTGGCCTCTTACCTCTTCTCACCAGCCTATCTTCATTCCCCTGCGTACCCTCCTCATTCCCATGGTCCATTCTTCTCCCCTATCAGATTCCTTGTTCTCCAACCCTTTATCTTTCCTATCCATTGGGCTTCACCTTTCACCATCTAGCTATCCTCCTTCCCCTCCCCCACCATTTTATTCTGGTGTCTTCCCCCTCCCTTTACACTCCTGAAGAAGGTTGCCACCTCAAAATGTCGACTGTTTATTTAGTTCCATAAGTGCTGGCTGCCCTGCTGAGTTCCTCCAGTATTTTATCTGTATTGCCAAGGACTCAGATTGCGTGGCCTTCCTTATCAGATCTCTAAAATTCAGCTTTGCACGCGATGAACTGGTTTTGATGAAGGGTGGTGACATTTGTTTGACAAGCACATAGCTGCACCTGCAAAATTCGGCAAAAGTCACGGAATGCACGAACACTTCACCTCGCTTTAGTGGGGCTGTTTGAGACAGGAACGCGGGTCAGAATAGGAGAGTATTGTTATCTCTTCAGGTTTTTATCGCCATCTGAAAAACAGAAGTCCCTTATCGTTTATGGCTTCATTTAGTTGGGGAAAGGGCACTGGTGTCAGACACTTGGAGAGGGAACAAAGGAGATCTGGCTGAATTACCTTGTTACTATCTGGATCTGGATTGCTTTGCTGCAAATCTTTATCACTGTAAAACGGATAAATGGCATTTTTCACCATATACTTAGAGAACATGAACTATCTTTGCTGCCAGTAATTTGTGAACTGCAAAAAACTTATTAACTTCAGGTACTGAGTCCATACCGCCAGTGACAACTACTTACTTGCCACAATTTCTGTGCGATGTCAGAGCTTTCTTACATCAGGCTTGTTATATTTTCCATCCTGATTTCAGAGCCTGATTAAGATATTTTGAATATTGTTGTTATTCCTCTCCGTGCCTTATTGGGCAGCATCCCTGCCGTTTCTTTAGCGTTTATCTGTTTATTAGGAGGCCGAGTTGCTAGCTCGCTGCTCAACTCAGCATGGATGGAAAGCGTGCAAGGAGCTGGCCGGATTCGAACCTGGGACCACTTGCCTCGAAGTCCGGTGTGGATGCTGCTACACCACCAGCCAGCTTATTTTTGCATATCACAGGCTCTATATTTTAAATGGCATTCTGAATTATTTCATACATGCAGTTTTGCATGGTTTAATGACTGCATTACTACACCACTTCGAATCAGTACCAGGGTTAGGTTTATTATCAACAAAACAGGAGATTTTGCAGATGCTGGAAATCCAGAGCAACACACACAAAACGCCAGAGAAACACAGCATGTCAGGCAGCATAAGACATAGGAACAGAATTATGCCATTCCGCCCATCGCATCTGCTCTGCCACTTTATCAAAATTGATCCATTTCCCTCTCAGCCCCAATATCCTGCCTTCTCTGCGTAACCTTCGATTTCTTGACTAATCAAGAACTTAACGATCTCTGCCTTAAATACACTCAATAAACTGGCCTCCACACCCATCTGCAGCAACAAATTCCAGATTTATCACCCATTGGATAAAGAAATTCCTCCATACCTCCATTCTAAATGGACCTCTCTATTCTGAGGTCTTCTGATCCTAGACTCCTCCACCATAGGAAACATCCTCTCCACATCCACTCTGTCTTGGCATTTCAACGTTTGGTAGGTTTCAATAAGATTCACCCCCCCTTATTCTTCCGAATTCCAGTGAATAAACGCTCAGAACCAACAAATGTTCCTCGTACAATAAGCCTTTCATTCTCATGGAATTCCTTTGCATCCTTTCCAATGTCAGCACATTCTGTCTTAACTAAAGAGCTCAAATCTGTTCACAATACAGATGGTATTGTGAACAGATGGTAAGGTATTCATGAGACCTCATGAATACCTTACTAAACCTCAGTATTACAGCCTTCCTTTTATATGCTAGTCCTCTAGAAATGAATGCTAAAATTACATTTGCCTTCCTTGCCACCAACCAACTCAACCTGCAAGTTAACCTTTAAGGAATCCTACACAAGGACTCCCAAGTCCTTTTCCAACTCGGATTTTTGAATTTCCTCCCTGTTTAGAAAATAGTCTATGCTTTTATCCCTTCTGCCAAAGTGTATGACCATACACTTCCCAACACTGTATTCCATCTGCCACTTTCTTGTTCATTCTCCTAATCTGTCCAAGTACATGTGCAGCTTCCCTCTTTTCCTCAACACTACCTGCACCTCCACCTATCTTCATACTGTCATAAACAATAGGTGGAGGTGCAGGTAGTGTTAGCCACAAAACCATCAATCCCTTCATCCAAATCACTGACATACAACATGGAAAGAAGTATTCTCAACACCGAACACTGCAGAACACCAATTATCATTGGCAGCCAATCAGAAAAGGCTCACTTTATTCCCACTCTTTGCTTCCTGCCAGTAAGCCAATCTTCTATCCATGTTAGAATCTTACCTGTAATATCATGGGAACTTATCTTGTAAAGCAGCCTCATGTGCGGAACCTTGTCAAAGGACTTCTGAAAATCCAAGTACACAATTTCCACTGATTCTCCTTTGTCTATCCTGCTTGTTAGTTCTTCAAAGAATCCTAACAGATTTGTCAGGCAAGATCTTCCCTTAAAGAATGCTGACTTGGATCTATTTTATCATGTGCCTCCAAGTACCCTGAAACCACGTCCTTAACAACCAACTCCAACAACTTTCCAACCACCGAGGTCAGACTAACTAGCCTATAGTTTCCTTTCTTCTGCCTCCCTCCCTTCTCGAAGAGTGGAATGACATTTTGCAATTTTCCATTCCTCCAGAATCATTCCAGAACCTAGCAGTTCTTTAAAGATCATTACTAATGCCTCCTCACTCTCTTCAGCTACCTATTTCAGAACCCTGGGGTGTATTTCATCTGCTCCAGGTGGCTAATCTAACTTCAGACCTTTCAGCTTCCAAAGCACCTTCTTCCTTGTAAAAGCAACGACACTCACTTCTGCCCCCTGACCCTTTTGAATTCTTAGCATACCGCTCCACAGTCCTCCACAGTGAAGACCAATGCAAAATACTTTTTCAGTTCATCCGCCATTTCCTTGTTTCCATTACTGTCTCTCTAGCATCATTTTACAGCGATCTAATATTGTCGTGATCCAGTCCTTGAAATCCGCATTCTGGTTCACGGTCCAGTCCTGGGTTCCGGACTCCGTGTCTTCCGGCTGTTCCTTGCCTCAGTTGGGTTTAATCATAGGCACCTGATGCTCATCTCGAGGCTGGGAATATAAGTGGCCCTGGGGTTGAGTGTGGGGGTTGGTTTGTCTCGTCAGTATTCCCTTGGAGCAACCTGCTGGTGGAAGGCTAGAGCAGCCCTTCGTGATCTCTAGGGCTGGTTGGAGGACCACCGCTTCATGGAGCCTTGTTGTCTCTAGTTGGAGCAGTCATCGGGGTGTGGATTCGGCCCTTTCCGGGGCCAGCTGAGTGGCCATCTGCCATTCTGAGCTGATGTGGATTCGGCTGTTTCCGTAGTCAGCCAAGGTTGCTGGCCACCCCAAAACTTGGAGCCACCCCGGATTGAGCTCCCTTCCTGCCCCCACCTCCGTGGGGTAAGTCAGGCTGTCCTTGCCGTTACCCCTGCGGTTGGATCTGTCCCTTCCTGTCCTTGACTCTGTTGGGTAAGTCAGGCTGTCTTTGCCGTTACCGTGAGGCAGGACTGTTCCCTTCCCCTCCCTATCTGAATCCCTGACAGTTTCCTTGACGGTTTACCTCAGCAGTCATCCCGGCCTGGCATCCAAGGAAGGGGCCCGGCCCTGTGCTCTAAGAGTGCCTCGTCCTGCCCAGGAGTGCCTCGAAGAACCCTAGCCTTGTCATGTCCTCATCTAATTCCGGGGTCCAAGCCTGAGTCAAGACCCAGGCTCTGGGTCCTTGTCCAGCCTATAGCTCAGAGTCCAAGCCCAGGCTCCTAGTTCCCAGTTCCTTGTCCTGGTCTCACTTTCCTAGTCAAAGTCCTAGCCCAAGTCTGTGTTCCTGTCCCAGCTCCTAGTCTGTGTCCTGTCCCATCCCTAACTCTACTCCAGTCCAGTTCCCAGTATTTCAGTGTCTGCGTCTTGCATTTGGGTCTGCCTTCAGCGCCCACCCCATGGCAAATATCTTTTCTCACCTCTCTTTTACTCTTTATAAATCTGAATAAAATGTTTGATATTCTCTTTGATATTAATGACTAGCTTAACTTTATATTTCAACTTCCCACCCCAAGGCTTTTTAGTTGCCTTCTGTTGGTTTTTTAAAGTTCCCTAATCCTCTAACTTCCCACTAATTTTTGCTTTATTATATGCTCTCTCTTTGGCTTTTATGTTGGCTTTGACTTCTTTCAGAAGAAGATGGAACCAGTGAACAACAACGCCAAGGGCAACATCCCCAGACGGTTCATGAAACTACTTCTTTCGCTTCTTTTACACCTTATTTTTCTTTCAAATGTGGTTCTGCTACTGCTGGAGCCTGTGATCTTCATTTTGCTGGTGTGCTTCTGGGCCGATTGAGTGATCTGGCACTTTGCTGTCTCTGAGAGGGTTCCACGAGGCTTTGAGTGAAATGTGCAGCCTCAAAGAAAGAAGCTTGGAGATGGGGTGCGAGCCCATGATCGTCCAGTTCTCACCAATCTTGCTGATTAGAGCTGAGAGGAAGACTGAAATCATCAAGGCGAATGTGGTGGCGAATTCAGAGCCACCTATCAGCCTCTTGCCTGCTGCTGCCAGAAGAGGTGTCTGTGTGTGTGATGATCTCTCTTCCTCTCTCCCTCTTGCTCACTGCTCCTTAAGGAAGGTCTCTGCATACAGATAGTCATTGTCCCTCGTTGCTGTCAAAGGATGATGCCAGCTTTCTGGGTCTTGGGCAAGGTTTATTCGATGCAGTTTGTGGATTACTCTGTAGTTCACATTAGATGAGTTTTTGGTTTCTGGTCACTTTGTGTTTTGCTATTTTGGGTGATTTCCATTGTGCCAGCCTGCACGTAGTGAACAGAGCTGAAATAATCTTTTGATTTTGCATTTTTATTTGGTGTGTTTGGCTTTTTTTTTGGTTACCATTTGTTCAAGTTTTTTTTGTGCGTGGGGGTAAGAAGTTTTTTCTTTGAATGGTTTCTATAGATTTCTTTGATTTTCTTTGAATTGTGGTTGTCTATGGGGAAAAACGAACCTCGGGATTGTATACTATCTACATACATTGATAATAAATGTATTCAAATCTCGAATTTTGAATCTTTGAATCTTGCCCTCACTTTTGCTTTTATATTGGCTTTGACTTCCCTTGTCAGCCATGGTTGCATCATACTGCCTTTAGAATACTACTTCTGCACCTTCTGAATTATTCCCAGAAGCTCCAGCCATTGCTGTTCTACTGTCATTCTTGCTAGTGTCCAATCAACTTTGGCCAGCTCCTCTGTAATTCCCCTTACTCCACTGTAATGCTGATACATCTGACTTTGGCTTCCCTTTCTCAAATTGCAGCGTGAATTCGATCATATTATGATCACTTTTCCCTGAGGGTTCTTTTACCTTAAGCTCTCTAATTAGTTTCAGTTCGTTACACAATACCCAATCCAGAATATCTGATTCCCCTAGTGGGCTCAGCTACAAGCTGCTCTAAAAAGCCACCTTGTAGGCACTCTACTAATTCTCTCTTTTAGGATCCAGCACCCACCTGATTTTGCCAGTCTACCTGCATATTGAAATCACCCGTGACGGTCGTAACATTGCCTTTTTGGCATGCATTTTTCCATTGTAATCTGTAGCCCAGATCCCAGCTATTGTTCAAAGGCCTGTATATAACTGCCATCAGGGTGCTTTTACCCTTGCAGTTTCTTCACCCTATCACAAGGATTCTATGTCTTCTGATCCTATGTCACCTCTTTCTAAGGATTTGATTTCATTTTTGGAGCATCTATGGAGAGGAATCCACAGTCAATGTGTCAGGCTGAGACCTTTCATCGGGATTGGAAAGGAAGGGGTAGAACCATTGATGGTGTATTTCCTTGCATAAATGCTGCCTGATCTGTTGTGTTCCTCCAGCATTGTGTGCATGTGTGTGTGGTGCTCAGGTTCATTATCACCAACTTGTACATCGTGAAATTTGTCATTTTGTGGCAGCAGTACAATGGAAAGACATGAAATTATTTTAAATTACAAAATAAGCAATAACAGTGCTCATGGATTCAAGAAATTTGCAATGTCAATGTTTGCAGATGTGTTATGCTAGCCCACTGCGTTGAAGACCATCCGAAAACTTCATGGCAAAGGGGAAAAAGATGTTTCTGAATCACTGAGTGGGGGTTGTACCTCCTCCCTGATGGTAGTAATGAGAAGAGGGCATATCCTAGATGGTGAGGATCTTAGTGATGGATGCCACCTTCTTGTGGCACCACCGTTTGAAGATGTTCTCAACAGTAGGAAGGGTTGTGCCCTGGAGACAACTGGCTGAATCTACAACCCTCTGCAGCCTCCTGTCATCCTGTGCATTGAAGCCTCTCTTTATAAGGCTGTGATGCAACCAGTCAGAATACTATCCACCACACATCTATAGAAATTTGCATGCGTCTTTGGTGGCATATTAAATCCCCTCAATCTCCTCATGGAAGATTGTGTCTCTAATTTCACACAGAATTTCCTTTTTGCTCTCACAATGACATCCCATAGGTCGTACCCCGAATTCTTGTACAGCTCTGGATCACTGGTCTTGAACTAGTACTCAGCAATCTGTGAATCTCCTGGCTCATCTACGGCTTCTGATTTGGGAAACCACTTAAAAGGGTGTGGTGAACTACATATACCTGTCTGGACTGCTCCTGTGCCTCCTCCCACAGACCCCTGCTGACTACTTCTGTGGCTCCTCCCACAGACCCCTGTATAAAGGCGATTGAGGCCTGATGCCCGGCTCATTCTCCAGGATGTAGTGTTGTTCATTCTTCCAGTCAATAAAAGCCGATACCTCGTTTCTTACGTCTCAGAGTGAGTTATTGATGGTGCATCAAAGGGTTTGCAGATTTATTATGCTAGCACATTACATTGATGGATCAGCAGACTGTGTTGGATCTTCACACAGACCACTCATTGGATCAGCACATGGCTGCAGTGGATTAACACCACATCTACCTCAGCTGTCAAGTTCAAGGATCTTTGGACTTGTAAAGTAAGGTCCCTCTGTTTACCAGTGTTCCCCAACCTTACCGTTCATTGTGTCTGTCTTAGCTTTATTAATGGTTCTGAAATACATTACCTCACAATAATCTGAATTAAACTCCAGCCATTTATCAGCTGCTTCACCAATACATTGATATTGAACTTATTGATCATGCCTCATACATCCACATCAAACTTATTCACATACAGTATGTTACAAGCTTGAGCATCTAGAGTCAGTCATAGGGAAGTACAGCAGAGAAGCAGGCTCTTTGGCCCATCTAGTCCACACTGCCTTCCATCGACCTGCAGCAGGACCATGGCCTTCCATACCCTTACTATCAATGTACCTATCCAAACTTCAATAAACATTGGAATCAAGCTCGCCTGCACCACTTCTACTGTCAGCTCGTTCCACACTCTCATGACCCTCTGAGTGAAGAAATTTACCCTCGTGTTCTCCCTAAACTTTTCACGTGTCACCTTTAACCCATGACCTCTGGTTGTAGTCTAACCCAACCTCAGTGGAAAAAGCCTGCTTGCTTTTACCCTTATCTAAACTCCTCATAATTTTGTACACCTCTCTCAGGTATTTTTTTTTGCCTGTCCACCTTATGATCTCTTCCCGTGATTGAGCTCAGAATAGATTGAGAGGTGATTCCAAAAGATGTGGAAGAATGGTCCCAGATCTTGCTACAAACCTTTATCATTGGTAAGCAGCATGGTGCCGTTAAGAGGTTTAGTTGAGGACCTTTGTCTTGTGTATGTTGAGTGTTAGACTCGCCCTCTCATACGCTTGGGTGAAAGAGCTGGTAGTGACTTGGACGTCTGCCTCTGAATGCACACAAGCACAAATGTCATTTGCACACACTGTAGGTCAGCCACTGAGGATGAGCTAGCTCGGTTCCAGGATGTGCTTCAGCATTACTGGATACAGTGTTAGCACCCTACTTCACACAGCACATTTATTGTACCAGAATAATGCTTTTCCAGAGCTAAAATCTCTAACTACTAATCACTACATGCATCCATCAGGAATAAATAAGGGCTTTGCACCAAAATGCTGGAGAAACTCAATGGTCTGTCAGCATTTATGGAGAGGACTAAAGGCCCATACCTGAGACATTGACTCTTTATTCACTTCCATGGATGCTGTTATGTTACTTCTGTTTAAATGTACTGTGGGTTAACAATGAAGAATCATATTCTGGAAGAATTAGAGAACTTTTATTTACAGTAATAAACAAACACGTCTTAACCCAGCTACATGCTGGAACATTCTAGCAATCTGGTGCATGCTCAGTGCTCTGTCCAATCATCATTGCACGTGATATCACCACATCTTCTTTTCCTTAAAAAGAAAAACAGTTAACAATGTTAATTAAAGCAAGTACATAATTCAACAAGTCTCTATCAGTCTCTCTGTGGGTTTACGAACATGAGTAGACCTCTTAAGTGGTACACACAGATCTTGTGTTTCCTTGTTATTATTTACATGTTTTGTCTCGTCTGCATCCGTTAACTGAATCTTTGAAGTTGGCTCTTTCTTAAAGTCTTTGCGATTTCTTCTTACCACTGCTCCCTCCTCTGTTTGGACAATGTATGATCTAGGTTGTAATACTTCAAGTGCTGTAGCTTTCTGTGTCCATGTGTTCACTTTGTCTTGTATTCTTACTTCAACTCCCTGATGCAGTTCAGGTACTGGACGAGAACATCTATTGAAGTATATTTTCTGCTTTGCTTTGTGTTCATCTTTCCATCTTTTCATTTGTTCATCTTTCTCTGTTCTCAGAAGGCTCTCATCCACTAGCAGATTAGACCTCAAGCATCGTCCCATCAAGAGCTGAGCAGGCGAAAATCCACATTCAAGTGGAATACTGCGATAGGCTAACAAGGCTTTATAAAAATCACTTCCACTATCTTTTGCTTTGTGCATCAGTTTCTTGACAATTCCTACCGATTTCTCAACTAATCCATTAGACTGATGGAAAACTGGACTAGATGTTGTATGAACAAAGCCCTACTGAATTGTGGACCATTGTCTGTGAAAACTTCATCAGGTACAGCCTGTCTTGAAAAACTGATTTCATGCATGTAATTACATTTCTGCAGTCATTCTGCCCAGACAACACACTTCAGGATACAATGAGTAGTAATCTGTTGTTGATAGATAGTCTTTGTTGTTAGTTATAAAAAGATCAATGCCTACCTTCTGATAAGGTCTGTGAGGATTCGGATGTGGATGCAGTGGCTCCTTAGGGTTGCTAGCTTGGTATTTAAGGCACATTTGACAAGAAGGTATAAATTCTGCAATCTCATCCTGGGCCAAAACATCACTTCCTCTGCCCTTCACTTACATTTTTCAATACCTAGGTGGCCTTTATGAATTTTATCAAACATTTCTTTACAGAGACTTTTAGGTATAACAATTCTACTACCTTTGTACAATATCCCATCCACGACAGACAGTTCTGATCTGTGGTTCTAATAATCTCGTACTACTGAGGTACAGTCATGCCTATTATCTGGCCATCCATCCAACACCATTTGTAATACTTGATTGAGAAGTCTGTCCTTCTCTGTCTCAAGACGCAACAGCTCCAACTTCTTGCTTCAAGGTTTGTTAAACAATGCAATCAATGGCTTATGATCAGTTTCAACACCAATAGATTGCCCGGACACAAACTGATGAAATTTCTCGCAAGCAAACATAATGCTGAGCAATTCTTTTTCAATTTGGACATACCTTGTTTCTGGATCGGATAATGAACGAGATGTATATGCCACTGGTGGCCATTCCGGATCATGTTTTTTGGAGTAATACTGCCCCTAAGCCCACTTGAGATGCATCACATGAGATTTTGATGGGTCTCTCAGCATCATAAAATTTCAACACAGGTTCTTTTGTGAGAACTTTCTTGAGATTTTGCCATGCCTTCTCCTGTTCCTGGTTCCAGCTCCATTCATTTCTCTTTTCTGTTAGCTGCTCAATGGAACAAGCTGTTCCGAGAGATTGGGTATAAATTTTCCCATATAGTTAACCATTCCCATAAACCTCTGAACATCCTTTTTACATTGCGGTCTTGGCATGTTCTCAATAGCAAAAACCTTCAGTGGATCAGGACACATACCCTCTTTGCTGATGATATCACCCACAAATGTAAGTTCAGTCACTCCTAGCTGACATTTGTCTTTATTCAACTTCAAGTTAGCCTTGCGTGTTGCCTCAAAGACTTGTCCGAGTCTGGCGCCATGATCTTGTTTAGTTGATCCCCAAATAATAATATCATCCATGAATGTATCTACGCCCTCAATGTGCTCATATAGGATGTGAATGGTTTTATGGTACACTTCAGGAGCTGATGCAATTCCAAAAGGAATGTTAAATTAAATGTTAAATGTTAAAGGTACACAATTTTGAACTCGGTTCATCAAATTTGAGTTGCCAGAATCCAGAGGATGTATCTAATTTACTAAAATACTTTACACTAGCAAACAATGACTAATTTCTTCACGAGCGGGCAATTTGAAATGCTCTCTTTTAATGGCCTGATTCAAATCTCTTGAATCTAAACAAATCCTCAGTTTTCCATTTTTCTTATCAACAATGACAAGCGAATTGACCCATTCAGTTGGTTCATTGTTTTTTATATGACTCCTAGCCTTTCCATTCTGTCTAGTTCTGTTTTCAGTTGACGATGTAATGCAAAAATGACGATGTTCCCACGCACAGCGATCACATAACTTTTTTCTTTCCAATGCAATTTTTTACCATTTGAATAATAATCTGTTCTTTCATTTTTCATTCCAAAGTGGATGACCTCACATTTACCAGCATTGTACTCCATCTGCCAGACCCTTGCCCACTCACTTAACCTATCTATATCTCTCGGCAGGCTCTCCATATCTTCTGCAAAATTTACTTTTCCACTCAATTTAGTATCATCAGCAAACTTAGATACTTGGTCGCCTCATCTAGATTATTAATGGATATTGTGAACAGTTGCAGCACCGTTCACTAATGGTTATCAACCAAAGTAACACCCATGTATCCCAACTCTCTACTTTCTATCAGTTAACCAATTCTCTATCCATTCTAATACATCACCCCAAACTCTATCATCATTTTCTTATGGATAAGTCTTTTATGTGGCACCTTATCGAACACCTTCTGGAAATTCAAGTAAATGACATCCATCGGTTCCCCTCTATCCATTGTGCTTGTTATATCCTCAAAGAACTCCAGTAAGTTTGTAAACAGGACCTGCCTTTGCTGAATCCATGCCGCGTCTGCTTGATGGATCCATTTCTTTCCAGATGCCTCGCTATTTCTTCTTTAATGATAACTTCTAATTGTGCTCTTTCTTATAAAATGTGGGTACGATTCATGTTTATGTACAGATTTTTTTGTGAACAGTGCGGAGGATAATCAGAGAAAATTAGCTTTATTCAAAGTAATTTTTTAAATCTGAATGCCTACATGTCACCACTTACAGCTCTGAGATTCTTCTCCCTGCGAGTATACTCAGCAAATCTATAGAATAGTGACTGTAAATAGGATCAACAAAAGAACAAGAGTGTAGAAGGCAACAAATCTTGCAAATGCAAAAATAAATAAAGAGCAATAAATTACAAGAGTATGAAGTAGCAAGGTAAAAAGTCCTTAAAGTGAGATCACTGGTTGTGGGAACATCTCAACAGATGAGTCTAGGTATCCCCTTATGCTCAAGAGCCAGATGGTCGAGAGATAGTAACTGCTCTTGAAGCTGGTGGTGCGAGTCCAGAGGCACTTGTACCTTCCACCTGATGGTGGCAAGAAAAGAGCGTGGCCTGGACGGTGAGGATCTTTGATGATGGATGCTGCTTTCCTACAACAGAGTTTCATGTAGATGTGCTCACAGGTTGCTTAATCGAAACGTTCAATGCGCCATTTGCGTCAATGACCAGCACAGTTTGAGGATGTACTGGGGGCAGCCTGCAAGAGTCAGCATACTTCCACCGCCAATATAGCATGTCCACGTCCTAACAACCCTAACCTGTATATCTTTTTAGAATGTGGAGGGAACTGGAGCACCCTGGGAAAACCCACATGGTCACAGGGAGAACGTGCAAAACTCCTTACAGATAGCGGTGAGAATTGAACTCTGATTGCTGATCGCTGGACCTGTAAAGCATTGCATTAACCGCTGCACTGCCGTGCTGTGTACAGAGTGGAGCCGTTGCTGCCCATCCATACTGATTTTGGTCTGTTGCTCAGGAAGTTAAGGCTCCACTTGTGGGAGTGGGGGTTGCAGGTGTGCAAGTTGACGGTCAAGAGGGCACATGATGTGTTGGCCCTCATTAGTCGGGAGATTGAATTCAGGAGCCACGAGGTAAAGTTGCAGCTCTATAAAACTCTGGTTAGACCACAGAGTATTGTGTTCAGTTCTGGTAACCTCATTATAGGAAGGATGTGGAATATTTAAAGAGAGTGCAGAGGAAACTTACCATGATTTTGCCAACATTAGGAAGCAGGTCTTATGACAGGTCGAGTGAGCTAGGGCTTTTCCCTTTGAGAGAAAGATAGGATGTGGCTTGATAGAAGTGAACAAGATGGTGGAGGTATTGATCAAGTGGATAGCCGGAAACTTTTCCCAAAGGCAGAAATGCAAGTGAGCATAACTTTAAGGTGCAAACATGAGGACATCTGCAGATGCTGAAAATTCAAACAACAACACACACAAAATGCTGGTGGAATGCAGCAGGCCAGGCAGCATCTATAGGGAGAAGCACTGTCGTCATTTCAGGCCAAGACCCTTCGTCAGTGCCCCGACGAAGTGTCCTGACGAAGGGTCTTGGCCTGAAATGACGACAGCGCTTCTCCCTATAGATGCTGCCTGGCCTGCTGTGTTCCACCAGCATTTTGTGTGTGTTGTTGTTATAACTTTAAGGTGTTGGGTGGAAAGTATAGGGGCATATCAGAGGTTGCTTTTTTTCACACAGAAAGTGGTAAACATGTGGGATGCAGAGCCAGGGGTGGTGGTCGAGGCAGATGCATTAAGGGCATGTAAGAGACTTTTAGATAGGCACAGGGATGACAGAGAAATGGAGGGCCATGTGGAGGTCAGTGGGAGGGGAGGGTTAGATTGTTCTTAAAGAACAAAACCAGATCGATCAAATAGCCGGGATTCCCTTTGTTTATTTGGGACACTGCCACTTAGTTGGGGCAGGAGAATGCTGCCGAACAGGTTCTAACTAGCGTCAGTTGAGCGGCTGTTCACTTTGAGCCAACAGTTTTTAAATAGTTTCACTTGCGTGTTTGTGTTCAAACAGCAGGGATTTTTGTCACCAGTCGTTGACGAGTAATAAATTCAAAAATGTTTTGCTCACTACGGTTGCAAGCATTCAGACCTGGAGATGCCAGAAATGGCTGATAGTGAACATGGTACGATTTCACTACTTCAACAAGTTAGGAACTGTGAAGAATTTGAAGGTATCTGATGCACCATCAATAACTCTCAGAGACATGAGGCGTGATATAGGCTTTTATTGGCTGGAAGAAAGAACAAGCAGCAAGTGACCACCACACTACATCCTGGAGACTGAGGCCAGGGCTCAGGCTCCAATCGCCTTTATACCGGGGTCTGTGGGAGGAGCCACAGGAGCAGTCAGTGGGGGGCGTGTCCAGACAGGTATATGTAGTTCACCACAGTATCAACAGTCATCTTGAACATTACAATGAAAAGGATGATTTGGAAGTTGCAACCATCAAAAGCATTGTATGAAGGCACTATCTACACTAGGTGCCAGTGCTGATTTTGTTCATTTACAATCAATAAAAAGAACACCTCAGCCATGAATTCCTCCATCGGTGGCCATTAGGAATGAATACACAGATTTATAGCAAACACGAGGAAATATGCAGACGCTGCCTGATCGGTCAGGGCATTAAAGGATTTGGCATGGCTAGTGCACTTAAATTTGTGAGCTGGAATGTAAAGGGACTGAACCACCCTGTTAAAAGGAGGAAGGTATTCTCACATATTAAACAACTCAAAGCTGACATTGCTTTCCTCCAAGAAACTCATATTCGTTGTTTCGATAACTCCCGGCTTCTGTCCAAGTGGGCGGGTCAGCATTTTCATTCATCCTTTGCTGCTAAAGCTAGGGGAGTCTCCATTCTTATTAACTCAAATATTCCTTTTGAACTCCATAATAAAATATCGGACACAAATGGCCGTTTTATTATTGTTTCTGGTAAACTATATAACACTAAAGTTGCACTAGCAAACCTGTATTCCCCCAACTTTGATGATGTTAACTTTTTTGAACGGTTTTTTTCCTCACTACCAGACTTAAACTCATACTCTCTTATATTGGGTGGTGACTTTAACTGTTGGTTGGATCCTAAACTGGACCGATCGTCCTCTGTTACCAGATCACCTACCAAATCTGCCTTAGCTATTCAGTCGTTTCTCTCTAATTTTGGTATCTCTGATATATGGCGTTTCCTCCATCCTACGGAGAGAGATTATTCCTTTTTCTCACATGTTCACCATACCTTCACTAGAATTGACTATTTCCTACTCGATAACCAACTTATCCCATTTGCCCACACTTGTGACTATCAGAGTATACTGATTTCTGACCATGCCCCAATTACCCTCTCTCTGAACTTTCCCGGTCTCCCTCAGAGGAACAAACACTGGCGGTTCGATTCAACTTTATTATCGGATGATGATTTCGTAAAATTTATTAAAGACCAGATAACCTTCTATTTTAACACTAGTACATCACCTGAAGTGCCATCCCAGATTGTCTGGGATGCCATGAAAGCATATTTGAGAGGTCAAATAATCTCTTACACAGCAAATCTCAATAGAAGATCCCGTGCAGATCGAGAAGACCTCATTAACCAGATTAAAGATGTGGATCAATTATATGCCCAAACTAAGAACCCTGAATTATACAAGAAGCGCGTTGAACTCCAAACTAAATTTAACCTTCTGTCCACTCAACCTGTCGAACGCCAACTTCTCGAAAGCAAGAGCCGCTTTTACATTCATGGGGATAAGTCTGGTAAATTCCTAGCCAATCAGCTGAGGCGTTCTAAAGCCAAACAACATATTACAAAGATCCGGAAGGAGAACGGAGACTTTACATCAGATCATTTAGAAATTAATGATGCATTTAAAAATTTTTATTCTCGGCTTTATTCCTCTGAATCCCTGAATGACAATATCTCTGTGGATCAATTTTTACAGAATCTGAATATCCCCTCACTTTCATCTGATTTCAAAGCCAAACTTAATGCGCCTATATCACTAGAAGAAATATCTTTTGCAATTTCTGCACTGTCCTCAGGGAAATCTCCTGGACCTGATGGGTTCCCTGTGGAATTTTATAAATCATTCTCCTCAGTTACTTTCAGTATTATCTGATTCGTTTAACTACGGCAAATTGCCACCCTCTTTCAATGAGGCATCTATTATTCTTCTTTTAAAAAAGGGCAAAGACCCAACAGAGTGTTCCTCGTACAGGCCGATCTCTCTGCTCAATGTTGATGTAAAGATCTTGGCTAAAGTGTTGGCTCATAGATTAGAAACCATTATTCCCTCCATTATCTCTGATGACCAAACAGGCTTTATTAAAAACCGTCTCCCTTTTTTTAACATTCGGCGTCTATTTAATATTTTATACTCAGTTCCAACTGGGACTCCAGAATGTGTTATCTCCCTTGATGCGGAGAAAGCATTTGATCGTATAGAGTGGAACTACCTTTTTGCACTCTTAGAAAAATTTGACCTCGGCCGAAGTTTCATCTCTTGGATCCAATTGCTGTACCTGTGTCCTACTGCTTCTGTTCTAACTAACTTTCAGAAATCCCAAGTATTCAATCTCAAACGTGGCACCCGTCAGGGATGCCCCTTAAGTCCCTTTCTCTTTGATTTGGCTATAGAACCTCTGGCGATAGCATTTCGAAAATGTCCTGAACTGACCGGGATTTGGAGAGGGGGTGTTGAACATAAAGTCTCTCTCTATGCTGATGACTTACTACTCTTTCTCTCATATCCGTCTACATCCTTACCTCTAATGTTTTCACTTCTTGACCAGTTTAGCCAGATCTCTGGCTATAAACTCAACTTACATAAGAGTGAACTTTTCCCAATTAATAAAGAAGCACAAGAACTAATATTTCGAGATCTCCCTTTTAAAGTAGTCCATAATCAATTTACTTATCTTGGAATTACAGTCACAAGGAAGTTTAAAGATCTCTTTCGTGAAAACTTTGTCAATCTTTCATATGCTACAAAACAGAGTCTGGTACAATGGTCACCTCTATCTATGTCCTTGGTAGGTCATATCAATGTTGTCAAAATGTATGTTCTCCCCAAATTCTTATACTTATTTCAATCTATCCCAATTTTTATTCCTAAATCTTTTTTTGATTCCTTAGACTCTATTATTCTGTCATATCTGTGGCAGAATAAGCGCTCTAGAATTAATAAAATCCACCTCCAAAAATCTAAAAAAGAGGGTGGCATGGCTTTACCTAACTTTCGCTTATATTACTGGGCAGCTAATATACGTTGTGCTGCCTTCTGGTCTTTCTTCCATGGTCAACCTGAGTGCCCTAACTGGGTGGCAATGGAGTTGAGCTCCACTAAAGAATTATCTATATCTGCACTTCTTGGCTCTGCACTCCCTAGCAGTCTGCCCAGATCAATAGCTAATCCTCTGGTTAGACACACTTTGCGTATATGGGCTCAGTTCAGGAAATGCTATGGTTTCCAGGGGTTTTCCATTTCTAGCCCTGTCGCACATAATCACCTTTTTTTACCTACCACGTTCGATTCAGCATTCCATGTTTGGTACAGGAAGGGCATTAGACATTTTGAAGATCTCTTCATTGATAACCGCTTCGCTTCTTTTCAACAGCTCTCTGTTAAGTTCAACCTGCCTAATGCTCACTTTTTCAGATATCTCCAAATCCGACACTTTACTGCTCCTTTAATTCCTAACTTTCCTGAAATGCCTGCGAAAAATGCTATGGACCTATTTCTCTCCATTAATCCACTAGGTAAAGGTTTAATTTCAATTATCCAAGATAAACAAGCAGCCTTACGACGAGCCCCTGTGGATAAAATTAAAATGGCCTGGGAGCAGGATTTAAATATCTCCTTATCTGAGGAGAGCTGGGACTCAGTTCTCAAATCGGTTAACTCAACCTCTCTTTGTGCTCGCCATTGTCTCTTACAGTTTAAGATTGTTCATAGAGCCCATATGTCTAAATCTAAACTATCTCGATTCTACCCTGGCATTAGTCCGCTTTGTGATAAATGCAAGAGGGGCGTGGCCTCTCTCATCCATATGTACTGGCTCTGTCCTAGTTTGGAGAAATTCTGGAAAGATGTCTTCACTACATTATCGGGTATTCTGAATCAGCACCTAGAACCTAACCCCTTAATTGCTCTGTTCGGTTTTTGGAGTGAGACAGATTTATGTCTGGGTCCGACCAAATGCCGAATACTATCCTTTGCCTCTCTCCTGGCGAGACGCTTGATCCTCCTTAGATGGAGAGATGTTGCCCCGCCCACTCATGCACAATGGCTTAATGACATTATGGCCTGCTTGGACCTCGAAAAAATTCATTATTCAGTTCTCAATTCGGATTTAAAGTTCCATAAGATCTGGGGGCCTTTTATCGAGTACTTTCATAACCTTTCTCTTGACTAGGGTTTTTTTTTCTTTTTTTTTTCCTGGTAGTAGGCATTATTATCCTCTGTTGCTAAGTGTATTTACAGTCTGGGAGTTTGACTGTCCGGACTTATACTCTTTATACTGTGTGGTGGTTGGGTCTGGAGTTGTTGTTGTTTTTTTCTTGTGTTGTGGGGTTTGGGGAGGACACTAAGCTCACTTGTCTTTAATTTAGGTGCTTTTCTGTTAAATTCTCTTCCTGTGTAGCATATTGTTATTGTATGCTTAACCTTGCTCTGTATTAATGCTCCTCATTGGGATTTGGGGTTTTTAATTTTGTAAAATGTTTTGAAAAACTAATAAAAATTTTTTTTAAAAAAAAAGGATTTGGCGAGAAGGCAGGTGTATGGGGTGGAGTGGGATCCGGGATCATCCATGATGGAATGGCAGAGCAGACTCGATGGGCTGAATAGCCTATTTCTGTTCCTATCTCTTATGGTCTTATGAACCTCTAGCTTCTCGATAGCTCGACAACTCTTTCGCTCGGTTGTTCACGGTAACGTCAAGGTCTGCTTTTGATGATCAGGGATTTGGAAAGGAACGGAAACCCTCGATGTTGAGGCGCGGCTGACACGTCAGATATTCGGATTGGGAAACCGAGCCGGAGACAGTCGGATGGAGCGGGAATTTGCTGTTGCAACGCCTGTGGGCAGGAACTAGCGTGCGGCTGTACTGCCCTCCCCTCTCGCCGGCCGGCTATAAAGAGCCCGCTCGCCGGTTCGTGTCAGGGTGTGGAAATGGCGAGCGAGCAGGCGGCAGAGACCGCTGCGGCGGGTCAACCCAAAACCCCCGAGGGCAGGTTTCACGACTTGATGAAGAGGGCAAGCGAGTTGAAGCCGGAGGAGATGCTACACCGTCACAACGGGCTGCTCTACCCCACCGTGCTGTGCACCGAGCACAACCTGGAGCAGTTCCCGAAGTTCGAAGCTCGTCCTGAAGATATGTGCATCGTTTCCTATCCCAAATGCGGTGAGAAGTAGCTATAGCTGAACTCAGTTTCAACTTAAGTTAGTTACTGTCAACAGCAATGCGCCTGTGTTTCTGGTCCGCAGCAGAACTCTTTTGGAAAGTCCGAATCGGCTATGTATCTTCACTGACTTGGATGACCTGAAAGTTAATGTTTTGGGACAGCAAGTCGGTGAAAAGGCATGAACTTACCAAAATAAATAATGGGAGAAAATGAATAGCGACGGGTTTATTGGCAGGAGGGGGCATAGCCTCAAGATTCGGGGGAGTAGATTTAGGACGGAGATGAGGAGGAATTGAAGCAGTGGAGGCCACCTCAGTAAATATATTTAGAGCAAGGTTGGATGGATTTTGAATAGTGGCAGTATTATGAGTTATAGGGACAAGGCAGGTAGGTGGAGATGAGTCCATGGCCAGATCAGCCATGACCTTATTGAACAGGGAGCAGGTTCAAAAGGCCAGACAACATATTCCTGCATTCCTGATGAAGGGTCTCGGCCCGAAACGTTGGCTACTCTTTTCTCACGGATGCTGCCTGACCTGCTGAGTTCTTCCAGCATTGTGTACATATTCTATGTTCCCGCTCCTATTTCTTATGTTCTTAATTTTCAACCCTGCCCCCTCCTGTTTTCACCTATCACCTTGTATTTCTCCCTCCCCTCCTCCACCTTTTAACTCCTCATTTTTTTTTCTCCAGTCCTGATGAAGGGTCTCGGCCCGAAACGCCAGCTGTACTCTTTTCCATAGATGCTGCCTGGCGTGCTGAGTTCCTCCAGCGTTTTATGTGTTGCTTATTTCCAGCATCTGCAGGTTTGCTCTGGTTTGTTAATAAGTGTTTCTGTACAGTGGACTTCAGACTCCTGTTGGAGCAGAATATCATACTGTGAGGGAACTCGACGGGGGGGGGTGGTCTGGCAGCTCTACGGGTGGGCACAAACAAAATGCTGGAGAAACTCGGCAAGCCAGGCAGCATCAATGGAAAAGTGTAAACAGCCGACTCTTCAGGCTGAGACCCTCTTCATCAGGTCCCCTCCGCAGATGCTGCCTGACCTGTGAATTCCTCCAGCATTTTGTGCGTGTTACTTGGATTTCCAGCATCTGCAGAATTTCTTGCGCTTATGATCTGCGGAGAGAGATGGACAGTCAACGTATCTGGCCCAGACCTTTTAGCTGGATCCCTTCTATCAGCGTCCAGTTGAAGCAGGGGTTCCCAGCTTTTATTTATGTCATGGACTTCTACCATTAACCCAGGGGTCCGTGGTTCCCAGGTCCCCAACCCCTGATTGAAGGGTGTCAATCTGAAACAGACGTTGTATGACCTGCTGAATTCTTCCAAAAGTTTTGTTATTTTTAGATATTTTGGATGGTTTCATTTTGCATGGCTGTTAATTTTTTTTTGCTGTTGCTCAACTCTGTCTCTGTCTTTTAATTTAATGTTTACAATTGCTGCAGTACCAATACCTGGTTGATCTTAGAAAATCTAGGTGCTAGAAACCTGAAATAAAGCCAGAAAATGCTGGAAACACTACTCAGCAGGTAAGGCAGCAACTGTGGGGAGAGAAACAGAATTAATGTTTTAATTCCACGTCCCATTCCCATTCTGATATGTCTATCCATGGCCTCCTCTACTATCAAGATGAAGCCACACTCAGGTTGGAGGAACAACACCTTGTATACCGGCTGGGTAGCCTCCAACCTGATGGCATGAACATTGACTTCTCTAACTTCCGTTAATGCCCCTCCTCCCCTTCTTACCCCTTCCCTGACATATTTAATTGTTTGGTTTTTTTTCTCTCTTTCTGCCCATTACTCTGCCTGTTCTCCATCTCCCTCTGGTGCTCCCCCCTCCCCCTTTCTTTCTCCTGAGGCCTCCCGTGCCATGATCCTTTCCCTTCTCCAGCTCTGTATCACTTTCGCCAATCACCTTTCTAGCTCTTAGCTTCATCCCACCCCCTCCGGTCTTCTCCTATCATTTCGTATTTCCCCTTCCCCCCCACTACTTTCAAATCTCTTAGTATCTTTCCCTTCAGTTAGTCCTGACAAAGGGTCTTGGCCCGAAACGTCGACAGTGTTTCTCCTATAGATGCTGCCTGGCCTGCTGTGTTCCACCAGCATTTTGTGTGTGTTAACAGAATTAATGTGTCAGGTTAAAACCCCTAAGTCTCTGGCTGAAATAGTAACTCTATTTCTCTGACCTGCTGAGTGTTTCCAGCATTACAATATCCTGGTATTCCAGTGCTAAAGCATATTTGAAATTGTGATGCGCCAAATACATAATTTCTAAACAGTTGTATCTCGGTTTCCTTGAGCAAGACAACTTGGTATTGAATGTTCTTCCTCTACCTGGCTTCCACACCCTTTGACCCAATCAGAGTCTGCCTTCCTCAGCTTCGACTTCCCAAGGAGAGCCCTGCAATTTACGTTATTGGTTTAAAAAAAAAACCACAAGCTGGGATCTGGCATGGTCAACCCCTTCCCTAGCCTGAGGTGTGCAGGCTTTTCCCAATCCGTCCCTCTCTGATCTCAGCGAGCGGCTGTAATGGGGGAGTGAATCGTGACACCACTGGTGAAGATAGGCTGAGAGCTCGTGGACAGGACTGATGGTGCAGATGTTGTTTGCAATTTCCGAAGTAAGTACATGTTCAGCATGGCATCATGGGCTGAAGGGCCTGTATGGTGCTCACACGAGGAAATCTGCAGATGCTGGAAATTCAAGCAACACACACAAAATGCTGGTGGAACGCCGCAGGCCAGGCAGCATCTACAGGGAGAAGCGCTGTCGACGTTTCGGGCCGAGACCCTTCGTCAACAGCGCTTCTCCCTATAGATGCTGCCTGGCCTGTATGGTGCTGTAGGTTTCCTATGTTTCAAAGAAAATTTATCATCAAAGAATGTACGTATATTTTGCCATATACTACCTGGAGAGTCATTTTCTTGCAGGCATTTACTGGCATTTACTGAAAATAAAATAGAATTTACAAAAACTATACATAAGCAGTCAAAATCTTAAAAAAGACAACATATAAAAGAAGACAAACAGTGCAAAATAAAAGTAATACTGAGAACATGAATTGTAAAGAGTCCTTGAGAGTGAGCCTGTAGGTCGTAGAATTAGTCCAGTGTTGTGGTGAATGTAGATATCCATGCTGGTTCAGGAGCCTGAAATTTGTAGGGTAATAACTGTTCCTGAACCTGGTGGTGAGGGGCCCAAGGCACCTGTACCTCCTGCCCTTTGGTAGAAGTGAGAAGAGGACATGAATCGTGGAGGTCTTTGATGATGGATGCTGTTTTCTTGCAGCAACGCTCCTTGTAAATATACGTGTGGCAGCTCACAGAATTAGGAATGTGGGGCACCCTTCTGGGTCTTTGGGTGTGCTGCACCATTCATCAATGTCATGGCTGGTCTATATCCACTCCCTTTTCTTGACGTCTCCCTGAGATTCACATAATATCCAGAAACCCACTGATCTCTGCTTGGAATGAATTCAGCTGTAGATCCAGCTGAAGAATTCCAGTGATTCTTGAACCCCTGAGTGAAGAAGTTTCTCCACATCTCAGTCCCAACCCATATTCGATGACCATAACCCTCGGTTCATCTGTCCTCAGAAAGGGATACATCCTTTCTGCACAGTACATTTCACCTGCAGGATTGCTGGATGCCTGGAGGCGAAGGGTTGGTAATTTGCCCGTAGAGTACATAATCAGCACAGTAGCATAGTGGTTAACACAACACTTTACATTACCAGTGACCAGGGTTCAATTCCTGCCACTGTCTGAAAGAAATTTGTACATTCTCTCCGTGACCACTTTAGTTTCCTCCCACAGTCCGAAGACATACCGGTTGCTAGATTAATTGGTCATTGTAAATTGTCCCGTGATTAGACTAGGGTTAAATCGGGGGTTGCTGGGTGGTGCAGCTCGAAGAGCCAGAAGAGCCTATTCTGTGTTGTCTCTTGATAGATAGATAAATAAATATTACTTATTCTGTACTTCATTGTTCTAACTGAACTTGCCCCCCCCACCCGCTTATTCCAAATATAAATCCAAACACGTTCAGGCAGATGTGCACTATAAGTGGGCATCATGGTTGGCAGAGATATTGTGGATTGAAAGGCCTGTTTCAGTGCTGTAATAATCTATATTCTGTGTTTTATTTCAGGATTCTGGAATGGGTTTGGGTAAGTTAGCGTAGGGGGGCAAGTGGGCTGGACTGGGGTAAGGTTGCAGGTTCTAGAAGGTGAAGTGCAAAAAGTAGGGAGAGCCAGACCGATCCATTGGAGTGCAATATAATATTGAGTGTTTCTGTTCTCCAAGGAAGGTGGGAATGAACATACACCAGGAGCTAAAGTTACCAGAAAAGCAACTCGTTTCATTTACTGTCAGTGTACATCTGTGCTTGTGAGTGTATGTGTTCACATACTGTATGTATGTGTTGTGTTCTTGTGTGTGTGTGTGCGCATTTGTATCTGTCTGTGTATATACGTGTTCATATATGTGCAGTTCTGTGCTAGTATCTTGGGCACCGAGATTTTTATATGGTTTCAGATGATATAGCCTCCACAGAGCCCTGATCGCAACATCATCAAAGCTGCTGATATTACTTGGAGAGACAGAAACAAGGGAGATAGCCAAAGTCTGCAGAAGAACTGTAGGAAGTTCTCAGATGCTTGGAACAACCTACTAGCCGATTTTCTTATAAAACTGCATGACAGTGCACGTCAGAGAATCAATGCAGTTTTAAAGGCAAAGGGTGATCTCGCCAAATATTGACTTGATTTACACGTGCTTGAGACTTTTGACACAGAACGTGTGTGTGTGTGTGTTTTCAGAATTGCATCAGGGCAGAACATTTGTTCCTGTACCTGGGATCCAGTTGCACTATTACACGTAACTGGTTCTATAATCATTTACCTGAAACTGTGTGCTGCAGGATTTAATTGGGTACATCAGCTCTTTCGTGGTATCGCCTCTGCCGTGCAGAATAAACCTGACGAAGGGAACGAAAGTAGACCCGACATCGTGATACTGGAATTTGCAAACGCTGATAAACACCAGGTAGGTTCACGAGTCCTTTTCTTCAGGGTATTGGAGGTCATGGGTTCAGCATCCATCATGCAGGACTGCTCTGGGGAGAGCGTAGGTAAGAACAAGCAGGCAGGGTAGATCTGGCAAATCAGCTTTGTGCCATGAATTCAGTGAAACCTTTTTAAAATGTCTTGTGGGGATTGTCAGAGTACAGGTTTAGCTGCTCTGCCTCATTGCTCAGGTCATAGAGGACAACCTTCCCATGGGGAGTCTGGACTGGATGAGCATCAGCTGAGAAACCATATTTGCCAGGTGGTGTTTGGTGTGTGTGTGTGATAGTCACATACCCTGTGTTCCGAGCTACACGTTACCTACCATGTCCTCTCCTGCTTCGGGAGCAGTTCACCATTGCACATTAAAGAGAGATTAGCTTTATTTGTCGCATGTGTATTGAAACATAGAGTGGAATGCATTGTTTGTGTCAATGACCCACGCCGTCTGAGAATGTGTTGGGGGCAGCCCACGAGTGGCGCCATGCTTCCAGCAGCCACATAGCATAGCACACCAATGGGTGATTAGGATGGCTCAGCACATCACTGGGACTCAGCCACCAGACCTGGAGACAATCTGCAACTCTCGATGTCTATGGCGCGCTCGTGATATCATTGAAGACCCGTCTCATCCCGGACACGGTCTGTTCAACCTCCTGACATCTGGTAGGAGATTCAGAAACACCTTAGCCGAGACAGTAGGACTGAAAAACAGGTTCTTCCCAAGGGCTGATGTGCAGCTGAATAATGCTACACCCGGCTTGCCAATGGCCGTTGGGTGTTACGGACTGTCAAAGTCACTTGCTGCATGTAAATGTGAGATTTTTTTAAAATAATTACGCCATACCACAGGAATTGTAAATATTTGTTTTGCATGTTCTGGAGTAACACCGCAATCTCGTTGTCTTGAGCAAGTTCGATTATGTTCTATTCTAACTCACTAACCCTAACCCATGTGTCTTTGGAATGTGGGAGGAAACCCATGGGGTCACGGAGAAAGCATATAAACTCCTTAAAAACTGGCGGGAAATTACAGTTTCAGTCACTGGCACAGTAAAGCATTATGCTGCTAGGCCACTCATACCCTATTAAATCCCTGATACCTCTGATTTCTTCTCAAAATGAGAAGCAACACCTTATATTCCATCTGGATACCCTCCAACCTGATGCCATAAATATCAGTTTCCCTTTCCGGTAAGCAAACTCCACCCCACTCCCACTACTTCTAATCCCCACTCTCACCTTTTACCTCTTCTCACCGTCTGTTACTTCCCCCGGGTTCCCTCCTCCTTCCCTTTCTCCTACGGTCCACTCTCCTCTCCTATCCAATTCTTTCTTCTCCAGCGCTTGACCTTTCCCACTCACCTGGCTTCACCTATCACCTTCCAGCTAGCCTCTCTCTCCCCTCCCCCCACCTTTTTATTCTGGCATCTTCCCCCTTCCTCCTTAGTCCTGAAGAAGGGTTTTGGCCCAAAACATCCACTGTTTATTAATTTCCATAGATCCTGCCTGACCTGCTGAATTCCTGCAACATTTTGTGTGTGTGTATATCTATCAGCTGAAAACAATTAGTGCATTGGTGAAAAAGGTTACTACTAATCCTTGCCTCAAACAGAAACTCTAGGATATTGCCTTCACAAAGCAATATAACATCGCGGATCTCGGGGTGTTATAACTGTGACTGTTGCACTTTAGGAATGCATCTCATTTCTTTAAGATTTCTTTAAAATTAATCTATGATTGCAAATTTGCATAATTTACAGAGCATTTGCATTCAGAGTTGGTGATGAGGATTTGGTTTTTTTTTTAAGTGTTTTGGCAAAGGATGGGTCAGGCTTCTCTGTGACTTTTCCTTGGTGCTGGGATCAATTCCTGTTCTCAACCAGGCGTGTTTCCTCCGGGTGCTCCAGTTTCCTCCCACATTCCAAAGCGTTAGGGTTAGTAAATTGTGGCCATGCTATGCTGGTGCCAGACATGTCTGGGCTGCCCCCAGTACTTGGTTGGACTCTAGCTGTTGACACAAACAATGTATTTTACTGTACATTTTGATTTTGCAAAGAAAACTAATCTGCCGTTCACATCCTTCAAATTGAGTTTGACATTTTCCTTTGTGCTGTGATTCGTGGAAATCTGGATTTGGGCTTAATCTGCGCACGACGTTGAGTCTAAATAACCAACTCCAAAGGGCATCAGAAGTGTTTCTTGGATTTATTTAAGTAGGATGTCCTGCTTATCTCGAGTACTCCCCTACCTATGTGAATATCCTACATTACAACACTAACAACACCTCATTGGCTGTGGCGTGCTCTATGAAATTGTGCAGATATTTTCAAAATACAAGATATATTAAAAAAATAAAGATTTTTAATACGTTGACTATTTGTTACTTGGGCATCTATGTCCTTTTGAGGTGTACTATTCCAAGCTGTTGAGAACAGATAATCACTTCCATCCCTTATCGCGTAAATTAATTCCAATTTCTTTGAACTGTGTATAATCTAGAGGCAGTAACATGACTTGCAAGTATTAGTAATGAGGGCAAAGGTCCCTTAATGTCACCTGTAACCTATTGGCTGCTATCATACTCTTAAACAACAGGTATTTGACCCCACGGAAACAGGGGCAGTTATATAACCAAGTTAATAATTAAGACTTGAATCCATCTTCCTTGCGTGACAAGTTACTGATTAATGGATTATTTCAGAACCTCTTATTTTATAGAAGGTATGGACCTTCTATATTATATTTTGAGAGTAAATTGCAAGATTTTTGGGCATATAATAAATGTTGAACTTTCCCAGGATTTATATTTGGTGATTTTTATAGGAATAGTTAACTTTTAAATGCTTCCCCTGGACCTCCTGAAGTTTCTCTGCTTGTGAAGAAGAGCCAACCCTTGCGGCACAGAATTACTTTGTCTAGCTGCATCTGTGTGATATTTAGTTTTTATCTCTAAAGGCTTGCCTTGGACAGTTTGTCAGGATAACACGCTTGTCATAATATCCCCTGTGCTTATTTCTGAGTGTGTATGTGTCCGCTAGTGTTGCTGTCCAATTTGAAACTGAGATCTTCTGCATTTATCTTCTGTGTGCAACTGCATATCTTGTATGCTTTGCCAAGGTCACTTCTGATGTCGAGCTCCTTCTGACCTTTCTCAAAATGCAGCATAGCTTCCTCGGATGTCCCAATGTCCCAATGTTCCTCGGATGTCCCAGTAATCACAATGTCCCAATGTTCCTCGGATGTCCCAATGTCCCAATGTTCCTCGGATGTCCTAGTAATCACAATGTCCCAATGTTCCTCGGATCTCCCAATGTCCCAATGTTCCTCGGATGTCCCAATGTCCCAATGTTCCTCGGATGTCCCAGTAATCACAATGTCCCAATGTTCCTCGGATGTCTCAATGTCCCAATGTTCCTCGGATGTCCCAGTAATCACAATGTCCCAATGTTCCTCGGATGTCCCAGTAATCACAATGTCCCAATGTTCCTCGGATGTCCCAGTAATCACAATATCCCAATGTCCCAATGTTCCTCGGATGTCCCAGTAATCACAATGTCCCAATGTTCCTCGGATGTCCCAGTAATCACAATGTCCCAATGTTCCTCAGATGTCCCAATGTCCCAATGTTCCTCGGATGTCCCAGTAATCACAGTGTCCCAATGTTCCTCGGATGTCCCAGTAATCACAATGTCCCAATGTTCCTCGGATGTCCCAGTAATCACAATGGTAGAGTGGTCCAAGCATTGCTTGTTGGAAAGAAGTTATTAGAGCTTCTGTAGGATTTACATTTTGCTCTTTGGGCTGGCCTTATTTACAATGTTTTCTTTAAGAATTAGGTGGCCCATGAAAGAAGAATGCTTTGTGTTGATGTACTCTGCAGAGGGTGAAATGTTATAAAGGGTGGCATGCTGTATCACTGCGTGGTGCGGAAACTGCACTGCAGCAGCCAGGGAGTCTCTACGATGGGCAGTCAAAACTGCCCAACACATCACCGGCACCAGCCTAACCACCATCAAGGACATACCTACAGAAAGATGTTGGGAAAGGGCCAGTAACATCACGAAGGATCCCACCCACCCTGTTTGTCCCACTCCCATCAGGGAGGAGGTTATGCAGCATCCACCACCACCAAACCTCAAAAACAGATACTTTCCCCACGCGGTAAGGTGGATCAACACGTTCTCCCACTAATTCACCCCTCCATACCCCGCCACCACCAAACCTCAAAAACAGATACTTTCCCCACGCGGTAAGGTGGATCACCACCACCACTACTTTATAGTGTCTGTCAGAGTCACACTATGCACAGCCACCTCTGCACCTAGTATCACTTTATGGACATATAATAAATCTGTGTATGTTAGCTATCTTATGTATTTATATTTATTGTGTATCTTTAATTATTATGTTTTTTTTTGGTAGAGTTTTTATTTGTGCTGCATCAGATCCAAAGTAACAATTACTTAGTTCTCCTCTAGACTTGTGTACTGCAAATGCCATTAGACAATCTTGAATCTGACTTTCTTTCACATCCAAATGCCCTTCATGTGTTATTCTCTCTCTTTGGTTGTTTATTTCAGCTGATGAAAACCTGGCAATCACCACGGTTTTATGGAACACATTTCCATTATGAAAATCTACCAGCATCTATAATTGAGAAGAAAACAAAGGTAAGGTTACTACTCAATAACAACATGTGAGAACATACAATTAAGCAAAAGGCAGATCTCTGAAACTAAACTTAAAAGGACTTGTTTGACCAGGTCTTTATGCTGGGAATGGAAAACCACAAACAGAAAGAAAATAAAACTGGATGGCATGTTTTCAGGGACTTTGGAGAACTTATTCTCTGTTTCACACTTCAAACATTTGATGAGGGGTAAAATTTTGAAGTGGATGAAAGAGGTGGAGTGGGAGAAGGAGGTGTTTACAATGGACAGAAAGAGCATTTTGGATGAACGGAGCCAAATGAAGTAAATATTTCAGGAAAAATGGAATGAGGTCCCAGGATTTACACTATCAGCAGCTCCCCAGATTGATGCATGTCTTGAACAATTTGCACTGACCAGTATTCTTTAGCAGTTCAAAATACTGTTCACAATTCACCACCTTCCAGTGAAGCTGCAAGACAAGAAATCAGAATTTAGCATTAAGGTACTTTTCGTAAGAGATTAGAATCATACAGTTCCAATTAGTGGAGCCCAGAGGTTGTACTATTAAGAGCAAATGCATGTCAGACAATTGGAGTTGAGACAAGGTAACACTCATTTTCAAAAATGAGGACATAACTAAACTGAATAATTGCAAGCTAGTTTTCTCAGTAATTGTGTTAGGGGAAACTTATAGTCATTAAATAAGACAGAAAATTGCACCAATTTTGAAAGGTGCATGAGTAAGAAGTAGATTGTGTGGATTTCAAAAGAGCCAATTACTTTTGATGAACGTTATTTGTTAAAGGACAAGGTAATTAGGAAATTCAGTGAATGAGCCTGAGGAAAGTCTTTGACAAACTACAACATAGGAGATTCTTGCAGCAAATTAATAAGAAACTATTGTTCTTTAGTAAAGAAAGCAGAAAAGAAATTTTCAGTACTAGTAAGCATGGGTTACTGCTCTGAGCACCATCCGGACTCAAGTACATCAACGATTTGGATTTCTACATAATGCTAATTAGCTCAATGCTGGGGAAAGAAGCACAGGGGTTTAAAGTGTTTTAAGTCAACATGTTCTTAATGTAGGGTGGGTATGTTAAAACAGGTTAATAAAAGGTTAAGGTTTATTACTAGAAGTATGTTGTGTAAAATCTAACCTATATAAATGGTGACACATTGTTGAGAACCTGCCTTATCGGTGCCTGGGCCCATGTTGTGAAAAGCAGACTGAAACTCCGAAGAGGATGCAATCTGCTGCTACTTAGAAGAGTCAAGAGATATTTTGTCACCTTATCATTTTCTGTCAGTCATCTTAAGTTCAGATACACCTGCACCCTTATGTGCAATCTTGTCCATATAGGGGCACACTCAACAGTTACTTGTATGTTGTTTTTTTTATGCTGCATTGGATCCAGAGTAACAATCATTTCCTTCTCCTTTACACTCATGTGCTGCAGAATGACAATAAACAATCTTGAATCTTGAATACAGCTTCACTGTGAAATGAGGGAACAAAAAAACCAGCGACAAATAAAAGTATCATGTGTTAGAGGCGTTGTGCTAATGTTTAAAACTGAAATGATGAGCTAAATTAAGTGGAAGCAGAATTGTTAGTGTTGAAGAAAAGGAGTTCATAGAGTCATAGAAAACCATGGCACAGAAACTGGCCCTTCGGTCCATCTAGTCTGTGCAAAACCATTTCAACTGCTTAATCACATCGACTTGCATCAGGACCATGGCCGTCCATTCCCCTACCACCCATCTACCTAAACTGCTTCTCTTAAATGTTGAAATCAACATCGCTTCTACCACTTTCACTGGCCGCTCGTTCCACGCTCTCACTGCCCTCTGAGTGAAGAAGCTTCCGGTCATGTTCAGCAAGAGAAAGGATGACCTTTTACCTCAGTTCCACATTTGTGTAGCAGCCCCGTATTCCCTTTAGAGCCATAAGTCTATTGATCTCCGTCTTCAGTAAGTCTTCACAGTCCTCTTGGAATTCCAGTTTCTCCAACCAACTTCTAGGTGAGAAAGGATTTCTTCCTATCTCAGTCCTGGGCTGCTGACCCTTCATCTTGAGACACAAGACACTGCTGGAATCTGGAGCAACACACTTGAGGAAATCAGCAGGTCGGGCAGCATTTAAGGAGGGAAATGCACAGTTGATGTTTCAGATTGAGAGTCTTGGAGCATTGTGAGCAGCTTTGGGTCCTTTATCTTGGAAAGGATATGCTGAAACTGGAGAAAGTTCAAAGGAGGTGAAAATGATTCCAGGATTGAACTCTTCCAGTCATATGAAGAGCATTTGATGGCATTTGAATTCCTGTATTCACTGGAGTTCGAAAGAATGAGGGATGACCTCATTGAAATCTATTGAATGGTGAAAGGCCTTGATAGAGTGGATGTGGAGAGGATTCTTCCTATGGTGGGGGAAGTCTAAGACCAGAGGACACAGCCTCAGAATAGAGGGGCATCCTTTTAGAGTGAGGAGGGATTTCTTTAGCCAGAGAGTGGAAAATCTGTGGAATTCTTTGCCACAGGCAGCTGTAGAGGCCGAGTCTTTATGTATATTTAAGGCAGAAGTTGATAGATTCTTGATTGGTCAGGGCATGAGGGGATACGGAGAGAAGGCAGGAGACTGGGGCTGAGAATAAAATTGGATCAGCTATGATGAAATGGCAGAGCAGATGTGATGGGCCAAATGGCCTATATCTGCCATGGTCTTATGGAATTCACCTGGACTGGAAAGAAAGAAGGGAGATATCCAGTACAAATAGGTGGAGAGGGAGGGGGTATTGAGCAAGAGCCAACAGGTAATAGGTATCTCTGGGTGAGGGAGGTGAGGGGCCAATGAGAGGAGGAATGATGTCAAAAACCAGGAGGAGATAACTGGAAGTGGCAAAGGACTAAAGTTGATGGAATTTGATTAGAGAGGATGGTGGCACATGGAATAAATGGAGGGAGGGGAATCAGTGGGGGGAGTGGATGGATGATGGGCAAATGGAGAGATGCATATCTTCCTCCCCCCCTCCCCCCCCAGCAGGGATCATTCCTTCTGTGACTCTGTCACTCTTCTCCACCGACACCCCCCCCCCAAATCCCCAGGTACTCGCCCCCATCTGCAAAGTATTGTAGCTGCCTCTTGACCTCCTCCCTCATCACTATCCAGTGGCCTAAACAGCCCTGTCAGGTGAGGCATTCCTTCACACGTGAATCCTTATTGCATTAGTGCCCCCGGTGTGGCTGCCTCTACGTCGGTGAGACTGGACACTGATTAGGGGGACTGCTTCACAGAGTACATTCATTTCCTCTGCCATGCCAGCACCTCCTGGTGGCCACCCATTTCGATTCCACTTCCTGCAGTGACATGTCTGACTACGCCCTCCTCCACTACCAGGTCGTGGGTAAGTGTAATTTGCACCTCATGTTCTCCAGCGTGGTGGCATGGACGTCAAATTCTCAGACTTCTGATCACTGCACTCCCTCTCCTATTTTCCTTTCTATCTCTCTCCACTCCTGATCCAAGATTCATTCATTTAAATTCGAGACAGCTGAGTAACTCGAGCCTCGTTCTTAAACTCTCCACCGCAGGTGAACCTGACTTGTATCGAGTCATATTGACTTGCCTGGAATCTGCTGCCCATTCCAAAGGTGGCATCGTATAGTGACGGAGATGTGTCCATGGTCAGATCAGCCATGATCTTATTGAATGATGGAGTAGGCTGGACAGGACAGATGGCGGACTCCTACTCCTGTTTCTTATGCTCGTATGACGGGGCAGGCTGCATGAGATTCCCCTCTGCCGGAGCGGGCAGAGCCTGGTGGTAGGGAACAATTAAGAAGAAGAGTGAACTTGCCCCATGGATCGCTGAGGACGTTTATCTGGAATAATTGCACAACAGTAAATTGGCTGCGCGGCGGTTAGTGAGACACTATTACAGACCGGGGCGCCGGAGTTCAGCGTTCAATTCTGCCGCCATTCTGTAAGGAGTTTCCACACGTCCTGCCTGTGGAGTGCGTGGGCTTTGTCCAAGTACTCTGGTTACCTCTCACAGTCCCGGCTTGGTCATTGCAAATGGTCCGGTGATTAGGTCAGGGTTAAATCGGAGTTGTTGGGGGCTGCTGGGCAGTGCAGCTTGGAGGGCCTATCTCTAAACAAGTAAACAAACATCGCCCTACAATTTTTTGAACAGTTCCCCAGTATGATAAAGCAGACCCTTGACCTCATAATCTACCTTGAGGCCTATCTGCTCCACACTTTTAATTTTTGTTAATTTTAGAGGGGCAGTGCAGTTCAGCCACAATGAACCTGCACGCCACCTAATTGTGCCCATGTGACCAATTAACTGACTGACCCATACACCTGGACGGGAGTCCCACATGACCATGGGGATACCATACAGACTTCCTTCAGACAGTGACAGAATTGAGTCCCGGTCACTGATCACAGGCACTGAACCACTGTTAATGCTAACTGCACTGCACTTCCTCAGTAGCTGTTACACTTCATTCTGCATTACTACTGTTTGACCTTGTTCCACCTCAATGCACTGTGAAATGAAGTGACCTGTAGGAACACTCTGCGAGACAAGCTTTATAGAACTCGGTGCTGGTTGGAATTGGGTCTGCCAGCCATGCTGAAGGGATTGGGAGGGCAATGTAGATGCGGTGGCCACTTTATTAGGTACACCTCTACGCCTGCTCATTGATGCAAATATCTAATCAGTCAATCGTGTGGCAGCAGCTCAGTGCATGAAAGCATGCAGACAAGGTCAAGAGGTTCGGACCAAACGTAGGAACGGGGAAGAAATGTGATCTAAGTGACTCTGACCGTGGGTTGTCCGTGCCGGACAGGGTGGTTTAAGTATCTCAGCACCTTGCTGCTAGGATTTTCACACTCTGGAGTTTACAGGTAACGTTGCAAAGAAACATGGTTAGCATCCAGTGAGCAGCAGACATGTGGGCAGAAACACCTCGTTAATGAGAGAGGTCAGAGAGAAGTGACGAGACTGGTTCCAGGAAAGCGAATGTACCTCACATAACCCTGTGTTACAAAGTGGTGTGCAGAAGAGCATCTCTGAGCACACGTCAAACCTTGAAGTGGATGGGCTACAGCAGCAGGAGGCCGCAAACCTAATAAAGTGGCCGCTGTGAGTATATTGCTCTGTTCTTATTGATCTGCCTGGCGTTGGAGAAAAATGTGAAATACTCATGGCTTCTCCGTAGATGCTGGTGGTGTTTCGCAATCCCAAGGATACCGCTGTTTCCTATTATCACTTCTGTCAGAAAAACCCTTTATTGCCTTCCCCTACGTCCTGGGATGAGTTCTTCAAGAAGTTCATGACTGGTGAAGGTACGTGTCTCAGTAGCTTCTAGTCAATTTTAACCAAATGCATGGGGCTCTATTGTGTTTTAATACCAACATTGGCTTATGGTGTAAATGCAAAACATTGATGTCCAATGGCAAATTTTCAAATATATGGAGCAGGGGTTCCTGACCTTTTTTATGCCATGGACCCCTACCATTATCCGAGGGGTTTTTTACACAGAGAGTGGTGAGTGCGTGGAATGGGCTGCCAGTGACAGGGGTGGAGGTGGATACGATAGGGTCTTTTAAGAGATTCCTGGACAGGTACATGGAGCTCAGAAAAATAGGGGGCTGTGGGTAGCCCTAGGTAATTCCTAAGGTAAGGACATGTTTGGCCCAGCTTTGTGGGCCGAAGGGCCTATATTGTGCTGTAGGTTTTCTATGTTTCAGTGGGTCTGTGGACCCCAGTTTGGAAACTCCTCATCTGGAGTCCCCTAGTCATTCCCCCTCATAGAGCAGTGCAGCACAGAAACAGCCTTTGGCTCACGATGTTGTGCCAAACCAATTAAATTAGTAATCAAATGGCCAACTGAACTAATCCCTTCTACCTACACAATGTCCATATCATTACATTTCCCTCACATTCCTGTGCCTATCTAACTGGCCTTACAAGTCCCTAATGTTTCTGTATCTACCACCACTTTGTGTGTAAAAAGAACTTGCCCCACCCATCTTTGAAATTACCCCTTTTTAGCTTAAGTGCCTGCCCTCCAGTATTAGATATCTCAACCCTGCGGTAAAAGATACTGTCAGCCTGTCAAACTGTTACAAGCCTCCATCAGATCTTCCCTCTGCCTCCGCCTCTCTGTCAGAAGGTTGTGAGATTTAAGACACTTCATTCTTCCATTAATATTACTAAAGCCAATGATCTGGTCAGAATCATATAACTTATTGCTTTGGACAAATTGGCTGCTGTACTTTTTTTATATCACAGGATTTTCAAAGTGTTTTGGAGTGATGTGAAAAGTGTTATATATGTAAATCATTTGTTTCTTGGGAAGTGCATGCACCTGAACAGCAAAGCAACAGAGGCCATCCTATTGCAGGAAATTCTCTGAGAAGATCCCATGTTATTAACTGCCTTTTATTTCCTGATGGAATCCAAATTATTTATTGTTTATTGTAATGCCTGCACTGTTTTTGTGCACTTTATGCAGTCCAGTGTAGGTCTGTAGTCTAGTGTAGCTTTCTCTATGTTGTTTATTTTATTACGTAGTTCAGTCTAGTTTTTTGTACTGTGTCATGTAAACCATGGTCTTGAAAAACGTTGTCTCATTTTTACTATGCACTGTACCAGCAGTTATGGTCGAAATGACAATAAAAGTGACTTGACTTGACTTGAAATTCCCCTTTTATTCTGGCTTTCTGGCTGTGCAGTAATGCTAACTATTGGCAGGAATGCAGATCATTCCATCTACTTTGCTGAGAAATGCAACCTCAAACAAATTACATCTCCTAACTACCTCAGTTTTAATCCTGCATTTTCGTATAACCTGCACCACTTCCTCGCATGGAGAGGACACTGTTTTAGGTTCTTCAATACCTGCACCCTATCCGATGTTGCTATTAGAACCTAACACATAGTATTGAACTAGGCCCTTTGCCCCATCGAGTCTGCTCCACCTTTCCCTCATGGCTGATTTACCAACCCCCTCAGCTCCACACTCCCGCCTTCTCCCTTCTATCAAGTATTGAAAGGCTCCAACAGAGTGGATGTGGAGAGGATGTTTCCTGGTGTGAAGGTGTCTGAGACCAGAGGACACAGCCTCAGAATAGAGGGACGTCCATTTAGAAGAGCGGTGAGAAGGAATTTCTTTAGCCAGACGGAGTGAAACTGTGGAACTCTTTGCCACAGCTGTCTGTGGAAACCAAGTCACTAGATATATTTAAAGCGAAGGTTGTAGGGTTCTTGATTAGTAAGGGTTACAGGGAGAAGGCGAGGGGGATGAGGTTAAAAGGGATAATAAATCAGGTGTGATGGAATGGCAGAGCAGGCTCAATGGGACAGATGACGAAACTTCTTCTATGTCTTCTGGTCTTGTGTCTCATGGACGGGGAGCAGCAAGAAAGGAGTTGGCTGATCTGTGGACTGAGGTGACAAACAGGTAGTGCCAGGGAGGGGAAGCAGGGATGGAAGTTGGGTGACTGGCAGGTGACTGACAGATGGAGGAAGACAAAAGAGACCGGAAAAAGGGAAACAAGAGATGGAACAAAAATGGGGGGGGGGGGGGGGGTGACGGTGCCTCTGGTGCTGTCCTGTGCCTCTTCTGCAAATGAAGGAAATGTGACCCAAAAGTCATGGAAAATCCATAAAACGGTTAATGTTTCTCTCTGTGACACTTTTCTGAACCAGTGGCCTGGGGATCTTACTTTGATTACGCACTCATCTGGGAGAAGCACATTGACGATGAAAATGTGATGGTCGTCACATATGAAGAGCTGAAGGAGGTACGGGAGTCTTACTCCTACTGTAATTCATGTATTGCATAGTCCTGCTGCCACAAAACAACAAATTTCACAACATTTGCCAATTCTTTCCCTGATACCCACTGTGTCCCTGTCAAGCCCTATGTTCACAAGCTATCTAACTAGATAACCATAGGCACTTGCTTCTACAAGGAAGCAATGCAAATGGATGCTGCTCAAATGGTTCACCGTGTTCACCATCAATCGCCCAGTTACACCAATCCCACAATGTCCCATTCTTTAAAAATAATTCTTCCCCCAAATTCATCAACTGCCCCCAGATTCTACCACTCACCGGCACGCTGGGGGCCATTTCCAATGGCCGACTAACCGAACTGGAAGTCACAGGGCCAATCGACCGTCCATTGGCCCCAGGCAGAGGACTCTGCTGTCGGCAGCCTGTACCCCGGTAGAGGTGATGGGATTGAGAAGCAGAAGGCTAACCTAGCAATTTGGAGATCTGTGGAGTGTGGGAAGAAACTGGAGGACCGGAGGGAGGCCCAGAGATCGGAGAGAAAACCCTATCAAAGTAGACGCCCCTCTGTTGTATCAAAGTTCTATTTCATTCTGCTGTTTGACAGATTTATTAAAGTGTTTTTGTTTACCTCTTTCTCCTCCTCCCCCCCCCCCCCCCAACTTTCTAGGACCTGCCAGGGGGAGTGCGGAAGATAGCAGAGTTCTACGGCTTCTCACTGAGTGAAGAACAGATTCATAACATTGCTGACAAGGGCAGCTTCCAAGCCATGAAAGACAACTCACAGAAAACCCACTTTACCCTTGGCAGCGCCTTTTTCCGCAAGGGTAGGTAAAATCAGATATAGTGGCACAGGAAGCAGTTCAGCCGTTCTCCTGGGATTCGTTGCCAAACGCTCTTTATTTATTTGTTTGTCTGCTTGTTTACTAAGTGTTGCTGTGCAAGGTAGTCCCTTACGACCCTTCGAGCTACACCACACAACCTCAATTAACCTAATCACGGGGCAATTTACAGTGACCAACTAACCTACCCAGAACGTGAAAAAGGATCTAGTGCTTTCCCGGCGTATACGATGAATAAATCGACGTTTCGATACCAAACTCTGCCATCGTCATTGGGGTGATGCCCAGGAATGCCCAGTGGGTGCATATCCCATCGGATGAGACATGCCCAGGCATTATCCCTGATAAAGATGGCAGAGTTTGCAATTGAAACATCGGTTAAAATTGATACCTGTACCCAGCTGGGAGCCTGAGAAGAGTTTATTCGCCGAACCAGAATGGCTTCGGACTGTGGGAGGAAACCTGAGCACTTGGGGAAAACACACGCATTCCACGGGGAGGACGTACAGAGACGCCATACAGAACAGTGCCAGAATTGACCTCCATACTCCGTTACGCCACCCTGGCCAGAAATGGCTTTATTTGATCTAAATTCTTGTATAACATCTCGTGCTAAATCTGACTTATTGACTGGCTTCAGGAAATGTAGTAACACAGGAAAAAAAACACACATTGCGCAAGATCAGCAGCGAGACTCATCAGAGCATGACTTGACAGAAATTCAGTCTTCGTGTTTCGTGTTTCTGGAGCCTGCGTAATCAGGATCTGCCAGAAGTGGCCTCTGTCTCCAACCTCGGTCTTGTCCAGTCTCTGAAACTCAGACTCTTGGTTGGATGGGGGGGGTTGTTCTTCTTTGAGCAAAGTTTGGAAGGAAATGAGGTGTCGTGCGGCTTATTGTTAGTCTGCACTGCAAGTTATCTGTAACTGTCGTACTTTAAACTGCATCCAGTTAATGTTTACCCCAAGGCACCATGTAGTGACTGCTTGAAGACAAACAAAAAGTCACTAGCAGGCCAAGTGAGGGAGTGTCGCACTGTATGATGCCCTTCCAACTAACCAAATTCCAATTAGAAAAGTGTATTTAATCCTATATTATTATCCTATATTATCCTAATTATCCTATATTATAATCCTATATTATCCTATATTTAATCCATGTCAAATGGGGCGGCGCTGTAGTGGTTAACACAATGCTTTACAGAACAGGCGGCCCTGGTTGAATTCCTGCCGCTGCCTCTAAGGAGTTTGTACGTTCCCCTGTGACCACGTGGGTTTCCTCTGGGAGCTCTGCTTCCTCCCACAGTCCAAAGATGTACCGGTTGACAGGTTAATTGGTCATTGTAAGTTGTCCCCTGATTAGGCTTGGATTAAGATGATAAGATATAGAAGAAGATTTATAGATGGATTTATAGATTTATTTTGCATTTCCCCCTACCCCCACTACTTTCAAATCCCTTAGTATCTTTCCTTTCAGTTAGTCCTGACGAAGGGTCTCGGCCCGAAACATCAATGGTGCTTCTCCTTATAGATGCTGCCTGGCCTGCTGTGTTCCACCAGCATTTTGTGTGTGTTGTTAGAAGAAGATTTAGGCCGTTTGGCCCATTGAGTTTGCTCCGCCATTTCATCATGGCTGATCCATTTCTCTTGTCAGCCCCACTTTCCTACCTTCTCCCCGTATCCCTTCATGCCCTGACTAATTATCAAACTCTGCCTTAAATATACATAAAGACTTGGCCTCCACAACTGTCTGCAACAAAGAATTCCACAGATTCACCACTCTCTGGCTAAAGAAATTTCTCCTCATCTCCGTTCTAAAAGGATTCCTCTCTATTCTGAAGCTGTGTCCTCTGGTCATAGACTCTCCCACCATAGGAAACATCCTGCCCATATCCATTCTATCAAGGCCTTTCATCATTTGATAGGTTTCAATAAGGTCACCTCTCATCCTTCTGAATTCTACTTGATGGTGGAGGAAGGGAAGCCCTTTTCTTTGAAGAAGGAGGACATCTCCTTTGTTTTGGAATGAAAATCCTTACCCTGGGATGTCCTCCTCCTTCAAAGAAAGGGTCTTCCCTTCCTCCGCCATCAACACTGCCCTCAACCGCATCTCTTCCATTTCACGCACATCTGTTCTTACCCCATTCCTCCCACCACCCTACTAGGGATAGGGTTCCTCTTGTCTTCACCTACTACCCCACCAGCCTCCAAGTCAGCACATAATCCCCTGCAACTTCCACCAACTGCAATGGGATCCCATCACCAAGCACATCTCTCCCTCCCCCCCCTTTCTGCTTTCCGCAAGGGTGCGACTCCCATGTCCATTCATCCCTCCCCACCGATCTCCCTCCTGGCTCTTATCCTTGTAAGTGGAACAAGTGCTACAGCTGCCCCTGCACCTTTTATTCCTTCTGGGTAGCCTCCAACCAGATGGCATGGACATCAAATTCTCGAATTTCTGGTAAAGTACCCCCCCCCCCTTCCCTATGCTTCACCATTCCCCATCCCCTTTTCCCTTACTAATCAAGAGGCTATCAACCTTTGCTTTAAATATATCCAATGACTTGGTCTCTGCAGGCCTCTGTGGCAATGAATTCCACAGATTCAGTACCCTCTGGCTAAAGAAATTCCTCCTCTTCTCTGTTCTAATGGGGTGTTCTTGAATGACGTCCAAGTGACAAGTTTTACTATATGTTTGTTTCAATGTACCTGTGGCAAATAAAGCTAATCTTTATCTTTTATCTTTATCGGCAAATCCCAGCTTCTATTATTCATTTACACACTAGGACCAATTGCCCTTCCAACGTGAACACTATTTTTTCATATTGGGGGGGGAAGTTGAAAAACCGTTTGGTCACAGGGTGATCATTTAAGCTTCACTCAGGCAGTGCCAGAGGTCACTGGAATTGCGAATCAGTGCCTATATTGGCTGATTCTCTGTGCTCTCTGCCAGTGAAGGTGCCTGGGTCATTGAAAACTTTCAAAATGGAATCGGGGAAGGCCTTGAAGGAGAATACTTTTCAAGGTGCTGTGGAAAGGGAAGGTGTATGGGACTTGACTGATTTAGTCCACAGCCATCCAACACTAAATCGATGGGATGAGGGTCCCCTTTTATGCTCTAAAAATTCTACAACCTCCTTTGGCTGAGTCCAGAGGAAGTTCATGAGAACACTTTCAGGAGTGAAAGGGCCTGCACTCGTTGGGGTTTAGAAGAACAGGGGGTGGGGATCTCATTGAAACCTATTGACTGTTGAAAGGGCTAGATAGAGTGGATGTGGAGAGGATGGTGCTGAGTCTGGGATCAGAGGCACAGCCTCACAATACAAGAATGTCCCTTTAGGACAGAGATGAGGAGCAATTTCTTTAACCAGAGGGTATTGGATCTTTGGAATTCATTGCCATGGACAGCTGTGGAGGCCAAAGTACATTTTCAAAAGGAGGTTGATATGTTCTTGATTAGTAAGGGTATCAAAGGTTATGAGGAGAATGCAGGAGAATGGGGTCGGGAAGGATAATAGATTAGCCATGATGGAATGGCAGAGCAGACTTAATGGGCCGAATGGCATGATTTTGCTCCTATGCCTTGTGGTCTTTAACTATAAATTTCATTTGATATCATTGCATGACATTTACCACACAGACCTCAATATTTTTGTCAACTCTGTGTGAGTCTTTCTCTTTGGATTGAAATTGGTCACTGAGGGTAGCATCAATCTGTGACCTGCTTAACATGTAACCTGATCTCATTTACATTTACTTTAGAGTAAAACACAGTTAGACAGAATGTCAGATGGTTGAAGCTTCATAACATTTGACAGGCCAAATTGAAAGAAATAGCAGCCAAGCAGAGAGAAACTGATCAATACTGATCAAAATTCTCTCTCCACCGATGTTGAGGGATGTCTTCCATTTTCTGTGTTTAAATGGCGTATGGTCAGAGTGAGAAGTGGTGCAAGAGTAAAGTTAAAGGAGGGATTTAGTGTTGAAATAAGGGCTGAGTCATTCAGAGTGAAGTTGGGAAGCAGTTTAACAAAATGCCATTGATGTGCCTTGGTTGTAGAGAGGTTGCATCCTGTTGTGGGAGAACCTACAGTTAAGGGTCACTGTTTGAAAATATGGCGAGCTGAGGCAGATTTTTTTTTTCTCTCTGAGAGCCACTCTGTTCCTCAAAAGTTAGTGGAAATAGAATTCCTAAATAATTTCAAACCAGGTCAGCTTAGTTTATTGTCAGGTACAGTGGGACATAATGAAGTTCCATGCTAGCATGAATCTCACAAAGTAAACAGCATCACATAATAATAACCAATACAATACATATGGAGACAAACACAGAACAGAACAGAATGGTTGTGCAAACTGAAGCAGTCCATGAAGAAACACTAATGTGACAAGTGTATAATTCAGAAAGTTGAAAGGCCTATATAGAGTGGACGTGGAAAAGACGTTTCCTGTAGAGGGAGAGCCTAGGCCCAAAGGGCACAGCCTTAGAATAGAGGGACATCCCTTTAGAACAAAGATGAGAAGGAATTTTTTTAGTCAGAGGGTAGTGAATCTGTGGAATTCATTGCCACAGACAGCTGTGGAGGCCGTCATTGGGTATATTTAAAGCCGGGGTTGATAGGTTCTTGCAAGAAGGCAACAGAGACATTTTGCAGACGACTCCTAAAACCACTAGGTACTCTAGTAGATAAACTTCTGAACTGCAATCGCTGAAGTCTGCAGCCTGTAATTTCCCTTTTAAGGACGAACTTCCAAACTGACTAAATGATCTGGCACTTTTGTGATCTCCTGGAAGATTCAGCAACTAGACTCTCGAGAGTACAGGTACAACCAGAGTGCCCACTGCTGGTGGCAGACTGCACGTCAAGGCCTGATAGTGGAGAATGAACCTGTGGTCGGATCCGTTGCTCCACGCTGATTAAAGTATTGAGCTAGATTAAAATCATCGAGGATGAGAGTGGAGAGCTAACAGATGTTCAGTGACATTTGCCTGCATTCGACTGGACTTCTCTTCTCACTACTACCGCCGGGCGGGAGGTGCAGGAGCCTTGTGTCCCACGCAACCAGCTCCTTGCAGACCCACTCACTACTTCTACTACAATTTTTCTACTCTTTTAAATCTAAACTCCCCGTCTCAGAAATGACTATCAGATGGACTCTACCTCATTTTGCTCCTGCTCTCGTCGTTTACCTCCACGGCACCCTTTATTGTTTTACAAAGAAACTTGCGAGAGTCTTTGGTGACATATCTAGTCTCCTCAAACTCACAATGAAATCAAGCCACTGGTGTGTCGTCTTTGTAATTGCATCGATATGTTGGGCCCAGCATAGATCTTCACAGAGATGTTGAAAATGCTCACCCTTTCCACCGCTGATCCCTGGTGTGTGTGTGGACCTCTGATTTTTGAATTTTCTCTTTGTTTAGAAAATAGTCTGTGCCTTCATTCCTTTTACCAAAGTGCATGACCATACACTTCCTTGCACTATTTTCCATCTGCCTCTTCTTTACCAATTCTCCCAATCTGTCTAAGGCCTTCTGCCAAATCCCTGCTTCCTTAGCGCTGCCTGTCCCTCCACATATCTTCATATCATCTGGAAAATTACCCACAAAGCCATCGATTCTGTCATCCAAATCATGAACCTACGTCATGCGAACATAAATGATGTGAAAAGAAGCAGTCCCAATACCAACCCATGTGGAATGTTTGGCATCCACCCAGATTAGGCTTCCTTTATTACAACGCTTTGCCTCCTCCTAGTCAGTCAAACTTCTATCTATGCTAGTATCTTTCTTGCCTTATCATCAATTCTCATCTCATTGAGCAGCCTCATGTGGCATCTTGTTAAAGGCGTTCTGAAAATCCAAGTGCACAACATCAACCGATTCTCATTTGTCTATCCTGCTTGTTATTTCTTCAAAGAATTCCAACAGATTTGTCAGGCAAGATTTTCCCTTAAGGAAACCATACTGACTTTGGCCTATTTCATCATGTGCTTCCAAGTACCCTGTAACTTCACCCTGACAATAGACTCCAACATCTTCCCACCACTGACGTCAGACTAACTAGCCTATAACATCCTTTCTTTTGCCTCTCTTCGAGTGACATTTCCAATGTTCCAGTCTTCTGGAACTATTCCCTAATCTAGCGATTCTCGAAAGATCACTGCTTCTGCCTCCACAATATCTTCAGCTTCCTCTTTCAGAACACTGGGGTGTAGTCCATCCGGTCCATGTGACTTATCTACCTTCACACTTCTCAGCCTCCCAAGCACTTTCTCCTTCGTAACAACAGCTAAACTCACTTCTGCCCCCACCACTCTCGAATTTCTAGCACACTGCCTGTGTCTTCCACAATGAAGACTGCTGCAAAATACTTTCTAAGTTTGTCTGCCATTTCTTTGACACTCATCTTCCAGTAGTTTAATATCCACTCTTGCCTTGATTCTACCCTTTATATATCTGAAAACCTTTAGTTATCCTCTTTTATATTATTGGCTAGCTTACCTTCTTATTTCAACTTTTCTCCCCTTATGGCTTTTTAAAAGCTTCCCAATCCTGCGATTTCCAAATACTTTTTGCTATACCCTCTCTTTTGCTTTTGTGACAAAGAACAATAGACTAATTCGTCATGGAAACAGACCTAAGTTGCCACCTGAGCTCAACTTGTTTACCGTGTTGGACCCATATCTCTCTAAACCAGGGGTTCATAACCTCTTTATGCCATGGACCCCTGTCATTAACCAAGGTGTCCATGGACCCTGCTCTAAACCATTTCCATCCACGTCTGTCCAAGTCCCTTTTTAATACATTTCAGAGGAACCACTTTCGTAAAGAATGATAACTATTTGAAGAAGAATGTATGGAACAGAAGTGATGATGAAGGTGTTTAGAGAATTGAAACAGGGCTGGACATTGTTCAAAGCAATGGAATTTTTTCCCATTGTGCACATTGGGGTAAAAACGCCACCCTCTTTATCGATGCCCACCCGTTTACTCTGTTCTGTGGGAACCAGTCAATAATTCTAATTATTTGGCTGTACATGGCAATATACTTATATATGTGTGTGTTTTTTAATTCAGGTGTGGTTGGTGACTGGAGAAGCCTTTTCACCAAAGAACAAAGTCAAGAGGTGGATGCCAAGTTTGAAGGTTGTTTAGCAGGCACCAAGCTGGGAGCAAGACTGAAATATGACCTGTACTGTAAGGCATGAAGAAGGCAACAAAAACTATGATAAATTAAGACTAATATTTTTAAAGAACAAATCATTTAGACCTGTGTGCTCAGAATCCTCTGGCTTGAAGCCCACAGCTTAAAAAATGGAAAGAACGGTATGATCCGCCGGGAAAAGGCAGCTTGATATTCTGGGTGCGGAGCCAAGCTGCCTATGACTTTTCAATTCCATGTCTGTAATGTTAAGCATAGTTTCTCCTTGCCTCTATTAACCCTCCCTACCCCCAACATTTAATGCTGTAGCAATCATTCAGACCTTTCTGTTCCTCCTTGTCAGAAACAAGTCAAATTCAAAATCTCCTGCAATTCATCACAATGGGTGAATGCTGCCTGAAGTGCACTGTGATATCGCTGTATCCCAGACACTCTGCAGCTGTGCCCTAGACAAGGACAACTGCAGGTCATTGCAGTGAGATTTGTTGTCATCTACACCCAAAAAGGCAAGGCAGTTGTCACTATCATGGATGTTAGGTGGAGATTATCTGTCCTCTCTTTTGGGTCTTTTGTTGAATAAGCAGGAGTAAAGAAGGAAATCAGAATCAAGTTTATTATCACTGTCATACGTCATGAAATTTGTAGTTCTGGGGTAGCAAAAAATAGTGTTTGTACTTTAAATTTTATAAAAATTGTGCGCAGCTGAGAATGGATCAACATATCCTTAAAACCTTTTCTGTTAGCTCTGAAAGAAAATCCAAAAAAATTCAAACATAATGACAGTCCTAAGGTAAGATAAAACTTCATTTGTCCCCAAGGAAACTGTTGTTGCAAGGTTGCTCAGTCAGAAGTATATACTTTAAAAAGTAAGTATTGAGATATGAAAAAAATACAAAATGTGCATGAGAAAGTAACAATGCAAAATAAGGATGTGCAATGAAAACATATACTCATCTACTTAAGGAGGAGGAGTTGGAGAGTATGAATGTAGACATCACCTTGCAAATGATAAGAGCAGATTGATAGAGTACTCATTGATCAAGTTAATGGGCAAATATATCATATGTACATTTCCTATTGATACTGTGGCCATTAGGGTATAATTTCCAAACAACATTTTGCTGTAGCCACAAGATACCAGAATTTTACCCCCTCTCTTAACCTAGACATTTTTGTTAACTTCAATCAATTTGAATTCTTGATATTCTCTCTGGAAACTTTTAAAATTATAGAAAGACTATAAAAAATAAAATGAATTATTTGGAGTGTGTTGTGCTTTTGGTTTTGTGATTTTGTTATGAGTTGCCCCCCGATGTCGATTTGTTTAAATGCAAAATGTACTTTGCCATCAGTTTATAGTTGTTGAAGGTGTATCTGTGAGTGCTGTGTCTAGATGTTTGTTGGGAAGTTACTCTCATTTGCTGAGAAACTGCGTGGAATTGGCCTTCAAACCTACCTGCCCAGTATTCCTTCGATTTATCCCTAGCCTAACCATGATACAATTATCAATGACTAATTAACCTACCAACTGGTACGCCTTTGGTCAGTGGGAGGGAACTGGAGCACCCGGAGGAAATGCACACAGTCACGGGGAGAATGTACAAGCTCCTTACAGGCAGCAGTGGGAATTGAACCCTGGTCGCTGGTACTGTAAAGCGTTGTGCTAACCACTATGCTACCATGCCACCCCAACTTGTTAGCAGGAACTACTAATGGAGCTATATTCCATTCATATGGGGAGTAACAAATTAATTAAGTAGCAGCATTTGAAAGGAGAAAACTCTGTAATTGCTGGGCGAGACTGTTAAAGATGGGATTCTACCTTTGTCCACTGGGTGGAGCCATTAGCCTAAAAAGGGAAGAGGACAAACTGTGATGCACATATCTGCAAATGCGTCTTCTTATGTAGAGCTGTGTGGGTGATTTGCAGGGAGTTCCCCTCAAAAATTAAAAGGCTGCCCAAATCCTTACCATTTTCCTGCAGTCTCAGAGGCGACAATAGCAAATTCAGGGCTTTCATCACGTGAATTTTACTTTGTAGAAAAATTGCTTGTGTTTAAAGTGGGTTTAATGTGGTTGAATGGATTTGACTCCTGTGAAGCTTTTAAAGAAATAAAAGTGAAGGGAAGAATTTGATGTGGCTGCTTATCACTTGCTTAAGATAGAGTACTGAATCAAATATATTTGTGTATTTCTGTCAAATTGACTTAAAAACGATGGAGATAGATTACTTGCACTGCTCCAAGAATGCCAATTGATCTAAATCTTAAGAGGAACAGATCTCATTAGTTGCAGCCACTCTGCTGTTCATTGAAATTATTTGCACCTGGTGTGATGAAAATGCAGTTGCAATTGCAAATAGATTGTATCGATGAGAAATCCAAGCCGTGTAGCTGACTTATGCCGCAGTCTGCCTCTATCAGCTGTTGGACAGCTACTTGTAGAAGAGCTGAACTAGAACCGAAGATACTGGGAACCGACACGGGGCAGGTTCAGCTAAAGGAGAGGGTCATCCCAACTGGCCTGACAGGCATATCCTACACGCCCAAAATCAGCAACTTCACACTTGTAAAGGAACATTACGTGCTTCCAGCTCAGGCTGCACCCTTTCAGGGAGTCATCGAGAAGTGCAGCATAGAAACAGTCTCTCCATCCCATCTAGTCCATGCTGAAACCTTTCAAACTGCCCACTCCCATCGACCTGCGCCGGGACCATACCCTTCTCTCAGATGTTCAAAGCGGGATTGCGTGGAGCACTTGTGCTGGCAGCTCATTCCACACTCTCTCAACCCTCTGAGTGAAGAAGTTTGTCCTCATGTTCCCCTTCAACTTCTCATCTTTTGCCCTTAACCCATGACCTCTGGTTGTAGAACCACCCAGCCTCAGTGGGAAAAGCCTGCTTGCATTTACCCTATCTATACCTCTCATAATTCTGTACACCTCTGTCAACTCTCTCAATCTACATTCTAAAGAATGCAGTCCTAACCCATTCAATCTTTCCTTATAACTCAGGTCTCCCAGACCTGGCAACATCTTTGTAAATTTTCTCTGCACCCTTTCAACCTTGTTTGCATCTTTCTTGTAGATAGGTGACCAAAGCTGCACACAATACTCCAAATTAGGCCTCACCAATGTCTTATAGAACCTCAACATAACATCCCATCTCCTGAACTCAGTACATTGATTTGAGATACTCCCTTTGTTCTATCCATCCTTCCCTTCACCTAAAAACTCATGAGAACATAGAACTCTATTGGCATCAAACATTGTTTGCTTCTCTTCTCCCCCCCTATATGGCAGAGAGTCTCTGAGTTGAAATGTTACCTGTTTCTCTCCCCACAGATGCTGCCTGATCTGCTGTGAGTTTTCAGCATTTCCCATTTTAATTTCAGGTTTCCAATGTCTGTAGATACTTTTGGTTTTCCAGAAGTGACCATTATGCCTACCCACTGGCTGATGATCTGGAAGATTAAGGACTAGGAACATGGTTCACAATATTTGCACATTGCTCACTTTATATCCTCGCCAGCTGAGAACATATTGTGAGATGTGGTCAGTATTTGTCCTTCTATAAAGAATTTACACTATCCATTGCCCAAAGTTAGTAGACTCCTTCCCGTCGCTGCCTGTACAGATTTGGTACATTCTCTCTGTGGTGCTCTGGTTTCCTCCGATAGTCCAAAGACGTACCAGGGGGTAGGTTAATTGGTCATTGTAAATTGTCTCATGACTAGGCTAGGGTTAAATTAGAGAGATTGCTGTGCGGTGTGGCTTAAAGGGCAGGAAAGGCCTTTATTCACGTTCTATCTCAATATATAAATAAATGCACCAACACTGTAATTGTTATATCATCAGTCCCAATGAAGAGTCTCTGCCCGAAATGTCAACTGCTTATTACCTTCCATAGATGCTGCCTGACCTGCTGACTTCCTCCAGCATTTTGTGTGTGTTACTTGGATTTCCAGCACCTGCAGATTTTCTCTTGTTTGTGAAACGTTATTACAATATTCTTTAATAAGGTTGGATGAGATCATACTGTAGACTCCTGGCAGAATGGAACATATCTGGAACTATAGACAATAGACAGTAGGTGCAGGAGTAGGCCATTCGGCCCTTCTAGCCAGCACCACCATTCACTGTGATCATGGCTGATCATACACAATCAGTACCCCGTTCCTGCCCTCTCCCCATATCCCTTGACCCCGCTATCTAACTCTCTCTTGAATGCATCCAGAGACTTGGCCTCCACTGCCTTCTGGGGCAGAGCATTCCACATATCACTCTCTGGGTGAAAAAGTTTTTCCACATCTTTGTTCTAAATGGCCTACCCCTTATTCTTAAACTGTGGCCTCTAGTTCTGGACTCACCCATCAGCGGGAACATGCTTCCTGCCTCCAGCGTGTCCAATCCCTTAATCTTATATGTTTCAATCAGATCCCCTCTCATCCTTCTAAATTCCAGTGTATACAAGCCCAGTCGCTCCAATCTTTCAACATATGACAGTCCTGCCATTCTGGGAATTAACCTTGTGAACCTTCGCTGCACTCCCTCAGTAGCAAGAATGTCCTTCCTCAAATTTAGAGACTAAAGCTGCACACAATACTCCAGGTGGGGTCTCACCAGGGCCCTGTACAGCTGCAGAAGGACCTCTTTACTCCAAGACTCAATTCCTCTTGTTATAAAGGCCAGCATGCCATTAGCTTTCTTCACTGCCTGCTGTACCTGCAAGCTTGCTTTCATTGACTGATGTACAAGAACACCTAGATCTCTTTGTACTTCCCTTTTTCCTAACTTGACTCCATTTAGATAGTAATCTGCCTTCCTGTTCTTGCCACCAAAGTGGATAACCTCACATTTATCCACATTAAACTGCATCTGCCATACATTTGCCCACTCACCCAACCTGTCCAAGTCACCCTGCATTCTCATAACATCCTCCTGACATTTCACACTGCCACCCAGCTTTGTGTCATCGGCAAATTTGCTAATGTTACTTTTAATCCCTTCATCTAAATCATTAATGTATATTGTAAACAGCTGTGGTCTCAGCACCAAACCTTGCGGTACCCCACTGGTCACAGCATGCCATTCCAAAAGGGACCCGTTAATCCCTACTCTTTGTTTCTTGTCAGCCAGCCAATTTTCAATCCATGTCAGTACTCTGTCCCCAATATCATGTCCCCTAATTTTGCCCACTAATCTCCTATGTGGGACTTTATCAAAAACTTTCTGGAAGTCCAGGTACACTACATCCGCTGGCTCTCCCTTGTCCATTTTCATAGTTACATCCTCAAAAAACTCCAGAAGATTAGTCAAGCATGATTTTCCCTTCATAAATCCATGCTGACTCGGACTGACCCTTCTACTGCTATCCAAACGTGTCGTACTTTCCTCTTTTATAATTGACTCCAGCATCTTTCCCACCACTGACGTCAGGCTAACCGGTCTATAATTCCCTGTTTTCTCTCTCCCTCCTTTCTTGAAAAGTGGGACAACATTAGCCACCCTCCAATCAGCAGGAACTGTTCCTGAATCTATAGAACATTGGAAAATGATTACCAATGCATCCACGATTTCTAGAGCCACCTCTTTAAGTACTCTGGGATGCAGACCATCAGACTTATCAGCCTTCAAACTCAGCAGTCTATCCAACACCGTTTCTTGCCTAATGTAAATTTCCTTCAGTTCATCCTTTACCCTAGATCCTTTGGCCACTATTACATCTGGGAGATTGTGTCTTCCCTAGTGAAGACAGATCCAAAGTACCTGTTCAATTCATCTGCCATTACCTCGTTCCCCAAGGAAATTCACCCGTTTCTGTCTTCAATGGCCCAATTTTAGTTTTAACTATTTTTTTTGCTATTCACATACCTAAAGAAGCTTTTACTATCCTCCTTTATATTCTTGGCTAGTTTATCTTTGTATCTCATTTTTTCTTGGCGTATTGCCTTTTTTGTTATCTTCTGTAGCTCTTTAAAAGTTTCCCAGTCCTCCGGTTTCCCGCTCTTCTTTGCTATGTTATACTTCTCTTTTATTTTTATACTGCCCTTTACTTCCCTCATCAGCCACGGCCGCCCCTTACTCCCCTTAGGATCTTTCTTCCTCTTTGGAATGAACCGATCCTGCACCTTCTGCATTATTCCCAGAAGTACCTGCCATTGTTGTTCCACTGTCTTCCCTGCTAGGGTATTGTTCCATTGAACTTTGACCAACTCCTCCCTCATAGCTCCATAGTTCCCTTTGTTCAACTGTAATACTGACACATCTGATTTTCCCTTCTCCTTCTCAAATTGTAGGTTAAAACATATCATATTATGGTCACTACCTCCTAATGGTTCCTTTACCTCGAGGTCCCTGATCAAATCCGGTTCATTGCACAACACTAAATCTAGAATTGCCTTCTCCCTGGTAGGCTCCAGTACAAGCTGTTCTAAGAATCCATCTCGGAGGCATTCCACAAACTCACGTTCTTGGGGTCCAGTACCATTCTGATTCTCCCAGTCTACCTGCATGTTGAAATCCCCCATGACAACTGTATCATTACCTTTGCGACATGCCAATTTTAACTCTTCATTCAACTACTTTTACTTCTAAGAGCGAGAGAGACCTACCAAGTGTCTGAGCTGAACTTTGGTATGAACGGGAACGCCGTTTAAAATCACTCTGGCTTGTCCATGTGGCTCCAGGGTTACTTTGTTATCCTGGTTTGTGATGGTGGCATGTTTATTCATAATACTATGATATTTAATGGCCAAACAAACCACATTTGTCTAAGGAATAAATACCTTAAGATATATACGGAGAATCACATCACATTGTATTGATAATAGAATTAGGACTGCAAAACTTTACATGACCACGCATCAAACCATGTTGAGTGGCTCACTCATCACACTAGATGTCTTTTTCAAATATTTATCGTATGTTCTCAGGAAGGGTATAATCATTGCTGCACAATCTATTACAGAGCTTTCCAGGCTGCCTGGCCTGCTGAGTTCCTCCTGCATTTTGTGTGTGTTGCTCAGGACTCGCAGCACCTGCAGATTCTCTTGTGTCTACAGTCTGCTTTAATCCTTCTCCAGCCACGGAGATCCATTTTAACTCTCGACGACACTCTCATCTTTTCCTCATGCTTTCAGTGAACTGCTGTGATAAGCTTTGGGAAGACGCCATTACAGATGTGAATGAAGCGGCAACCAAGTTCTGATTGGCTGTCATCCGACACACAAGAGAAATGTCAACGTCGGTGATTTCCTTTTTGTGCTATGAGACAGTCCGTGATGTTCGGCCCATCTAAGAACTGAATACCTATAGTGAATTCAAACAAGCACAACTTTCCATCCAGATTCCTGCATCTTTACTCCCTCTCTTCTAGTGAACATAGAACAGCACGATACATTGCCACAGGCGGCTGTGCAGGCCAAGTCACTGGGTATATTTAAGCAGAGGTTGATAGATTGCTGATTACTCAGGGCATGAAGGGATACGGGGAGAAGGCAGGAGATTGGAGCTGAGAGAAAAATGGATCAGCCATGATGAATTGTTGAAGCAGACTCGATGGGCCAAATGGCCTAATTCTGCTCCTATATCTTATGGTCGTAATACAGACCCTTTGGCTCACAATGTTGTGGCGACCTTTCAACCTCAAAACTCAATCTAACCTTTCCCTCCTACGTAGCCCTTCGTCTGCCTTTCATTCGTGTGAAGAAAAGTTCCCAAGAAAACATCGTTTTTTTTCTCATTTCCAATTTCCATTTTCAATAGTGATCCCTTGAGCATTTTTCACATTCATTCTCAGCTGCCAACACACTGCCTCAGGATCCTAATGTGCTGAGCTCAGAGGAGTGATCCACTGTTCGGGTTATGGGGGCATATCTGAAATCTGTGCAAATTTACTTTAAAAATCCATCAGACCTGGGGTTTATGGGTTCCTTCTGTTCCAATAGTCAGAGATAGAGAGAGAGAGCTTAGCTTCATTTGTCACATGTACATAAAAACGTTGAAACACTTGCTCTGAAGGCATGTTAAGTCCGGGATAATTGCTCTCCACACAGCTTTGCTGGCTGTAGCTGCCTTCTTTATTGGAACCAGTGCAAAGTGTTTAAGTAGGAGATGAATGCTCACATTTCGCTTTGGACCCCTATCAAAAGTAGAAAGAGGCTGAGAGTCAAAGTAAGTTTGTAATCTAAGTACATGCATGTCACCACACACCACCTTGAGATCCAGTTTCTTGCAGGTGTAAAGATAGAGAGTAGAACTCATGATAAACTGTGCATCAGTACAGACGGGTAAAGAACCAATGTGCAAAAGAAGACAAATTGACCAAATATAAATAAATAATACTGAGAACACGAGTTGTAGAATTCTCGAAAGTAATTGTGGAATGAGTTCAGAGTTCAGTTATCCGCGCCAGTTCAGGAATCGGATGGTTGTAGGGTAATAATTGTTCCTGAATATAAAAGAGTACAAAACCGTTCTGATATTATACACACCTGGAATTGACCTGTCCCTTCCTGTGGATGACTTCCAACAGCCTGCTCTTTTCATTACTTAAAAGGAGACACGCCTCTCTCTTTTGTTGAGCTGATCAGAGAGGTACGGGAACAGGAGAACGCGTCAGAGGCGTGGGTGGGCTCTGTCAGCGGGGTACGGTCCTCAGCAGGGGTCCCCTGCGGTGAAGTGACCACAGATAGCCTGCCCCGGGGAGCAGTAGAGGAGATTGTGGCAGAGTTGAGAACTGAGATGTGTGGGCTGTTATCGGCGAGTGTGACCCCCAAGGGGACGAACAATGCGGAGGGCTGCTAGCAGCCGGTGTCATGCTAGGGGAGTGAGCCCCCAGGTACCTATGCAAAGAGGGTAATTTGGAAAACTTAGAGGAGACCCAGTGAGGGAATGGCCTGGTGTCTCTGGGGGAACACATTCCCAGCAATATACCGGGGAACTCCCGAAAGCCATAGGCCCTATTTCTGAAGGCTTAGTGGATCATGCCCAGGTGTGTCACTATGGATAGAGGGTATTTATGCTAAAGCCATACTCAATACCTGGCCGCAGGTCATGTTGTTGTACTGTTCGTTTTACAACCGGTGTCTGACACATTTAACACTGACACCATTCAGTGCACTGGAGATCTGGGGTCTTAGTGCTGGTGATCATCCATACGACGGTTATTTGTCAGTGAAGCTGGAGTTCTCGGAGGCCGACGTGGGAGTGGCTGAGGTCCCTGATACATTAATGCTGCTTTGTCCAGACCCCGTTGAGAAGGGTAGCGTTTCAATCCTGGTGGGGACCAACACCCCTCCTGTGAGGAGGCTCATGGGGGCCTGCAAGGAGAAGGCTGGCGTGAGCTTTCTGGGGACACTGTCCGTGCACTCGGTGTTTCGAGCTGCTTTTGAGGAAGCGCATGGCTGCATTGGGTGTTACGGCCCGGGGAAGCAGTGAAACCGATGGGGAGCCCCAAAATTTCCAGGAATGCCTGAGGGCGAGGCCCTCCTAGTGGACGCTCCCGGAAGACCACGAGGGGAAGTTGGGATTTCCCGCTGGGGTCCTGAGCTGTAGGAGCCCTCGGTTGTACAGGTGAGCTGGATGGCAGTGATCGTCAGGAACACTACGGAGAGGGAGGTCACCCTCAAGTGGGGGATGCCCCTGGTGCATCTGTTCCCAGTTACAGTAATGTCTAGTGCCCCTGTGACACAAGCTGGGGAGAAGCTATTGGAAAAGGGGGGAAAGCTCCCCGCTGAGTCATTCCACTTCAGGGACTCCCCGGTTCCTGCAGGTCAGAAGAGGAGGTTGGAGGATAAGATGTTGAAGCTGGAAGGTGTCTTTTACACTGACGAGTTTGATGCGGGTTGTTCCAAGAACACACGTCACACTATCCGGGTGACCGAGGTGGGGTGCAAAATGTGAGGAATCCTTTCAGTCGCTGAAGGAGCTGCTTACATAGGCACCTGTGCTGGGTTTTGTGGACCGTATGTACTGCCAGCTGAGAGGGTTTAGGGGGTGTCCTGTATCGAGGTCAGAGCACCAGGTTGAGACCTGCTGCGTTTGTCAGCTGGAGTCTGTCGCCCTCCGAGAAAAGCTATCCCACGCACAAGTTGGAATTGCTGGCATTGAAATGGGCGGTGGTGGATAAGCTGAGACACTACCTCAGGGCCAAGCCTGAGGTGAGGACAGACAACAGCCCCCTAACTTATACCCTGACCTCAACAAAACTGGATGCCGCAGGCCATCGGTGGTAAGTGGTGTTGTCTGCCTGTGATTTCAGCCTGAAGTACCGGCTGGGGAGCTGGAACATTGATGCCGATGTTTTATCCCGACAGGTACATGAGGGACTGGACAGGGATGAGGAGTCGGGAGAGTGTTCCTGCCCTGGGGGTAAAGGCCATGTGTCAGTTTGCCATCACCGTGAAGGCAGAGGAAAAGGAGGGGCAGGAGCGAGAGGTGGATCAATTGGGGGCTTCTGATGACGCCATTCCCCAAGTGTACTGTAACCTGACTGCTCTGAAGACAAACCAGCTGCCGGAATTGAGCTCGGGGGAAGTGGCAGCTGCTCGGCAAGATGACCCGGGCATCGGTATCATTTGGTCAGCGGTCGAAAAGGGAGACACGGGCTCAGGTGGAGAAGATGAAACTTGCATCAGTGCCTCCATTACTGCGAGAATGGCCACAGTTGGAGTTGAAGAACCAGATCTTAAACCAGGTCACGTCATCCCCAGCTGGTTCTGCAAGAGAAGTATAGGAAGACTGCGTTGAAATCACTTCATGATGATTCTGGACATTTGGGGGTGGACAAGACCTGTGGATTGCTCAGAGATTGGTTTTACTGGCCCCGGATGAAGTCAGAGGTCGAAGAATACTGCAAGTCGTGCATTCGCTGCACACGGTGGAAGACACTGCCTGTGCAGGCAGCTCCTTTGTCCCACTTGCAGAGTGCAGGGCCCCTGGACCCGGTGTGTATGGACTTCCTGTCCACAGAACCCGATGCCAGCAACACGGCGAATGTCCTAGTCATCACGGACCACTTCACCAGATATGCTCAGGCTTTCCCTACCAAGGACCAGAGGGCGTCCACGGTGGCCAAAGTGTTATGAGAGAAGTATTTCACTTATTATGGCCTTCCCAGGTGGATACATAGTGATCAGGAACTGGATTTCGAGAGCAGACTCATCCATGAGTTACTGATCATACTTGGAGTGGAGAAGTCGAGGACCATGCCCTAGTAACCACAGGGTGATCCCCAGCCCGAGAGGTTTAATTGGACCTCGCTAGACATGCTCGGAACCCTAGAGCTCAGCAAGAAGAGCAGATGGAGTCAACATATTGGACATCTGGTCCACAGTTACAACTGTACCCGAAATGAAGCTATCGGGTACTTGCCATACTAAGAGGCTCCTGGATAGGTACATGGAGCTTAGAAAAATAGAGCGCTATGGGTAAGCCTAGGTAGTTCTAAGGTAGGGACATGTTTGGCACAGCTTTGTGGGCCGAAGGGCCTGTATTGTGCTGTAGGTTTTCTATGTTCTATCTGATGTTTGGGTGTGAGGCGAGGTTGCCCATTGACCTTTGTTTTGGGACAGACGAGGGTCACGAGGGTGACTTACCACCGAAGACTTATCTGAAGTATGTGTCTGATATGAGAAGAGAGCTGAAAAGGGCCAATGAATTAGTTGGGGTAGTGGCTACCAGGCAGAATCAAGGGAATAAGAGGAGGTATTATCAAAAGGTGAGGTTCTCCCAACTCCTACCGGGAGATCGAATCCTCAAGGAATTTGGGGCTACCTGGGAAACATAAGTTGGCTGACCACTGGGCAACTACGCCCTGTGGAGTTAAGAGTCAGATGCCAAACCTACCCGTTTTCTGGGTGAAACCAGAGGATGGGAATGGACCTGTCAAGATTCTCCATCGGAACCACCTGCTGCCTCTGAGACTAGTGGTGCAGGTGGACCCAGAGCCCAACCTGGAGCCTACACCTAGTAAGAGGACTCTGCGGAAATGCAGGGCGACCGCAGGGCCAACAGCAGGAGAGGTTAAACCGGCCCCCATCCCTGAGAAGGATGCTGATTTGGAGGATGAGGACCTGGACGTGTGGTATATGCTGCCTTTTGCTAACTCCCCATTGATTGAGGAAGAGACTCCCGGGCCCTTCTCCCATTGAGTCAAGTGAAATTGGGGGGGGCTATCTCTGGACAACAGCTGGTTGCAGCAGGACCCTGCGAGGGATGAAACGGGGCTTGGCTACAGGACAGAGGGGAGCGAGTTGCAGGTGGGCATGAGTGATAGGCCGGGGGAGCCCTCGCCAGGTAGACCAGAAGTATCCCCAATAGTGTCAAAACCTGAACAGTTAGGTCAAGAGGAACGGAGGTCTCAGAAAATTAGGAGACCACCGGATAGGCAGGCCTATGTAGCACCAAGGGAACAGAGTGTGACCTCTACTATTTTGGTGAGCTAGGTCACTGCCTTTTACACCTGGATTGGACTTTGTGTTTCGCAGGAAGGGTTGGCAAATTATCTCAAAGTCATGAGGACATGACTAAATTCGGTGGGGGGAGAGCGTAATGACCTGGGAAAGGTTTCCCTGCTAATGTAATGGTTTCTCTGCAGCGCAGTGTTTGGGTTATGTCTAGAGATAACATGGGCTTTCGAATGTGCGCTGTCCAATGAGTGGACTGTTTTTCTTTCTTATATGCCTGAGAGCGAAGGTTTCACGGGCCTTTGTTCGATAGAACATGAGAGAGAAGATGCCAGAACGGGGTAGTCGTAGACTGCAGGACAGAATGGACTTGGAATGGGGTCGGGAGTTGACTCCTTGGGAGAATATCGATGAAGAACGAACGGACGGGAAAACTGTGAGCTCCAACGTTGTGCATTAGGCTGTTTCATGAGAATGGGCCCCTTTTCTTTTTGTTTTCTTTACTAACCCTATCGTCAAGTTAAGAATGATAAAGCTCAATCATTTAATTTCATATTGAGTACTGTTTGTTATTTTGTGGTACTGATTTGTAACAGGGGACACATCACACAGCATCCACTCAATCAGAATTTCTCAGGTTTGGCCGGGCCAGCGGTTGTCTTCCACTAGATTAAGCCACTAGCCAAACCTGAGGGTTACAGATATTATTTTTATAAGATTTGACCTTGTTAACAACCTTGCATACTGTATTTTACACAGTATTTGGTGGTTCATCCCCACTCACTGGCAGAAAGCGGTATAGCAACTAAACTAACGGTTTTTCACCTTTTGCATTTTTCATTGGCTAAGTATTAGACCGTTACCCACATGATGTAAGTTTTATAATGATGTAGCCCATTAACTAGTTCATTCCTATGTAAGGAATTTTCCTTTATCTTATTATAAAATTAATAGATTTTTTAGAGGCGCCATCATGGCTTCTTTCCTATCTTTGTATCCATTCTCCTCTCCACATTGTTTCTCAACTCTTTATTTGTTTGTTTGTACATGAAAATAATTGAAATCTTAGAATTAAAACGACTCGTCATTCCTGAATCCCAGAAGAACCCTAAGGATCAGAAAATGAATGGAGGTACAACAATATCTTCACCCATGTTCCAGCTAGTCAACCTCCTGTACGTTCCAGCTAGTCAATCTCCCGTACGTTCCAGCTAGTCAATCTCCTGTACGTTCCAGCTAGTCAACCTCCTGTACGTTCCAGCTAGTCAATCTCCTGTACGTTCCAGCTAGTCAACCTCCTGTACGTTCCAGCTAGTCAATCTCCTGTACGTTCCAGCTAGTCAATCTCCCGTACGTTCCAGCTAGTCAACCTCCCGTACGTTCCAGCTAGTCAATCTCCTGTACGTTCCAGCTAGTCAATCTCCCGTACGTTCCAGCTAGTCAATCTCCCGTACGTTCCAGCTAGTCAATCTCCCGTACGCTCCAGCTAGTCAATCTCCCGTACGCTCCAGCTAGTCAATCTCCCGTACGTTCCAGCTAGTCAACCTCCGGTACGTTCCAGCTAGTCAATCTCCTGTACGTTCCAGCTAGTCAATCTCCTGTACGTTCCAGCTAGTCGACCTCCTGTACGTTCCAGCTAGTCGACCTCCCGTACGTTCCAGCTAGTCCATCTCCTGTACGTTCCAGCTAGTCGACCTCCCGTACGTTCCAGCTAGTCGACCTCCCGTACGTTCCAGCTAGTCGATCTCCCGTACGTTCCAGCTAGTCGATCTCCCGTACGTTCCAGCTAGTCGACCTCCCGTACGTTCCAGCTAGTCAATCTCCCGTACGTTCCAGCTAGTCAACCTCCCGTACGTTCCAGCTAGTCAACCTCCTGTACGTTCCAGCTAGTCAATCTCCTGTACGTTCCAGCTAGTCAACCTCCTGTATGTTCCAGCTAGTCAACTTCCTGTATGTTCCAGCTAGTCAATCTCTTGTACGTTCCAGCTAGTCAACCTCCTGTACGTTCCAGCTAGTCAATCTCCTGTACGTTCCAGCTAGTCAACTTCCTGTACTTTCTTTCCCACTACAGTTTCAAGTTCCATCAGCAGATGCACCTGACCTTACAAACTCTCAACTTGTGGACCCCCATACATATGAACCTCTGGGATTGTTTTGCTGGCTGCAGCAGGTCTTTGGGCATCTTCAGCCGTGTGCAAACTCAGTTTGCCACCAGATCTGACTTGCATATTGTCCACCTGGTCTTTGTTACTTCAGCTGGTACCCCAGAAAGATGCTGTTGATTCCTAATGAGACAGATATCCTCCTCTTGAAAAGATGCATGCCAAGGAACAAAGGGAATATGTAGACCATTAACTTTATTTTCCATTTTGTTTCTTTGCTCCCTTCAGAATCTGTATTAGAAACAGATTTAATATCACCGGTATATGTTGTTAGATTTGTTAATTTTGTGGCAGCAGTACAATGCAATAATAATAATAATAATAATAATAATAATAATAGGAAAAAATGAGTTACAGTAAGTATGTATATATTAAAGAGATAAATTAGTTCAGAAATAGAAATAAAAAAGTAGTAAGGTAGTGTTCATGGGTTCAATGTCCATTCAGAAATCGGTTGCAGAGGGGAAGAAGCTGTTCCTGAATTGTTGAGTGTTTACCTTCAGGATTCTGTACCTCCTTCCTGATGATAACAATGACAAGAGGGCATGTCCTGGGTGATGTGAGTCCTTAATGCTGGATGCTTTCTTTTTGAGGCACCGCTCCTCGAAGATGTCCTGGATTCTGCAAAGGCTAGTGCCCATGATGGAGCTGACTAATTTTACAACTCTCTGCAGCTCTGCAGCTGGCTCCCACAACCACCCCACACCTCCCCCCCCCCCCCACCCCCAGAGGGTGAGGCAGCCAGTTAGAATGCTCTCCGTGGTACATCTGTAGAAATTTGTGAGCATTTTAGGTGACAAACCAAATCTCCTCAAACTGCTAATGAAATATAGACACTGTTATGCCTTCATTAGAGCTCCATCGATATGTTACGCAAGGGTTAGGTCCTCAGAGATATTGACACCCAGGGACTTGGGATTGCTCACTCTCTGCACTTCTGATCCCTCGATGAGGGTTGGTCTGTATTCCCTCGTCTTACCCTTCCTGAAGTCCACAACCATCTCTTTGGTCTTACTGACATTGAGTGCAAGGTTGTTGCTGTGGCACCACTCAAGTAACTGTACGCCCTTTCATAACCATCTAAAATTCTGCCGACAATGGTTGTTATCATCAGTAAATTTATGGATGGAATTTGAGCCCTGTGTGTAGAGAGAGTAGAGCAGTGGGCTAAGCACACATTTGTGTGGTGTGTCAGTGTTGATTGTCAGCAAGGTGGAGGTGTTATTTCCAATCTGCACAGATTGTGGTCTCCTGGTGAGGAAACTGAGGATCCAGTTGCAAGAGGGGATACAGAGGCCTAGGTTCTGTAGCTTTCCAATCGGGACTGTAGGAATTATGCTGCTAAATGCTGAGCTATAATCAATAAACAGCATCCTGACATGGGTATTTGCATTGTCCAGGTGATCCAATTTAGCAATGATGCATGTTAATAAGAAACCGTGTATGCATTGGTTTAGTTTCTCCCCGATGGAATTCGAACATGAAGGGGTGAGGATCAAGGTGCCAATGGTGGTAGGAGCAGCAGTAGGACGATGCTGCCATCAGACAGGAGATACGAGAAACCGGAGACCCACACCGCAAGCTCCAGCAGCAGTTTCCTCCTCACTGCCATCAGGTTCTGGGAAAACCCTAACATCAGCAAGGACTACACTTCTTTTCCCTCTCAGCTTTCACTCGTGTTGTTATGCTTTTTCCAGTTTATTCGGTCATCTGAATCGTGTATGTTTTAGCATAAGGAAGCCAAAACCAAGAGCTGGAGGAGCAGTGCCCAGATACAGGCTGGAGGGCACAATGCCAGCCTTTAGAGGTGGGGTGTAGAGGTTTCATCTGGCTGCTCGCTCTGCAGAACCCCTCTCTCCGTGGCATTTCGGGGCTGTGAAGAGAGGAGCCAACAGGACCATCATGGAGGCTGCTGTGCAAGGGTTTGACCCGTGGAGCAGTGCTGCCGGGGCCTGATCAACTCTGGGTGAAGGTGTCTGATGTGGAAAGACCAGAAACACCTGAAGACCCCAGGATACATCACTGATGACGAGTCCCAGGACATCCTAGGACGTATCTCAGCATTATATCAAATTTATGTTTGCCATGTTTGTAATATACCATGGTGCCTCTTTTAAAAGCTAACTTCCATGCATTTGCACCCAAGGCAGGGTATTGTGTGGCGTATGGCCAAGTGGTTAAGGTGTTGAACTAGCGATCTGAAGGTCGTGAGTTCCAGCCCCAGCCGAGGCAGCGTGTTGTGTCCTTGAGCAAGGCACTTAACCACACATTACTCCAGTCCACCCAGCTGAAAATGGGTACCGGCTCGCGATAGACCGGCGTCCTATCCGGGGGGGAGTCTCGTACTCTCAGTCGCTTCACGCCACGGAAACCGGCATAAGCAGTGGCCTGATGAGCCAATAAGGTTCGGGACTGACTTTAACTTTAACATGGAATTGTGGCAGAGAGGGCAGAAGCAATTTCAGCTCCCCAGGCCATCCCAGCGTCACCCCGCGTGCAGCGATCCCAGGCTTGTGTCACCGAGACAGAGGTGGAGCCGGTGAGGCGGGTCCGACCAGCACTGCTCCGGTCCCACTGCGTGCTGTGGAACGATCTCTGCTACTGGTGTGGCAAGACAGGCCATGTGGCCCGGGACTGCCCCACACCAACACCACGCCACAGCCCAGCTGAAGCACTGGGAAACACCGAGCGGGCAGTGCCACCCGAGACCTCCAGCAGAATCCCTCCATCGTCGCCTCTCCGGGTGTGCCGTTTGGGTGAAGAGCAAGACTGCGTGGTGGAGGGCGTCAGATGCCGGGCGTTGGTGGACACAGGGTCAACCATCACCATCATCCATCCCAGTGTCCTCCCCAACACGGACCAGCATCCCTGCCTGGGTAAACAACGATGGTGGTCCAGCTGGCTACGGTCACTGGAGTGTGAGGCGATGAGAGGGAAGAGGAGGCTGCGCATCGCAGTGCGGAGAAACACAGCGGAGCATGAGATGCGGCTCGCCGACATCTAGGAGTCCTGCATCACTGGGCTGGGCCCTCTGACCCACTGGAGGGCCCGTGTGGGTGTGTTGGGGCCAACACTCTACCTCGGCTCTGACCCACGGCTCTCCAGCTGGGCAGCTCCAGGGAGCGGACCAGCCGGGCTCGGCAGCCACCAGACACACAACGGCTCGCTACAGAGCAGCAGCCTGACACACAACGGCTCGCTACAGAGCAGCAGCCTGACACAACGCAGCAGAACCAGGGGCAAGCAGCGGTGGTGGCAGCCGGCTGCGAGGCAGACCTCCCCACCGTGGACCAGCAGCTACGCCGCGGGCAGGTGAGCGGTCCCACGCTGGCCGGAGTGGGCAGAGGTCTCCGCCCTGGATCCGGAGATGGGGAAAGCTGGAGGTGTGCGACAGGTCGCTGTTCTGACGGTGACAGACATCTCCTGCAGCTGGGGGCCCTTCAGGGGCTCCACGCCACGGTAATGCGGTCGGTGTACGGGCTGATGGGAGGGAGCGGCCGTTTCGGGGTCACAGAGATGTTGGGCGAGCTTGGCAAGGGCTTCCACTGGCCTGGGTGCAGGCAGGACGTGGAGCTGTTCGTGCACTTGCACGTCCAAGGAGGGGCCAGGCCACCAGCGTAATGCAGCAGAACATGGTGGGGACCCCAGTACGGGTCTACTGTCCCGCCCCGAAGCAGGGACCATCCCCCAGGTTGGGAAGCCGCTGGAAGGGGCCGGGAGAGTTGATGGTCCGCACCTCCAATGTGGTATACTGGGTGCGGTTGCCTGAGCGGCGGAAGGCAGTCGAGTTGCACCGAGACTGGCTGGCACCATCTCATCCCTCAGCCGCCACCCACCCAGCGGGGCTGAAGGAAGGAAGTGATTCTCGGGGTGCCCTGCCTCTTGCCTCACCAAACAGTGCCTCCCATGGCGGGGGAGGCTGCAGGCACCCCACAGCGCACCAGCGGCGGCCTGGACCGCTACCGGGAGTTTTGGACTTGGCCGTGGACTCTGGGGTTGCAGGGGATGACTGACCCTTCAGGTGGGGGCAGTGTGGTGAACTACATATACCTGTCTGGACACCCCCCCCCCCCCCCCACCACTGACTGCTCCTGTGGCCCCTCCCACTGACCGTGGCTCCTCCCACAGATGGTGCATCACGTGGTCAACAGCCCAGCATTCCTAGTGGCCTGCATTATTTACTGTTCTTGTTTTCAAATGCATTCGTGGGAAGATCAAGTTCATTTATTGTTGCGTTTTAGCTTGGGTTATACAGTTATTCACCTGCGTGTTTGTGGGTCACCCTGACTGTAACCGGGATGTGTGATATTCACCTTCCCCGTCTGTATGTGACTGAGTGGGTTCTCTCTCCGGGTCATAGAGCCCTGTCTCTCCTTATGTTTGTTGCAACAAAGGCGTCAGTCGAGATAAACGAGCTTTTCTCGTCTGTCATCACGGACTGAATGCTCATCATAACACTAAATTTAAACTTGAAAATCGGTACCATAAACAGAGAGCAGCCCCACACACGAGGGCCGGAAGCATTGTTGAGGATCCCGGCCACCCATCCCACAACCTCTTTGATCACTGCTGACAGGAAGGAGGTTCAGGAGCATCAGGACTAGGACTGCCAGACTGGGTAACAGGTTCTCCCTCAATGCTGTGAGACTAGTGAATATTCTGCCACTGCCGAGGACTCATCGCTCGGGCAGCGAGCTGTTCGCTGTACTACTTACCTGTGCTGCACGCTACATTGTATTTTATCAACTTATTTGTGGTAATATTTTGTTTTATATGTTCTATGTTTTGTGGGTCCGGAGGAATGTCCTTTCACTTGGTTGTATATGCGCACAGTCAGGTGACAACAAACGTGAAAATGAACTTGTTTTAACCTACTGTTAGGATCAATCTAATCTTTCACTCCCACGTAGCCCTCCACTTTTCTATCATCCATGTGCCTATCTACGTATTTCTCAAATGTCCCTAATTTACCTTCCTTTATCACCACCTTAGCAGTGCATTCCTCACACCAACTACATTCTGTGTAAAATAAAAAAGCTATCTCCAATATCCTCGCTCCACTTTCCTCCAATCACCCTAAAATTATGCCCTCTTGTATTAACTATTGCCACCCTGGGGGAAAAAGGCTCGGGCTGTCCACTCGATTTATTGCTGTTATCGTCTTATACACCTCCGTCAAGTCTTACTCCCCTTCGCTCCAAAGAGAGAAGCACCAGCTCGCTCAAGCTGCCCTCGAAAGACATGCTGTCTAGCCACATGAGGGTCACCAGCTGAGGTGAGGCTGCTGTCCCCAGACAGCCGCTCTCTAAATATTGTGGGCAACTTCTCAAATGAGAAACCGCAGCCACAGCAAGGTGGAGAACGAGGGCCGTCCCAAGATGGCTTCCACCTCCTCGCTCATGGTATAGGTGTCGAGAGCAAGGGCAACAATTATTGCCTTTGAGAAGGTATTGGTGAATCATCACTTTGAACCTCTGGAGATCATCTTGTGAATATAGTCCCACAATGAAAGAGGGAGTTACTGGATTTAGACCCACTGACAATGGAACGATGATGCAGTTACCAATAAGAATGTGTGCAACTTCAAGGGAAACCTGCATATAAATTCATACATAAATAAATAAATATAAATAAAAATTCATAAATAAATACAGCACAGAAACAGGCCCTTCAGCCCATCTCACTCATGCTGAACCTATTAAACTGCCTACTCCCATCGACCTGCACTGGGCCTCCATACCCGTGCATCCATGTACCTGTCCTATCTTAAATTGAAATTGAGCTTGCATGCATCAATGCCACTGGCAGGTCAATCCACACTCTCATGACCTTCTGAGTGAAGAAGTTTCCCGTCATGTTCCTCTGAAACCTTTTCACCTTTCACACTTAACCCATGACCTCCAGTTGTAGTTCCACCCAACCTCAGTGGAAAAAGCCTGCTTACGTTTACCCTATCTATACCCCACATAATTTTGCATACCCCTATCAAATCTCCTCTCAATCTTGTATGTTCCAAGTAATGAAGACCTAGCACATTCAATCTATCCTTATAACTCAGGTCCTCCAGTACCCGTAACATCCTTGTAAATTTTCTCTGTACTCTTCCAGCCTTGTTTACATCCTTCCCATAGGGTAGTGACCAAAACAGCACACAATACTTCAAATTAGCCTCACCAACATCTTATACAACTTCAACAAAACAGCCCATCTCCTGTACTTCGATTTATGAAGACCAATGTGCTAAAAAGCTTTCTGTACAACCCTACCTACTGTGACACCACTTTCAATGAATTACGGACCTAAATTCCCAGATCCCCTTGTCCCACAGCTATCCTCAGTGCCCTGCCATTCACTCTGTAAAACTTACCCTGGTTGGTCCTACCGAACTGCAATAACAGTTACTTGTACATTGTGTTTTATAGGATTACTTTTAGACCATAAGATATAGGAAAAGAATTATGCCATTGTGCCCATCAAGTCTGCTCTGCCACTCCATCACGTCTGATTTATTATCACTCTCAACCCCATTCTCCTGCCTTCCCCCTTGCAATCTTTTATCAATACTAATCAATAACCTATCAACCTCTGCTTTAAATATACCTAATTACTTGGCCTCCATAGCTGTCTGTAGCAATGAATTAAACAGATTTTTACATTTATTGTGTATTTTCTTTTACTTTTTTAATGCTTATTATGTTTTTAATGCAGCACCGGATCTGGAGTAGTAATCATTTTATTCTCCTTTACACTCGTGTGCAGAAAAATGACGATAAGCAATCTTGAATCTTGAAAGATGAATGTGGTGAAGGCCTCGACTTCTATCAATGCCTGTCTATTTTCCTCTACAGATGCTGCCTGACCTGCTGAGCTCCTGTGTTCTCTTGTTTGTCACGCGCTGTCGTGTGCAAGGCTTTTACCCTTCTCATCGGTAGTTTGTCAGGTGTTGACAGATCAGCCCGGGTGAGTCAAGCACTGAGGCTGTTGTGCTGGTAGCAGAGGTAAGACATTTTCAGGGAAGCTGTCAAATGGGCTGCTCTGCCTTACATAGTCTTTGGCTTCTTGAGTGCAGTTGGAGCATCACTCATCCAGGCCAGTAGAGAACGTTTCATCACTCAGCTCATTTTGCAAGATTCAAATGGCATTTATTATCGAAGTACGCATGCAGTATACAACCCTGAGATTTGCCTTCCCACAGATGGCCACGAAACAAAGAAAACCATGGAAGTCATTTAAAGAAAAACATCCAAACCCCAACACGCAAAGAACAGATCGCAGAAACGGCAAGAAAAAGAACGAGCAAGAAACACTGAATACAAAAGACCAAGTCACAAAGACATTGATAAAGTCCAGGCATATTCAGTTCAGTTCATCCAGGCTGTGGTGCTAAACTGTCCCGATCAAAATCGCACAAAACAGTGTCCAGAAGTCGGAAACACACCATAACGTGAACTACAGAGTCCAGTCCACAAACCATGTCGATTGAACCTCCCCCAAGACTCAAGAACTCTGACACCATCCTCCAGCAGCATCAAGCGAGAGAGAGAGAGATTATTCAGACGTAGGCAGCTTCCTCCAGAATATCACATTTATTTATGGATTCTCAATACTCCCAAAGAATAACAATAAATTACTGATCGTCTTACAGTTAATACTTCCATGCTGTTTTGAATGCATCATTTGCCATTTTATCAGATATATATGAATTATTTTGTTTGTAAAGGGTACCAGTATTTTCTCACACATTAGATGCCTAGCTAGTGGAACAATTTGCCCCAGAATCAATCTTTTAAATAGTTTGAAATAAAGTTCACTGTTTACCAGTCTTCTGGGTCTATTCTTCAATTAAACGAGCTTTGCAAAGTGATTCATGCTGTTGGTTTAATACGACACTAAGAATATTAGAACATCTCCTGCAATAGAAATATAATCATGCTAAGCTTGGCTTCATTCCTCAGTATGGCATTATAATCTGTTTTGCTGATTGATGTAAAATGTGTACTGTAAAATGTGGCTAAATCTTTAGAGTGAAATATAAGGGTAAATGAATCTAACACAAGGTCATTATGACTCGGGCAAGTAATTTAATAGCGTTAAAAATACCGTTTATGAAATACTCTTTACCCATCATTTAGGTTCTTTGCGGTTCACAGATGGGCTCATTTTTGCAGCAATTCGCCAAGCCAATTAAAGACTTTCATAAGGAGCAGTGGCAGTCTAAGGGGAGCTGGTAGCCTAGTGGGTAATTTTAAAAGGCCTGGGTTATTAATGCGGAAGTATGAGATTGAATTTGAGTGCAGCACTTAGAAAACTGCTTTTACGGCAGTCTGCAATCAACACGAGAGCTGGTTCTTGGTGATGCAGCTTGAGGTTTAAAAAGGGCTTGGGTGCTTTCCGATTCTTTTTCAGTGGGCTGCAATCAAGACTTCTGAACAATTTTCCTTATATCACCATGACATTTTGGTGATCTACTTACAGCTACTCTCCTAGGCCATTTAGTGCTCCATTCGCTCATGACAAGCTGGTGTTGTTGACGAGGCCTGCATGTGTCGTCAGTCACTAACCGTACCTTCAGATGATTGACTAGCATGGCAAAATACAATTAAGAATCAACTTTCAACCACATTTGTGGGTCTGGAGGCACTCATGGGCAAAGTACAGTCAACAAATTTCAGTCTCCAAAGAACGTCAGGGACTGGGAGTTTGGAGGCCTAGGGAGAGCCTGTGTCTGTCTAGGTGTGTGAGTGGGTGAGTGGCAGGTTAGGAAAGGGGCTCGACTTGCTGCTGTCATTGCTGTTACTCTACTGAACATTGTGTGCATGCTATGTTGGTGCGAGAATGTTTGATGGCACTTGTGGGCTTCTGCCAGCATGTCCTTACATTGTGTTGGTTGTTAACAGAGATGACGCATTTCACAGCATGTTTCAATGTACATGTGAGAAGTAAATAAATGGATCTGAACTAACTACATGTTTCAGACTCAGTTTTTAATGACATTGCAGCATATCCATGGTAGCAGATTCAGTTCAGTTCTAGACCATAAGACATAGGAGCAGAATTAGGCCATTTAGCCCACCGAGTCTACTCCACCGTTCCATCATGGCTGATTTATTATCCCTCTCAATGTCATTGTCCTGCCTTCTCCCCATAACCTTTGATGCCCTGGTTATTCAAGAACCTATCAAACTCCACATTAAATATAATCCTCCTGTTTCTACCTCCTACCCAAGATCTACAAACCCGCTTGTCCAGGTAGACCCATTTAGACAGCTTGTTTCTACCCCACTGAACTCATGTATGATCCAAGATGGCGGCGCGACACAGCTTGCAGCGGCCACTCCGGAGCTGATTATCTGTTATTTGTGAAGCGTGGTGTTGTGCGCAATCATAATCGATTGAAAACGGACGTGGGAGCAAGGAGGAACATCAGGAAGTCTCCAGGAAGACCTTCTTCGTTGCTGCTGCTGCTGTGAGGTCCGGGACTCTGCTGGGAAGAACAGGCCCCCAGTTCTCGGGGTCGCGTTGCTGATGGCCGTTAGCGGAGCCATCTTAATACGCTCGGCAGAGGATGGTGCTCGGAGAAGCTGTGCCGGAGGGGATGGTCGTTGGCTCGGAGGTTCGACAGACTCGGAGTCCGCTGCGGTCAGGTTGCTTTTGGTGTGTGCTGCGTCTGCGAAGCTGGGTTCGACGGAGCTTTCGTTGTGTGCTGCTTCTGCGAGGCTGAGTCGGGCGGCGCCGTGGAAGTCCATAGCGGAGGTATTCCCTACTGCCGCCGGCGTGGGATGGCGAGTCCGTCGGGACCCTGGGGACTTGTGGAAACTGTGTGGTGATTTCTTTTGAACTTATAGTCCTTTAACATCTTTGGACTATTTTTACTGTGCCCATGGTCTGTTTTTTTTTATCAATTATGCTATTGTTTGCACTGTTGTAACTAAATGTTGTAACTATGTGGTTTTGTGCAGGTCTTGTAGCTTTAGTTTTTGGTCTTGTTTGTCTCGTGGATTTGGAGCTCCTTTCCAGGGAACGCGCTAAGACGGTAGCGCGATATTAATACGCAGCAGCCTCTCCGGACTCTGGATTGGGGATTGCCAAACGTTACATGGATTTTCTGGTGTAGTCTGTTTTGTCATATGCTTTTGTGATATCATTCTGGAGGAACGTTGTCTCATTTTTTAACTGCATTGCATTTGTGGTTTCTAAATGACAATAAACTGAATCTGAATCTGAACATACTGCGACTCAGTTTTATCCCACCTAGTTCAGTCCCTTCCTACCTACATCTGTGGTACCTCACATGCTCTGGAACTTTTCAATGATTTCAAGTTCCCTGGCCCCCATCATCTTATTTTTACTATGAATGTCCAGTTCCTATACACCTTCATTCCCCACCAGGAAGGCCTCAAAGCTCTCTGTTTCTTTCTGGACACCAGACCCAAGCAGTTCCCCTCCACCACTGCTCTTCTCCTTCTAGCGGAACTTGATCTCACTCTAAATAATTTCTCCTCTGGCTCCTCCCATTTCCTTCAAACAAAAGGTGTAGCCCTGGGCACTCGCATGGGTCCCACTATGCCTGCTTGTTTGTCGACTGCGTAGAACAGTCTATGTTCCAAGCCTGCACTGGTGACTATCCTGCACTTTTCCCACGCTACGTCAATGACTGCATTGGTGCTGCTTCCTGCACCCATGCTGAGCATGTTGACTTCATCCACTTTGCCTCCAACTTCAACCCTGCCCTCAAATTTACCTGGTCCATTTCTCTCACCTCCCTCCTCTTTCTCGATATCACTGCCCCCATCTCCGGACACAGCTCATCCACTGATGTCTGTTATAAACCCATGGACTCTCAATGCTACCTGGACTGTACCTCTTCCCACCCTGCTACTTGTAAAAACGCCATCCCCTTCTCTCAATTCCTCTGCCTCCGCAACATCTGCTCTCAGGATGAGGCTTTTCATTCCAGAACAAAGGAGATGTCCTCCTTTTTCCAAGAAAGGGGCTTCCCTTCCTCCACCATCAATGCCGCCCTCAACCGCATCTCTTCCATTTCACACTCGTCTGCTCTTACCCTATCCTCCCTCCACGCTTCCAGGGATAGGGTTCCTCTTATCCTCACCTACAAACCCCAACAGCCTCCACGTCCAGCACATAATTCTCTGAAACTTCCGTCATCTCCTACGGGATCCCAGGATCCCACCACCAAGCACATCTTTCCCTCCCCACCACCCCACTTCCTGCTTTCCGCAGGGATCGCTCCCTACACAACTCCCTTATCCATTCATCCCTCCCCACTGATCTCCCTCCTGGCACTTATCCATGCAAGCAGAACAAGTGTTACACCCGCCCCTATACCTCCTCCCTCACTACCATTCAGGGTCCTATACAGTCCTTCCAGGTGAGGCAACACTTCACCTGTGAGTCTGTTGGGGTCATAGATTAGGTCTGGTGCTGTCATTGTGGCCTCCTGGATATTGGTGAGACCTGACGTAGATTGGGAGACTACCTCGCTGAGCACGTATGCTCCGTCTGCCAGAAAAAGCGGGATCTCCCAATGACCACACATTTTAATCGCATTTCCCATTCCCATCCATGGCCTCCTCCACTGTCGGGATAGGCCACACTTAGGTTGGAGGAACAACACCTTATATTCCATCTGGGTAGCCTCCAACCCTCATGCATGAACATCAGTTTCTCAATGCCCCCCCACCACCCCATCCTTCACCACTTCCCAAGCCCTTTTCCCTCTCTCACCTTATCTCCTTGCCCGCCCACCACCTCCCTCTGGTGCTCCTCCCTCCTTTTCTTTCTTCCATGGCCTTCTGTCTCTTACACCAATCAACTTCTTAGCTCTTGACTTCATTCCTCCCCCTCCAGGTTTCACCTATCACCTTGTGTTTCTCTCTCCCCTTCCCCCACCTTTTAAATCTATTCCTCTGTGTTTTTTCTCCAGTCCAGATGAAGGGTCTTGGCCCGAAATGTCGACTATTATTTTCCATAGGTGCTGTCTGGCCTGCTGAGTTCCTCCAGCATTTTGTGTGTGTTGCTCGGATTTCCCGCATCTGCAGATATTCTCTTGTCTGTGCCTTAAATATACCCAATGACTTTGCCTGCACGGCCATCTGTAGCAATGAATTCCACAGATTCACTGCCCACTGGCTAAAGAAATGTTTCCTCATCTCTGTTCTAAATGGACATCCCTCAATTCTGATGGAATCTCTCTGATCCTAGACTTGCCCGTTGTAGAAGGCACCCTCTCCTCATCCACTTTATCTATGCCTTTCAATATTCAATAGTTTGCGATGAATCAGAATCCCTCCCCCCTCCCCCACCACCATTCTTCTAAACTCCAGAGAGTACAGGCCCAGAGCCATCAAACACTCCTCATATGTTAACTTTTCATTCCTGGGATCATTCTCGTCAGCTTCTTCCGGACCCTCTCCAATGCCAGCATTTCTTAGATAAGGGACCAAAACTGCTCACGACACTCCAAGTGTGGTCTGACAAATGCCTTATAAAGCCTCAGCATCTCATCCTTGTTTTTGTATTCCAGTCCTCTCAAAATGAATCCTGTAACATTGCATTTGCCTTCCTTACCACCGACTCAATCTACCGGTTAACCTTTTAGGGAATCCTACATGAGGACTCCTAAGTACCTTTCCACCTCTGATTTTTGCATGTTCTCCTGTTAGAAAATAGTCCACACGTATATTTCTCCTGGCAAAGTGCATAACCATGCAACTCCCTAAACCATACTCCATCTGCCACTCTTTGCCCATTCCCCCGATCTGTCTAAGTCCTTCTGCAGGCAGCCTGCTTCCTAAACACTACCTGCCCCTCCACCTATCTTCGTATTGTCTGCCAACCTGGCCACAAAGCCATCAATTCCTTCACCAGGTGTATAAGATGATGAGGGGCATGGATCGTGTGGATAATCAGAGGCTTTTTGCCAGGGCTGAAATGGCTAACATGAGGGGGCATAGTTTTAAAGTGCTTGGAAGTAGGTACAGGGAAAATGTCAGAGGTAAGTTCTTTACACAGAGAGTGGTGGGTGCACGGAATGTACCGACAGTGAAGGTGGTGGAGGTGGATACAATGGGGTCTTTTAAGGGATTCTTAGATTGGTACATGAGGTTAGAAAAATAGGGGGCAAATGCAGTGGAGAAATTCTGGGCAGTTTCTAGAGTAGGTTACATGGTCGGCACAACATTGTGAGCTGAAGGGCCTGTAATGTGCTGCAGATTCTATGTTCTATGTTCTATCCAATTCATTGACATATTATGCGAAAAGAAGTGGTCACAATACTGATCCTTGTGGCATACCACAAGCCACTAGCCCTCTTTATTCCAACTCATTGCCTCCTGCCAGTCAGCCAGTCTTCTATCCATGTTAGTATCTTTTCTGTAATACCACGGGCTCTTGTCTTGTTAATCAGCCTCATGAATGGCACCTTATCAGAAGTCTTTTGAAAATCCAAGTTAAAAAACAACGTACACTGACTCAGCTTTGTCTATTCTGCCTGTTACTTTCTTAAAGAATTCCAAGAGATTTGTCAGGCAAGATTTCCCTTTTTTTTACTTCATCATATGCCTCGAAGTACTCCAAATCCTCATCCTTAATAATAGGCTCCAACATCTTTCCAACCCCTGAAGTCAGGCTAACTGGCCTATAATATCCTTTTCTCTACCTCCCTCCCATCTTAGAGTGGAGTGACATTTGCAATTTTCAAATCCTTAGGAACTATTCTAAAATCTAGTGGTACTTGAAAGATCATTAGTAATGCTTCCTCAGTCTCTTCTGCCCTCCTCTTTCAGAACCCTGAGTGTAGTCCATCTGGGCTAGGTGACTTAATCTACTTCCAGACATTTCAACTTCCCCAAGTACCTTCTTCTGAGAAGGTGCAACTAGGTTCACTATTGCCCCCTGACACTCTTGCATTACTGGCATTCTGCTCGTGCCTTCCAGAATGAAATCTGACGCAAAACACTCATTCAATTTCTCTGTCATTTCTTTGTCTCCCATTACTACTTCTCCAGCGTCATTTTCCGGAGGTCCAATATTCACTCTTGTCTCTCTTTTACTCTTTATATATCTGAAAAAATATTTGTATCCTCTTTTATATTGTTGGCAAGCTTTTCTATGGCTTTTTAAACTTGCCTCTGTTAGTTTTTAAAAGCTTCCCAATTCTCTCCCTTCCACTAATTTTTGCACTATTATATTTCTCTCTTTAGCTTTTCTGCTGCGTTTGGCTTCCCTTGTCAGCCACAGCTGCTTCATCCTCCCTTTAGAACACTTCTTCATCTTTGGGATGTATCTTTCCCGTGTCTTTCAAACTTTCCCAGAAACACCAGCCATTGCTGTATTTCCATCATCCCTCCTAATGTACCCCTTACAATCAATTTTGAACTTTCTGATGTCTCTGCAATTCCCTTTACACATTGTAGTACTGATACATCTGATTTTAACTTCTCCTTTTCAAACTGCAGAGGGAATTCTATCATATAATGATCACCGTCTCCTAAGGGTTCCTTTACCTTAAGCTCCCTAATCAAATTGTTCATTACACAACAGCCAATCCAGAATAGCCTTTCCCCTAGTGGGCTCAACCTCAAGCTGCTCTGAAAAGCCATCTTTATGGCATTCTACAAATTCCCTCTCTTGCAATCCAGAGCCAACCTGATTTTTCCAATCTACCTGCATATTGAAATCTCCCAGGACTATTGCAACATTGCCCTTTTGACATGTTTTTTGTTATCCCCATTGTAATTTGTATCCCACATCCTCAGGACTGTGCAGATGCCTGAATATATCTCCAATCAGGGTATTTTTACCCATGCAGTTTCTTAGCTCTATCCACAAAGGTTCTACATCTTCTAATCCTATGTCATGTTGGATTTCATTTTTTACCAACAGAGCCACCCCACCCCCTCTGCCTACCTGCCTGTCCTTTCAATACAGTGTGTATACTTGCATGTTAAGCTCCCAACTATGGTCTTCTTTCAGCCACGACTCAGAGTTTCCCACAACATCATACCTGCCGACCTCTGACTGCACTACAGAATCATCTACCATATTCCATATACTGCGTCCATTCAAATATAACAACTTCAGTCCACTCTTTTTGATTTTAACCCACTGCAACACTTTAACCCATCCCACTGACTGCAATTTTGCCCCATCATCTGCCTGTCCTACCTCACAGTCTCACTGCACACTGCATCTACTTGTAAACCAACTGCCCCATCACTCCAGTTCCCACCCCCCTGTCAAATTCATTTAACCCCTCCACAGCAGCTCTCATGAAGGGTATTGGTCCCCCTCACGTTCAGATTTAATCCATCCTTCTTGTACAGGCCATACCTTCCCCAGAGGATATCTCAATGATCTAGGGTGTGGCCGCATCCTGGCAGTAAAGGTTAGGAGACCACTTCACCAAGCAGCTTCGCTCTGTTCGCCACAAAAAGTGGGATCTCCTGTGGCCACCCATTTCAATCCTATTTCCCATTCCATTCTGACATGCCAGTCCATGGCCTCCTCTACTGCCAGGATGAGGCCACACTCAGGTTGGAGGAGCAACACCTCATATTCCGTCCAAACTGACGGCACGATCATAGATTTCTCAAGCATTCGATAATTGCCCTTCCCCATTTCCATTTTCACCTCTCTCACCTTATCTCCTTACCCGCCCATCACCTCCCTCTGGCGCTCCTCCCCCCTCCCTTTCTTCCATGGTCTTCTGTCCTCTCCTATCAGATTCTCCCTTCTCCAGCCTTTATTTCTTTCACCAATCAAATTCCCAGCTCTTTATTCACATCCTCCCCCTTTCCCGGTTTCACCTATTACCCCCCCCCCCCACCTTCCTACTCTTTCTCCCCTCCCCCCACCTTCCTACTCTTTCTCCCCTCCCCCCACCTTCCTACTCTTTCTCCCCTCCCCCCACCTTCCTACTCTTTCTCCCTTTCCTTTCCAGTCCCGATGAAGGATCTCAGCCTGAAATGTCAACTGTTTATTCTTTTCCACAGATGCTGCCCGGCCTGCTGAGTTCCTCCAGCACTCTGTGTGTGTCGCAAGAAGCACCCAAGCTCTTTCTCAGCCTCACGCTGCATCACCAAGGAATGACCTCCCACGCTGAATGCCGCCTGCCAAAAAGAGCCAAGAAGCACCTGAGCACTCATGCTGTGTCACCAACAAAGAGCCTCATGCACTGATTGACCCCCTACCATCAGTCAGGAGGTACGGTGGCATTAGGACAAGATGGAGAACAGCTTCCTGCCCCAGGCTGTGAGATTACTGAACGCTCTGCCTCCGCTCAAGCCGCATCACTCATGAAGCGTCAGTGGCGTAAATAAAAATAATTATTTTTATTTATACTGCGTCGTAAATGCACCTTATTATTTGTTACTTTATGTGTATATTACTTTTATACATAATATTACTTTATGTTCAAAGGTTCAAAGTTTCATTTATTCTCAAAGTACGTAAGCAGTATATAACTCTGAGAATCTTCTCTTCCAGGTAGCCATGAAACAAAGAAAACCATGCAAGTCAGTTGAAAGAGAAACAGCAAACCCACCCTCTCCCGCAGATAAAAAAAGGAACGGCAACACAATCATCAACCCTCCAACACCCCTTCCTTTGCTCAGAATGCAACAAGAACCTCGATCCCCCCCGCATGAAACACGACAACATTAGCCCCTGAATCCCCCTCTCCCGCACAAAATACGAACTAAAGCACAACAAGAACAGCAACTCCCAAACCTCCCTCCCCTGCAGAAAAGAACAAGAAAGAATGGGCAAAAACACAGAATATAAAAACCATAAGGCTGAAAAAGTTCAGAATCCATAATCCAGTCCAGAAATGCAGAAGGTTGGTAGCATCCTTTGACATCATCGAAAGAGTATCAACGCGACTGAGCACGATCTGCGGACAGAGATTTCCGGGCCGAATCGAAGTGGAAAACTCAAGCGTTTCCAAGCAGCAGAACCTGTTGTTCGGATGGAGATTTAAGCGCTGGGCCGGATTGAAGAGTTCAGGGTGTTGAGGCCCGAGGCGAGTTATGGGCAGTTCAGATTGCTGCTCAAAGAGGCAGAACACAATGTTCAGACCGAGAGTTAAACGCCAGACTCGATTGAAAAGGTTAGGGTTCAGGGGCTCAAGGCAAGGTGCTCCACAACGTTTACTTGGCTCTACACTAAACTATTGGACTTTCTTGTGGATTTCAGTTCAGAAACACTATTTGCTTGCAGTTACTGTTTGGATTATATATTTTTTCATTGCACATTGGGTGTTCAACGGTCTTTATGAGTTATTTTATTCTTTTGTTTTTTTTTATGGGCAAGATGTGGTTTTTATTCTTTGCACTTTGAGTGTTAGAGAGTCTCCTTTTATTTATATACATACAGCTTCTTTTTTGGGTGTCTTTGTTTCGTGGCTGCCTGTTAGGAGACGAATCTCAAGGTTGTATAACGCATACGTACTTTGATGATTAATTATACGTTGAAGTTTGAACTTTGAGAGAGAGATACCACTTGAACATAGAGGCCTTCCCTCTGGGCAGAGCAATAGGCCTCACAGGCTCCTTCTCCAGCAGCAGAGTGTGGTGCCTGTGTAGTGCTTGTCTTATCTCGCGTGACTGGACGCTGCCCTTATTATGACAAAACCTACTTACATAGTACTACACTAGGTGCTAGAAGGCCAACAGAAGCTCCAGAATAGAAAACACACACTTCTGGAGGTAAGTTTGTTTATTAAAAAAAATAACAATATATACAAAATATTTACATGAGTAAGAACATTTCAAAATTCCAACATTGTTTTAGGTTCCGAATTTCAGATATCAAATGCAAGCTAGAATTCCTTTTTAGTTAGAGTCAGTGAGATTCATTAGAATAACCTCTATCACTCCAATTTTTCTAACTAATTCTAGTGTTATTCCTTATTTAAAGGTTTACAAACTACCAATTGCCTTTCTATTTATCCCCAGTGAGTTAGAAAATTAACCGAATTCCTATTCTTAAGTATTATGGTTAACTTCAGTTTCAGTTCCAGGTCAGTATGTCAACAATCCAAAAAGTATATGTATGCAGCTTAACAATTTTCACGACAAATTCTCCAACATCACAACTTTTAAATGAAGCATATCTCATTCAGTAACTTATCCAAGTCTTTGCAAAAATGAGCAGTTCATGCAGAAAATCAAATTCAGATCCTTCGAATCAGAAATAAACTTATAGATCCAACCGTACTACAAACGTTTGTAAATCCTCTTTGTTATTGAACATTTTGTTCCTGCGCTGGTTCTTCAATCTTGGGTGGCTCGCCATCTTATTTCTTGGTTTGTTGGATGAAATAGTTGGTCATCCATGAAAAGCTGATTCACAAAACATAGACAAAAAAAACTGACCTGTATCCAACAGGATTACAATCCGTAAATTCTTATACACTTCCTATTTTCTATTTCAAAATAACTCAATATCACACTGTCATTTCCAAACGTTTCTCAGTTACAACACTATTTCACACAGTTGGAACAGTAGAAGTGTTTTAACTCACAAAATCTTTTGGTATGATTTAACAGAACTAATTCCCGGTTACCCGGTGCGATCTTAGACCCTCATCTCTGCCGATATTGCCTCGTTACAACTGCCGCTTGTTATAGCCATAGCTGCAATAGATCTTTTATCACTATCGTCTCTGCTCCAGGGTCTCACCCTGAGGATTTCCAGTAATTAGATGCTAACTACTAATTCCACTTTTCACAGTTCATATCTTTAGTTAGTTTCTACAGTTTGCTGCATTTCTGTCGTTTGTCCACGTCTGTGTCAGCCACGTCTTGTTCTGGCACGGCTCTTTTTCCCCTCATTTTCATCTCTCCACTGGTGGAGCTTTCTAACATTACACCTTTGGGTTTAATTAATCTGGGTTACAAGAGTGATCCCACCAGCAAATAAAAGGCAGGTAGTTGGTGCTCGCTTTCCATGTTCCCCTCGTTTCAATCTCCCTCATCGCTTTAATTGACAAATAATGGAAGCAAAATGGTGTCGAGCATCGGCTTGCATCCTGTCTCGTAGTGTTATGTGTGTGAGTTATACGCACTGTATTGTGCACCTTGGTCAGGAGGAACATAGTTTTGCTTGGCCGTTGAATGACAATAAACTGAACTTGAACATGATTGACTGTAGATAGACAGCCTACCTCCAACAAAAACACAAAATGCTGGCAGAACTCAGCAGACCAGACAGCATCTATGGAAGGAGGTAGTGACAACATTTCTAAAGGAACATATAGTTCCCACACCCCGCACTTCCCGTTTCTACCTCCTACCCTTTAGTAACGTTGTCACTACCTCCTCCCATAGATGCTGTCTGGCCTGCTGAGTTCTGCCAGCATTTTGTGTTTTTATTTATTTCCAGCATCTGCAGATTCACTCGTGCTACCTCCAACAAACATTATTATACAGCAAATAAAGTTAAAGGTTAAAGGTTTGTAATGCCCTGGTTCATATTTTTACTGTTATGCTGTATGTATTTCTGTAGGAGCTACCTGCTCTGCTCTCAGCCTGTTGGGTTGTTGTTGAAGATAAGAGATGATGAGGAATGTGTGCCATCCAATTAGCGGGAGGTTTTCTTGGTGAGGGACAATGAGATTGGTCTTGGGCTTGTGTTCGGCGGGAGATGGAGAGAGAAGACACTGGGGAGAGCTGGTCGTAGCATACGATCCAGTGGGAGACCTGTTTGTTCGAGATGGATTGCGAGAGACGTTCAGAAGATGGTGTGTGGTTTCACGTTGACTGAGGGCCAGGCGCAAGAGTGACAGAGAAGTTCAAGATGAGCTCCAACTTGTGCCTATTTGACTGTTTAGTTAGATGGGCCCTTTTCTTTTTGTTATTCTTTACCAACCCTTCAGTTAAGATTCATAAATATAATTCCTTTAATTGTATTCAGTGTACTGTCTGATATTTCATGGCACTAATTTGTAACGGGGTAGAAAATTACACAGCATCCACACAAACTGGGGTTTGAGGTGGGACGAGCCGTCTCAATCTCACAAGTTTGGCAGGACTTGAGAGTGCCTTCCTGAGACTGACACAGCCAAGGAAACTGGGGTGTTTCAGGTTAAATACAGTATTAGCTTTATTTGTCACATGTACATTGAAGCATAACGTGAAATGCAAATCAAATCAGCAAGGATTGTGCTGAGCAACACACTCACAATGCTGGAGGAACTCAACAGGCCAGGCAGCACCTACGGAAAAGTGTACAGCTGACGTTTTGGGCCGAGATCTTTCAGCAGAGCTGGAGAGAAAAAGCCGAGGAGTAGGTTCTCTCCTGCACTCTTTTCCATCGACGCTGCCTGGCCTGCTGAGTTCCTCCAGCATTTTGTGTGTATTGCTCGGATTTCCAGCATCTGCAGATTTTCTTTGTTGAAGGACTGTGCTGGGCAGCACACAAGTGTTGCTATGGGACATCGACAAAGCATGCCCACCCTAACCCTAACTGTATGTGTTTGGCACGTGGGAGGAAATTGGAGTACTCGGGAAACACACGCAGTCACGTGGAGAATGTACACATTCCATTCAACTGGTGCCAGGAATTGAACCCCCCCCGCCATAATTATTATGCTACCGTGCCGATGTTACACAGAAGCCGATGTCAGTTTAGAAACTGAAGGAAATAGAAAGTATAACAGAATTTCCCAATACAACAAATTACTTCTCCAGAAAAAAAATGCAATAGTTACAGATAACTTACAGATAGTAAGTTATAGTTATAGATACAGATGCAGGTACAGCAGGCGGTGAAAAAGGCAAATGGTATGTTGGCATTCATAGCAAAAGGATTTGAGTACAGGAGCAGGGAGGTTCTACTGCAGTTGTACAAGGCCTTGGTGAGACCGCACCTAGAGTATTGTGTGTACTTTTGGTCCCCTAATCTGAGGAAAGACATTCTTGCCATAGAGGGAGTATAAAGAAGGTTCACCAGATTGATTCCTGGGATGGCAGGACTTTCATATGAAGAAAGACTGGATCGACTAGGCTTATACTCACTGGAATTTAGAAGATTGAGGGGGGATCTTATTAAAACGTATAAAATTCTAAAGGGATTGGACAGGCTAGATGCAGGAAGATTGTTTCCGATGTTGGGGAAGTCCAGAACGAGGGGTCACATTTTAAGGATAAAGGGGAAGCCTTTTAGGACCGAGATGAGGAAAAACTTCTTCACACAGAGAGTGGTGAATCTGTGGAATTCTCTGCCACAGGAAACAGTTGAGGCCGGTTCATTGGCTATATTTAAGAGGAAGTTAGATATGGCCCTTGTGGCTAAAGGGATCAGGGGGTATGGAGAGAAAGCAGGTACAGGGTTTTGAGTTGGATGATCAGCCATGATCATACTGAATGGCGGTGCAGGCTCGAAGGGCCGAATGGCCTACTCCTGCACCTATTTTCTATGTTTCTGTGTTTCTATAAATGATATGCAAATACTGGTCTCAGTAACTTAGAGAAGTGTGATCTTGCTTGACTGACAGGCGAATCACCCAATCATCTTCATGCTACCAGGCTGCTGCATTGCTATTGGATGCAGCCAATGTGGAAAGTCCTGATGAATGTTAACTGTTTACTCTTTTCCACAGATGCTGCCTGGCCTGCTGAGTTCCTCCAGCATTTTGTGTGTATTACTTTGATTTCCAGCATCTGCAGATTTTCTCTTGTTTGTAAAAGTTCAGCCACTGACATAATGTGGGAAATCCAGCACCCAATTTGCCCTCCAGCCAAGTCCCACCAACAGTAATGTGACAATGAGCTGATAATTTGTTCAGAAGTGTTGCTCTATGGACAGATATTGGTAATGGGAGTTGAGCCAGGAGCAAACAGCGGGGAGCTTGTCTGCAGAGCTATACTGGTAGCGGAAGAGGAAGAGGCCATCTGCCATTTCACAAAGAAGAGATCAAGGCAAGTTCTGCTTCTACTATGGGTGAAGGGCAGAGAAGCTGATGTGGAACCAGGCATGGCCACCTTAGCATCATTCCCTCGCCTCATGGGTATTTGGCTACCATGTGACCAATAATACCTCAGGCTTCCTTCAGCCGAACCACAATCCTGTCATTAATTCAGTGAATGAGCTACTAAAGTGCCAAATCCAGCAACAATATTGTCGACGGAATATGAGACATGGGAACGGTATCAGGCCATTCAGCCCATTGAGTCTGCTCCACTATTCCATCATGGCAGATTTCAGAATCAGGTTTAATATCACCAGCACATGTCGTGAATTTTGTTATTATGCAGCAGCAATACGCTGCAATACATAATAAAAACCGTGATTTTCAGTTATATTAAAAAGTTCACTGAAATAAGTAATGCAAAAGAAAAGTGGTGAAGTAGAGTTCATGGGTTCAATGTCCATTCAGATATCTGATGGCAGAAGGGAAGAAGCTGCTCCTGAATCATTGAGTGCATGTTTTACGGCTCCTGGACTTCCTTCCAGATGGTAGCAATGAGAAGAGGGCATGTCGTGGGTGATGGGGGTCCTTAATGATGGATGCCGCCTTTCTGAGGCACCGCTCCTTGAAGATGTCCTCGATGGTGGGGAGGTTAGTGCCCTTGATGAAGCTAAACTTCCCTCCCAACTCCACTCTCCTGCCTTCTCCCTGTAAGAATCAGAATCAGGTTTATTATCACCAGTATGTGTCGTGAAATTTGTCAACCCAGCAGCTGCAACTCAATGCAATACATAATATCGAAGAAAACAAGCAAATAAATAAATAAATAAATAGGTTACAGTATATTTATATCGAATAGATTAAAAATTGTGCAAAAACAGAAATAATGATAATTAAAACCTCCACAGTTCCTGACTTTAGTATTATTGAGCCTCCTCCAAAGCGTCCTTATTCCCTAAAAAAGACAGTGTAACAACTACTGTACAGGTATTAAAAGTTTTACTCATTGTTTGATCATATTTCATCTCGTTTGTTCGCTGCTTCTGTTGTGAGCAAGAGGAACATGTACAGTTTTTATTCTTGCCAATATTCCCTAAACCAGACAGTGTAACAACTATTTACATAGCATTTACATTGTATTAGGTGTTATAAGTAATCTAGAGATGATTTAAAGTATATGGGAGGATGTGCGTAGGTTATATGCAAATACTACGCCATTTTATATAAGGGCCTTGAGCATCCGTGTTTTTTGGTATCCGCGGGAGGTTCCAGAACCAATCCCTTGCGGATAAGGAGGGCCGACTGTATATTTAAAAAGTGTTCACGGGTTCAGTGTTCATTTTGGAATCGCTGAGTGTGTGCCTTCAGGCTTCAATACCTCCTACCTGATGGTAACAGTGAGAAAAGGGCATGCCCTGGGTGCTGGAGGTCCTTAATAATGGGTGTTGCCTTACTGAAACATCGCTCCTTGACACCATGACTAATCGAGAACATACCAACCTCCATCTTAAATATACCAGTGACCTGGCCTCCACAGCCTTCTGTGAGGATCAATTCCACAGATAAACCACCCTCTGCCTGAAGAAACTCCTCTTCATCTCTTTTCTGAAGGAATGCCCTTGTATTCTGAGACTATTTTTCTGTTTGCTATTTTTTCCCCATCCGATATCATAAGGATATTCACAGGTTAACCTGGGGCATCTAAGCCAGGACAACATACGGCTTAGAAATTAGCCGGCACTCTATCTGTGATGCAGGCCACAAGAAATTTACATGACCTTAATAATTAAGGTATTTAATCACAAGAGATTCTGCTGGAAATCTTGACAATATGTTGGAAGGGCTCAGCAATTCAGGTGTACCTATGGAGGGAAATAAACAGTCAACGTTTCTTGGTGAATTAAGATATTTAATTTAATGTGTGTGGTGAATTAAGATACTTAACTAGCTTTCTCCTGTAGAGTTTAAAATATTAAAAGATAGCTAACCACTATTGACAGAAACAATATCCCCAGCTTTATACAGGCACAGTGGGATAAACAAATTATGACTATGATAATCCACAATACATCACACACCAGCTCTACCATCATAAGGCTAAAGATTTCCTGTAAATGCTACCGCAAGAGATTCTGCAGATGCAGGAAATCTTGAGCAACGCTCATAAACGCTGAAGAAACTCAGCAGGCCAGGCCGCATTTAGGAAGGGGAATAAACTGTCAACGTTTCGGACCCAGACTCTTCATCAGGACTGAAATGGAAGGAGCCTGAAGCCAGAAAAAGAAGGTGGGCGGGGGGGAGAAAGGAGCACAAGTTGGCAGGTAATAGGGACACCAGATGAGTGGGGAGTGAGTACCTTGAGCTTGCTATGTTGCTGCCAGAATGTGTGGTGACACTTTCAGGCTGCCCCATCATATCACTAGATTTTGTTCGTTGTTAGTGCAAGTGACGCATTTCACTGTAAGTTTCAGGCTACGTCCACACTACACCGGATAAATCCGTAACCGAAGCTTTTTCTCTTCGTTTTTACCCTTTGTCCACACTGAAATGGCGTTTTTGTCCCCCTAAACCGGAGCTTTTCAGAAACGCTCTCCAAAGTGTGTATTTTTGAAAACGCCAGATTGGCTGGATCAATGTGGATGGGGTAACCGGAGACTTCTGAAAACGCTGTCAGACGGCAGCGTGCTATTTCATTGTTTTCTTGAACGCAACCTAACAATTTCAGAACAGACGGCAACGAGACTGAAGCCAGAAGAGTTAGAAATGTACTCACCAGATACTTTGACCCATAACTTACTGAATAAATACGTATACTCACTTTGCCCTGTTTTCTGTCCTTGCTCATATGAAGGTGATTTACCTGTTTATGCAGGTACTTCTCTGACAACAGATGTGTAACAGCCTAATGTAACATTGTATGGAAATACAAGGTAACACTGATGCAGACATGTTTCATACATTTAACAAGGTGCTTTATTAATGCAACAGAGTTAGTCAGTTTTTCAATGTTCATCATCAGCCGGGTCAATCTGTCCGTGAACTCCCTGTCGGTTGCCTCCGTATGCTCCAGTATTTGTTTTTTTAACTTTTAAGTTCTCCTGTGCGAAAGCCAACAGCTGCCCATCGTTTTAAGTTTTTCTGGTCTGTATCTACACAAACATGCATTTTCACAGCGAGATTCAACACCAGACATGTCGCTTGTTTTTGGTAGATGTGTCCTGCGCATGCGCAGTAGGAGGAGATTCGCCGAAATCTCCATTTCAATGTGGACAGAGACATTTTTTAAAATGCATAGTGTGGACACCTATCGTTTTCACGCGAAACCGACGTTTTCAAAATTATCCGGTCCAGTGTGGACGTAGCCTCAATGTACGTGTGATAAATAATTGAATCTGAGGTGGTTAAGAAGCTGAGAGGGGATAGGTGAAAGGGGTAAAGGGCTGAAGAATAAGCACTCTAATAGGACAGAACAGTGGACCATAGAAGAAAGGGAAAGAGGAGGGGAACCAGAGGGGGAAAGGATGAAGAGAGAAGAAAGGAGGGGGAAGAAATTACCAGGCTGGCTGGTGATGTAGTGGCATCAACACTGGACTTCAAGGCAGATGGCCCTGAGTCCAAACCCAGCTGGGTCCCAACCTGGGCAGCAGCAGTATCTGCGCGGAAGAAAGGCCTGGCAGTCTACAAACGTTTGTACTTCCATATCTTGCCATGAAAACCCTATGGACCCTACGGCCCATGAGGTCACAAAGAGTCGGGATCGACTTAACGACTGAACAACAACAAGAGAAACTGATGAGTTTCTCAACAGAAACATTAGGTTACAGTCTACCCAGATGGAATACGAAGTAAGAACATTGACACTTGGAAGTGTGAAAATGCTGCCTCTAGCATTGTGTGGCTATTGAGGGCCTGTGGGTAACATAAATGGTAAATAAATCAGTAGGTGTTGCACACATACCGTACATACAGTCACACCAGTGACCAAAGGTTGTATTACATACTGTATGTACAATTGCCCCAGTGACAAAAGGTTGTATGCATATACTATATCTACAGTCGCACCAGTGATCAAATGTTGTATGTACAGTCGCACCAGTTGATCTTTGTCATTGTAAAATTAACTTGTGTACAAAACCATTCTCTTACAGACAAATAATCTATGGACTCTCACAGTTACCTTGATTATACCTCTTCCCATCCTGTCACTTATAAAAATGTTATTCCCTTCTCTCAGTTCTTCAGTTTCCACCACATCTGTTCTCAGGATGAGGCTTTCTATTCCAGAACATCAGAGTTGTCCTTTTTCTTCAAAGAATAGTGTTTCCCTTCCTCTACCATTGACCCTCAACTGTACCTCCTTCATTTCCCAGACAGGTTGAAGTTAAATTAAATAAGTAGTGCCAAAATAGAAATTAAAAAGTAGTGAGGTAGAGTTCATTGGTTCAGTGTCCATTCTGAAATCTAGTAGCAGAGGGGTAGAAGCTTTTTCTGAAACACTGAGTGTGGGCCTTCAGGATACTGCACCTCCTCCTTAATGGTAGCAATGAGAAGAGGGCATGTCTTGGGTGATGGGGTCCTTAATGATAGATGCTGCCTCTTTGAGACATCACTCCTTGAAGATGGATGCAGGGGAGGCTAGTGCCCATGATGGAACTGACTACGTATTCCTGAAACGTATTTTGATCCTGTGCTGTGTTTCCCACTACGCCCCGATACCAGACAGTGACGTAGCCAGTTAGAATGTTCTCCACAATACACCTGTAGAAGTTTGCGAGCATCTTTGGTAACATACCAAATCTCCTCAACTCCTAATGATGTATAGCCGCTTCATGCTTTCTTTGTATGTAAATTGCAACAAGAAATAACCTGATGGTCATGGAAGCAAATCAATCGCCATTGAATAACAATACAATTAAAAAGTATCATTTGCAACCTCACTCAGTTAAATTATTCTTTTGAACAGCTTATGCTGCTGAAATTTGGGGAAGAACACAAATACCATAGATGCATGTAAACACAATTTGCATTGAATATTTATTGAAATGACGAAGTCTGGAGCACAGGGCAGAATAAAATGAACACTGGAATTTCTATATGGGAAGTTTCATCATGGTATGACGCAGCACAAATGAACATAATGGTACAGTGCCCTCTGATGTGCTGTTCATCTTTTATTTTCTGAGTTTCAGCACACATGTTCCTCCCCATCACCAACTGAGTTTGGAGTGTGGCTTGTCAATATTATTACTTGTGTGCGGGCCAGCCGACGGTGTAGTGGCATCAGCACTGGACTTACAGATGGGGGGTCCTGAGTTCGAATCCTAGGCAGCAGTATCTGCGCGGAAGAAATTGCTACTTCCGTATCTTGCCACGAAAACCCTATGAACAACTACGCCAGCCACGAGTCGACGGAGACTCGATGGTACTCAGCAACCAATGTTCACACTCGCTACTTTCATTACTCTTGGGCGCTTGTATAATTTAAATTGAAACATTCAAAATGGACGTTCCTGTGGTTAGCACTGGAGGAGGAGATCAAAATATAGACCAACTAATACAGATTGCTGGAGGAACACAGCAGGTCAGGCAACATCTGTAGAGGCAAAATAAACAGGCATTTTAAAATTTAAAAATAAATTTTAAATAAAAATAATAAAAACTATTTAAAAATAAATAGTTCAGCTCCCTGACCTGTTAGTATTTTGTCTGCGTTGCTCAAGATTTCCAGCATCTGTGAGTTCAAAATATAACTTTGTGCACGCCTAATGCAATTTGACTGTATCCATCACTCTCCGAAGGTCCACATCAGAGACTTGTTCATATTTTCCCATCGGAGCAGATGGACATAACTTAAAACATTAAAGAAAGGCAGCCTTCATTTTGAGAAGTCTGGAACACAATGGTGTGAAAACCCTGGCGTAGTACTCATAGCTCAGGTGAGATCCCGTTTATGATCTTCCAGTTCCTTGCACAGCACGCCAGGCAAATGAAGTATCTCGGCCTGTAATGTCGACTCTTTACTTCCCTTCACAGATGCCGCCTGACCTGCTGAGTTCCTCCAGCACTTTGTGTTGCTGCGATGTTGCAGGGAAAATGTACTTCTCTTGGCGGCATACTGGCACAGGTTCCTCGGAATAATACAGACACGGATGTTAAAATGATAAACACAGGTTGTGTCAACCAAGGTTGCACTTCGCTTAGCCTTTGATCTAACTCAGCACAAGATGATTAAGGAAGTAAGCAGAATGAATATGATAGAAACTATCGTCTAGGTCAGCGGCTCCCAACCTTTCTTATGCCATTGACCCCGACCATTAACCAAGGGGTTCACCAACCCCAGGTTGGGAACCCCTGTTCTAGAACATCTACCAGTTCAGGGTAATAGGCAGGTGGTGAAGGTCATCCATGGTGTTGGGGTGTCCCAGGTCAGCGGGTCCCAGGATCAGATTTCAAAGTTCAAAGTACATTTATTATCAAAGTATGTATACTCTACTCAGCTTTGAGATTTGTTTTCTTACAGGCAGCCACAAAACAAAAAAACCCAATGGAACCCATTAAAAAAAGACCATCAAACAACCAAAGTGCAGAAAAAACCAAGTCATGCAAGCAATAAAAGCAAATAACGTTCAGAGCTGGAGTCCACAGTCACGAAGCCAATCATCACTGCAGCCGATTCAGGAGCCATTTAGTTGCTGGCCACAACCTCAGTCCAGTGCAGGGATGAGTTAATGTGAGCTGAACACCATTCTGGCCTTCACCTCCGGCTCAGACACCCTGACCTTTTCAATCTGGCCTGGCACTCAAATCAGCCAAAGCTGGGGTCGTCCTCACTCTCTCAGACCTGAGCCCTGCCACTGTCTCAATTCTGCCTTGTCTCTGCTCACTTCGCCTCATTTCTGCCACAGCAAACCTCCTCAAAGTCTGATCCAGCAACGGCCAAACAGTGGCTTTGTCACAACCACAGATTTGGCAGCGCAGCAGATTCATCAATTGTGCTCGTGAATATACACGTGTCAGGTAATTATTATTTCATAGTGATAGTATTTAACTCCATTCATTCTGTCACAGTGCTTGTCGAGACTAGGACACAGCAACGCTTCGCTGCCTATTTGCATTCTGCCTTGCCTGAGAAATTGGACTATCGAGTCAACTGACTATAAAGACTAGCGGTCAACACACACAAAATGCTGGTGGAACACAGCAGGCCAGGCAGCATCTATAGGGAGAAGCACTGTCGACATTTCGGGCCGAGACCCTTCGTCAGGACCAACTGAAAGGAAAGATAGTAAGAGATTAAAGACTAAAGACTAGCGGTATTTGTTTTATTTTTAGTTGTTCTTTTTAGCTGCAGTGTTGGCTTGGTTTTCCATTTGAGAGTTTTAGTTAACAGCCCTGCTTTGGCCTAGCATTTATTGTTTTCTTTTCCCTTTGCACCATTCCCATTAAAGTCTGTGAATTATCAACCTGTTTCAGTGTCTTTCACTCCGCACTTGGGCCATGTCCGAACCGGGTAACAGGTTTATTCACCGCCCTCAGACCTGTACCCTGCTGCTTTGACTCGGCCTGGACACGCCACACCAGAATCGTCCTGCAACTTCAAGACTTCACTTCACACTGCAAAAATGCCAGGTTGCTCAGGCGGTTCAAACGCTCAACCCCAAAAGGGAAGTTACAGGTGTTATGTGTGATGAGAGAACCAGATGGAGCTGGGGTCCAGAGTTGACCCCCCCCCCCCCCCGTGAACTATGCTGCTAATGAGAGAGAGAGAGATGGAGAACAGAGGGAGAGGCATCTGATACAGATGAGAGAGAGAGAGATAATTTAGTATTGTGGCTTCTTCACTGATTATTTACCTTTTGCTACAAGGACACTTCTTTGCTCATTAACATTCCTGTGGAGACAGCAGGGAGTGGTCAGTTTGATGGACATGGAGTTGATGGATGGCTGATACCCCGTCAGTGGGGATAAAAGACGGGTCTGCGGAGACACCCACAGACATGCCACGAGACACTGCAAGAGTGTTGTGCACCCACAGGAAGGTGGGGGCTTGGAGGACTGAATCGGGAGATCGGTCACAAGGCTCACAGTGTGACAGCAGGACCGGTGGGGGCTTGTGTGTGTGTGTCCACTCATGCCAGAGTGATGAGCCCACCATGGAAGAACGGTCTAGCCGAGAACGGAGGGGTCATAACCGAATGACCACAACAGTACAACGGAACAAGAAGACCACAGAAGGTTTGCCTGCTGCAGCTGCTCACATCTCGCTCACTCTCTCTCTCTCTCTCTCTCTCTCTCTCTCACTCTCTAACGTCACAACAGCAACTACCTCAACCCAAACTGAACTGAACTGAACTCTGCATTATCTTAAGACTTTTCATCTAGCCCAAGACTTTGATAGAGCTTGGTTTTTGATTCTTATTTCCACAATTCTGTATAAATATATATATATATATCATTGCTAACCTATTTTATCTGTATATTTGCATTTTTGATACTGTATTACTTAGTTTACTAATAAACGCCTTTAGTTACGGTACCACCAGACTCCAACGTATCAGTCCATTTCTGCTGGCTTGTTAACCCAGTTACAGGGTACGTAACACAGGCTATTGATTACAGTGATCAACTTTGAAAAAAAATTGTGATCAATACTGTAATTTTTAGTTTTGTTTGCTACCAGCAAGTCAACACCATGCTTCACCAGCGCCATCTTAAATCAGATGTCCATGCAAACAGGAGGCACAAGAGCTGGTGAGTCGCCGAGCCTGGAGTTCATGCCTGAGCTTCAGAGTCCTGTCATGGGCTAATAAGGAGTTAAATATTGTAGATAAGTTTGATTGGAAATCCAGAAGTCCAGAAGCCCAGTGCCTGAATCCCGGAGACTGGAGACCGGAGACCGCAGACCGGAGACTGGAGACTGGAGACCGGAGACTGGAGACTGGAAACTGGAGACTGGAGACTGGAGACCGGAGACTGGAGACCGGAGACCTGGAGTCCTGGAGACTGGAGACTGGAGACTGGAGACTGGAGTCTGCAGACCGGAGACCTGGAGACCTGGAGACCAGAGACCGGAGACCAGGAGACCTGGAGACCTGGAGACTGGAGACTGTAGACTGGAGACCGGAGACCAGAGACCGGAGACCTGGAGACCTGGAGACCTGGAGACTGGAGACCTGGAGACTGGAGACTGCAGACTGCAGACTGGAGACCGGAGACCGGAGACTGCAGACTGGAGGCCTGGAGACTGGAGACTGGAGACCGGAGACCGGAGACCGGAGACCTGGAGACTGGAGACCTGGAGACCTGGAGACTGGAGACTGGAGACCGGAGACCTGGAGTCCTGGAGACTGGAGACTGGAGACTGGAGTCTGCAGACCGGAGACCTGGAGACCTGGAGACCTGGAGACCGGAGACCGGAGACCTGGAGACCTGGAGACCTGGAGACTGGAGACTGGAGACTGCAGACTGCAGACTGCAGACTGGAGACCGCAGACTGGAGACCGGAGACCGGAGACTGCAGACTGGAGGCCTGGAGACTGGAGACTGGAGACCGGAGACCGGAGACCTGGAGACTGGAGACTGGAGACTGGAGACTGGAGACTGCAGACCGGAGACCGGAGACCGGAGACCGGAGACCTGGAGACTGGAGACCTGGAGACCTGGAGACTGGAGACTGCAGACTGCAGACCGGAGACCGGAGACTGCAGACTGGAGGCCTGGAGACTGGAGACTGGAGACCGGAGACCGGAGACCTGGAGACTGGAGACTGGAGACTGGAGACTGGAGACTGCAGACCGGAGACCGGAGACCTGGAGACTGGAGACCTGGAGACCTGGAGACTGGAGACTGCAGACTGGAGAGCGGAGACCGGAGACCGGAGACCGGAGGCCTGGAGACTGGAGACCGGAGACCGGAGACCTGGAGACTGGAGACCGGAGACCTGGAGACCTGGAGACTGGAGACTGGAGACTGGAGACTGGAGACCTGGAGACTGGAGACCTGGAGACCTGGAGACTGGAGACTGGAGACCGGAGACCTGGAGACCGGAGACCGGAGACCGGAGACCGGAGACCTGGAGACCTGGAGACCTGGAGACTGGAGACTGCAGACTGCAGACTGCAGACTGGAGACCGGAGACCGGAGACCGGAGGCCTGGAGACTGGAGACTGGAGACTGGAGACCTGGAGACCTGGAGACCTGGAGACTGGAGACCGGAGACCGGAGACCTGGAGACCTGGAGACCTGGAGACCTGGAGACTGGAGACTGGAGACTGGAGACTGGAGACCGGAGACCGGAGACCTGGAGACCTGGAGACTGGAGACTGGAGACTGGAGACTGGAGACTGCAGACCGGAGACCGGAGACCGGAGACCTGGAGACCTGGAGACCTGGAGACTGCAGACTGCAGACTGGAGACCGGAGACCGGAGACCGGAGACCGGAGGCCTGGAGACTGGAGACCGGAGACCGGAGACCGGAGACCTGGAGACTGGAGACTGGAGACTGGAGACTGGAGACTGGAGACCGGAGACCGGAGACCGGAGACCTGGAGACTGGAGACTGGAGACTGGAGACCTGGAGACCTGGAGACCTGGAGACTGGAGACTGGAGACCGGAGACCGGAGGCCTGGAGACTGGAGACCGGAGACCGGAGACCGGAGACCGGAGACCTGGAGACTGGAGACTGGAGACCGGAGACCTGGAGACCGGAGACCGGAGACCGGAGACCGGAGACCGGAGACCTGAGACCTGGAGACCTGGAGACCTGGAGACCTGGAGACCTGGAGACCGGAGACCGGAGACCGGAGACCGGAGACCGGAGACCGGAGACCGGAGACCGGAGACCTGAGACCTGAGACCTGAGACCTGAGACCTGAGACCTGAGACCTGAGACCTGAGACCTGAGACCTGAGACCTGGAGACCTGGAGACCTGGAGACCGGAGACCGGCGACCGGCGACCGGCGACCGGAGGCCTGGAAGACTCTTCTGGAGTTAGAGGATTGTTTGTGTGTGTGGGTGAGTGGGGGGTGGGGGGGGGAAAGCAGCTTGTCTTGCTGTTATTGTTTTGTTGTGTTCTGTGTTGTTCTGCTGGACATGGTGAGCATGTTATAATGAATGCATGGTGACACTTGTGGGCTGCCCCCACATGCCCTCAGGTTGTGATGGTTGTTAATGCAAATGACTCATTTCACTGTATTTCTCAATATACATGTGATAAGTAAATAAATCCAAATCTGAAATACGTCAGCACCAAATATGTTTTATGGCAGAACCAATATGACTGAAATTAGTGACAGAGTAGTCAGTCCAATTGGATATGGAGTCATAGTGTAACACACTCACACACTATCATCTTGCATACATAATGCTGCCTTCCGATAGTGCTGACTGATCGTGCTGTGGAGATGACAGGTTAAATCCAGGTAGGAGAGCTCCAGAATCTGCAGCAATAAACTGATTGGCACCCGATGCCAGCCGCCAGCCTTCCTACTATTGGTCAAGAGAGGAAAGGGGCTTGTCTTGCTGGTATTTTTGTGACACCGCAGACTGTGAGGTACTTGTGGCCTTGCACCAGCACATCCGCAGTTGTGTTGGTTGTTAATGTTTCACTGTAAGCTTGAATGTACATGTGATTGATAACTCTAAATCTGAGGATGACATGGGGATCGTATGTGCAAATAGGATGGATTAACAATGACAGGAAATCTGCAGTGCTGGAAATCCAAGCAACACACACAAAATGCTGGAGAACTTAGCAGGCCAGGCAGCATCTAAGGAAAAGAATAAACAGTCAAATTTCCATGTGGATGAAGGGTCTCAGCCCGAAATGTTGACTGTTTATTCTCTTCCATAGATGCTGCCTGAATTAACAATTCCCTAACTTTCTTAAAGCCTGCATCAGAAATCCCAATGAGGGCAACATATTTACCACCTTCAGTTTACTGTAGCCCCATTTTGCCAAAATACAGTCTGCCAGAGACTAGCTGCCATCTTTGTCTCCTGCAGAGAGCTGGTGAGCAGAGATAGGAGAGAGGCGGAAGCAAGGAATTGCACATTACATTTGTGTGAGTGTCTGTGTGTGTGTGTGTGTGTGTGTGTTTGTCTACCTGTTTCCGTATAGGTATGTGTGCGAGAGGGAGAAAGAGGTGTGTCAATATATTTGCATTTGTCTGAGAAAGTGTGTGTGTGTGTGTGTGTGTGTGTGTGTGTGTGTGTGTGTGTGTGTGTGTGTGTGTGTGTGTGTGTGTGTGTGTGTGTGTGTGTGTGAGAGAGAGAGAGAGAATGTGTGTGTGAATGTGCTTGTATGAGTGCAAATGTGTGTAAGAGGGAGAGAGAGAGAGAGAATGTGTGTGTGAGAGAGAGAGTCAGAATATATTTGTGAAGCGATTCGTATATGTACAGTATGTGTGTTTCCACTTGCTTTAAATAAGAAAATTAAAATATGCCTTTTGCATGTTTTTGAATTTCTGGCATGAAATAGAAAAGCAATGAGATACTGTTACTTGTCAGGCTTACTTTAAATTCTATAAAACTGTATAATCCTGATCCCACTTGTCAAGTGGGATCATTGTTAGACCCATAAACATGTATAATCTAACACGTCGTGCAATGTAAAATTCACTTTCTATGCTAATTTAACCGATTTTGTCCAACAACTGCATTTTTGGGAAAATTAAATTTGCATTTCCTCTATTCATGAATCTGGTGATTTTGCGCGCAATTGCCGGCAGTCTCTGAGCTTCAACATGGAGAATAATAACCATCCATCCACGGCAGCACAATTTCATAAGCAATCTCAGGTTGAGGCGCAGGAAAATTCCAAAAGACACACTTCAAGAGGAATAGATGTTCTGATTGTCAGCTAACAAAATTATAATTTTTTAATAACCTCAGGGTCTTTAGTGGGAGCGTGAGGTGCTCACGGGACAATACATTAGAAAAAGGGTTAATTGATTGCTACATTCAGGGGAAATGATTCAGTGAATATGAATGAGGTTGTGATCCTAATAACATAAGAGATGAACTCGCATGAGGATCTCTTGCAGTTCAGTAATGTATCTGGCATGCAGCCGACTCACAGGTTCCTACGCACAGTGTGTATGAAGCAATGTTGACAGTCTGACACAGTAATGTATGTCGTCTTTATAAGAGACAGGGCAATGAACAGTCAGAGCAAACACAGGCTGTGTAACCAACACACCAGCCATTCACTTCAACCGCCTTTCACGTACCATTTTTCCAGAGTAGAACACATTATTTATGAATCCCTTGTTAACTCCTAATCCATGCAAAATGTCATCGTTGTAACATGAGCGTATCTATAACACATTTAATGTTTTGCAGATTGAGGGAGCTTATTTTATTTTCTCGATCTTTCCTTAACCAGTAAGGAAGCTTAAGACCAGCCAAGTGAATTACAGCTACATCTGTGACCTCGGCTTTTCCTGCAAACCTGCAGAGAGCAGAGCTGGTTACTGCGGGCTAAAGCAAACGTGGAAGATGTCCTGTGATTTCTGAGGGGCGTCTCAGAATGTGACTGCTGTTAAAAAGCATCACAGCCGGGAGACTAAAAGATAAATATGTGAGGATTGTAAGAGAGAGGTGAGAGTTAGGGGAAGGTGCACAAATGGAGGAGGTTCATCATTTTTCTCAAGCAATATTGCAAAATGAGGTGAGCACAACAACATAATCAATCCAGAACAATAAATAGGGAACGCAAGTACATAAAACAGTAAAATAAATCCCATCACTGCTTCCTGTGCTTGGGGAGGGGGAGGATTAGGATGTAAAATGGAAACTAATCTGAAGAAAGGGTAGGCGATTTTACAAAGGGTATAAAAAAAACTCCACTGATATCAATGTGGGTTACTATTTCTTTTCCTTATTAATTTCCATTCACAATTTGCATTGAGACAATGGAGAAAATCAATATCACGATGTGGTATTGTGAGGATGATGAAGCACATAAATATGTCTGAGATTTCTATAACCCTGGGACTACCAGGTGTCATTCAGGAAAAGGATTACTAACATTTGCAATTTAAAGAGGAAGTTATTTAGGGTGGAAAAGTAAAATAAAGACATAAAATTGAAGCTCTGCACCTCAATCAATTTGGAAAAGAAAAAGAAATTTTGTGGGAGCTTGTAATTTTATTTTTTACGTCAATTTGAAGAACACTGTTGGAGACAGGATAAGTGTACTCTTCACAAAACATTTCTACTTCTATAATTCTGCCTGTTAGCATTTTCATCAGTAGCCTCAACAATTTTTCCTCACATAATGGAAAAATATAGGAATGGTCCATAAACACGAGAGATCCTTCAGATGCTGGGAATCCTGAGCAACACCGCATACAGTGCAGCACAACCTCAAGTCAGGCGGCATCTATGGAAGGGTATAAACAGCCGATGGTTTGGGCTGAGACCCTTCATCAGGAAAGGGGATAGAAACCAGAAGAAGAAGGAATAAGAGTCTTTTTGTCTTGTTTTTGGGCTCATATTAAAGAAGCCACTTTCCTTCTATCTTTTGACCCATTATCAAAGCAGGTTGTTTGTCCATCATCTAGTTTTAGAGGACTAAGAGTTTTCCAATGAATCTCACTCCTCCAAATAATCCCTTGAGTTAGAGGTGTAAAGGTATTCAGAGGCAAAATTATGCAATGATTGGTGGTCTGGTATTTCATTAAATTACGTGCTCCAGTAACCGGCACTTCAGAAGGGGAAATTGGGCTACAAATGGGGGTAGTGTTGATCAGGTGCCTGGGTAATAATGGGTTAACTGGCACATCTGATTAACAAACAATGGTCTAGTTCAACACATGCTTTACTGAGCACTCAGTGGCCATTTTATTAGCTGCACCTGCACACCTGCTTGTTAATGCAAATATCTAATCAGCCAGTCATGTGGCAGCCACTTAATACATAAATACATGCAGACATGGTCGAGAGGTTCAGTTGTTCACACCAAACATCAGATAGGGGCAGAAATGTGATCTAAGTGATTATAGCCATGGAATGATTGTTGGTTTGAGTGTCCCAAAGTGACCTCCTGGGATTTTCACACACAACAGTCTCCAGAGTTTACAGAGAGTGGTGCGGGCAACAAGATACATCCAGTGAGCAGCAGTTCTGTGGGCAAATACATCTTGTTAATGGGAGAGATCAAAGGAAATTGAGGCCAGACTGGCTGAAACTGACAGGAAGGTGTCAGTCACAAACAAGAGAAAATCTGCAGATGCTGGAAATCCAAGCAAAACACACAAAACACTGGAGGAACTCAGCAGGCCAGGCAGCATCTACGGAAGAATGTACAGTCGATGTTTCAGGCCGAGACCCTTCGGCGGGACTGGAGAAAAAAAGATGAGTAGATTTAAAAGGTGGAGGGAGGGGAGAGAGAAACACAAGGTGATAGGTGAAACCAGGAGGAGGAGGGATGAAGTAAAGAGCTGGGAAGTTGATTGGTGAAAGAGATGCAGGGCTGGAGAAACGGGAGTCTGATAGGAGAGAACAGAAAGCTGTGGGAAAAGAAAGTGTGGGGGGGGGGGGGGATGGAAGGAGCTCCAGAGAGAGGTGATGGGGAGGCAAGGTAGAGAGGGAAAGGGGATGGGGACTGATGAAGGAGGGGGTGAGGCATTACCAGAAATTCGAGAAATCAATGTTCATACTGTCAGGTTGGAGGCTACCCAGACGGAACAAAAGGTGTTGTTCCTCCAACCTGATTGTGGCCTCATCACGATAGTAGAGGAAGCCATGGATTGACATCTGTATGCAAGTAGGAAGTGGAATTAAAATGGGTGGTCACTGGGAGATCCTGCTTCTTCTGGCAGATGAAGCATAGGTGTTTGGTGAAGTGGTCTCCCAATCTACGTCGGGTCTCAGTGACGTACAGGAGGCCACACCAGGAGCACCAGACACAGTATGTGACTCCAACAGACTCACAGGTGACATATTGCCTCACCGGGAAGGACTGTTTGGGGTCCTGAATGGTAATGAGAGAGGAGGTGTCGGAGCAGTTGCAGCATTTGTTCCGCTTGCAAGGGTAAGTGCCGGGGGGGGGGGGGGGGAGATCAGTGGAGAAGGACAAATGGACAAAGGAGTCGTGTAGGGGGAAGTTGGAAAGATGTGCTTGGTGGTGGGATCCCGTTGGAGATGGTGGAAGTTATGGAAAATTATGTGCTGGACACGAAGGCTGGTGGGATGGTAGGTGAGGACAAGAGGAACCCTATCCTGGTAGGGTGGTGGGAGGATGGGGTAAAAGTGGATGTGTGTGAAATGGAAGAGATGCATTTGAGGGTAGCATTGATGGTGGAGGAAGGGAAGCCGCTCTCTTTGAAAAAGGAGGACATCTCCTTCATTCTGGAATGAAAAGCTTCATCCTGAGAGCAAATGTGGTGGAGACAGAGGAATTGAGAGAAGGGGATTGTGTTTTTACAAGTAACAGGGTGGGAAGGGGTCTAGTCCAGGTCGCTGTGAGAGTCTGTGGCTTTATAATAGACATCAGTAGATAAGCTGTCTCCAGAGACAGAGAGTGAGATCACGAAAGGGGAGGGAGGTGTCGGAAATGGACCAGGTAAATTTGAGGGCAGGTTGGAAGTTGGAGGCAAAGTTGATGAAGTCCATGTGCTCCGCATGGGTGCAGGAAGCAGCACCAGTGGAGTCGTTGATGTAGTGTAGGAAAAGTGGGGGACGGATACCAGTGTAGACTTGGAACATAGACTGTTCCACACAGCCAACAAAAAGGCAAGCATAGCTGGGACCCATACGAGTGCCCATGGCTATACCTTTTGTTTGAAGGAAGTGGGAGGAGCCAGAGGAGAAATTATTTAGGGCGAGGACAAGTTCCGCTATACGGAGGAGAGCGGTGGTGGAAGGGAACTGGTTGGGTCTGGGGTCCAGGAGGAAATGGAGAGCTCTGAGGCCTTCCTGGTAGGGGATGGAGATGTATCGGGACTGGACATTCACGGTGAAGATAAGATGATGGGAGCCACGGAACTTGAAATCAATGAAAAGATCCAGAGGGTGTGAAGCGTCATGGATGTAGGATGTAGGCAGGTGGGAGAAAACAGAATTGAGGTATGCTGATATGAGTTCAGTGGGGCAGGAACAAGCTGAAACAATAACACAACTCGAATAGCCACACGTTTCAACAGTGGTGCGCAGAAGGACATCTCTGAATGTGCAACACTTCGAACCTTGAAGTGGACGGTCTACAGCAGCGGAAGATTATAACATGAACTCAGTGGCCACTTTATTAGATACAGGAAGTAATGTGGTCACTGATTGTATATAGATAAGACTGCTTCATGAATGTTACTACTCCACTGTCAAATTCCAATCTTCAAATTAGTGTAACTGCAATAACAATGCAAGGTCCCATCTTCTTTCAAATATTGACTGCCTTTCCCTACAGTCTTAGGCACATATATAAACCTATATAAAGACTTTTGCACAGTACTGTAGTAATTTTATGTGTTGCTCTGTACTGCTGCCGCAAAAAAAAACAAGATTAATGACGTGAGTAATGATAAACCTGATTCTGAAATGGGTCTCTATTATGGACTGAGAGTGGGAAGGGGCTAGGGAGAGGGAATCATCATTGGGCAAAGGGGAAGGGAGAGGGGAGGAAATGGGAAGCAGCAGGGAAACATTCTGTAATGATCATTAAACCAATTGTTTGGAATTAACTGAGCTCGCCTGGTGTTTCAGGATGGGTGTCCCTAATCCACGTGCCAGAACACCCCTTCCACCCACTCTAGGCACTCTTTTTCTGCCACCTGTCCCAAAACGCTCCCACGGTGAATCACTTCGCCATCCCCAACATCTTTTGCTCTCACCGGATTTACAAACTTGCTCTCCGTTCCACATTGACAAATATAGCACAGTCTTGGGCATCCTAGTTATATTCTGTATATGTGTGTAAGACTTTTGCACAGAAGTGTAGATTCCTATAATTTGATGTCTTTATTGCTGCAGTCTGGAATATCATTCATAAATTACATCAACTCTCCACTGCTCCCTCCTCAAGATGTTATTTAATATTTATCCTTTCAACAAGCTATTAATCAACTGCCCTGATGCCTGATTCTTTGGCTTGTTGTTGGTACATCTTTATATCTCAGGGAAAAGATAGTATCTTTTCCTTGATGATAAATCCATGAAAAATATTTTTTATAAGATAGCGAGCTGTTGCTTATCACAAAGTAATCAATCTATTCATAACATTTCCACTGTTGCCATAAACTGCGGCTTGACACATTCACCTCAGTGAGGAGATATCAATCACAAGGACCTGAATTCTTCTTAAATTATTTGTCCAGCTCAAATGGAGCTAGACAATAGGCTTAGGTAACTATATACTTCATATATTTCATAGTGACTTAAATAACTATTCTGGAGGTCACACTTTGTGTGACCTACAGTGTAGTAGATAAACTGGTGACACCATAATGCACTCGGGCATAATCATGCTTGTCAATTATTCGAAGGAATCCAGCTCTGCAAGTATTGCTCTGCATTTAATCCATCAAGTTTCTCCAAAGGACGGAATGTGCCCGACACTTTAAAAAGTATATCCTAAAGACCTAAATGATTGCACTTCATAAATCCTCAATGATAAAAGACAGCAGATAGCATGAAATCTAAAATTTAAAGGGACACAGAAAATGCTGGAAACACTCAGCAGGTCAGGTCACATCTGTGGGAGGTGAAATAAAGTTAATGTTACTGGTCGAAGAGCCTTTGTCAGCACCTTATAGCTAAAGCATCTTTTGTGCTTCTCATACAATAATGGGTGTACTTTGGTAATGCTCAAGATGCATTTCCAAACTAATGGATTCATTACAAGACATTGGAGTAAACTTAGGCTATTCGATTCATTATGTCTGCTCCTCCATTCCATCATGGCTGATTTATTATCCCTCTCAACCTCATTCTCCTGCCTTCTCACCCATAACCTTTGACATGCTTTCCAATCAAGAACCTTGCAACTTCTGCTTTAAATTTACCCAATGAGTTGGGGCCACAGCGGCCAGTGGCAATGAATTCCACAAATTCACCACCCTCTCCACCTCTGTTCTGAAGGGACGTCTCCTATGCTGAAGCTGTGTCATCTGGGAGTTTTCTGCTGAAACGCAGAAGCCACACTGTGGGCCCCTAGCAACAGCAGGAAGAAAAGAGCAACTCTTTGTGGAAAGTACTTCCTTTCGCCAGTGGCTCCAACCCATTTGATCCTGCATTGACCAGGGAACATGACTACCAAAAAAGGACTTCCACACAAAACACTCTCCACATCCTCAGGAGAACCCATAGAGAGGACTGCTTACTGATGCTGCTGCATCGGGAGCATCATCATTTGGGTTATGTCCTACGACGTGGGCAATCATGGTCTCATGACCATGATTGTTCTCAGCAAACTTATCTACAGAAGTGGTTTGCCATTGCCTTCTTCTGGGCAATGTCTCTGGATGCATTCAAGAGAGAGTTAGATAGAGCTCTTATAGATAGCGAGGTCAAGGGATATGGGGAGAGGGCAGGAACGGGGTACTGATTGTTTATGATCAGCCATGATCACAGTGAATGGCGGTGCTGGCTAGAAGGGCTGAATGGCCTACTCCTGCACCTACTGTCTATTGTCTATTATAAGATAGGTGACCCCAGCTATTATCAATACTCTTGAGAGATTGTCTGCCTGGCGTCTGCAGTCACAAAACCAGGACTTGTGATAAACACCAGCTGCTCATCCATCACCTGCTCCCATGACGTAACATGACCCTGATCGGGGGCTAAGCTGGTGCTACACCTTGCGCAAGGTTGACCTGCAGGCTAGCGGATGGAAGAAGGGCTTTACACCTCCTTTAATAGAGACGTATCTCCAACCCCTCCCCCACCACCTAGCTGTGTTGGGAGCCAGCTGCAAATCCTGCCCGGCTCTCCATTATGCCAGTAATTTGGCTGAGGCCTCAGGCCTTGGTACTGCATGGCTTGGCATGGAGTGAGCCATCGATGGAGTGTGTAAGGACTACCTGTGGCGGGAGAGCTGGGGCAAGCAGTTTAGTGCTGTGATATAGAGCCGCACCCTGGATGGGAACTAGCTACAGTTGTTCCATTTATTGACAGACCCCTGGATCCTATGGTCTCTCTCATCAGCACTTGCTGAATGCAACTGTACCCACCTCCCTCTCTTAGTCTGACTGCAAGACCTCTCTGCCCTTAGTGTTCTCTATGACAGCAGGCTCAGTGGTGGCTGCTGCCAGAAAGACATCTTCAAACTTACTTTTATATATTTTTATACATCTTTAAAAGGTGCCAGAGAGGGCCAGTAACATCATTAAGGATCCACCCCACCCTGCTCATAGTTTGTCCACTCCCATCATGGAGGAGGTTATGTAGCATCCATGCCAGGACCACCAGTGGTTACTTTCCCCAGGCAGTAAGGCTGATCAACACCTCCACCCACCAATGTTCCCTCTAAGGTGTGTGCACGTGCGCGCGCACACATCTTTTGCTACCAGCGCACAAATGCATTTAAACAGCGCACTAAAGCTTGTCACCCTCTACCCCGTTGCCATGTTAAATATATTTCACAATCACATTTCCTTTTCTGGTTTCTGATGCAGACAGTGTTGGCAATGTGGAGTTGGTGATGATTTGTCTGCAGATTTTAGAACTGGCTTATTTATACAGTTTTAATTGAAGAAATTATTGATTCACTACGTCAAATTACAAAGAAGCAAAGGGTGTGAAGCACAAAAGAACTGCTTAATTAAGCGGAATGGCTTAATGAAACAGTAGAAACTGCTACTCCGGGAGCTCATGACGTCAGGAAGGTGCAGCTACAAGAAATATTTATGTGCAATACAGAAATGGGTGTTACCTGCAAGTATTGTCGTGATGCAAAAGTTGCTGGAGAATTTGCGAGTGGGAAGAAGTGAAACTTGACTAAGCAAATCACATATGGATGGTGCGCAAAAGCTCTGGCAAGAAAATCTTTCATTACCCTATACAGGCCAGCAGCGTATGCTTTGTGAGAGTGCACATGAACAACAGCGATGGTGAGACGGGATGGGCAGTTTGTCATTCCTGCCAGTCCTCAGCGATGACTGTACTCACTGTGCCAGACACGGTACAGCCTGGAACTCCAAATCATGGCTCACCCCATCCCTCTCAGAGAGCCTCTGCACAATGCCTTGGAGCTTCACTCCATAACGAGTCAAGTGGTGATGAGAACACTGTTTCATTGTAGAAGCAGGGGTTCACTCCAGGTCCCAGGACCACAGTGCACAGCCCAAGTAGATACCTTTTTAAAAAAATCCACACTATGTGTGCTTGAAAGTGTTCTAACTCCAAGACCAAAAACACTACAGTGAATCAGTGCTCTGCAGGTATACTAAGCAGGGCATCGGTGAATAACCCTTTATAAACAAAATCATGAATTTATACATTATATCATCCTGTTTCTCTAGCTACAAGATGGACCGCATCTCAAATAATGGTGTGTTGGAGTACTGGAAGGAGATAGAGACATGACAACAGCTCAATGCCAACAGAAGAGCAGGTCATTGACTTCATAAAGGGAAGTGAATCATATGCTCCGATCTACATCCAGTGTTGAGATTGAGAAAATTGCGAACTTCAGGCACCTAGGTGTGAACATCGGCCAAAGTCTGTCCTGGTCCAACCATGTTGATGACATGCAAGTAAGCTCACTAATACATTGACCGAACATTCCCCTTTTCCACCTAACAGAAGATACTAAAGCCTAAAAGCATGTATCACCAGGTATAATGACAGCTGCCATCCAATTGATATCAGTCTCTTGAATGGACCTCTTGTACTAGAAGATAGACTGCTAGCCTGACAGTCTAGCTTGTTATGATCTTGCACTTTATCATCTACCTGCCCTGCAATTTTTCAGTAGCTCTTACACTTTGTTCTGCATTGTTATTGTTTGACCTTATTCCAGCTCAATGCTCTTTCTAATGATTTGATCCAAATAAACAATTTGCAAGACAAGCTTTTCATTGTATCTTGGTACACATGACAATAAAAAACCAGTTCCATTAATAATCCAGTACCAACACCAATGGATGGTCCATACCAGCTTACAGCTGAACTTCTGAAATATGATCACTTTTGCAGATATTTATGGATTACTACTCACAAACCGCAGTGTGATGACTATAACGATAGCGACTATATAATCTGTTTTAGCATGGATGGGTGGGTATAATACTGACCAAGAGCTTCCGGAATGGTTCTCCTGCTCTTCCTCACCTGAGACCACAGAACAAGATCTGAGTTTAGCCTATAATCCAAAAGACAGCACTTCCAGCATTTTAGTGTTGGTCTTCATTTTGTTTCTTTGGAACTGGTTTTGAATCTGCAGCTTTATGACAGAGACCCACAGTGCAATCTTCAGTGATCACTTTTGTAACAGGTTTAAGGTTTCTGAAATAAGATTACGCACTCCATCATCATCATCATTATGTGCTGTGTTGTATGACGTGGGTGCTCATTGTCTATATGACTGATTATTCTTGGCAAATTTTTCTACAGAAATAGTTTGCCATTGCCTTCTTTTGAGCAGTGTCTGATGTGAAGTGGAGGTGGACCCTTTACAAGGATGAGATATGTTTTCTGTGGCGCACGGGGCATGCAGAGATACAGAACTTATTGAACGGCACTATCGAAGAGATGGCACAGGTAAAATGGCCAAGTGAACCTGCCTAATGTTGTAAATCACCATCATTCATTCATTATGTGTTGTGTACTGTAGGTAATCATGGTCCCTTGGCCATGATTGTTCTTGACAAATTATTCTACAGAAGTGGTTTGCCATTGCCTTATTCTGGGCAGTGTCTTTACAAGATGGGTGACCCCAGTCATTATCAATACTCTTCAGATATTGTCTGCCTGGCATCAGTGGTTGCATCACCAGGAATGTGATATGCACCAGCTGCTTGTATGACCATCCACCACCTGCTCCTGTGGCTTCACATGACCATGATCAGGTAGGGGGGTGGGGGGAGCAAGCAAAGCAGGTACTACATCTTGCAAACACGAGGAAATCTGCAGATGCTGGAAATTCAAACAACAACACACACAAAATGCTGGTGGAATGCAGCAGGCCAGGCAGCATCTACAGGAGAAGCACTGTCGGCGTCCTGACCAAGGGTCTCGGCCCGAAACGTCGACAGTGCTTCTCCTATAGATGCTGCCTGGCCTGCTGTGTTCCACCAGCATTTTGTGTGTGTTGTTGTTTGACTACATCTTGCCCAAGGGTGATCTGCAAGCCAGTGTAGGGACGGAGTGCCTTACTTCTCCTTTGGTAGAGATATATCTCCACCCTGACAGCCATGTGCACTTATGTCTGGTTTATAAAGCCAATATCCTTTGCTGCATTTTGAAAACTGTTCATCACTTTAAATTTGAGTTATATTGAAATCCATTTTCTTATCTTTTCTTCCCAGTGTGTGTCTTTATTACAGTAATATAATATGAGACTTAGATCCAAGGAAAAATATTGGTTCATTTATTTCACATAGTAGCTATTTGGCTAACTCAGGAGGTCTCCCCCTTGTCCAATTTCTCTTCCTCACATTTAAATCTTTGTTCCTTATTTTACACTCACATGCATATCCAAAAATGCTAAGTAAATCCTTGTCAGAAAATACAGAAAGAAAAACTATTAAAATCACTGGCAAGACAGTGTTGTGTTGAGCACTTTTAACATTACTGCTTGCTCTGTTTGACCAAATAGGACTGCCTTTGTCAATAATTATTGAATTAGAAATCAAAACAGTTCCGTTCACCTGAGCCCCTGCTAAAATTGTGCTGCAAGATTGACATAATTGCAAATTAGTTTTAATAGACAGTAAAGCAAAACACGATTTAATCTTACATGACCTGTTTGGGTAAAAATAAAGTAGTCGTATGCGACTAGAACTGTTTTCACATCCTGAGGAATAGCTGGGATAAATGTGGAAACGTGAAACAGGATTGCGACCACGTTCTACGACAAAAGCAAAAAAAAATGCTTTCCATGTGGTCTTTTGTCTTACACCCAACTCGCTCCACCAGCTCTGATTTGAAAACTAGAAACCTTCTACTTTCCCCGGTTCTGAGACGGCAACCCTGACCTGAGACGGTAACTGGTTTCACTTCCCACAGAAGCTGCTATTTTCTGTTTCGGATTCCAGAATCTGCTATTTTATTTGTTTCCCGGAATATTCTATCAATGCAACCATTGTCCCCATCAAGGACACCCACCATCTCAGCAATCGGGAAGGAGGTACAGGAGCCTTCGTCCCACATCACTGGGTCAGGAACAGTTATCAACAATCAGGTGTAATTTCACTCGACTCAACACTGATTCCACAATCAATGGATTCACTTTCAAGGACTCTACAACTCATGTTCTCAGTGTAATTTATTTCAATAAATTTCAATAGGTACATTTAATGTCAGAGAAATGTACACAGTATACATCCTGAAATTCTTTTTCTTTGCAGACATCCACGAAAGCAGAGGAGTACCCCAAAGAATGAATGCAGTTAAAACACTAGAACCCCAAAGCCCCCCCAACTCCCCCTCCCACAGACAAGCAGCAGCACAAGGTAATGACCCCCCCACCCCCACCAGCAAAAAAGCATCAGCACCCTCCACCGAGCACTCAAGTGTGCAGCAAAACATCAATGAAGACGTACACTGCAGTACCCCAAAGACTGCTTGTTCACCCGGTAATTTGACATACCACAGGCTCTCTCTTTCCCTAATAAGGGAAAAAGAGGTGTCCCCGTTTCACAGCGAGAGGGGAGACAAAACAAGCAACTCACTGATTTATGATGTTAAAAGTCTGTCTCGTCGCTTTTTCCGAGCTCTGCGCCTGGAGGGTCAGCAGCAAAAACGGGCAGCTCTCCGGACACACAACCCCCGGCAGCTAGCCTGATGACCCATGTTCTCCCACGGCCTGGAATCAGCACATCCCCAGAGCCCCAGAATCCCGGAACTCTGAAAGCACACTCGTCTTCTAGGCTGCGTACTTGGGAAATCAAAAAGCGGCCGCTCTTGAGGCCCTGAGAGCGGGTCTCATTCCCACAGAGAACCAAAGTCAGAGTGTAACTCCAGATCAGGATCTTCAAAAGAACCTGGAAAAGTGGGGGGGGGGGCGGGAAGAGGTGTCAAAGTTAGAAATAGAACTGTTTCCAAAGAAGCAAGCAAAAGAGTCACTGTTTAGCTCCATCTTGACTTTGCTCCGCCTTTTAAGATCTATTATTACTATTACTCTGTGTAGCAGGGTGGAGATACGGCTCTACCAAAAGAGATGTAAGACACTCCTTCCCTCCATTAGCCTGCAGTCATCCTTGGGCAAGGTGTACCCCCTACTTAGCATCCACCCCCTCCACCCTGATCATGGTTGCGTGAAGCCATGGGGGCAGGTGGATGGTCGTATGAGCAACTGGTGCATATCACAAATCCTACTTATGCAGCCACTGACACCAGGCAGACAATCTCTGAAGAGTGCTGATAACGGCTGGCACTCAGAAGTAGACAATGGCAAACCATTTCTGTAGAAGAACTTGCCAAGAACGTACATGGTCATGAGTCCATGATCGCCTATGTCATATGACACCCAACACAATGATGATGATGAGTATTAATATGTTTTTTCTTTGTATTGGAACCATTTGTCTTTTGCACATTTGTTGTTCGACAGTCCTTGTTTCAAGAGTTTCATTGATAGTGAGTGATCTTGTGATGATGAGGGTTGTTAATGTGGGTTAGGGTAGTAATTGTCTTCTAGTGCGTGTAAAATGGATGGCTGCATTTGGTGGGCTGACACATCTGTTTCTGTGCTGTAGGTCTCTATGATTCTTCCATTTGACAGAACCATAAATGGGGATTTTTACTGATGGTTGTACAATGTTCTGTCCTTTCAGATTCTTTGAAGCACTCCCTCAGGGGTGTTGCATAGAGGAGAACAGGTTATTCTGGTAATTGCAACAACATGAACTTTAAATTTTTATTTTGCTACTGTTTTGGACAATTAAGTACATATATATATACACTTTTGCACTATTTCTTTCAGGTATATGAATACAAAAGTTGGAAGGGTAAGTTATAAATGCAAGAGAAGAGAGGTTATGGCTCAGTTTTATAGGATGTTAGTGAGAACACATCTGAAGGTCTATGTACAATGCTGCTCTCTTTATTTATGAAAAGGTTCTCATGCATTGGAAGCATGTCAGGGAAGTTTATTAGGTTAATGCCCAGAATAGATAGCTTGTCAAATGAGCTAAGGTTTAGTCTTGTAAACACCGGAGTTCAGAAGAATGAAAGAGGATTTATTTAAAACATTTAAGATCCTGAGGAGTCTTCATAGGGTGGATGTGGAAAGGATGTTTCCTATAGTGGGAGAATCTAGTATTGTAGTGGCACAGTTAAAATATAGACAAGGATGAGTTTTTTTCAACAAATTCCATGACTCTTTCTCAAAAGGAGATGGAAGCTGAGTTTTGAATGCTTGAGTCTGAGGTAAATAAGTTCTTGATAAGCAATGGCATGGGTAGACAGAAATGCAGAATTAAGGTTGCCATCAGGTTAGCCATGATTTTATTAAATAGCCATGTGAAAAGTTAAGTGGCCTAATTCTGATTATTCTCCCCGTTCAAACTTGGGTATCTGTACTAAAACAGATAGAATTCTTCATGTCCACGTATCCACTCCACATGAACAATGCAGCTACCCATACTTATCTTTCCTTTGCCATTCACCTTAAATCTTTGCCCTCACCTTCCCTCTCCTTTAGTCCAGGGTCTTTTGTCTTCTCCTATCAGATTACCCCTTCTTCAGCCCTTTATCTCTTTCACCAATCAACTTCCTAACTCTTTCCTTCACCCATCCCCCCCGCTCAGTTTCACCAATCACCCACCACCTTGTACTTCTTCCTCCCCTTCGCCACCTTCTTACACAGACTTCTCTTTCTCTCTGGTCTTGATGAAGGGTCTCAGCCCAAAACCTTGACTGTTTACTCTTTTTCCAGAGATGCTGCCTGGCCTGCTGAATTACTCTGGCATTTTGTGTGTATTGCCACTAAATTCTTGGTTGGGTAAGGTCAAGCTATGCTACAGTTTGCCTAAACCAATTTGGTTGACTTGGTATTACCACGTGTCCCCTATTTTTGATCAATATTTTGTGTTCCAGCTTTAAACAGATCAATAGTAAGTTTTTTAAATTGTTGCATTTTGGGGAATGGTTGGGTCAGGTATGGAAAAAACAATAAGGGAGATTGGGTTGGGTTTGGATTGGCTCTCATTAGGTTGTGCTCAGATATATATTTACCACTGCCTTCAAAACTTATAGGTTTGATACAGTTTGAAAACTAAAATTATTATCTGCATTAAATCACTATATTTATCTTCATTGTTCCAGATTTCCAATACTATCCCACTGGAAATAAAAGTTATCAAGTTCCTTTGTTAATATATTTCAGGAAAAGTAGTGGTCCTCAATAGACAAATTGGTTGTTATTGTCTCAAGTACTGAGATACAGTAAAAAAGTTCCGTTTTGTGTGCTATTCGCACAAATAAATTTATCACAGCTGTGCTTTGAGGTAGCGTAAGGGAAAACAATGACAGAATGCAGAATAAAGTGTTACAGTTACAGAGAAAGTGCAGTGCAGACAATCAGAATCAGAACCAGGTTTAATATCACCAGCATATGTAATGAAATTTGCTAACTTTGCGGCAACAGTTAGTATATTACAGTTAGTATATAAATATATATTAAACAGTTAAATAAGTTGAGCAAAAACAAAGGAAATATAAAGGTAGTGAGGTAGTGGTCATGGGTTCAATATCCATTCAGAAATAAGATGGAAAGAAGCTGTTACTGAATCGTTGCGTGCGTGCCTTCAGGCTACTGTGCTTCCTTCCTGATGGGATCAATGAGAAGAGGTCATGACCTGGCTGGGAGGAGTCAATAAGACACAGAGCCATAATGAGGGCAAGATATTACCGTACTGCAGCAGGCCTCCATTAGTCTCGAAGACCATCAAGCTGCAAGACTCCCCTCTCCACGCCACCGATGGGTAATAGGGCCCATACACCGGTTTGGCCTCGGTGTCGTCGCAGAGCAATGTGTGGTTAAGTGCCTTGCTCAGGGACACACACGTAGCCTCAGCCAAGGCTCGAACTAGCGACCTTCAGATCACTAGACCAACGCCTTATCCACTTGGCCACGTGCCAATGCATGTACTGTACTAGGGAACCATTGAATAGTCTTATGACAATGGTCTAGAAGCTCTCCTTGAGTTGGTGGTACGTATTTTCAGGCTTTCATATCTACTTTACTGAGACAGGGAGAAGTGCGGACAAAGTCCATGCAGAGCAGATTCACTTAGATATTACCTGGGATGGAGCCTTTCAGTTAAGAGGAAACTCTGAATAGGCAAGGTTTTTTTGCACAAAGTGTTGGGGGTGGGGGAGTGAAGATGAGAAACTGGTATACTAAATTATGAGGGATATTGATAGACCTTACCTCATAACAGAGGTTTTCGCTTCCGGATGATGTTAAGAGATTTAGTGGGGTTCAGAGAAGTATTTCCATCCACCCAGGGAATGGTTGGAATTTGGAATGCACCGGCTGAGTGGTGGGGATCAGACACTCCACACCATTGACACAAGTACCAAGATGGACATTTGAATCACCAAGATGTAGGTTACAGACCAGGTGCTGGTAAACATAATTAGTATAGATGGTTGCTTGTTTGCAAACATGACTATGTTGTGTGATGCTAATGAAGTTGAAAAGTCATGGACCTAAACACAGATGCTGTCTGACCTGCTTCCCCAGTCCAGCAGTGAAGATTCAGTTTATTGTCATTTAGAAACCACAAATGCAATGCAGTTAAAAAATGAGACAACGTTCCTCCAGAATGATATCACAAAAGCATATGACAAAACAGACTACACCAGAAAATCCACGTAACGTTTGGCAATCCCCAATCCAGAGTCCGGAGAGGCTGCTGCGTATTGATAGATAGATAGATAGATAGATAGATAGATAGATACTTTATTCATCCCCATGGGGAAATTCAACTTTTTTCCAATGTCCCATACACTTGTTGTAGCAAAACTAATAACATACAATACTTAACTCAGTAAAAAAAATATGATATGCATCTAAATCACTATCTCAAAAAGCATTAATAATAGCTTTTAAAAAGTTCTTAAGTCCTGGCGGTTGAATTGTAAAGCCTAATGGCATTGGGGAGTATTGACCTCTTCATCCTGTCTGAGGAGCATTGCATCGATAGTAACCTGTCGCTGAAACTGCTTCTCTGTCTCTGGATGGTGCTATGTAGAGGATGATCAGAGTTTTCCATAATTGACCGTAGCCTACTCAGCGCCCTTCGCTCAGCTACCGATGTTAAACTCTCCAGTACTTTGCCCACGACAGAGCCCGCCTTCCTTACCAGCTTATTAAGACGTGAGGCGTCCCTCTTCTTAATGCTGCCTCCCCAACACGCCACCACAAAGAAGAGGGCGCTCTCCACAACTGTCGCTACCGTCTTAGCGCGTTTCCCGGAAAGGAGCTCCAAACCCACCAGACAAACAAGACCAAAACCTAAAGCTGCACAAAACCATAGTTACAACATATAGTTACAACAGTGCAAACAATAGCATAATTGATTAAAAAAAAACAGACTATGGGCACAGTAAAAATAGTCCAAAGATGTTAAAGGACTATAAGTTCAAAAGAAATCACCACACAGTTTCCACAAGTCCCCAGGGTCCCGACAGACTCGCCATCCCATGCCGGCGGCAGAAGAGAATACCCCCGCTATGGACTTCCACGGCGCCGCCCGACTCAGCCTCGCAGACGCAGCACACAATGAAAGCTCCGTCGAACCCAGCCTCGCAGACGCAGCACACACCGAAAGCGACCTGACCACAGCGGACTCCGAGTCCGTCGAACCTCCGAGCCGACGACCATCCCCTCTAGCACAGCTTCTCCGAGCACCATCCTCTGCCGAGCATATTAAGACGGCCCAGCCAATGGCCATCACCAATGCGACCCCGAGGACTGGGGCCCTGTTCTTCCCAGCAGAGTCCCGGACCTCACAGCAGCAGCAGCAGCAACGAAGAAGGTCTTCCTGGAGATTTCCCGATGTTCCTCCGTGCTCCCACGTCCGTTTTCAATCGATTATGATTGTGCATGGTACCGCACTTCACAAATAATAGATAATCAGCTCCGGAGTGGCCGCTGCAAGCTGCGTCGTGCCGCCATCTTGGAAAGGGTCTTGGAAGATGTTTTATTTATAAAGGAAGATATATTTACTTTGGAATTAGTGCAGTACAGATACATGAGATTTATAACAGTGTAAAGACAATTGATCAAAAAGGGATTACTTGCCAAGGAAATAGTTGATGTTTTAAGATGATTGACGGAATGCTTAGGGGAAGATGTCAGAGAGTGATAAGAGTATGGAAGGCACTGCTACAGGTAGTGGTGGAAATGGTGAATCTGTCGAATTCATTGTCACAAGTGGCTGTGGAGGCCAGGTCAATGGGTGTATTTAATGTTGATAGGTTCTTGATAAGTCAGGGCATAGAAGCTTGCGGGGAGAAGGCAGGAGAAAAGGGTTGAGATAGAAATGGGTCAGCCGTGATGAAATGGCAGCGCAGACTCAATGGGCTGATGGCCTAATTCTGCTCTTGGGTCTTATGGGTGGCAGGGTGGAGAGATGCCTCCAGCAAAGAAGGTGTAAGACCCTCCTTCCCTCTGCTAGCGAAAGAAAAATGGAGGGCAATGTAGGAGGGAAGTGTTAGATTAATCTTGGAGTAGGGTAAAAAGTTAGCACAACATCATGGGTCAAATGGCCTATACCGTGCTGTACTGTTCCATCTTCCATGTTTGATAAAAACACTACAGCTTAGAAAAATCGGACGCGAGGAAGGATTTGTGATGGACTGCTAAGTTAGCTGGTGTGACGATGTTTCTGCTGCTGGGGAAGCATCAGCTGGTCTCAGAACAAAGTTCCAGCCAGTTACAACTGAGTTGAGAAATCTTTTGCTATAATTACAGATGATCATAAACTCTCTAGTTTAGAGGTCTGTGGATGCTTTGTCTTCCGCTGTTGAAATTGTGAAACACGAAGTGAATTGGAGGATATGGGAATCAGTCAAGAAGGTGGGCTTGAGGTGTAGGCTTGACTCTGATTCATGGTCATAAAAGACAGAAACAGGCCCTTCGGCCCACTACATCCATGCTGACCATTTATGCTTGTACCATTTACTTGCATTTGGTCTGTGGCCTTGTATACCTTTGTAATTCAAGTGCTCATCTTGATGCTGTTTAAAAATTCTGAGAGTCACTGGCTCCACCGTTCTCTTAGGCAGTGCATTCCAGAACCCACCATTACCCTGCTGAAAAATTTCCCTCTCCGATCAGTCTACATTTCCTACCGTTCACTATATACCAATGTCCTCTTATTTTAGACACCACTACATCCTTATCATTGGCCCGATGTTTCCTTCTCATAGTTTTATATAATACTGTCACCCCATCATCCTCCTCTTCTCTAGGGAAAACAGACCCACTCTATTCAGTCCCTAATCATAACCTTAATGCTCAGTCGCAATAATGACTGACATTGAATACCAGAGTAATTAAACGCAGGAAATTGGGACTAGTTAATTGGAAAAGCATTGTCAGCATGAATTCTTTTAGCCAAAATGCCTGCAATGGAATCGGAATCAGAATCAGGTTTTAATATCACTGGAACATGTTGTTTTTGCTGCAACAGTACATTGCAATACATAATAATTAAAACCACAGATTACAATAAGAAGTACAAATAATAAAAAAAAATCAAATAGTAGCGCAGGCGGAGGGGAAGAGTATTCCTTTATAACTGCAGAGAGAGTTTGGTGCAGGAAGAAACAGGGTTAACGTTTCAGGTTAGCAAAGGGCGGGGCGTTTTGGAGGGGCCGAATGTTCCAGCGCGTCCACGATCCGGCAGCTCCGGCTCGCGCCCCGGGTTTCCACCGTTGGCATCTGCGTGGTGGTCACGTGGACACGCCCCGGGCACTTGGTTAACGCGCGTCCTGCCCTCGCTCGCGCCCGCCCGTTTCGTGTGAGGTCATGGCGTACAGTACTGGGAGGCAACGTCACGCTCGCGGCTGCCGCTGTCAGTTGGCGAGTGCGCGCTGGCGGGGGCGGGGGGACAGACGGTCGGGCGGTCCGAGTGCCGCGGCCATGGCGGCTCCCTTGGCGCAGTTCGACGAGGACTGGCAGGATTTCTACGAGTTCAAGGCGCCCTCGGGTAGTTTCAAACTGGACCAGGTCAACTCCAACGGCGTCGCGGCCCCGGCTGGCGGCACCGGGACGCTGGAGCAAAGCCTGGAAGATTTCTCCGAGCTCGACAACTTCTCCGGCGAGATCGTCAGCTTCAAGTCGATGGAGGACCTGGTCAATGACTTCGACGAGAAGCTAACCGTGTGTTTCCGGAACTACAACACCAACACGGAGAACATTGCACCGGTCAAGCCTATTTCCGAGGAGAACATCATGAGAGACGACGAGTGAGTTTGGGGCCGTGGGTTGCCAAGGGGTCGTGTCCTGGTATGCGAGTGTTGGTGGGCGGGGAACAGTCTCGGTGGACCCGCTGTTGCATCCACCCAGTGAATCTGAATTGATGCAAACTTTGTCCTTTCCACATGTGTGGTCGCTAGTCACTTCCCATTGAAACAACGCTTTGTGCTTGCGGGTCCGTTTCCCCCCTCTGCAGCTCTTTTCCAGGTGCTGCGAGAATTGCAGTGAGTGCCCTTTCCTACTTTGTTGCAATTCGCGTTCTGCCAGGGTCTGCTGATTTTCCTTGATGCATACACACCATCGTAACAAAACTTTTTTTATATATGTAACACAAAGCTATTCGCTGGGTTTTGAATATTGACCATACTCGATAAAAGGCTTGCACGACGTGACACAGCACAGGAAAAAGGCCCTTTGGCCCGCTGGGTCTGCATCAACCACCCACTTGTACTAATCCTGTTTTAGTGGCATTTTTAACATTTTCCACACATTCTTATAGACGCACATATTCTGCTGCTCAGGTACGCATCAAGGGTAATTTAAAGTGGTCATTTAACTCACCAACCCGAACGTCTTTGGGATATAGGGGAAACCGGTGCATCAAAGGGGAAGCCCACACAGTCAGGGAGAATGTGCACACTGACAGCACTTGAAGCCTTAGCTCTACGAGTTCTGCCACTGGGCTGCCCTGCTTAAGAGCTAACTGTTTTATTTGTACTTGTTACAAAGTGATATGTCTTTAGGTAAGCTGCATGCACTGTCTGCAGTTAATGAGATGTCTTTTTTTTTGTTTACTTATTGAAACACAGCGAGGACTAGGCCCATTCGGCCCTTCGAGCTGTGCTATCCAGCAATCCCTTGATTTACCCCTAGCCTAATCAAGGGACAATTTACAAAGACCAATTCACCTACCATCCGGTAGGTCTTTGGACTGTGGGAGGAAACTGGAGCACCTGGAGGAAATCCATACAGTTACAGGGAGAATGTACAAACTCCTTACATGTACCGGCGGAATTAACCCCGGGTCACTGGTACTGTTAAGTGTTGTGTTAACCACTACACTATCATGCCACCCCATCTTGGATATTTCATATTTTGGCAGCAGATAGCTAAAATTCTGAGTTGTCTAATTATAACAGACTGTCGTATATACTCACAGACCTAGTGTTGCTCTTTTCAAAGATGGTACCCTGAGTACTAAACAGTAAATCTGCAATCTTGGATGAAAGTTCTTTTTTGTTATGCTGAGATCTCTGCGTAGCAAATTGCAATATGATATTTTAAAATGAAAATATTGTTACTAAATTTTATTAAACGTTGGGCAAATGACCATCATGTAAACAAAGCTGAATGCGTTGAGCTGTATGTTGTGTAGGTTATTTTGGAAGCTGCTGAGTAAAATCCAATGATCCCAGATTGTATATTGCAAGCAATACTTGGAAGTATTATGATTCTAATTACATTAACATTGTAGAAGGGTATCATGAAAGTTTGCAAATCATGAATTAGGTTTATTTAGTATACCAATGTCACTTGCAGTGTTTTGAAATTCAGTGCAGAAGATAAATGTATGTTTAGCTTCTTATAGAGCCACAGTCTTGGTGTAGCACAGGGGCCACTTGGGTAGATGGCTAGCACATTTAGACCAGGTTGTATTTTCTTAGCCAAGTAAAACAAAATGTTGGAAATATCTGGCAAGTCATACATCACCACGACAATAAGAAGCAGAGGTAAAATTTCAGTTCAATAACTTTTCATCAGAACTGAATTATTTCAGGTAATTTCTGGTTTTAGATTTCTAGCTTTTTGTTCCATTCACCATTCCAGAAGTATGAACAACATCTGTATGATCTTGAAATCTTTTACTAATCTGTATTTTTAATATGGTGGCTAGTTTATAAGGTCAGAGATGGAGATTGGGTGTTAGACTGAGTTTCAAGCCATAGTGTAAGTTGCCTCTACACTTTTCCAAGTACAACACATTTATTCCTGTTTTGACTCTGCTTAATGTTCATTAGTGTTTGAGCCCTGCACAACCCTCTGTCTCAAGGGTTTGAAGGCCATTTACACACAATATAATGAGAAATAAAAAGAAAAAATGCTGAAATACTGTGCAAGTCAAACAGCGTCTTTGGATCGATTAACTGTTAAACTTGATTTTGCTTCTGATGGTAGATTATTATCATGGACTTGTATGTTGTTTTGCAGCAGTAGTACAGTGCAAAATCATAAAATTACTATAATGAATATAGTGCAAAGAAAAAGGAATAATGAGTAGCGTTCACGATATTCAGAAATCTTGTGGAGGAGAGGAAGCTGAATAGCTGAGTGTGTGTCTTCAGGCTTCTGTACCTCCTTCCTGATGGTGATAATGAGAAGAGGACATGTCCCGGATATTGTGGGTCCTCAGTGATGGATGCTGTCATCTTGAGGCACCGCCATAATCTTGTGCTAAATATTAGGATTATTATTAGCAAGCTGCAGCTTTTTGTTCTGTGGAATGAAGCAGATTTTCCTGGAAGTTGTCTGCATTGACTTGAGTAAAGCAATCAAGAGGGTCTGTCATAATAGGTTGATCCAGAAGGTTAAGAAGATTATAGGATCCATGGAGAGAGTAGATTTGATTCAGAATTGGTTTGGTGATAGAAGATGCGGTAGTGGTTGACTGGAGGTCTGTGACGGTAGTGTTCTGCTGTGATCATTGTTGAGTCAATAGACAATAGACAGTAGGTGCAGGAGTAGGCCATTCGGCCCTTCTAGCCAGCACTACCATTCACTGTGATCATGGCTGATCATACACAATCAGTACCCCGTTCCTGCCCTCTCCCCATATCCCTTGACCTTGCTATCTATAAGAGCTCTATCTAACTCTCTCTTGAATGCATCCAGAGACTTGACCTCCACTGCCTTCTGGGGCAGAGCATTCCACATATCCAGTCCAAAAGGACACAGAGTCCTTTGTGATTATATAAAATGATTGGACTAAGACGATTGTGCGCTGATGAGCAAGTTTGCAGATGGCGCAAAAATTGATGGATTTGTGGATAATGATGGAGATTGTCAGCCGATATCAAGCTGTCAATCAGTTAAAAATATGAGCAGAGAAGTGTCAGAGTTTAAGCTTAAAAAGTGTTAGGTGTTGCATTTAGGAGTCAAATAAGAGGAAAGCATATAGTAAGTGGTAGGGTCCATGAGAGCACTGACAGACAGAGGGATCATGAAAATGGCATCACTGGGTAGGATGATTGGCAGAAGTCAAAGAGTGGGAATAAATGAGACCTTTTCTGGTTGGCTGCCGGTGAATAGAATTCCGTGGTGTCAGTGTTCGCTCTTCTACTTTTCACATTATATGTTAATGATCTGAATGGCAGAATTGACGGCTTGTTGGCCAGGTTTGTAGACAGTACAAAGATAGATGGAAGGACAGGCAGTGTTGAGGAGCAGTGAGTTTGCAGACGGACTTGGATGGATTAGGAGAATGGTTTAAATTAAGTTTAAAAATTGGCAAGTCATCTTTAAACCACATTTGGAGTATTGTGTGCAGTTCTGGTTGCTGCATTACAGGAGACTTTGGAGAGGTTCAGAAGAGGTTTACTAGGATTTTGATTAAACTAGAGAGTATTAACTACTAGGAGAGGTTCGAAAAACTTGAATTGTTTTCTCTGGAACAGATCAGCTACAGGAGGGACCTATTAGAAATATATAAAATTATGAGAGGCATGGATAAGCTCAGTAGTCTTTGTCCCATGGTGAAATTGTTAAATACTAGTGGGCACAGGTTTGAGGAAAGTTTTAAGATGTGTGAGACAAGAAGAGTGGTAGGAGCCTGGAACTTGCAGGTGATGGAAGCAGATACCATTACAACATTCAAGAGGCATTTAGAAAGGCATATAAATAGGACAAGGAAAGAACAGATGTAGACCATGTTCAGGCAGATGGATTAGTTTAAATTGGTATGTTTGGCACAGATGTTGTGGGCTGAAGGGCCTGCTTGTGCACTGCCATTCTGTGTTCAGTGCTCCTTCACTTTGTGCTGTCATAGGCAAGGGATTTCCAGGAGGAAATCAGGATGTTGGCTTTGAGAACATTAAAATCATTCCCTCTGGCCACTTGGTAATTTCACACAACATTGAGCTTGATTTTTAAGAGTCTGCTCTTGGTAAATGGTATATTGGTCTATTATTGTCACGTACACCGAGGTACCATGAAGAATTCATCTTGCAGATGAATTTATTACATTGATGTAGTACAGAGGAACTCAAGAATGTAGTGCAGATAAAGTGTTACAGGTACAGAGAAAGTGCAGTGCAGGTTGATAGTAAGGTGCAAGGTCATAAAAAGGTAGAATGTGAAGTCAATATTCCTACCGTACTCGGGAATCATTCAGTGGTCTTAGAACAGCAGGATAGAATCTGCCATTGCACCTGGTGGCACATGCTTTCAGTCTTTTGTATCTTCTACTGTATAGGATGGGGAGAAAAGAAAGTGTCATACCCTGTTGGACATGTGAATGTAATTGCTTGCCTGACAGAGTCAGTTTTGTATAAGTAGCTTTGCAATGCTGGGGTTGTTGGCTAGGAAAAGCCACTAGCATTGTTTATTCATGTATATTTTGAAGATTGTGCCTGCCTAGGTAGTCCAAATTTCAGAAACAAAGGACTAGGATCACAATTATCAAAAGTATGTACTAAATCACAACTAGGGAAGGTTTGAAGGATTGCTTTCGCAGGCTGCAGTAATGATTTTTATTAGATCTGTTTTTATTAAATTTATCCAATACCTTGGAGGTGAAATGATTTATGAAATCCTATAATATTTAGGTGCTATCAAGGTTATATGCTTGGAGCTAGAAGCTCAGGATGCAGCAATACTGCAACAGCTGAATTTAACCTGGCATCTGGTTCTTATGATTGCTTTTTGTGACATAAATGCCGCAAATACTGATGCTTTTCTGTGGTTTTCTTATCTCAGTTCTTCTATAGGAGCTTTTCTTTTTTTTAATCTCTGGCAATGAGTCCAAGATAGAAGACCAGTACTAAGGTGTTCCACTGGCACGGGGCATTCTTGCAAATGACAGTAAACCAAGCTGTTTAGTTGCTATGTAAGGCCCTCTGGCAGAATTTGAAGGAAGACTGAATTATCTCTAATGTCTAGACTATTTCTTTTCACTGTATCAGTGAAGTAGCTGATGTAATTAAAAACCTATCGCATCCTAGATATTCTCTCTTCTGTTAAACAGACAATGCAATATCCAGAAAGCACGTACCACTAGGCTCAAGGATAGCTTCTACCCCATGGTTAAGACTATTTAAAGGACCTCCATACGATAAGGTAGACACTTGACCCCACAATCTACCTTATCATGTTCTTCTACCATATTGTTTTCCTGCACCACATCTTCTCTGTAACTAGCACTATTTTCTGAATTATTTTTCAATTGTATGTCCTGAATGTATTGATGTGAGGAATGATCTGTATAGATAACCTTGCAAAACAAAGTTTTTCCACTGTATTTTGGTACACGAGAATTATAATTCAATCTAGTAAAATAGACTATGTGGTCATTAATTTGCTGTTCTTGAGAGGCAATGCTATAGATCTCATTTAGAGAGTGAGACTTCGAAGAAAAGACTGTGGCTATTATTTTTAAGTATTTTTATATATTTGACAGATTACTTTGTTTATAACCAATGTACCTGTACTATTGTGGTGTGTTGTAATCATAAACAAGTCTAAACTTGGTTGTACTTTAAAGTTTTGATTTAAACTTGATCAAATTTAAATCAAACTTGATCTTATTTAAATAAGAAAATCTTGTAGTTTATGCCAAAGTCTTTTTTTTCTCTCCACTTTTTTTTCTGATGATCCATCTTTTTGATGAAAATCAGGCACATCTGTATGCTCCTTTGACAGTCCCTTGGAAGGTACTGTCTTTATGCTACATGCACCATAATACATTTAAGTCTTATTGACTGATTTTATGGTATTTATTACTTTTTACCTTAATTCTAATAGAACTTTTTAAAATTTATGCTTATGGATTGAGGCTTATAATTTAGGCAATACACGCAAAATGCTGGAGGAACTCAGCAGGCTAGGCACCATCTATGGAAAAGAGGACAGTCAACATTTAGGGCTGAGGCTCTTCAGGACTGGAGGGGGGAGAAAGATGAGTCAGTTAGAAGGTGGGGGAGGGGAAGCAGAAACATAAGGTGATATGTGAAACTGGAAGGGGGAGGGGTGAAGTAAAGAGTTGAGAAGTTGATTGGTGAGAGAGATGCTGGGTTGGGGAAGGGGGAATCTAATAGGTCAGGAGGCCATGGAAGAAAGAAAAGGGGAAGGAGCACCAGAGGGAGGCAATAGGCAGGCAAGAGATGAGGTGAGGGGGGAAAAGGGGATGAGGGAATGGTGAAGGGGGGAAGCTTGTAATTTATGCTTGTTGATAAATATTTACTTGATGAAAGAATGCAATAAATTTTGTTTTTGCAGTGCCCTAAATGCAGAACTTCCTCCACAACAATTTTAAGACCATAAGACATAGGAGCAGGATTAGGCCATTCAATCCATTGAGTCTTCTTCGCCATTCTATCATGGATCATTTGTCATCTTTCTCAACCCCATTCTCCTGCCTTCTCCCCGTAACCTTTGACACTGACTTCTCAAGAACTTACTAACCTCGGCTTCAAATATCCCAATAACTAGGCTTCACAGCTGTCTGTGGCGATGAATTTCACAGATTTGTTACCCTCTTGCTAAAGAAATTCCTCCTCATCTCTATTCTTAATGGACGGCCCTCTGCAGAAAAGTGTGAAATCCTGGCATCAACAACACGAAAGTGGAAGAAGTTAATGACTTTCTGTAAATGAAGTGCCACTTAGTGCAGTGTTAGTATATCCTACATGTATTGGCATCCCTTATTGCCTTGCAGTCATGGAAGTTAATGAGCTGTCACCCTCTTCTCGCAGATAAAGTATGGCAGGGAGAAGATGGACCTTATAGAAGGAGATCATTAATATCCAGAATTATTTTTCTGAAAGTAGGCTTGTAAACTGTATGAATAGGAGCTGGTGCTGTGATGATTTACTCATTGCCAAAGTGGACTTGTAGAACCCCATTCGAATGATTATACAGTAGAAGATGCTTGCTTTCTGATCCCAAGACTTTTTTGTTTAATTTTCTAAAATTGAAGAATAGATTTGATGTTGGCATGCTATGACTACTTTAGCATGACTTCCCTCTTAAACTTTACTTGGCATGCTTTCCAGTGGTTTGGATGAATGCAGCCCCAATCATACTTTTGTAGCTCAGGATCAACTAGAGAAAGTAGATGGCTGGATTAGTACCCCATCAATTGCTTTAAACCTTTACTGTTTTACCAGCTACAAAAAAAGAAATTCAGTTCTTTGCCTAGGCTATTCTGACAACACCTGCCAAGAAAGACAAGGATAGCAGCTACTGTGGAACATCATTGGTTGCAGGATTGCTCAAAGTAACTGACCATTCTAACTCAAATATAGTGTTTACACAGGCATGTAGATTCAGAATCAGGTTTATTATCACTGACATGTGTCGTGAAATTTGTTAACTTAGCAGCAGTACAATCCAATGCTTGATGATATAGAAGGAAAAATAAGTAAATCAATTACAGTAAGTATATATGTATATTAAATAGATTGAAAAGTGCAAAACAGGAATACTATTTTAAAAAAAGATAGTGTTCATAGGTTCAATGTCCATTTAGGAATCATACGGCAGAGGGAAAGAAGCTATTCCTGAATCGCTGATGTGTGCTCTCAGGCTTCTTAGCAATGAGACAGTAGCAATGAGAAGAGGGCATGCCCAAGGTGATAGGGGTCCTTATTAGGATTAAAGGTGCAATATTTGCATGAAAAACATAATTAGAATAGAGATTATTGTAATGCAAAGTGATCATAGTGTTGCTGTTACTGAGGTCGTGATTAGTGTTGCGCTGGTTAGTACAAGAATTGAACAATTGAACGGCAGTCAGTACTATTAAGTGTATTCGTGTTGGATTCAGTGTTCTTTATCTCCTGCTAATGGTAGATCCAAAAAGGTGGTGTGGCTAAATAGTGGGGTTTATTGATGGAGGCTCTTATTGAGGCAGTACCTCATGTAGATACATAGATTATTGCAGGGAGGGATGTTCCATGATGTGTTAGGCTGAGTCTACTACTCACTGCAGCTTCTTGCATTTCTGTGCATTCAGATTGCTGTACCAGACCATGATGCAACCAAGCAGGATACTTTCAACTGTACATCTATAGAAGTTAATTGGAGTGATTGGTGACATGCCAAACCTCTTTAAGAAAACAAATGCTTGCATACCTTTCTTAACATATGAAATGACCGGTCAAAGACTTTAGAACTTCTTTCACTCTTCACTGCAAATCCACCAATGTTCTACAGACTGGTGGATGTTCACCCTTCTTCCCTTTCAATAATCAGTTCCTTAGTTTTACTGATGCTGAGTGAAAACTGCTGTTACAGAATGTGTTACCACCATCAATGTGCATATCAAGTAAAGCAGGGAATCTATTACATGCACTGGCTCCTTCTTGCACCATCTTGATGGCTAAATCTGTTCACTTTTGAAATATCTGTCATAATTCTGCCTGCTTGTAATCTTGAAGTGTTAATCCCATTTGGAGAGAGAGAGAAAAAAGGAAAAGGTCAATATAAACTGATTAAACTAGAAAAATACTAAAAAATCTCATTCCATACACAATATTTCAAGTTAATATTCTATGAATTTTGTTTCCTGATTTTTTTTTTTCAGTTCAATTGGTAATGTGTTTCATTCCAATGAGGTATGACTGTGTGACATGGGAAATGTTGCCTTACTTGTCATAATCTATAAATCAGTGGTTTTGCAACATTCCTCTTCAGGAAGTTGCAGTGAATAGTGAACAGTAAATAGTCTCCTCTTGTAGCTTTGTCAAGAAAATTACTGTTAAACGACAAACTTCTCAGAGCTGAAGTGAAAGGGTCATGCTTATGGATTTAATAGGCTATTTTATTGTTTGAAATGAACAAAGCTTGTGTTACATTTAAAGAAAAGCAGTTGGTTTGCTATGCATCTTGCCTAGCAGTTGCCTTATTCATCTTGACTGATGAATTTATGTACAAGAAAAACTATTCTCTTCTTTTGCAATAGAATCAGCTTTTTGTGTTTTTTATATATCGGATTCCCAGCATCTTGTTTTCCTTTGCAGGGATGCAAAATGAGGTATTCTTTAACATTTTTCTCACCCATTGTTCGTCTTCGGTGCATGGAGGTTAAAGTACTGTAGATTCCGGACTACAGGGCGCACCTGATTAAAAGCCGCAGGCTCTAATTTTAGAAAGAAAATCAATTTTGTACTTGTACAAGCCGCACCGGATTTTAAGCCGCAAGTGTCCCACATTGTAATATGAGATATTTACACAGAAAGATATTACACGTGAGGATTTTTTAACTTTTAATTAAATCCGTATGGTAACATAAACAAATACATATTGCAAATGCTTTTTTTCGAACCGTGCCTGTAACACGGCTACTTTTAAATATACATACGTATCGGTAACACACAAATTACGTTGCGTATACTTTTTTACTGAACAGTGCACGAACAACATTCCAATATCTCCTAACGACTGGTAAAAAAATATATACTGCAGCCTACCAGGAAAAGTTATTGATCGCCTTTAACTTAAAAGCTGCATCATATGTTTGCAGCGGGTCTAATGCGCTCGCCCCCTCCTTTCCGTTTATCGCAAACCGGTATTTTCCCACAAGACGCGGCGAAACCGGATGTGACGTCATAACATCCCGGGATGTAGTACAGAAAACAAATATACTTAAAACACTTCTAACTTTAACTAGAAAATACTAACAAATGAATTACTAAGCGAAAATATTATAAACTAAATAACTGCCATAAAGGCAGCACACTGCTTTTCTTCGAGTGTTTTCCATGTTGATGAGGGTGAGTACAAATGACTGATTTACAATAATGTAATTGTGAAAGTGCGCTTGATTTATCGTACAATTTCATTGGACCTCTGTGAACTACTCATCAATTTTATTGGTCTACTGTTACGAGGCAAAATGTTTTTGGCGGCATGAAAAAAAACCATGCATTAGCCGCACCGTAGTAAAGGCCGCAGTGTTCAAAGCTGTTCAAAGCGTGGGAAAAAAGTAGCGGCTTATAATCCGGAATCTACGGTAAGTGTGATTATTGTAAGCTTGATATTGCTGAAGGACACTATTCCCTATTCACAGCAATAAACTTTAGCCATAATTCCTACTAGATAACCCATGTCGGATTGAGTTACTAACTATGTGAAATTGTTTTGTTTTGTGAACCTTGCTTAAGAATGTGGCTGAGTTACTGGACAAATACTGCTTCATGGTTTGAAACAGTTTTATTTTCCCCAATTGTACAAGTCAGCTAACCAAAAATAAAGTTAGAAAAAGTGGAAGAAAATTCCAAACTTTACCTCTCTGGAAATTTAACAATTTATATTTAGCAATGCATTTCGGCTAACAGCAATGTTAACAGATTCTGGAATTAGTTACACCTCGACGCAGGCTGTTCCAGTACAGTTAAAGCACTGGCATCTGGCTGACCGATGGAGAAAATTGCCTACGTATGTTCTGTTCATAGAAAGCAGGTCAAATTTTAACTGGCTAATTACAGCTCATTTGCAGTGTACTGTTAATCATTGGTCAAGTGGGAGTGCAATCAAGTAGCACCTATTCACTAATAATTGATGTCCAGTTTGGCTTTTGACAGATCTTCATGGCTGCAGAAGTCATGGCAATTTTGGTCCAAACATAGACCAAAGAATTCAATTTACCAGTACTCGAGATCAAATGAGAGTAAGTGTGTTAGGTTGTGACTGACTATATATCAAGGCATCCTGGTAAACCAAAGTCAGTGGGTTTCAAAAGGAAAATGCTCTAATGATTGGAAAGGAAGACGCTTGTCATTGTCAGAAGTTAGTCATCCTGGCTCCAGGCCATTACTGCAGGAATTTTTCATGGCAGCATGTTGGAAGCCATTCACAGCTGCTTCATCTATAATAAACACTGATTGTACAGTTCATTCCATTGGTAGCTCTACAGCATATGTAGCAGGTCGTGCCTGAACAAGACAGAGCCAAAGCATAGGTATGCCACAAAATGAACTTCTCTAACGCATATCCTTGACATTCAGTAGTAATACTGTTGCTAAGTCTTGACCCATCAATATCCTGGAGAGCTTATTACTGTCATGCAGTGGTTAATCTAGTTAAAATCATTTTTGCTTATGGCTGATCAGGTACATTGAAACTGGTTTTGGACCACTACATTCTCAAGATTTTATTGTAAAGTGGAATTCATTTGGCAGAAATGGATAGAGCTTTTGAAGACTAGTTCAGTTTCAAAATCTTGTTTTTCTATAAAGTATGTTAAAATAATTTGGAAATGCCATGGATACAAAATATTTTTCTCTTGTTTTCCTACTGAAATCTTTTCAATATTAACCAAAAGATGAAATTTTCATTATTTAATGTAATTTCTTTCATAACTTAGAGACAGTGTGATTCATGCTGTAAAGATGTAGGGTTTGTGGAAACATGCCAGATTATATTAGTTAATCTATTCCAGCAATGGGATGGCGGCATTTATCATGGAACGTTTTGCAACTTCTATTTGGGAGCTTTTGTATTTTAATCTGAACCTTCTTGGTCTTTTGTGTTTGATTGCTTTCAGTTGTATTGAAAAAGAAGTTAGCTCCTACTAAGTGAAGTGGAATTTACTTCAAAAGGAATTTATTACATTTTTTTTGTAGTGCCGCACATGAGTATTGAGCAGAAAGCAGATGCCGATCTGTTGGTTTGTTGATCATGTTATTGGAGGTTTTAGAATTTTATATGAATGGTTGCAGGAACTTTTAGGCGTTCACTCATTGTGCAGCTAATTAACCAGTGAGATAGTTCTGTTTATGGAACTGATTTCCATACTTGCATCATATCAATAGATAATTTTCAAGATGCTTTATGATTTGGTTTTGTTTGTAATTGGCTATCAATTTTTGTTTTTATCAGGTATTATAATAATGCTTCAGCACTTTTCAGTTTTCTTTAATGTGTTTTTTTTTAACCTTTTTATCTCTTTCCCTTCATTTACAAGGAAGGATGATCTGGACTGATAAAGGAGCTGAGAGCATGACGTATTTGCAACAGGAAGCAGATCCTTAGTGGTACAAATACTATACTAACATAGACTTCCAAAATCTTTTCTCTGCTTTTCAAAGATACAAAATCTTAGATTAGCTGCTTTGTCATGTATATTGAAAGATACAGTGAAATGCGTTGTTTGTGTCAAAGATGTGCTGGAGGTAGTCCACAAGAATCACCACAGTTCCAGTGCCAACTCACTAACCCTAATTGTAAGTCTTTGAAACATGGGAGGAAACACATGCAGTCATGGGGGGAATGTACAATCCCCTTGCAGACAGTGGTGGGAATCAAACCCTGATCGACGAATGCTGGCATTATAAAGCAGTTGCACTAACAGCTTTGCTACTGTATCACCCTCTTCCTCTTTGATTAAGTTGTTGTTCATCTACCCTTATATATCCTGAGTTGTTGACATATTTTATTTATCTGAAATATGTTTACCATTTAACTTTCCAAGGTATATAAGCATGTTTTTATTGTGTACATTTTAGCTGCCATGCTCACCTATAAAATTAGTGCTTTTTTTCAAATATGAGTCATAGGTTGGCCTGAATGCACACTCATGTGCTTTTTCTGTCAGCCTCTTCGATGCTTGTGCCTTTGAACCCTTTGTTCTTTTCTGTTTTGTTCTTTGTTCTTTTGTGTACTCTTGTTCTGTACTCATGCATTCTTTTAGGTCATTTAAAAAAATTTGTTGCCTGCATTAAGTTTGAAAGATCTGCATTCCATTCAGCAGAATGCATTTATTGCCAGATTTATGCATGACATAAAGTCCTCATGTGTTTTAAAAAATAATTTAAGTCTGAGGAACACATGGTGATTCAATGTCCTTAATGGACACTGGCATAAAATGCAGCATGATATACCAGTCTGGGGAACTATAATAGTTAATGGAATGTCAAGAGCAACTATTTATTAATATAGAAACATAGAAAATAGGTGCAGGAGTAGGCCATTCGGCCCTTCGAGCCTGCACCGCCATTCAGTATGATCATGGCTGATCATCCAACTCAGAACCCTGTACCTGCTTTCTCTCCATACCCCCGATCCCTTTAGCCACAAGGGCCATATCTAACTTCCTCTTAAATATAGCCAATGAACCGGCCTCAACTGTTTCCTGTGGCAGAGAATTCCACAGATTCACCACTCTGTGTGAAGAAGTTTTTCCTCATCTCAGTCCTAAAAGGCTTCCCCTTTATCCTTAAATAGTGACCCCTCGTTCTGGACTTTAATATCCTTTAATGTCTCCAAGTTCTCTGCCGTAAACATCTTGAGATCACCATTAACGACATATTTGAATCAGTATTCACGAGATCTGAGTATCTATCTTGCATGAATGACTGGCTTCCTGACTCTATAAAGTCTTTGCATCAAATAAAAGCAGTGTGATTGAATATTTCCCACCTGCCTGGTGAATGAAACTTCAGTTTCACTCAATCACTTCAACACTACCCAGGGCAATGCAATTTATTGGATTGGTATCGTGTTCACCACCAGCATTTAGTTCATCTGTCATTGCACACCATGGCGTCGGCCTGAACTATATCTATTACCTAATTCATTTACTTGCCTGAACTACTCTGGCAGTATCACAGAAAAACTACAGCACAATACAGGCCCTTCAACCCACAATGCTGTGCCGAACATGTACATAACTTTAGATATTACGTTGGGTTACCCGTGTCCCTCTATTTTTCTAAGCTCCATCTACCAGATTGCTGCAGATTCTCCTTCATGTTGAACACCATTCCTCATTGTAATTACATTTCCACTCCTTTATTGTACAGTACCTGGGTCAAAATGATCCTTTATCCATAAAACCATGCATATCATCACCATTTTGAGAAGGTGTCTTATCACAATAATCTTGAGTGATTAAGAATTTCCAATAAATGCTGGCCTTTCCGGCATACATCCCATAAATTTAAGAAAACACCTGAATATTTTTGTGGTAAACTTGATTTTCCCCTTTATTATCAGGTAACAGATGTCAGTTTGAGTCACATACCTGTAAATTTGCAGTGCATAGAAAATGTATGCTTGGCTAAGCTTGTTACTGACTTCATAAACACTGCAACAGGGTAGCTTCATTTGGTATTTTAACTAAGATGGCTTTATAAATTCTTGGAATTGCTTTGTTGCTATTGCAATTTAGTATTTCTGTTTACGTGAAACTGATATATTTGTTTTCACTTCAGTGCATTCTCCATTGAGATGATGGCAACAAGTCTGATGCATATACTACATCAGATGGCTTTGGCAAGTGATGAACACAACATTATTTTTCCTTTTGAATATGTAAATATTTATCTAGAAGTGTAGGTTAGCAGCTCAATGCAATGTAACTATAAACACATGCAAACTAAAACATATAAATAATATTGAACTTTTCTATAACTTTGTTTCCCACTGATATTGTTACATTGTTGTAGGTATATAGGAATTGGGATACAAATATATGTAACTTTCTGAAAATTGGAGAATGGCATTTTAAATCCCAGTTTCCATGCTTTGTCTTCGCTCATTTAATATTTAAAGAAGTGGTATTGGAGAGGTTGTAAATATCGATTATCCAACACTGGAATTCCTATCTGCAAAATATTGTTCCTTGACAGTAATTTTGTTTTGTTTGCTTCTTATCTATGTGGGTATTTAAACTGCTTAGTTTGTTATAGCAGGGTTCTACGATTTTGTCTCCCTCCTGGTTTTGGAGAAAACCATAAAAGGAGTATTAAAAGCAAGTTTTATTTTGGTATAAGCATTCTTAAGAGGGCAGTGCTCACCATTGGTTGGGGGAACAGATATTCTGGTCATGCTGTTTGTTGGGTTTTAAGGCATCAAATTCTGTCCTGATTAGTTGACAGTGGAGGATTTTTATGGAGATTTATATATCTGCTACGATAAAATCTAAATAAAAGTCAAATTACTAGTAGAACTCAGTGGGTCAAAGAACATTGGGGAAGGGGGTGTGCGGGAGGAATTGTTGATGGTCTAAATTGAGAACCTGCATCAAAAACATCATTCCCACTCTCCCACAGCTGACTGATGCTAATCAATTTGCTGAGTTCCTCCAGCACTTTCTTTTTACTCCAGATTCCAGAAGCTGCAGACTGTTACATCTCTGTATTTGAATGAAAGTGTTTCAGAAAAGGAAAGTATTTCAGTAGAGAATTTTTAATTCAAAAATTGTTTTGTTAAGTAATTCCTAGTCCAAAACCAGATTGTAGTGACTGGGGACAACAGTGGTAGTATCTTTCTTAATGACACTGAGTTTGTTACTACACATTGTTGCTACTAATCAAACTTGCCTTTGGGGCATGAAATAATTGCTCTAGTATTTTCCATTGAGAATTCCGAGGTGTTAATTATATCTGTTTGCTGAGCTATATCACAAACCAGAGTTTTTGTGAAATAGATATAATTCATTTGTTTATTTATAAAACCAGGAAATACTTCTAATACTTCCACAAAGAGAAATGTTTAATATCCCAGATTGGTGATCCTTCATCGCAACTTGCATCTCATTTATGATGAAGGGGCTACACAGCCATTGTTTGTGTCTTTTTGGAGTGGAACCCGATCGATTTGCTTTTATAATTTTTAAATGAACTTCCTGAATATTTCCTACAGTGGTTTTACAGTACTCCCTCCTGACGGGAATAATGAGCAAAAGGCATTAAACCTCTTGGGTAAAGCAACAGCTTTAAAAGTATCTGAAGAAAAAGGTACAACAGAAAACCCATGAGCCAAATAACATATGGGGGGTGCAACTTGCTGATACCACCACATTCTTTGATACCTCAGTATTGTCAAATCTGTCTGAGAGCTGTGAAGTGGCAGTCAACTCTATTTGGAAGAACTTCTGAACTGTGACCATATCTTTGAACTGGCTGGCATCAACTCCATCTCTGAGTAAGTCCCTACTAAAGTTTCAAAACTTGCTGGAGAGGAACTTCCAACACAAATTTTCTGAATTATCTCACATCTGCCGCATGTGAAGAGGGGGACATACTGGGGATCTCAGAAGCTGCAATTTTCACTCCTTTAAGAAAAGGAGATATATCCAATTGCAGTGACCATAGAGGTATCCTCCTCTTTCATATATAAGACATAAGAACAGAATTAAGCCATTTGGTCCATCGAGTCTGCTCTGCCATTCAATCATGGCTGATTTTTTTTTCTCTATCTTCTCCTCAACCCCAGTTCCCAGCCTTCTCCCCGTAACCTTTGATGCCATATCCAATCAAGAGCCTATCAACCTCTGTCTTAAAAACACCCAATGACCTGGCCTCCACAGCTGCATATGGTAACAAATACCACAAATTCACCACCATTTGCCTAAAGAAATTTCTCCACATCTCTGTTTTGAAAGGGCGCCCTCTATCCTAAGGTTGTGTCCTCTTGACCTAGACTCTCCCATCATGGGAAACATCCTTTCCACATCTACTCTGTCTGGGCCTTTCAACATTTGAAAGGTTTCAATGAGATTCCCCCTCATCCTTATGAATTACAGTGAGTACAGACCCAGAGCCATCAAACGTTCCTTATATAGTAACCCTCTCATTCCCGGAATCATCTTTGTGAACCTCTTCTGGACACTCTTCAATGCCAGCACATCTCTTCTAAGATGAGAGGCCTAAAACTGTTACAGTACTTAAGGTGAGGCCTCACCAGTGCCTTATAAAGTCTCAGCATCACATCCTTGCTCTTGTATTCTAGACCTCTTGAAATGAATTCTAACATGGCATTTGTCTTCCTCACCACCAACTCAACCAGCAAGTTAACCCCTCCATCAATCTTTGTATCATTTGCAAACTTGGTAACAAAGCCATCTATTCCATCATCTAAATCATTTATATACAGTATAAAAAGAAGTGGTCCCAACACCGACCCCCATGGAACACCAGTAGTCACTGGCAACAAACCAGAAAAGGATCCTTTTATTCCCACTCATTGCCTCCTTCCAATCAGCCGATGCTCTAACCATGTTAGTAACTTTCCTGTAATAACCATGGGCTCTTAACTTGGTATGCAGCCTCATGTGTAGCACCTTGTTTAAAGACCTTTGACATCCACTACATCCCCTTTATCTATTCTACTTGTAATCTCAAAGAATTCCAACAGGTTTGTCAGGCAGGGTTTTCCCTGAAGGAAACCATGCTGACTTTGTACTATCTTGTCCTGTGTCACCAAGTACTCCATCAACTCATCCTTACCAATTGACTCTCACATCTTCCCAACCACTGAGGTCAGGCTAACTGGTCTATAATTTCCTTTTTGCTGCTTTCCTCCTTTCTTAAAGAATGGAGTAACATTTGCAATTTTCCAGTCCTCTGGCATCATGCCTGAGTCCAATGATTTTTGAAAAATCATTTCTAATGCCACCACAGTCTCTAACGCTACCTCTTTCAGAACCCTAGGGTGCAGTTCCTCTGGTCCGGGTGACTTGTGTACCTTTTTGAGCACCTTCTCTCTTGTAACAGTAACTGCACCCACTTCTCTTCCTTCACACACTACAACATCAGGCATACTGCTAGTGTCTTCCACAGTGAAGACTGACGCAAAATACTCATTTAGTTCATCAGCCATCTCCTTGTCCCTGTTATTGTTTTTCCTGCCTCATTTTCTAGTGGTCCTATATCCACTCTCATTTCTCTTTTATTTTTAACATACCGGGTACTTCAAAACATGTACTATCCACTTTGATATTATTTGCAAGCTGGCTTTCATATTTCATCTTTTGCCTTCTAATGATCTTATTAGTTGCTGTCTGTAGGTTTTTAAAAACTTCCCAACCCTCTATCTTCCCACTAATTTTTGCTTTGTTGTATATCTTTTGTTTTACAATAGCTTTGACTTCCCTTGTCAGCCATGGTTGTACTATTTTATCATTTGAGTATTTCTTCATTTTTGGAATACACATGTCCTGCACCTTCCTCATTTTTCCCTGAAATGCATGCCATTGCTCAGGTTTTCAAAGGTGTTTGCTGACAAAACTGGAAACAGTGTCGGAGGATCTGTCCAGAGCTGGGGATGTGGGTGAGTGCACTTCGGCATTTTGGATTTTGTTCACAAGAATGTGGGCATCACAGTCACAGAGTATGGAAACAAGCCCTATGGACCAATAGGTCCGTGCTGACCATTGACGTTACTCACATTTACCTACCTTGGCCCATATCCCTCTAAACCAGGGATTCCCTCAGTTAATGGTATTGCTCCATGACATAAGAGAGGTTGGGAACTTCTGCTCTACACCTTTCCTATCCTTGTTGAGAGGATGAGAATGTAAAAGCAAGGATGTAATGTTGAGGCTTCATAAAGCACTAGTGAGGCCTTAGCTGGAATATTTGGAATACAGTTTTGGGCCTCTTATCATGGATTGAATGGCTATGAAGAACATTTGATGGCTCTGGGCTTGTATTCATTAGGATTCAGAAGAATGAGGTGACCTAATTGAAACCTATTGAATGTTGAAAGGCCTCGATAGAGTGGATGTGGAGAGGATGTTTCCTATGGTGGGAGAGTTAAGACCAGAGTAGACTGCCTCAGAACAGAGATGGTGTTGAATCTGCAGAATTTGCTGCCACGGGCGGCTGTGGAAGCCAAGTCTTTATGTATGGATAACGCAGAGGTTGATAGATTTTTTGATTAGTCAGCGGATAAAGGGATATGGGGAAAAGACAGGAGATTAGGGTTGAGAGGGGAAATGGCTAACATGAGAGGGCACAGTTTTAAGGTGCTTGGAAGTAGGTACAGAGGAAATGTCAGGGGTAAATTTTTATGCAGAGTGTGGTGAGTGCGCAGAATAGGCTGCCAGCGATAGTGGTGGAAGCGGATACGATAGAATCTTTTAAGAGATTCATGGATAGGTACATGTAGGAAAATAGAGGGCTATGGGTAACTTTAGGTAATTTCTAAGTAAGTACATGTTTGGTACAGCATTGTGGGCTGAAGGGTCTGTATTGTGGTGTAGGTTTGCTATGTTTCTATTGCTGCTCTGCTGACATCCCTGCCAGCAGCTCCTTCCAATTTACTTGGGGTGGCATGGTAACTGGCAGTTAACACAACAGTTTATAGATGAGCAATCAGGATTCAGTTCCCACCAATGTCAATAAGAAGTTTGTATGTTCTCCATCTCTCTTCATGGGTTTCTGGGGGGGTGCTACATTTTCCTCCTACATTCCAAAGATGTATGGGTTAGGGTTAGTAAGTTGTGGGCATGTTACGTTTGAGCTGAAAGCATGGCGGTACTTGTGGGCTGCTGCCATCATATCCTCAGGTAGTGTTGTCATTCACTCCAATGATGCATTTCATTGTATATTTCGGTATTCATGTGAATGTTAAATAAAGTGAATCTTCATTCTCTTTTTTCTCTCTTCCCCTGTGCCTCTTCTCTGCACACAACCACACTCCCACCACTCCAAGTCACCTCTATGTGAATTGCAAACTTAGCACTTACTATCTTTGTAATTGCTAAGAATGTGATTAGAGATGAGACATTTTTTTGAGTTACTGCATTCCAGTCAATTACAAAGCCAGATCAAGAGGTGATTACAGTATATGTTGTAGATGATACTCATAGCAAATGCACTGCACTAGTGGCAAAGAAAATGAGAGCTTTGGATGGATGAGTTGGGACATAATCCATGTGAAAATAGCTCTGTTAGTTGATACACAAATTGTTATCAAAGTTTAGGAAAATTATTTGTGTACATAATACAAGGGAAGACTGGTGATAATTTATGTAATTGTTCTTTCTTGAATTGGAAAATGAGGTCTATTCACATTTGTACTTGTGCAAATATAACATAAAATAATATTTTACTTTGGGAATTTCCTGCTATTCATCCATCCATTAAGTGGTCTTTCCTACTCTCCTTGTTCTGTTGAGAATTATTTTATCTTTTCATATGTTTACATTTAAGTTTGATGATTGATTCTTGCACATTTGAATTGTTGATTGCTCAAGGCTGTTTTCACTATTGTCTTATAAATTGTTGGTTGCTATTGTGTTGTCTGTTATGGTAATGTCCTGTGTTGTATGCTTGGCACTGAACCACAATCAATTGTGATGTGTGTCTATACTGGCAATAAAATGATTGATTCTGATCCATCTGCAAAGGGTTTTGGCTTCAAATGTCAATTGTCCTTTTTTCCGTAGATGCTGTTTGGCCTGCTGAATTCCTCCAGCATTTTGTGTGTGTTGCTCGGATTTCCAGCATCTGCGGATTTTTCTCTTGTTTGTGGTTCTGATCCATCTCCTTTCCTGAAAGGATTCCCTTCTTTGTTTGAAATGTTTATAAAGGATCACCAATCAGCTTTTATTTTTTCCATCTTTGCAGAGAGTATTTGTAGGACTGTATCACTGTTTAAGCTTGTATCCAAAGTGAACATTTTCACTTTCATTATACATGTGGACTTTGAGTTGTGCATTGGCATTCTGTCCCGTTAATGCTAAATGATGCCATTTTCACTAAGATCTTAGAAATAATCTTTTGTTCTCAGTGATTGTATTTAAAAAATTTGCCATCTCCATGCATCTATGTGTTTTAAATAGTACAAAATTTGTTCCTAAAATTCATTGTGGATTTTTTCCATGTCACATGGCTCTCTAGCAGACAAAAAAGACAGTTTCTTTTTCTGACGTTAAAAGCAAGGTACATTTTCTGCTACTTTGTCAATCATGATCTGTTTTGTATTCCTCACTTGAACTGCTGTGAATGTGTAATTTTCCTGTTGAGTATTTTCCTCTCAAGTCTGCACTGCTGCATGATTTTATGTGAGAGATAGATGCCTGTTATTCACTAAAATAAACGAGTTTTTTTCTCAAATGTGATTAGACCCCATTTCCCATGAGAAAGACAAGGCTGCTGTGAAGGGATTATGAAGCCTTTGGGCTCAGAAGATGCCTGTCAAGATGTAACTGATGTAAATTAATATTCATGCTGTGTATTATACAGAATATCTAAAACCATACTGAAGGGCTGTTTTTTTTATTAGCATGATGTCCTTTACAATTCTGTAAACATGTAGATTAATGAGAAAAAGACCTCTTTGTTCACTGTTGTTTTTAACTTTGATGTTAATACAATCTTTCAATTGCCAAGTGGTCATCTTAGAAAGTAGCTTCCTATTTTGGTGCTTGTAATTTTACCCCCACTCTTTCTCCCTTGTAAATGGTGTTTTTGTTGCATAGTGCCAGTTCTACTGAGTTTTAAAGAGGGAATGCCACTGTGCTATGGAAGCGACTCTATTCTAATTGCTTGCATTAATGCACAAGGCATTATTTTCTTGCTCTTTGTATCTTAATTTGCCTAACCTTATCTTTTGGCCTAGCCATCCATTTATTTCTTTCTCTCAGCTTACTTGCCCCTCTCATTTTCTTTTCCATTTCCATCTCATACCTCCTATAATAGCATTTGGCATTATTTGATTTGGAATGGTAGTAAGGTTGCTGATGATGGGCAGATTTGTCAATAATCTTTTACATTCTAAAGCATTACTGTTAATATGTACCTGTGCAGCAAGTTATCAATGTATGTAATATGTATAATCATGGCTCTGGTGAGATTAAAAATGCTGAGTTTAGATTACAGCATGTCTCTCCAAGTAACTGTGTGTACACTCTGATTTTAAATAAGAAAAGGCAAAGTCAAAATAATTTGAATAATTAGAATCTCTGTATTTTGAGCTTATTTGATGATGTAGTTGGAAACTACCTTTGATCAGTGGTTTCTGGAAATTATACTAGATTGTCTCTTGGCACGAAAGTCAAACATTCCAATTTTCTTAAAACCATTTAGATCTAAAATATTGGTACACAAAAGATAAAACTTCCTCATTTTGGAATCAATACTTACAAGCCTTACTATGTTAAACCACTCCCCTTCTTTCTCATTTAAAAAAAATATCTATTCTAACTTTTTCTTTAAACCATCAACTCTGGATAAGGCAACATGAGTGAATCTGCAGATACTGGAAATAAATAAAAACACAAAATGCTGGTAGAACTCAGCAGGCCAGACAGCATCTATGGGAGGAGGTAGTGACGACGTTTCGGGCCGAAACCCTCTGGATAAGGCTTTTTTAACATGGAAAACTAAGGGAATAAAAGCTTTTTAAAATTTGTTTTTAGAAGATTGTTTAATGTCTTTTTCACAGTTAATGGATAAATATGATATATCTAGTACACATTTTTAAAGATATTTACAAGTTAGGAATTTTTTACGTGATTTTTTTTTACCAAATTATCCCTTGGCTTCCCATCAAATTTGCTTTATGCTATTTTTCAGCTTAAACCATTTCAAAAATGATTAATAGCTATTATTTATAAACAGTTAATGAATGTACATATGACGCCTAATGATAAGGTTAAACGTACTTGGGAAATAGAACTTCAGCATTCACTTCCAGATGATCAATGGAGTAAAATTTATTATCTAGTTAATAATTCATCTATCTGCACATCATTCCTTAATTCAGTTTAAGATAGTACACTGGGCCCATATGTTAAAAGATAAATTAGCACATTTTTTCTAATATAAGCCCTATTTGTGACAGATGCGACAGACAGACAGACATACTTTATTGATCTCGGGGGAAATTGGGTTTCGTTACAGCAGCACCAACCAAGAATAGTATAGAAATATAGCAATATAAAACCATAAATAATAATAAGTTAATCATGCCGTGGAAATAAGTCCAGGACCAGCCTATTGGCTCAGGGTGTCTGACACTCCGAGGGAGGAGTTGTAAAGTTTGATGGCCACAGGCAGGAATGACTTCCTACTACTCTCAGTGTTACATCTCGGTGGAATGAGTCTCTGGCTGAATGTACTCCTGTGCTTAACCAGTACATTATGGAGTGGATGGGAGTCATTGTCCAAGATGGCATGCAACTTGGACAGCATCCTCTTTTCAGACACCACAGTCAGAGAGTCCAGTTCCACCCCAACAACATCACTGGCCTTACAAATGAGTTTGTTGATTCTATTGGTGTCTGCTACCCTCAGTCTGCTGCCCCAGCACACAACAGCAAACATGATAGCACTGGCCACCACAGACTCGTAGAACATCTTCAGCATCGTCTGGCAGATGTTAAAGGACCTCAGTCTCTTCAGGAAATAGAGACGGCTCTGACCCTTCTTGTAGACAGCCTCAGTGTTCTTTGACCAGTCCAGTTTATTGTCAGTTCGTATCCCCAGGTATTTGTAATCCTCCACCATGTCCACACTGACCCCTTGGATGGAAACAGGGGTCACCGGTGCCTTAGCCCTCCTCAGGTCCACCACCAGCTCCTTAGTCTTTTTCACATTAAGCTGCAGATGAGTCTGCTCGCAATATGTGACAAAGTTTCCCACCGTAGCCCTGTACTCAGCCTCATCTCCCTTGCTGATGCATCCAACTATGGCAGAGTCATCAGAAAACTTCTGAAGATGGCAAGACTCTGTGCAGTAGTTTAAGTCAGAGGTGTAGATGGTGAAGAGAAAGGGAGACAGGACAGTCCCCTGTGGAGCCCCAGTGCTGCTGACCACTTTGTCTGACAAACAGTGCTGCAAGTGCACGTACTGTGGTCTGCCAGTCAGGTAATCAATAATCCATGACACCAGGGAAGCATCCACCTGCATCACTGTCAGCTTCTCACCCCACAGAGCAGGGCAGCAGCAACACAGAAGTGGCTACTCTAACTCATATGTTTTGGTCCTGTGTAAAGTTAAATGATTTTTGGAGGGATGTGTTTAGAATATTATCAAAAGTTATAGGTGTGGATTTACAACCCAGTTCACTCATGGCAATTTTTTGGGATTATTCCAGAGGAAACAGGTAGAGTTTCTGCTTCCGCTCAACATGTGATAGCCTTTCAACTTTACTGGCTAGGAGAGTTATCTTGTTATACTGGAAAGATTCTAATCTACCTACTGTTTTTAACTGGCTCTCCTTCATTATGTCCTGTTTAAGTTTGGAGAAAATTAGAAGCTGGACATTTGACACATCTTTTAATTTTGAGCAAGTCTGGTGACCCTTTATTCAATATTTTCATATGATTTAACTTTTTTTAATTTTTATTTTTATTTATTAAATTTTAGAAAATTACAAAGAATAAAAGTGATGATAAAATAGTGAGAAAAATAATATTAACCCTCCCCCCTCCCCTTAACCCTCCCCCCCTTAACCCTTATCTAAAGAAAGAAAAAAAAGAAGAGAAAGATTGCCTGGATATCAGAGGATCCCCACATGCTCCATGGAGTTCAAAATAATTTTAATATTTATTTTTACTTTCCCCAATTACTTTATAATTTTATCTTCAAAGGACCTATGTATTTAATCCTATCGTTTGTAAGTATGGGAGCCAAATTTTCAAAAATATATCATATTCATTTCTTAGATTGTATGTAATTTTTTCAAGTGGAATACAACTATGTATTTCATTATTCCAACAATCCATAGTTAAATATAAATCAGATTTCCAAGTAACTGCGATAACTTTTTTGGCTACTGCCAATGCAATTTTTATAAATTTTTTCTGATACTTATTCAATTTAAGTTTCGGTATTGTCCCTTCAATGTCTCCTAATAAAAATAATACTGGACTATGTGGGAGTTGTACTCCAGTAATTTGTTCCAATAAAAGTCTTAGATTTATCCAAAATGGATAAATTTAATAGGCTTATTTACGAGAAAAGCTGGGACAGACAATGTTGATGCCAAAACCTAGTGAAATAGAAATATTAATTCAAAAAGGAAAAATTAGAAAAATTACATCTTGTATGTATAATTTGATTCAAAAACAATTAAATCAGGAATTCATAAATCAAGACAAAAATGGGAATCTGATTTGAATGTTAAAATTGATGGAAAAAACTGGTCAAGATTATGTTCTGATAGTATGAGAAATACAATAAATGTTCGACTTAGATTAATACAATATAATTTTTTACATCAATTATATATAACACCACAGAAAATAAATAGATTAAATTCAAATATGTCTGACCAATGTTTTCGATGTAATCAAGAAATTGGTACTTTTTTACATTCTACTTGGTCTTGTTTTAAAATTCAACCATTTTGGATAAATCTAAGACTTTTAATTTTTATTTTTTATAAGGAAAAATTTTTCTTTATCCATGAAGGTTTGGAGGTGACTGGAAGGATGTTTTCTTTCTTTTTTTCCTAATTTTATCCTCAAATGGACTGCCCAATCTTTCTTTTTTTGTTTTAGGCTAGTTTAGTGGGGTTTTTTCTTATACAATAAAATTTCCAATCTTTTTTTTACGGTTTGTCAAGAGGAGATGTGGTTTCTTGTTTATATATTATATACAACAGCATAACATTATACTTAATTGACTTGGACAGTATGCACTTTTTTTTGCTGTTTATTCGTCTTTTGTATTATGTGTTTGTTAAAACTTCTCTGATTTGTAATTTTTTCTTCTGGAAAATCAATAAAAAAAGATTGAAAATGAAAAAAAATCTCCATTCCTTTTGTTCTCCACTTAAAATTGATATAATTTAGGCAAGTATGTCATCTTAATTGCAATTTCAAAATAGTCGCTGAATCTAGATGTATTGACCATAAGTCATTTAGTTATTAATCTTGGCACAGAATTGTCTTTGTATAAGCTAGAAAGGCTTTTTCAAGTCAAAGTAAAAAGTGACTGTTGGTTGAATTTTTCTGTATCTATATTATAACTTTTTTTCTGCATGTAAGATAAGCCTTCAAAGCTATTGGTAAAATAGATGGAAAACATTGAAAAATGGTTGAATTCTGTAATACTTGAAGCGAAGTTGGGCTAATCTTCATCAAGGTACTGTGGTTGTTAATTTAGAAGATATATGGTCTATGTTGACATTCATATAAAGCTGATAATATTTATTGAAGGTGTAAGTTGGAGATTGAACCAATTTCACACAAGTGAGAAGGTCGAGCAGTGGTCCATTTTAGGATCTCATATTCAAGCCAAGAATGTGCTGGACCATTGTTCAATTTACTTCATAGCTCCATTCCTTTGAAAGAGCTTTTGTCTGAAATCTCTCGACAGAAAGGGCAGAAAGTTTAGTCTGATGCAGGAATAGTGAGTACTATAGTATTCCCTACATGTTCCTCTTCAAAGATGAGCATTCTCAAATTTAAGGTTCAGAAAATACTAACTTTATTCTCTTCTGCCCTCCCCTCTCCGCCCCGTCCCGCTCATCTCTCTCTCTCTCTCTCTCTCTTTCTCTCTCTCTCTCTCTCTCTCTCTCACTCACTCACTCACTCACTCACTCTCACACACACACACACACACTATCATTCCCAACACCCTTTGCTCTCATTAGATTCATAAACTCACTCTCTGCACCATGTTGACAAATACAGTTGGCCCTCCTTATCTGCGAGTTCCACATGCGCAAATTCAACCAACCATGAATCAAGAAAACCTGGAAGTGCTCTTCCAGCACTTGTTGTTTGAGCATGTATAGACCTTTTTTCATGTCATTATTCCCTAAACAATGCAGTATAACAACAATTAACATAGTATTTACATTGTATTAGGTATTATAAATAATCTAGAGATGATTTAATGTATATGGGAGGATTGCATAGGTTATTGTGGATCGGGATCGAAAAGAACCGGAAGTTCTCTTACTAAGTAAGTCAGAACAGGTACATGGGGTATTTAGCATCAGTTAGTCAAATGTTTGTCTTAGTATAGAATATATACTTTACCTTTCTATGCATATAAAACACTTAAGAAACATATGTACTTCAATAATTAAATCACTGCGTTGCTTAGTAATAATTGTGGCTTTCATAGGGACAGGGCCTTTTTTTACTTTATACTTTAAAATTGCTCCGATCGTTGACCGACTGTAGCCTAACACTTTTCCAATGACTGATGGTTTTTCACCTCTTTCCGATCACTTTATTTTCAATCATGATTATTTTCATGAACAGAAACACTGCGGATTCAGAGCTCTGCCGGGTCCTAAAGACCACTGCACTGAGACAGGTTAAATAAGGGACTTGAGCATCCGTGTTTTTTGGTATCCGCGAGGGGTCCTGGAACCAATCCCTCGTGGATAAGGAAGGTGACTGTACAGTACTGTGCAAAAGACTTAGGTACCCAAGTGCTCTCTATCAGAATGGTGACGGTGGAGCACCACAGAAGGGGGTGTGGGACAGGTGACAGAGAAGGTGTGCCAGGGGTGTGGGTGATGCAGATGCCGTCACACTCAGCCCCTGAGACACCAAACAAAGTGATTTGATTCTAAACAATTGGTTTATTGATCATTACAGAATGTCTCTCTGGTGCTTCCCACTCCCTTTCCTTTTTTCCAGCCATGATTCACCTCTTCCTGCCCCCTCCCACTCTTGGTCCACAATAAAGACCCTTACCAGAATTGGGTTTATCATCACTCACATATGTCATGAAATTTGTTTTTATTGTGGCAGCAGTACAGAGTAATATGCAGTGCCATGCAAAAGTTTGGACACCTCTGGTCAAAATTTCTGTTACTGTAAATAGTTAAGTGAGTAGAAGATGAACTGATCTACAAAAGTCATAAAGGTAAAGATGAAACATTCTTTTCAATATTTTAAGCAAGATTAGTGTATTATTTATGTTTTGTACAATTTTAGAGTGGGGGGGGAAAAAGGAAAGGAGCTCCATGCAAAAGTTCGGGCACCCCAAGAGATTTGAGCTCTCCGATAACTTTTACCAGGGTCTCAGACCTTAATTAGCTTGTTAGGGCAATGGCTTGTTCACAGTCACCATTAGGAAAAGCCAGGTGATGCAAATTTTAAAGCTTTATAAGTACCCTGACTCCTCAAACCTTGTCCCAACAATCAGCAGCCATTGGCTCCTCTAAGCAGCTGCCTAGCACTCTGAAAATTAAAATAAATGATGCCCACAAAGCAGGAGAAGGCTATAAGAAGATAGCAAAGCATTTTCAGGTAGCCGTTTCCTCAGTTCGTAATGTAATTAAGAAATGGCAGTTAACAGGAACGGTGGAGGTCAAGTTGAGGTCTGGAAGACCAAGAAAACTTTCCGAGAGAACTGCTCGTAGGATTGCTAGAAAGGCAAATCACAACCCCTTTTTGACTACAAAAGACCTTCAGGAAGATTTAACAGACTCTGGAGTGCTGGTGCACTGTTTTACTGTGCAGTGACACCTGCACAAATATCACTTTCATGGAAGAGTCATCAGAAGAAAACCTTCCCTGCGTCCTCACCACAAAATTCAGTGTCAGAAGTTTGCAAAGGAACATCTAAACAAGCCCTGTGGACTGATGAAGTTAAAATAGAACTTTTTGGCCATAATGAGCAAAGGTATGTTTGGAGAAAAAAGTGTGCAGAATTTCATGAAAAGAACACCTCTCCTACTATTAAGCAAGGGGGTGGATCGATCATGCTTTGGGCTTGTGTTGTAGCCAGTGGCACGGGGAACATTTCACTGTTAGATGGAAGAATGAATTCAATTAAATACCAGCAAATTCTGGAAGCAGACATCATACCATCTGTTTAAAAAAAAAAGCTAAAGTTGAAACGAGGATGACTTTTACAACAGGATAATGGTCCTAAACACACCTCAAAATCCACAATGGACTACCTCAAGAGGTGCAAACTGAAAGTTTTGCCATGGCCCTCAGTCCCCTGACCTAAACATCATCGAAAATCTGTGGATAGACTTCAAAAGAGCAGTGTATGCAAGATGGTCCAAGAATCACACAGAACTAGAAGCCTTTTGCAAGGAAGAAGGGCGAAAATCCCCCAAACAAGAATTGAAAGACTCTTAGCTGGCTACAGAAAGCGTTTACAAGCTGTGATACTTGCCAAAGGGGGTGTTACTAAGTACTGACCATGCAGGGTGCCCAAACTTTTGCTTTGGGCCCTTTTCCTTTTATCCATAAAAGATGGAAATAAAAAAAGTAATCTTGCTTAAAATATTAAAGTAATGTGTCATCTTTATGCCTTTTGGAAATTAGGTCATCTTTTACTCACTTAGCTATTCACAGTAACAGAAATTTTGACCAGGGGTGCCCAAACTTTTGCATGCCATTGTATATGTGCCCAAGACTTTTGTACAGTACTGTAAAAACCTTTCTTGTTCATCAGTCCTTTAGGGAAAGAAATTTATCAATCATGGTTTACTGTGTGTTTGATTGATAAGCCCTCTTCAGATTGAGGGCAATTAGGAATGGGCAGCAACTTCTGGCGTTGCTAGTGATCCCCATGTTGATAGAATGATTAAGTAAAACATAATAGGTTCCAGATTTTACCATGAGGTCTCTAATATTAATGAGTAATTAGTGGTTAACTAATGAGTAATGATAATAATGAGTCCATATTATGAGCTTCTGCTCCCATGAAGACAAAGGAAATAGAGGCTAAAGTGGAATGGCAAATGGAAATTTTATGACAAATGTCATAGACTGTATCAAAAACCAACCAAAATGGTGTTTGGTAGAATTGATAAAAATGTTGCAGAAAGTCAAGAGGCTTAAGAAAAGAAATTTTATATGTAGCATCTAAGTTAGGAGAGTTGTCCCATTGGCATATTCATACTTACTGCAATATACCTGTGTGTGTACGTGTCATTCTACTGGAGGTGGTGACATTGTGATATGTCCACAATTGAATTAGAGAGAAAAACCATTGGCAACTGGTGAAAGGTATAATTGCCCTTTTTTCAATGAAAACGTTACTATATAAATATCGGCACCTTGCATATATTATATTTATTTCCTAAAGTCTAAATTGCCATCAATGTTTTAAACAATTCCTGATACAGAATATTATGATTATTCAATATTAAAGATTCACTCCTTTGAATAAATTTCCTTATTTTCTTAATGTTTTCAGAGAACTTCACAAATGATCAACCATCGATGTATATGCAAATATGTAAGGAAGTCTTTTCTATTTTCTGTGGCTGTTTTAGCCCTCTGACTACCACAGTAGCAGATAGGTGGGATGGCGTAGCCCATGGAATCCTTATTGAGTCCCTACCCCATGAAGTGTCAACACATCTGATTCAAAAGTTTGTACACTGAATACAGCCCTGTGATTCATCTTCTGGCAGGTAACCATGGAACCTGTACAAAGAAAACATCAAACCCCCAATGCACAAAAAAAGGAACAAGTCACGCAAACAGCAAAAGTCGAGCAAATAATACACAGAATCATAATATCAAACCGCAGAGTCCTTAACCAGAAACACATGTAACATGAATTGCTTAATCCTCTAAAAGTGTGTCCAATCCACGGGCCATGCTGATCAACCGTGCCCAAGACTCCTGTTTCTCTGGCTGCAGTGAAGGAGAGGGAGACGAGGCAAATACAGGCACACAACACTAATGCTTGCCTTCCGCTCTCGTCCTTGTTGATTTCAAATTTGCTTAACGCTTTCATTGGCGCGTATTAGAGCCACTCATGGGTTCACGCTCTGCCATTAGGCTGCACTCTCCATTCTCAACCTTGCTCTCAACTACACCAAATTCCCTCGGAGATGTTAAAACTGCCAGATCCCATAGTCAGTTCAAAAACACATTATCAAAATGTAAATTACAGGCTTCAATCACACACAGATTAGTAGTAGAAGTATATTTAAAAGGAGGAGGAGAAGTAGTTTTATGCTCCAGCCGGGATGTCCCGGTTGCCACCCATTTCAACTCTCCTTCACGTTCCCATTCGGATATGTCCATACATGGCCTCCTCTACTGCCATGATGAGGCCAAACACGAAGAAGCACTGAACTGAACAAGATCACAAAATGGACTCTGAGTGTAGACTTCAATGTCGCCATCAAGACTAGTTTAGTGCCGTATCAATGAGTAAGCAGATAAAGTCTTGGATATAGCTGTCAGGAGATCAGCAAGACATACAGAACAACATGACAAGGAAACCTTATTTTTCCTTACAATCTACCTGTGGTAAGTGCATCCATTTGTGCTGGAAATGGAGTTGATGGGAAATGGAGCCAATGGATTTACAATTGGTAAACAATGAACTGGCATACTAAATGACCTTCTTTCACGTTTATTGCATTTACTACTTCTGTCCCTACAAGTGTCAAGTGGAAGGAATTCTTTTTTTCTGATCTTACATTGAGACTATCTATGCCGTCAACAATCAATGTAACTTTTGTTTAAAGGGTTTGCCCATTTCCAAAGCTTAAAGTATTGACATGCTAAATTGACCCTTTTATGTTGCCTTGATTTTTGCAGGCATTTAGAGAAAAATAAAGAAATACAAAATAATTTATGAAAAACTACATAAAAACTGACAAACAACCAATGTGCAAAAGTGACAAAATGTGCAAATAAAAATAATACTGTAAATAGGAGTTGTGGAGTCCTTGAAAATAAGACTGTAGTGTGTAGAATCAGTTCAAAGTTGTGAGTGAAGTTATTCACGCTGGCTCAGGAGCCTGATGGTTGTAGGATAATAACTGTTCCTGAACCTGCTGGTATGGGAACTAAGGCTTCTGTACCTCCTGTCTGATGGTAGTAGCGAGGAGATGGGGGTCCTTTATATTGGATGCTGCTTTTTTGTGGTATGCTCCGTATAAATGTTCACAGTGGTGGGAAGGTCTTTGCCTGTGATGGGCTGGCTGTATTCACAACTTTTTGGAGGCTTCTCTGTTTTAGGTATTGGTGTTTCTACAGCAGGCCACTATGCAACTAGTTAGGATGCTCTCCACTCTGTATCTATAGAAGTTTGTCAAAAAATTGGGTAATATGCTGAATCAATGCAAATAGTTGAGAATGTAGAGGTGTTGTATTGCCTTCTGTGATAGCATTTGCTCACTTTCGTGCTGGTCCCAGGACGCATGTCTGATTTGAAGATCTGACCTAAAACCAGGATTACACCAAGGAAATTAAAGTTATGACCTCACCACCTCCAATTCCTTAATGAGGATTTTCTCATGGACCTCTGGTTTCTTCCTCCCCTAGTCCATAATCAGCTCTTTGGTTATGGTGAAGAGACTTAACTGAGGTTTTAATCAAAATTATACATCCAAGAAAACTATTCATCCATTGACAGATTTTGCAGCATTTTACTTAAGCTATATATATTGTAGTCACATTGCTGCATATCAGAATTTACTTTATAGATTTAAGGATTTACAATTAAAATTAAAATTTCCTTTCCTGTAACTGAGCTATAATAAGAAATAATATAAAAGTGAAGTTTATGGTTTATTTTCTCACTTGCTTTCAGAAAATCCTTACTTTGGATTAAGCTGACCAGCTTTTCATCATGAGAATCAAAAAATAAAAGCAATGTATTCCATTTCCTTGTAGTGGAGCAGCAGAATCCTGGTACCATATTGGATTGTGCCCAGTTGGAACAACAGTTTTATAGTTGACTGATGTGAGATAATGTAACAAATAGTCTGACAGAGTAAAGTGATAAACAACTAATTTTAATATGGAACAACAGCCTTGTTTGTTCATGTTCTTCCTTTTCCACAATCAAGATTTTTTTTGCTTGTCCTCAAATAAACGAAAAAAATACCAAGCATGATACTAGATTAAGAAAGCAAATTTTATTTTGCCAATAATCCAATATGAGTGTAAATGCTGTCAATTGGTCTCACTGTTTCAGTGATTGCAACAGCGGGTAATGTGAAACTTAGAAACAGCAATAAAATGAAAAGTGGTATAGTATTCAGCAGCTTTGGCAGTAATAGTTTGAAAACAAAGATGATTAAAAGATAGGGTTGGCAGAGGACAGGACAAAAAGAAGATTTGTTGGTAGATGGAGGCTAAAAGAAACAAAGGTACAAATGATAGTGGTATTGGGTGCAACAAGTTGTTGGAAGGTTTGTTCATTTCATATTTTGTGAGCAGGAAAGGTAAGTACGTGAATGAGAACATGAAAGAGAGGGAAAATATTTGGTGCTGTAGGATTCCAACATTAGTTTTCATTTTGTTTCTAGTGCATTACTATGGTATTGTTATGAACATTTGACTCAGTAATGACATTTAGAATGAGAAATCACTCTGTGAATCTTGAACTTGAAGCAACTTTGATTCTTAACTATACTCTGAAATTATCTGGTAAGCCATTATTGTACCAATCTATTAAAAAGCTGGTATAAAATTTGATGTACTATCTGGACTTGATGTACTATGTGGCATTGATATTTGCACTGGATTCATAATCATCCATTTGAGCCATTCCTCTTAGACCATAAGACATAGGAGCAGAATTAGGTCATTCAACCCATCGAGTCTGCTCCGCCATTCCATCATGGCTGATCCCGGAATCCATCCAATCCCATACACCTGCCTTCTTGCCATATTCTTTGATGCCCTGACCAATCAGGATCAACTTCTGCCTTAAATATACCCACAGACTTGGCCTCCACCACAGTCTGTGGCAGAGCATTCCACAGACTCACTGCTCTCTGGCTAAAAAAAAAAATTCCTCCTTACCTCTGTCCTGAAGGGTCACCCATCAATTTTGAGGCTGTGCCTTCCGGTTCTGGATGTACCCACCATAGGAAACTTCCTCTCCACATCCACCCTATCTAGTCTTTTCAACTGGTCCTTTCAGTAGGTTTCAATTGAGAATCCCACACTTTCTTCTAAATTCCAGTAAGTACAAACCCAAAGCTACCAGACGCTCCTCATATGTCAACCCTTCATTCCCGGAATCAACCTCCTCTGTACTCTCTGATTCTCTTCAGGGATGTCCAGGACATATCTCAATTGTGAATACTAATACAGTCTCACATAATAAATAATTTCACCAACTGCCCCTTCTTCAACTTTAAATAAATCCCACTGGTCTTTGAAGGGAAATCAGACCATAAGATATTGGAGCAGAATTGGGCTATTGGGCCCATTGTGTCTTCCCCATCATTTCATCAAGGCTGATCTATTTCCTCTCAACCTCACACTCCTGCCTACTCCCCATATCCCTTCATGCCCTAACTAACAAGAACCTATCAACCTCTACCTTAAATACACCCAATGACCTGGCCTCTACAGACATCTGTGGCAACGATTTCCAGAGATTTAGCCACCCTCTGGCTAAAGAAATTCTTCCTCATCTCTGTTCTAAATGATGCCCTTCTATTCTGAGGCTGTGCCCTTTAGTTCAACACTGCCCCATCATAGGAAACATTCTCTCCACTTCTACTCTATCTAGGCCTTTGAACTTTCGATAGGTTTCAATGGGATCCCTCCCCCCCCCCCCCACCTCATTCTTCTTGGATCCAACAGGTAAATGCCTGGAGCCACCAATCACTCATACATTAAGCCTTTCATTCCCAATCATTCTTGTGAACCTTCTCTAATGTCAGTACATACTTTCTTAAATAAGAGGTCCAAAACTTCTCGTAATACTCTAAGTGAGGCCAGTGCTTTATAAAGACTCAGCATTACATCCTTGCTTTAATATTCTAGTCCTCTTGAAATGAATGGTAATATTGGATTTGCCTTCCTCACCACTGACTCAGCCTGACTCACCACCAATTCCCTTAACCTTTATGGAATCCTGCATGAGGACTCCCAAGTCCCTTTGCACCTTGGATTTTTGAATTGTTTCCCTGTTTAAAAATAGTCTATGCTTTTATTCTTCCTTCCAAAGTGGATGACCATACACTTCCTGACACTGTATTCCATTTGCCCATTTTCCTAATATAAATCCTTCTGCAGTCTTTCTGCTTCCTCAACACTACCTGCCCCTCCACCTGTCTTTGTTTCATCCACAAACCTGCTCACAAAGCCGTCATTTCAAATCATTGACATACAACTTTTAAAAAAATCGATCCCAACACTGACCCCTGTAGAACATCGCTAGTCACCGGCAGGTGAGGGGGAAAAGGGGATGGGGAATGGTAAAGGAGGGGCCTTACTGGAAGTTTGTGAAATCGATCTTTGTGGCATCAGGTTGGAGGCTACCCAGATGGAATATAAGGTGTTGCTCCTTCTCAGTGTGACCTTATTGCAACAGTAGTGAGGTGATGGACTGACTTGTCGGAATGGGAACTGGAATTAAAATGAGTGGCTACTGCGAGATCTGGCTTTTTCTGGCAGATGGAGCATTGTTGTTTGGTGAACTGGTCTCCCAATCTACATCAGGTCTTGCCAATATACACGACACTGCACTGGATACAGTAGATGACCCCGACAGATTCACAGGTGAAGTATCGCCTCAGCTGGGAGGACTGTTTGGAACCCTGAATGGTAGTGAGGGAGGTGGTATAGGGGCAAGTGTAGCACTTGTTCTACTTGCCAGGATTAGTGCCAGGAGGGAGATCAGCTTAGAGGGATGAACAGACAAGTGAGTTGCAAAAGCCGAAAGTTGGGTGGAGGGGCCTTCTGTCCTCTCTTATCAGATTCCCCCTTCTTCAACCTGCTGTCTTTCACCAATCAACTTCCCAGCTCTTTACTTCATCCCTGCCCCCCAGTTCCACCTATCACCTTGTGCTTCTTCCCCTCCCCCCTCACCTTCTTAATCTGACTCCACATCTTTTTTTCTTTCTCCAGACCTGATGAAGGGTCTCCGCCAAAATGTCAAATGTACTGTTTTTCATAGATGTTGTCTGGCTTGCTAAGTTCCTCCAGCAGTTTGTGTGTTGCTTGGATATCCAGCATCTGCAGAATGTTTCTTGTTTGTGTTTGTAACCCAGCCATTGCTTTGGTTTTATCATGAATGCGTGGCAAAATAAGAAACAGCACTATCTGCTCCTGAAGTAACAAGTAGATGTGATTGGTATTTCCCTTCTTCGTTAACTTGTGCAACATCCCCAGAATCATGTCAACGGGTAGTTTCTCCAGCACACTTCACTTACATCAAATATTTGTGGTCATCTGACTCACTATTGAGTTCTGCCAGTGGCTCAGACTTCCAGTGACCATGGTCACATTGGTTAGGTGTTTCATGACTGTAGTCAACACTAAAGGCTGGGGCATGACTTTTCTTAATAAATGACAGAGCAAAATGACAAGGCCATATTTGTGTGTGTGTAAACATACATGTGTGAGAAATGTATGTACTTACTGGATGCTCTCCTAGCAATCAGCCAATGCTCTATCGATTCTAGTATCTTTCCTGTGATACCATAGGTTCTTGTGCCTCAGATATTCTCTAGACCTCATGTTATCAAATCAGATGAAATCAAGAAAACCACGGCTTACTTGATGAGAGACGTGAGACTAGATACTGGAATCTGGCACAACAAACAATCTGCTGAAAGAACTCAGCAGGATAGTGCTTCAATCCAAATATTGACAGTTTCTTTCCTCCCTCAGATGCTACTCGATCTGCTGAGTTCTTTCAACAGATTGTTGATTACACCTGATTAGTGTCCTCAGTTTCAGTAGTTCTCTATTTAACAATACAGCAGAATAAGGCAAACATTGTAGTGCAAAAAGAAATGCTATTTCTGTTCTTAATACTGTATTAATATTCATTTAAGAATAAAGCACAAAAATGGGATGTATTTGAGAGTAAGTATTAGTTTTGGCTACTATTTTCTGCAAGTATTTTTTAAATTTGCTTTCCACTTGTCATTTTGAATGCAGGTGAGGACGTTATTTTGAATGTGGTTTGTCTTGTGCCAGTTCTGAGCTGTCTGGTTCTTGCTGCTTTTCAATTTGTTCTTTGGGTTCTTGTTCATCTTGCATGTTCATTTGGTTAGTTGTACAAATGTGATTGCTCTCCTTGTGAAAGAGTCCATCAAAATAGATTGAATAAATTATTCAGTGTAGTTAATCATAGATACCAAACATGTTTACAACCTGTACGTTTCTAGTTACAGTCAATACATTTGGTTCTGTCATTGTCATCATCAGATATATTTTCTACAAGCTAGCACATGCAATTCCAAATTTGTTTGCACATCGATGGCAAAAAAAAGTGTTTTATTAGCAGATAGAGCATAGACCAGTACAGCACAGGAACAGGTCCTTCAGCCCACAATGATGTGCCAAACTTATTAGATTGGTAACTAAATGGCCACTATATTTATCCTTTCTATCCACACAATATCCCTATCCTTTTATGCCATTCCTGTGCCAATTTAAGAACTTCTTGAATGACCACCTAAGGCAGTGCATTCCAGACACCCACCTTTCTGCGTTTTAAAACAAAAACACAGCTCCCATGAATACCCTTCCTCACCTTAAATGCATGCCCTCTTGATTTGGACACTTCAACCCTGGGGAAAAAGGTATTGTCTGTCTACTCTCTCTATGCCTCTCATAATGTAATAAACCTCTATCAGATCTCTCCGTAGCATCTGGCTTGACAGAGAAAACAACCAAGGTTTGTCCTGGTTGCACCTGTTTATTGCTTTTTTGTGCGATTTTGATCAAGGCGATCTACTGTTGACGAACAACACAGCGCTAGGTTGACTGGAACTGAGCTGAACTGAACATTTCAGTTCTTTCAGTCCTTGACTTTCAATGACTTTGTGGGTTGGTGTTTTTCGCTTGTTTTATTCTGCCATTTACATTATTTGTTTTGTGCGTGGGGGTGCTGTTTTCTTTGTTTTGTGGCCATCTGTGGGAAGACGTATCTCAGGGTTGTACTGCATACATACTTTGATAAATGTACTTTGAATCTTTGGAATAACAATTATTTTGTTCTCCTTTATACTTGTTTACCAGAAATAACATTTAACAATCATGAATCTTTTGTGCTTTTCCAATTCTGTCCTGTATAGCAAGAATTTATCTACAGTTTTATAATAGATTTAAATGAATTTTAAAATAGATAACCACTGAAATTTCAGTAGTTAGGTTTTAAGAGGACTTGTTATTCTTAAAGTTACCTTCAAACTTCAATCCATATTACAATGAAAACAAACTGCCGGAAAAATCAGAAATCAGATTGTATTTGTGGAAAGAGGATCAGACCTGCTGTTTTAGGCTGAGGAATTTTCATTAAACTATTTTCTTTGTTTCTAGTATTAGTGTTGTGTTTTACCCCAACATGATATAAAGCTTGTTTAATTTAGTTATATAAAATATTATTAAATTTGCTTTTTAACCTCGTGTTTTAGTAAAATACTTAAATCTTTGGCACTAATTTTCCTAATTACTTTCAGCATTTATTGCCAAAAGCAGTAGCACTGCAATGAGTGATTCTGACATCTGCCTGAAAATAATTAACATGTAGATAATTTTGATTTCTGAATATAAATTTAGATAATTTTATTCCACTTCCTGCAGGTTAATTTTTAAGGAAAATGGGGCCTCCTTGCAGAATGGTTTCAAGGGTAAAAAATGTTCTTCCCACTTATAAAAATTTTGAAGCAAAAACGAATCATGCAAGAATTCTGCCCTATAGCAATTTGCTTTTTTAGCAGATTGCCTGTCATTGATTTGACTTTCATCTATAAATACCACTTTGCCCAGGGCATATGATGTTGAGGTATTCTGTATATTTTTCTATTCAGTCTAATAAGCTTTTTTTATTGAAAATTTAAGTTTTAAGAAATAGACCTCTTCAAGGTTAAATCATATTTCTATCCATTTATGCTGAATTTGGAATCAGGGTATTAAAGATGTTTACCATTGAAATCTAATCCTTTGCACCTGAACTGTTTTTTTCAACAGTGCTTTCTATTCCAATTCTCAACCATTTTTCTGTTTATTTCATGCATACTTTTTAAAATGCTTGGCTTTTAAATTGCTTTTGTGAGTGAAGTTAAATTCTTGTGAATTAAGGATAGAAAAGGATATGTGCCTGGAGTCGGAGGAGGGTGGGGGGAGGTATTTAATGAATACTTTGCTTCAGCATCCACCAGTTAGAGGAACCTTGACATTTGTGAGGATATTGTAAACAGGCTGATATGCTAGAACATCTCATCGTTAAGATGGAGAATGTGCTGGAACATTTTGAAAAACGTTAGGATAGTTAAGTCCCTGGGATTGGACAGGATATATCTTGGGTTACTATAGGAAGTAAGGAAAGAGATTGCTGTGTCTTTAATTTTTGCATTCTGACTGGCCACAGAAATAGTCCCAGATGATTGGAGGGTGGCAAACTTCCAGTCAAGATGGTGCCTGCATGCAGTGCTCCTTCGGTCAACATCTTCTGGATAGATCATGAAACCAGATGTTTCATTTTTATGTCTTTTACATTTGTTCTTCATCTTGAATGTGATTCTGGAACTGTTGGAGCCTGGGATTTGCAGTTTGGAGTCATTTGGGTGTTTTAGCATTGTGCATTCTGAGGGGATTCCTGGAGAGAGAGGCAGTGTGCAGGAACCTTGTCACAAGAAGGCTGCGAGCCAACGTTCGACTCCATTTTGCCAATTAAAGCAATGAGAGAGATTGAAATGCTGGCTGCTTGCTACCTTATCATTGGGGGATCGCTCTGTTGCCAGATAGGGAAGACTGCCTTTTTATCGCTGGTGAGATCACTCAGCTATGGAGAGAGAGAATGTTGTCCAGGTTTTCTGCAGTTTGGATGTAGACTTGGATTGTAGACGTTTTTCAGTTTTATAGTTTTTTTGTATTGTGTTTCTAACCTGATCTTTCTTATCTTTTGCGGGGGGAAGGGGGATTTGGGGGGGGGTCGATGTGCCTGTTTCATTTTTGTTTTTTTTGTGTGGGGCTGAGGGATTTGGGGGTTAATGACTGTGCTGCAATTCTTTTCTTTCTTGGTTTTGTGGCTATCTGTCGAAGAACAATTTCAGAGTTGTATACTTGGATAACAAATGAACCTTTGAAATATTATTCCTTCTTTCAAGAAAGGAATTAGGGATAACCCTGGATATTATAGACTTGCAAGTCTTACTTTAGTGCAGACAAACTATTGGAGAGGATTCTTTGAGTCAGGGTTCACGGGCATTCGGAGAAGCATTGTTTGATTAGGGATAGTCAGCATGGCTTTGTGAGGGACAAGTCAAACCTCACAAGATTGTTTGAATTCTGAGGATGTAATAAAACACACAGATGAAGGTAGAACAATGGATGTATTTAAATTTTAGCAAGGTATTTGATAAGGTGTCCCATGTCTTTCAAAAAGTCTGGAGGCATGTGATCCAAGCTGTGCAGATTCAGAATTGGCTTGCCCAAAGAAGGCAGAGGGTGGTTGTAGATGGAGTGCATTCTGCCTGGAGGGTGGTGACCAGTGGTGTTCTGCAGGGATCTGTTCTAGGATCTGTTTGTAATTTTTTTTTTATAAATGAGTTGGATGATTAAGTGAAAGAGTGGGTAGTAAGTTGCAGATAACTCAAAGATTGGTGGTATTGGGGATTGTCTAGAAGGATACAGAGCTGGTCTGTGGTGGCAAATGGAGTTCAACCTAGAAAAGCGGGAACTGATTCACTTTTGGAAGGTCAAATTTGAAGGCAGATTACAGGGTTAATGGCAGGATTCTTGGAGTAGAGAAGTAGAGGGATCTTGGGGATCCACATCTGTAGATCCCTTGAAGTTGCCTTGCAATTTTATAAGCTTGTTAAGAAGGCGTATGGTGTGTTGGCCTTCATTACGTGGGATTGATTTTAAGAGCCGCAAGGTAACTGTTGCAGCGCTATAAAACCACAATTAGACCACATTTGAAATATTGTGTTCAGATCTGCTCGTCTCATTATAGGAAGGATGTGGAAACTTCAGAGATGGTGCAGAGGAGATTTACCAAGATGCTGTTTGGATTAGAAACCATGCCTTATGAGGATTGGTTGAGTGAGCTTGCTTGAGCAAAGGAGGATGAGAGCTGACCTGTTAGAGATGTAAAAGATTATATGAGATATCAGATTTGGCATATTATTTTGCATGTAAACATATTCGTAAAGGATTTGTGTAAAAAAAAAAGAGAGAGAAAATAAGTGATCTTCTAAATTTTGAGAGATACTTGCCTCATGCTGTTGTTATCCCAATCTGACTAAATTCCATTTCCACCCAGCATCCTTCCTGGCCTATATAAATCAATATTATTAGGTTTTATCTCTTGGTACTGTCTTGCTCTCACACTCGATTTACAAATAAACTTCACACTTTCTGTCTTTAAATTCTCTACATCACCTGACTTCCCTTTCTTCAGAGTTCTTGAATATGTTATTGTCTCCCAAAAAATATATTTTTAACTCCTTAATCCTGCTCAAATCTTACCCCACCAGGCAATCTGCTACTGATATCTTTCTACTGCCCTTGTAGTGCAAGTATACAAAGCTTTGTGGTGAGTTAAATAAAATCGTATTAAATTTAATATAGAATTGCTGCACACCTGATTATACTAGTACTGTTGATTATTCTCACAATCGATGTTAACCAGGGTAATACATGCAGCACTCCGTATTTGTGCTGTGTAACCAAGAGTAAACTCTTGGTGCAATGATATCTTAATAATGACAAGTGATAATGCTTCCTTCAAAATATGTCCACTAAATATTGACTGATTAATCGAACTTAAGACTCTCAGATATTACTGTTTCAAGGGCAAATATCAGGGACCCCCACCCCCATTACCACCCATGATATGCTGTCTTCTCACTGCTGCTATCAGTGAAAAGGTACAGGGGCCTCAGGACTTGTCACCAGGGGATAACTTCACTTGCCATCATTGAGATGTTCCTGTACCTTATGGACTCACTTCTAAGGACGAGTCATCTCATGTTCTCAATACTTTTTGCTTATTTCTTTATTATTATTTCATTTCTTTTGTTACTGTGTTTGCACAGAATGTTGTCCTTTGCACATTGGTTGAATGCCCAAGTTGTTGTGGTCTTTCTTTGATTTTGTTATAGTTATTATTCTATGGATTTATTGAGTGTGCCTGCAAGAAAATGAATCTCAGTTGTATGTGGTGACATAAATGTACTTTGATAATAAATTTACTTTGAACTTTGAAATACAGGTGGGTTGGAGATGGATATCTTTCCACCATGTGCTTCAAACTGAAATCTAAATTAGCTTGCGCAGGAAATAATATTTTTGAAAAAACAGCTTGTGTGCAGGAAGTAATATTTATATGAAATGAACTAAGCCTCTAGAGACCAGAACATTCCCCATCTGGCAGCCATAGGAAATAAAAAGTCAAATGATTAGCTCATTAGTCTTTAGCAAAAGAAAGACAGTCTCAAAGACTGGTTTTGAAAGCAGTCTTATTACACTGCCTTTAACTGCTTTCACTTCAAAAACGTCGACCTCACTGACCCATTTGCTCATGGTAATGTCTAATGAACAGAGAGGTGATGGGTACCCAAAATGACAGTTGGGTGAGTTACCTCTGAAGTGAGGTTGGCCTTGCCCAGGATGAATCCAACTTCACTTTAGCCAGCAACATCTGTTGCCTTCAGGTACTTCTGTGCCCCAGTCTCAAATTCCTTCTCTCCTTCCAGTAGTTGTTCTCTTAATCTATAGATTGCCAAAACTGGTAAGGGACAGGTACCAAACATGTGAACTATCATGTGCTACTCCAGAATCTCATCCATTTGCTGGTCATGAAACCACAGGTCTCGATGATCCTCTCACTAGAAAGCTGTGGAACATTTGTTCGATGTCTGCCATCACTGCAACATGTTATATACCCCTAGGGTTCATTTTTTCTGTCACTTTAAAATGCCGAAAGAATGAGACTGGCTTTTAGACACTGTTGGATTTCTACTGATTACAAAGTTGCTTGGTTACTATGGTGAGAGAGGTGGAGTTATTTGATGGACAATGAATGTTTATGGTTTCTCGCGGCTTGTTTTGAATATACAAGGACACAGAGTCAAGATGGATTCGGTCAATGGAAGCTTTCAGTTGCTCAAAAGAGGTGAGTTGAGATCGATCCAGTGAATTGATAAATGACTCTCACAAGTGCTGCAACTAGAAGAAGTTTGCAAAGAGGGGAGAGGAGAGGAAAGGAAGGTTTGAAACAGAAGAAACCTAGTGACAGAGATCACTGTTTGGACACTCTCTCCAAGTAGCTCGTGAGGGTGAGTTTGTTTCCATTCGGATATGAAAGTGTGATTGTCACATAGTTAATCCACAGGAGTGGGTTCTTTGAGGGGAAAACCTTTGTGAATACCATGTGTGTGTTTATTCTTTGTCTGGGTGTGGTAGTTCACTGAGGAAAGGCACCCCTGTGGCAAATCACTGTTGGAGTTATTTCGTATGTCGTGCAACTGGATTAGTGGCTATCACGTTGTGTGTGATTGGGGGTAACCTTGTGGAATCTACCGGTGTGTGGACCCTTGTCTGGGTGGTGGTTCCCTTGAAGATGGTCCCCTTTGTGATAAGCTACTTTTAGTGATATTTCGTGTGAAGATTTGGAGGACATCGAGGGGGATTGATGACACTTGTTTACTTGGATTACAAATATCTCTCTCACTTCAAATTCCATGGATTGAACTGAACAGAACTTTCTTACACACCATCGTAAGACTGTATCACTTGCCACCTAAGCTTGAAGAAGTTTGGGGATTTATATATTTACCCCTATATATGCATAACACCATTAACTTTTGATTTACCTGGTTTAACTTACTATATGACGTAGTTACTAATAAAACAGTGTTTTGTTAACAGCAAAACCAGACTCCAGGTGTGTTCTATTGCTGCTGATACTTTTACAGGGTTGCGTGTATGTAACAGACGGACTCTGTTCTGAAGCACATTAGGACCCCAAGCAGTCTGTTGTTGAGGTCTGGACTCTGCAAAAGCACACTGTTCAGTGATATGCCTTTGAATTAAATAAAACTTGTATTTATGCAGGTTTCTAGGGGTGGTAAACACCAAAGTTGGGCAAGTAGCAATGTTCTTTGAGGGGATCTGGTGGAGGTGCTAACTCAGCATGATTTTTCCTGAAGAGGATCTCCATAAACTTCAAGTAATGATCTGTCATTTCTGGTTTCCTTCTCAACTTGTGACTGAAGGCCTACTCTGCTATTTACCCAAATGTTTTACTTGTCTTTGCTAAATTCCTTGTTCACGATTCGAAGGAAGACCTCATCTTTGATGGCAGCTGCCAGTTTATAATCATCTTCCGAGTGCCTGAAGAAAGATCAAGTTGCCTAAGTCTCGTTGACCAGAGGTAGATATGTCAGGGAGCTTGGTTTGTTTACCTACAATCTTCTCTTTCATATAGATCCTACTCTCACAGTCTAAAATAACTCGGGCACCTGTTCTTCAGGTCATAGTCTTAAATGTGCTGACTGGCCTGAGGAGCATCATTGAGGCAGACTTCACCCGCTATTACTTAACCCAGGTCCTGTCGTTGGGCATAAGGTTCATCATGCTGACCATTGTGCTGTTCATGTACCTCGTGCGGTATGTCTGCCAAGCAACAGGAGGCTCTCAGTAGAAGAGTCAAGTTTACATGTTGATTTCATAATGTTTTTAAGTATCTGAAACATTTTTGTGCTTATCCAGTTTACAGATCTTTCTCCTTTCTCTGAATGATGGGGAGATGAGATCAGATTTCTCTGCAGATGTATGATGGAGAGTGCTCAGTAGATACACAATGCCTTGTCATTCTGCTGTTGTTGCACTGAGTGTACGCACTTAAAAGTACCCACCTCCCCCACCCCGCCCGGTACACTCTGATAATGGGTCCTCAGGTCCTAAAGAGTTTGGCTTTTAAGGTGCCTTTCCCACCATACATGAGATTTCTTTAGTAATGGGGATGTGTAAATGCGTACAGTCGGCCCTCCTTATCCGCTGGTTCCACATGTGGGGATTCAACCAACCGCAGATTGGGAAAACCCGGAAGTTCTCTCTTCAGCACTCGTTGTTTGAGTGCGTAGACTTTTTTTCTTGTCATTATTCCCTAAATACAGTATAACAACTATTTACATTGTATTAGGTATTATATGTAATCTAGAGATGACCTAAAGTACAGACAGTCCCTGGGTTACGAGCGAGTTCCATTCCTGAGTCCGTCTTTAAGTCAGATTTGTACATAAGTCGGAACAGGTACATCTGGTATTATTTAGCGTCAGTTAGTCAAACGTTTGTCTTAGTATATAGTATATATTTTACCTTTCTATATATATATAAAACACTTAAGAAATGTATGTATTCCAATAATTAAACCACTGCGTTGCTTAGTAATAATTGTAGCTTTCATCGGGGCAGGGCCTTTCACATGCTCCATTATTCTCACTTTATCCTTTAAAATTGTTCCGATCTTTGACCGACTGTAGTCTAACGCTTTTCCAATGCGTTTCACCTCTTTCCGATCACTTTATTATTTCCACTTCATTTTCAATTGTGATTGTTTTCCGTCAACGTAACAGAAACACTGCGGATTCAGCAGCAGCTGCGTGCGGTGGGTCCTAAAGTCCACCCGCACTGAGACAGCTTAAATAAGGGACTTGAGCATCTGCATTTTTTGATATCCGCGGGGGGTCCCGGAACTAATCCCCCGCGGATAAGGAGGGCGGACTGTATATGTTGTTTGTATACTGCATTTTATGGTAGATACTTCTGCTTATTTTGTGATACTGTGGGGTGCATTGTATCCTTATTTGTGTGTAGCTTTAAGTTAACTTTTGGTTAACAAATAAACTTAACAAAGATGGTATGTCCTAGTGCCTAGTAAAGGGATTCATTGCTCTCAGTGGGAGAGAAGAGATTGGGACTGCCAGCAGTTCACACTGGCCAAGTATAAGTACTGAACTATTATTTTGTTTTCTGGTAGATATATTTTTGTAAATATTGACAGTTTTCTTTTTGCTATTTTCAGTAATTTTTTTAAAGTTTGATTTTTGATGCACTAAAGTGCTAAGCAACACCAGCCACTTCTTTTCTTTGGTCATAACCCACATACCTAACAAGATGAAAGGATAAATTGTAATGTGTGTGATGTTGTTATGATTATTACAATTGTGTTTAAGCGTAAAGTGAAATAGAACTTATAAGTTATGTTTCATTACATAGCAGATCTGAAACTATGTTGTCATTTATAATGGTTGTCCCAAAAAGTTTCAGAATTTTATATTCTCCACAGATTTATGTGTAATAGCACATAATGCTTCAGTTTGCAGTTCCTATTTATAAAGTAAAACATTGAATTTTAAGTACTAGACTTGCTTTACTGGTTCAGTGGTGAAGATTTATCTTTTATTGCCTTGTTACAAGTGAGGCGAGGGCAGGAGGTGGAAATCATATTGCACAGCTGAGGTCCTTGGGAGGGAAAATGTAATGGGTTGTGAATTCTAAAGCTGGTGAGCTTTCTAGAATAATGAGTATGTAAAATATTCCGATTTAAAAATATGCTACTTTTATCTCCTTTTCTCAGGAGGGGCAACTGTCAACTTGGTGAAATTGTTGCTACATCTCTAAGACAACAACATTATAGTGGGCTGTAAGGGTGCCAGATGTAATTGGACAGTTACTTTAACTTGATGGGCATGGATTTCAGTTTGTTAAGAGACTGCAAAATCTGAAGCAGATTCTTTTATCCCCTAACCATGACCTACAAGCTTTTATCAAGCCTGCTGATTGTGCATGCAGTTAGTGTGCTAAACTCATTCATTTCCCAATGCTGTCTGACTGAGTTCCTTAGCTGACTCTTCTGAGTAGAACTTTTAAGCAACATTGCACCCAGCAGCCGATGCCCCAAAGTGTGTGGATTCCTCTCTTGCTGTAACGTTTTGTGGTGACAGTTCCTATGTTGCTGTCGGTGGAAATGGTTTTACTTATTCTATTCAGGCACATTTGAATCATGCTAAGTGCTAATTAACTCAAATTGCAGGCTAAAGAAATGGGTAACTCATGCTTCCACTTATAATTGTTCATTTTAGTCATTCCCAAAATAACCTTTACAGGTTAAGTACTCACAATTGACAACTCACAGTAGGCCTGACCAGAATGAATGTATATAAATATCTGAAGAGAAAATGCTGTTTAGGTCTGTACTTTCCATGAAACACAAACAACCAGGCAAGGTTTTACTTTTATCATGAAGTTATACCTGATGAAAAATTGGTCAATGGCCTTTCATTCTAGGGATATAAGTAAACTAAATTAAACACTTCCCTTTCTCCTGTGGTTCACTCTCCTCTGCTATCAGATTCCTTTTACTTCAGCCCTCTACTTTAAGATACAGGAGCAGGATTAGGCCATTTGGCCCATTGAGTCTGCTCCACCATTTCACCATGGCTGATCTTTTTCCCTCTTAGCCCTGAGATCATGCAGTCTGTGATACTTTTGATACAAACCAACAAAATACACGAAGTCCAACAGCGAACAACTGTCTTCAATTATTCATACTCATATGAAGTAAGCAAAATAATGTATGTTATTCTATCAAGCACACTTATTTGTCAATAAAATTTCCACCAGTTTTGTATTTTACTTTGCACAGCCCATCAAAGCTTTGGTACAAACCCTGGACCAATGAAATGAAGAACACAAGAGCATTCAATTTAAACATCATCATTAGAAGTTGACTCTGATCTAAACACTCACCTCTTCCTACTGTCATCTATCAGCTTCTTAATTCACCCTCCTCCTCCACCCACCCATCTTCCCCCTCACCTTGTTTCATCTATCGCGTGCCAACTTGTACTCCTTCGCCTCAGCTCACCTCTTTATTCTGGCTTCTTTCCTCCTTTCTTTCCGGTCCTAATGGAGGGTCTCAGCTTGAGATGTCAACTGTTTATTCCTTTCTTTGGTTACTTCCTGACCTGCTTAGTTCCTCGAGCATTTTGTATGTGTATTATACTAAGTTAAAGTATGTTGAATCTTAGGGTGCAAGTTAATAGCTTCCTGAAAGTACAATGTCAAGTGCATAGAGTGGTTTAAAAACAGCATACAATATGCTTGCTTTTATCAGTTGGGGTGTTCAGTATAAAAGTCAAGAAATAATACTGTTGTATAAAGCCTTGGATAGACCACATTTGCAGTACAATGTTCCTTGTTGGTCACCACATTGCGAGAATATGGAGGCTTTGGAGAGGGTGCAGAAGAGTTTCACCAGAATACTGCCTTGATTAGAGTAGTAATTTGAGGGGGGAACAAATTTGGTTTGATTCTTTGGAGTGTCGGAGGCTGAGGGGAGACCTGATAGAAATATGTATGAGAGATATAGATAGGGTAGATAGTGTATCTTTTTCCCAGGCTGAATATGTCAAATACTCGAGGGCATAGCTTTAAGATGGGAGAGGGAGCTTAAAGGAGGTATTTGAGAAAAGTTTTGTTTCATATTGCCGGGGTTAGTAAAGGAAGCAGATAGAATAATGCCATTTAAGACACGAAAAAGAATCTTGTGCTTTCTGACGTATATGGCAAATAAACTCTTCTCGGGCTACCAGCCCGATACAGGTATTGATTTTAGCTGACGTTTTGATGTCAGATCTGCTGTTCACAGGATTCCCTGTAAATGCTGAGTGGCCTATATCAGCCAGATGGAGCGGATGGTGCATCAAGGTGCACGGGAAGTGTATTGGTTTGGGTTATGTGGAAAAAATGGTGCCAGCAGAACACTGCATTCGCAATGGCCATAACATTGACTTTGATGGCACAAAACATTGTTTTATTTCAGTACCTTCCTTCCTTCACCAGGTGTCAATATTTTTTGGGACTGCCTGATGAAGGAAGGAAGCCATTGAAGTAAAACTAGAAGAGGAGAATTTTAACAAAGACGAAGGTTTTGCTCCAAGTGAGAAATGGAATTCAATTGTAAACAACGTGGGAGAGTGGAAACCTGTTTGGTTGAGGACTAACCTATCAGGAAGGACGAACGATGGGGGTATATATACCATGGGACTGGACGTGCATGAGCATATTCTGTGATGAAGATGGTAGAATTTGTCATTGAAACATTAGTTAAAATCAGTACCGAACCTGACTGGTAGCCCGAGAAGAGTTTATTTGACATTTAAGACAGATTTAGAAAGGCACATGAACTGCCAGGGAATGGAAGGATATAGATCATGTGCAGGCAGATAGGATTAGTTTGGATTGTTAGGCAAATCAATAAAACTAGGCCAAAAGACCAGTTTCTTTGTTGAACATATTTATGTCCTAAGCAAATTGCAAATTTAAGTACCCATTGCAAAATCAAGCAATTTAAGTACCCTTAACACCATTTGGTTGGACAGCTTTAAGCTATATATTGATAAAAATTTAACTAGTCATGCAGATGAGTCATGAGTTCTTGCTACCAGTTGCAGCCAATTGTTCAGCTATCCTTTATGCAACCACTTAATTTTGTATGTTCTATGTTGAAAATTGCTAGGAAACTGCTAATCATCGAAGTTTCACAGCATGTCCTTAAGGTTTTGTTAATCTTGGTGAAGAAGGCAGTATATAAATGGTTCTTTTTGAGTGTAAGTATCTTCAATGTAGTGAAAGTCCCATGAGTGCATTTCCAATTGAAGCAATTAATTCATTCATGTTGTACTGTCATTTTCTGGACATATCAAGTACCTATTGCCTTAGGGAATGCTTACAAGCACTTGGCTTTTTTTCCAGCCTTTGCTCTATTCATTCATCCCTTACTATTGTTTTAAAGTTTTACCAGCAAGTCCCTCATTCATTGAAGCCACAGATTACCTGCAGGTCTCAGTCTATTCAATCAATGGCCTTTCACATCCAGTCTTTTCTTTCTTATTATCTTTGGTCAATTTCCTGGGGAGAGCAGGTGGCAGTGGGGAAGACTAACGACCAGTTAAAGATGGGGTGAATTTTGGCTCAGTGATAGTCTCCAAATGAGAGCATTTGTTTAATTCTGCGGTCCATTAGATTGTGGCTTGTGTAATGTCATTAAGTATGGTACTAAAAGAATGCTCTGAATAGGAAATCAAAATAAATGCATGTATCTCTATGTAAAATATGCCAGTAAGTATGATCATATTGTGTTATTGGTTGTATCATCGCTCACTTGAAAGTACAGTATTTATTTTTTAAAGCAGATTATCTAATCATTTCATCCATTGCTGTTTGTGGGATCTTGCTGAGCTCAAATCGACTGCTTTAAAATAGTTACACTTCAGAAGTTCTTGATTGGCCTTTGGCACAGGTGCCCTTGCCCATTGCCCTCCCTCTTTTTATTCCTCTCACCCACCACTTTAGATTCAGTCCTCCCTGTCCCTGAACATATTCACTCATTTTTCTGCCTCCTCCCTCAGTCATGCCCTCAGATATTCTTGCACAGACCCATTAATTTTCGGCCCTTAAATTCCCACCTTCTCTAGGTACAGCCATATCTATTCCCAGCTGCATTTTGATCTGTCCTTCATCTTGCCTGCCTGGACCCTGAAATTAGCTGTGCCCTAGTTGCTGTCTTCCATCCCTGTCTCTAGATCTTGGTACACTCCACTTGCATAATTTGAGATTTAAACTGTTAGTCAAGGAGCTGCTCAAAGTCAGTGAACAATGCTGTTGATAGAACAGATGAAAACTTAACATTGACTACCTCTACATGGAGTGCTGTCGCAGGAAAGCAGCATCCATCAAGCACCCCTACTGTGTTGCACGGGGGTGGGGGCAGGCATTAAACTAGAGTTGAAGGAGGGGTGGGAACCAGAACAGATGGTAGAATGGTTGTGGAGAAAGATGTTATTAGCCTACTTACAAAGTCAGGAATTGAAAATTTGATCATGGTGATTAATGTTCTGAGCTGCATATATTTCAATTCAAGAAAACGTGAATGAGTTTAAGGCATGGAAGAATTTGTGGAATTATGACATTACAGCCATTATTGTGACTTAGTTGCAGGAGGGGCCGGACTGGTAGGTCAATATTCCAGGGTTCCGTTGTTTTAGAGGCGACAGAGCTGGAAGGATTAAAAGAGGAGGGTTACTAGTCGGAAAATGTCACGGCAGTGCTCCATCAGGATAGACTGGAGAACTTGTCTAGTGAGGCATAATGGGTGGAACTGGAAGGTATGACCACTTTAACGGGGCTGTATTACAGACCACCAACAGGGATTAAGAGGAACAAATTTGTAGAGAGATCAGACTGTTGTGATAGTAAATCCTGGCAATTCTGGACAATGTTTCTCACCCTCTGCATGCCACCTTGGTCGAACAGAGGAACACTTTTAGTAATAGACTAAGACAACTTGAGCTGCTCCAAAAAGCGCTATATGAGGTCATTCTTACCCTCGGCCATTAGGCTCAATAATAAGTCAACCTACAGCAGGGAGGTGATAACCCCCTCCTGCTAGACTGTTTGTGGTAGCTTATTTTTATTTCTTACTTGCCTTCTAATATTTGTATATCTGTGCACTTATAATGCTACAGTGACACTGTAATTTCCTTTAAGATCAATGAAGTGTCTATCTATCCATCTAGGTGATTTTAACTTTCTACATACTGTAAAAGGGTTGGATGAGAAAGAGTTTAATTTTGTTCAGGAAAGTTTCCTTAGAAGTCCCAACTAGAGAGAATGCGATACTAGGTTTTATATTAGGGATTGAGACAGAGCGGGTGACAGAAGTTTGTGGAGGGAAGCATTTTGCACTTCATAATCATTTATTTTATTTATTAAGGTGCAGCAAGGAATAGACCCTTCGAGTCCCATCACCCAGCAATCCTCATTCAACGTAGCCTAATCCTGGGATAATTTACAATGACCAATTAACCTACCAACCGGTACGCCTTTGGACTGGGGGAGGAAATGAGAGCACGGTGAAGAAGTCCACGCAGTCGCAAGGAGGACATTCAAATTCCTTACAGACAGCAGTAGGAATAATGCCATTAGTTTCAAAGCAATTACGGAAAAGGATTCTGAATTGAATTCAGGTTGAGATTCTGAATTGGAAAATGGCCAATTTTGATGGCATCAGAAGGGATCTCGCAAGTGTGGATTGGGATAGGTTGTTTTCTGGCAAGCGTGTACTTGTTAAGTGTGAAGGCTTAAAGTGACTCTAATAGTGTGGCAAGTACTCTTGGAGCAACCAACATCAGACTCATCAGTAGAAAAGACATCTCCGCTTTCCAACATTTTCTCAGTTAATCTCCTTTTCCATTCCTCGGGTATCAGTCACCAAAGTTGAATGACTTCAAGGTCAACTTCCTTGATCCAGGAGACTGTTTCTCGTCTAGTGCCTCTGGAAAACTAGCCACTACCATCAAAAGAAAAAGAGGGGCTATCAGCATCCCATGTCTGAGGGTAACTTCTCTTCCTGAGGTGTTCCTGACAATCACTGTCAACCTGTTTGCGTAGACTGCGGAAGATTTGTGCAGTACAGATCTCACCAGCACTCCTGCAGCTAAGTGTCACTCCTCTTCCTGATCATCAGGAGCATCCACTTGGCTGGTTGAGGTGTTGGGCATTCCGGCAAATTTGCAGAATCCTATCAGTCTAGATCAGGGGTGTCAAACTCATTTTAGGTCACGGGCCGGATTGAGCAAAATGCAGCTTCATGCGGGCCGGATCAGTCGGACGCGTGCGAACGCAGCTTTCATTGCCTCCATTTTTTCAGCCTGCTCTCATGTGTCTCAGTCTCTGCTATAACTACAAAGTGTTTCACTTTACAAATTCAGTTTCTTATGAAGAAGACTGCCGAATAAACACTAAAAACCCTGAAAACCTGGTACCTGAATAAACTCAGCATTAGCCATATCATACGCCATAGGCGCTTCGATTACTGGGGCCAGCTTTAATAGTAATTAGATATTATCTCGCGGGCCAAAGATAATTCCACCGCGGGCCGGATTTGGCCCGCGGGCCTTGAGTTTGACATATATGGTCTAGATACTTCTCCAGAATGTAACATGACAGGTTTGGTCTGGGTGTACTGCTTAGTTTCATGTTTCTATTCGTCATCCTGCTTAGGAGGAACTTGCATCTTCCGAAAAGCAGCTCTGAACACAGTTTTCTGTTTCTTCATATTATCTGAACACTGCCAATCATCCATTAACTGAGGTGTCTGCTTCACCCAAGCCTCATATTCTTCTTCACTTGGCTCGTATACAAACTTAGTTCATTAGCTAGCTCTGCTAACAGCCTTGTGACTCAGTGGTGAGAAGCCATCTTTCATAAATAATAAACATCTAGAGTCGGTGTGATTTGGGGTTCAACCAAACAGGAACATCGGCTTGTTCCTATTTAAAAAAAATCTTGATTTGAGCAAATGCTGTGTAAATGCTGCCCTACTCAATTGTTGGTCGACAAGAAATAATAGATAATACACTGCATAAAATTATAAAGAAAGTATATCAGAATCAGAATCAAACTTTAATCGCCAAGTACCTATGCACATACAAGGAATTTACTTCCGGCAGATGTTGTCTCTCTGCTCATAGCAATAATAATGATAAATATAAATGAAAATATAGATTATACATACAGGTAGTGCAATCCAAGTAATAGTTAGCCGACAGTTAACCGGCAGTTAACTGTTCAGCAAAGTGACCGCAGTAGGGAAAAAACTTCTCCAGTGCCTATTAGTCTTAGTCTGGAGGGATCTGAAGCGCCTACCAGACGGAAGCAGATCAAACAGTCCGTGCGCAGGATGGGAGGAGTCCTTTATGATGTTCCCTGCCCTCTTCTTCAACCTGGAAGAGTACAGGTCCACAATAGAGGGCAGGGAGGCTCCAATGATGCGCTCGGCAGTCCTCACTGTGCGCTGCGTCTGGTTCTATCCTGCTTGGTGGCGGCTCCAAACCACACAATGATGGAGGTGCACAGGACAGACTCAATGACTGCAGTGTAGAACTGCAGCAGCAATTCCTGAGGCAGACCGTATTTCCTCAAGAGCCGCAGGAAATACATCCGCTGCTGGGCCTTCTTCAGGATGGAGCTGATGTTCTGCTCCCACTTCAGATCCTGAGAGATGGTGGTTCCCAGGAACCTGAAGTTCTCCATGGTGGACACAGGACTGCTGAGGACTGTGAGGGGAGACATAGCGGGGGGATGTCTCCTGAAATCCACTATCATCTCCTTTGTCTTGAGCGTGTTCAGCTCCAGATTGTTCTGACTGCACCAGAGCGCCAGTTGGTCCACCTGCTGTCGATATGCAAACTCATCACTATTCTGGATGAGTCAGATGACGGTAGTGTCGTCTGAAAACTTCAAAAGCTTCACATAGGGGTTGGAGGAGGTGCAGTCATTGGTGTAGAGGGAGAACAGTAGTGGAGAGAGGACACACCCCTGGGGGGCACCGGTGTTGGTGATTCGAATATCCGAGGTGATCTGTCCCATCCTTACCTGCTGACTTCTGTTGGTCAGGAAGCTGTAAATCCAATCGCAGAGGTCAGGTGGCACAGTAAGGTGAGACAATTTGGAGCAGAGGGTATGAGGGACGATGGTGTTAAACGCCATACAAATTTGTACATACAAATATGTACAAATTTTAGCTTTATCAAATAGTTAATAGGAAAGAAAATAAAATGAGGGTCCATTACAGTTAAACCAGTCCATTGTGCTGTTGAAGTTCATACTGGAGTTGACTTTTACTCGTACGCTGAACCCACGGTCAGCGTGAAAACACACGCCACATTTCAAGCTTCCCTCGAAGTCCATTTCAAACAGTTTCTCCCTCAGGAGTATTGGCCCTTCCTGCTTGGAGCCAATCATCTGCACAAAGCAACAGAGACTCTCCTTCCAACAGCATTGTGCAGCATCCTTCCTTCCTTTTCCGCTCTGTAGCTCCAGCCAAAAGACCCCAAACTGGACGAAAGACAGTCACAGAAATCTCTGCCCCACTCTTTCTGGAATTTTCTCCCGATCCCACCATCCTGATTGGTTGACACAACATTCATAAGTTGAACAACACGGTGTCTTATCTCTAGCTGAAACCAAAACATTCTACCAGCAGGACACTGCTTTTGCAGAAAACTACTAAAATGAAATACCTATAGAATAGCAGTAGAAACCTTAACCAAGGTATTACATGTTTAAGGGGAATGTGAAGGGGAACTTCTTCATTCAAGGGTGTTGGGAGTGTGGGACAAGCTGTCAGCACAACTGGTGTATACGGGGTGGACTTCAACATTTAAGAGGTTTGGATAGGTAAATGTGCAGGTTGATGGGACTAGGCAGATGAAAGGTTTGGCACAGACTAGATGGACAGAAGGCCCGATTTCTGTGTTGTAGTATTCTATGACTCAAATGTTGAACTTTGAAAATGACTTCATATTTGACAACAGTGCAAGTGTTCGGTTTCTCCTCAGTGTACACTGGTATGGGTCATCAACACTTGGGTGCCCATCTGTGCAGTCTAGCTTTTATTGACCTGTTTACTGTACCCTTTTTCATTGTTTTTGTGGATTTGAGCCACAAGGCTTCAGAATACATAGTTTTAGATCTGTTATCCTTGGCTGGGTTTATCAGATTACTGTTCCTTAATGAATTGTAAATTGTCCTGCAGACAGAATCTCTCTGGTCTTTTTGAGCTGTACTGATTACCTGGTTTCTTTTTTGTTTATTCTTAAACCTATTTTATCTAAATTCCAAAATTGTATGCAAATTGGAGAATTATGAAAAGTCATTTGAAGCGTACGTTTATATCATAAGATTTTTGGAAACATTGTTGCATTGAATTACGAGTTAAAAGGCATTTAAAACAAAGTTGAATTTCTGGCAGATTGCATCCGTATTGTTCTTCATTGATGTTCCATTCATGCACCTGTTTTCTTTCTAGGATTTGGAATGCATTGACTGATAACTATGGTAATGTAATGGCTGTGGACTGGAAGACATCCCATACCCGTGCTTTGCACCTGCCAACACTGAATCTGTCAGAAAAGGTGGTGAGTGTTTTGTCATTTTGAATCTCAGCATGAGCATGTTTGCAGATTTTGGTTGATAATTTACAGAATCCGCCCCTGGTTTATTTTGACTTTTTTCATCTTCCCCCTTTTGCTTAATCAGTTTGCAGTTTTAATACCATTGGTAATCCCTCACTGCCATTTCACAGTTCTTCCTCTGGGTGGGATTCTATTCATATCTATCCAGTCAGTGTTAATGAATGTTATTATAGCTTCACTTCCTGTCCACATCAGATGAGCTATTGCCGGCTCCTACCTATTCACCTGTATCTTCATAACATTTAAAAACATAGTGTGCATTTATTGTCCAGGTTGACACTGATAGCATCTGGTTGTACTTTGACAATATTTTTAAACCATAAAACATGGATGGCAAATTAGGCCACTTAGCCCATTGAGTCTCTTCTGCCATTCCATCATGCCTGATTTATTATCCATCTTAACCCCATTCTCCTGTCTTCTCCTTGTAGCCTTTGGCACCCTTACTAATCAAGAACCTATCAACTTTGCTTTAAATATATCCAGTGACTTGGCTTCCACAGCCGTCTGTAGCAATGTATTTCACAGATACTCTGCTCTCTGGCTAATTAAATTCCTCCTCATCACTAAATGGACATCCCTCTATTCTGAGACTGAGCCCTCTAATCTTAAACTCTGTCACTACAGGAAAAATACACTACAGAAAGCCCACCTATTCTCACGCACAGTGTCATTGATGTGCATCCAGCTTCAGCTCATTTGTTTCTGAGTGTTATCGCTGAAACTCAGCATTCCAACACTGTGCTGGCTGGCCTCCTATATTCTAAGTTTCATAAAATTTTAACTTTTCAAAACATTGCTGCCCATATCCTGATACCCACCAAGCTGCATGTGTCCATCAACTTTTATACTTTATAATCCACCTTGGCTGCTGTCGAGCATCATCTCAATTTTACCTTCTCACACCTCCATAACCCCACATTTCAGAATCCTCTCTGGCCATACAACTCTCAGATTTCTGCTCTCCGGTTCCAATGACTTGATCAATTCTAGTTTTAATTGCTGCGTGTTTGTTGACTGTGTCTAAATTTCAAACACGAGGAAATCTGCACATGCTGGAAGTTCAAGCAACCCACACAAAATGCTGGTGGAACGCAGCAGGTCAGGCAGCATCTATAGGGAGAAGCGCTGTCAACGTTTCAGGCTGAGACCCTTCCTCCTGACGAAGGGTCTCAGCCCGAAACATCGACAGCGCTTCTCCCTGTAGATGCTACCTGACCTGCTGTGTTCCACCAGCATTTTGTGTGTGTCTAAATTTGTTGGAATTATTAACTCTTCTTGGGCCTCTATCTTTCCTCATTTGCTTTAGAACATAGACCAGTACAGCACAGTACAGGCTCTTTGGCCCACAATGTTGTGCCGACCTTTAAACCCTGCCTCCCATATAACCCCCCCCCCACCTTAAATTCCTCCATATACCTGTCTAGTAGTCTCTTAAATTTCACCAGTATATCTGCCTCTACCACTGACTCAGGCAGTGCATTCCACGCACCAACCAGTCTCTGAGTTAAAAAACCTTCCTCTAATATGTGCGTGGAAGGTCATGTTTGACAAATCTTATTGAATTTTTTGAAGAGGTTATGAGGAAAGTTGACGAGGGTAAAGCAGTGGATGTTGTCTATACGGACTTCAGTAAGGCCTTTGACAAGGTTCCACACGGAAGGTTAGTTAGGAAAGTTCAATCATTAGGTATTAATATTGAAGTAGTAAAGTGGATTCAACAGTGGCTGGATGGGAGATGCCAGAGAGTAGTGGTGGATAACTGTTTGTCAGGTTGGAGGCCGGTGACTAGTGGTGTGCCTCAGGGATCTGTACTGGGTCCAATGTTGTTTGTCATATACATTAATAATCTTGATGATTCGGTGGTAAATTGGATTAGTAAGTATGCAGATGACACTAACATAGGTGGTGGTGTGGATAATGAAGTAGGTTTTTATAGGCTTTTTCCATTAAGAGTAGGGGAGATTCAAACAAGAGGACATGAGTTGAGAGTTAGGGGCTGAAGTTTAGGGGTAACATGAGGGGGAACTTCTTTACTCAGAGTGGTAGCTGTGTGGAATGAGCTTCCAGTAGAAGTGGTAGAGGCAGGTTCGGTATTGTCATTTAAAAAAAAAAATTGGATAGGTATATGGACAGGAAAGGAATGGAGGGTTATGGGCTGAGTGCGGGTCACTGGGACTAGGTGAGAGTAAGCGTTCAGCATGGACTAGAAGGGCTGAGATGGCCTGTTTCTGTGTTGTAATTGTTATATGGTTATATCCCCCTTGAACTTTCCACCCCTTACCTTAAAGCCATGTCCTCTTGTATTGAACAGTGTTGCCCTGGGGAAGAGGCACTGGCTGTCCACTCTATTTACTCTATACTCTGCCTTGGAGTTTGTCCTTCCAAAGTGTACCACCTCACACTTCTCCAGGTTGAACTCCATCTGCCACTTCTCAGCCCACTTCTGCATCCTATCAATGTCTCTCTGCAATCTTTGACAATCCTCTACACTATCTACAACACCACCAACCTTTGTGTCGTCTGCAAACTTGCCAACCCACCCTTCTACCCCCCACATCCAGGTCGTTAATAAAAATCACGAAAAGTTGAGGTCCCAGAACCAATCCTCGTGGGACACCACTAGTCACAACTCTCCAATCTGAATCTACTCCCTCTATCACGACCCTCTGCTTTCTGCAGGCAAGCCAATTCTGAATCCACCTGGCTAATCTTCCCTGGATCCCATACCTTCTGACTTTCTGAATAAGCCTGCCGTGTGGTACTCCTTATTTACTCCTTGTGTTGATGTCTCACCTGCCATAATATGTGATTCAAATATAATTTTTTTGTTTTGATTAACCATTTAAGGACTTTCTGCATTTGAGGTGATGTATGAACTTGAGTGTTTGTTATTGAGTTGGGAATCAGTAACTAAAGAAAGACTTAACAATTCTATAGCTGTTAAGAAGTGTATATGCAGTATGTTTTTCATCCTTTTTGGCTTTTATGTTTTGAATTCTTTTGCCTCTTTTTTTTTCTCCTGGGATTTTTTGTGATTAACCATTATATGGTGTCAACAAATGTGTGGACCATGATAAAACAGTTGAGAATAGTTCAAACAATCCCCAGACATCAAATGAAGAGACATTCAGCAGACAAGTAGTCTTAAAGATGTGTTTGTGCTATGTATTAGAGTCACAAATGAGAGAAAATCTGCAGGTGCTGGAAATCAAAGCAATAGATTCAAAATGCTGGAGGAACTCGGCAGGCAGGGCAGCATCTATGGAAAAAGAGTACAGTCAACATTTCAGGCAGACACCCTTCATCAGGACAGAAACGTTGACTATTTACTCTTTTCCATAGTTGCAGCTTGATCTGCTGAGTTCCTCTAGCGTTTTGTAGGTATTGCTTTGTGTCATGTATCTTGGCTTATTCACCTTGTGAGTCTCCAATGACAAAAACAGCAGTCTTCCTGAGCAATGATTTTTCAGGACTTGGTTCATCATTTTGATAGGGCAGCACAGTAATGTGTTTGGGTAATCGCTTTGCAGCATCAGTGTTCACTGGTTGAGGTTTGATTCCCGCCGCTGTCTGTAAGGAGTTTGTACATTCTTCCCATGGC